>NC_089982.1:60711683-61336683 GCF_036417845.1 Apteryx mantelli
GAGGAGGCTCATTTCTTTTTAGGAAGAATTACGCAAATCGCAGAATCTGGATTGAGTCATCAAAATGAGGTGGGATCAGCAGCATTATTTTTAATCTACGTTAATATCAGGAAGAACATAACTACGGATCCCATCATTACTGCTTAATTGTACCGTTATTAATTATTCGCAACTGGCTGATTTGGGGCGGCGGGGGTGGGGGGAGGAGGAACGGGAAGATACGCCAGATCTGACCTTTTGCAGCTACTCCGAAAATCGGAAATGGCCAATTTGAAGCGATATCCGTTAAAAGAAAAAAAAAAGGCATAAACTACAAATCCGGCTTTTCAGCGGACAAACCATTGCAGCAGTTTGACGGAAGCCTTTGGCCAGCCATTATGCCAGAGCGCCATAGATAACATTTGCGTTGAAAGTCTCTTGTTTTTCGGAAGCAGCCTGTTCTTCTGCTTAACCCATCTGCTTATGTGCAGCACAGGGCGGGGGGAAGTCTCCGCGGAGCAGCGCGGCCGCGGACTCCGTTTCCACCCAGGCCTGAAGCCGCCCGGCGGCCTCGCACCAAGGGGAGCCCGCTTTGCTCGCATTCCCGGCCGCGGGCGGGCGCCGCCGGCCCGGGCACCGCGCAGCGCCGCGGCTACCGCCCCCCGCCGCACCGCCGCGGGGCCTGTGCCGGGCGCAAACCCCGCAAAACCCGGCGGCGTCCGCACGAGCCGGCTCCGCCGAGGCGCCTCAAAGCCATCCCGGCACGGGCGGGCCGGCCCCGAGCGCAGAGCCGGGCCCCCGACGGGCGCCTCCGGGGCCGCCAACTCCGCCCGACACCCAAAGAGTCAATGGAAAAAAAGGCTAGCTGGCCAGGGTGGGATTTGGCTCAGAAGCGAACATGGCAACAGCTTTCCTCACCACTGCCAGAGCATTTGGGGAGGGTGCCACAGCCAAGAGCACGTTTAAAAGAGCCAGTAAAATGGGACAAGTGCTGTTCTCAGTAAAGAAAATATTTCAATAATTAGTTTTAAAATGCTGCAATAAAATATGCAGTACATTTTCCTGGAAAAAAATTACATTTCTTGAATATATATTTTGTTATAATGTGGGTAGCTTTTCCCATTTTACTTTTTCTTCCAAAAGCCATTTCATGATCTAAGAATATCTTCTTTCAAAATAGACTGTCTCTACAAATTATCCAGCTCTAGACTGAAGTGCAGCTTTGGTAATAGTGAATTATATGAGAAGAGTTCCCTGCTGGAGAGGCTGCAGTGCTCAGTCCATCTGCTTTACAGTGGCTGAACTGACACCTGAACTTTTAGAGAAGGCGAGACCTGTATAACTAGTGACCCAATCCACCAAGAATGCTCTAAACATAGCACTCCTAGTCAGGCCTTGCAGTGTGAAGATTATCAGGTTCCATTTCATGGGAAGCTTCAGGAGCCACTTTGCATGCTAAGGAGTATTTATCCATACTACTTTCTCATGGTTTTACGAGTATGAAGGAAACTCCTTTGGATTGTGCTGTTTGACTTCCGGTATATCTCAAGCCACTCACTTTCACAGGTTACTTGGCCCAATAAATTGCTCCCATGTTACCTAGTGCACATCTTCCAGAAAGGCATACAATCATGATTTGAAACCATTAAGAGATGGCTACTGCATTACTTGTTTGGATATATATATATTTTTTGCCAACAGTTCATTACTTCATCTGCTAAAGCTTAGGTTTCATTTCTAATATGAAGGGTCCAGCTTCCAAGCAATGGATCTAGCTTTATGTTTATCTGCTGGACTGGGGACATTTTAGTAGCCAGTATTTTTTCTGTCTTAGTTTTACTACACTATAAACTGATTTGCATGTCAGCCTTCCTTCTGATAAACTAAATAGGCTGCTACCTTTAAATCTCCCACACTCCTTAAGGCTCTCACTTTACAAAGCTCTTCCAGAGCTGGAACCATTCTCTCCTGTTGGTGGGGACAAAAGTATCAGGACAAAATGGATACCAGAACAGTACCAAACATTGCAGTGGTTCTCTCTAACGCTTCATACAGAGCTAAGAACACCTCTCTTTTCCTGATAACAATTTTGCATTTATATGTCTAGGTTTCTCATCAGTCCTTTATGCTATGCTGGAAACTTCTGTTTAATTACTTCTTTCCTCTGATCCATAAATCCCTTCCCAAGTCAGTGCTCTCCATGTTACGGCCACCCATTCACTATGTGTAATGAACGTGACAGCGTAGGGAATGCCTGAGGTGTATGGCACCCACCATTTGTAAGGACAAACGTGCCTGTGTCACACCAGACATAAGGAGTGATTCATAAACCTTAGTGATTGCTCACTCAGGTAGGAAAATGGGTAGTCTGAAAATACAAGAAGTTTATTTCTCCAGCATCTCTGCAAAAGCAGGAGTTTGAAGTGGGGTATTAATTAAATAAATAAGCTACAGCATTACTGCTGACCTTTACCAGTCCCGATGCTGGGAGGGTTACGGGATACTCAGAAGGAGCCCAGGCAGGAAGAGGATGGCAAATAGCTGCTTACCAGCAGTGCCAGCTAAAGCCAACCTGGCAAGCTGGTGGGTAACACCAAGAGACGCTCCAGGGTTCACAAGGCAATGAGCTTGGAGAGGGGTCTGGGCACAAAGACCTGCCACCTCAAAGGATGCTTCAGTAAAGAAATGAGGGTAAAATTTGTTGGTTTTGATGTTTTTCCCTCCTCATTTTGTCTCAGTAATTGTCTTAGAATCCAACAAAAACCCTGTACGAACACATGTTGTATCTTCTGAGGAGCTAAAAGGCAAACTCAGGTTGCCAGTATGGTGAGTTTCAACACAGCAGTGTTTGAAGCAATACAAGTGTGTTTGAGCTCTTTCTGAAGGCTGAATCCTGGGGCTTTTCCCACCTGCAGAATCCCCAATGTGCAGGGAAGGACGGGACGTGAAGCTCACTATTAATTCTTAGACATCCACTAAACCAGCACCTGTCAAGACCTTTTGCTGTGCATTTAGCAGGAATCTTTAAGAGTCAAAATGTTAATCTATAGCCTACCCTTGTCCTCCATAAAGCAGGACAGAGATATGAAGGCTGTATTAGAACAGAATATGAAGCCTTCTGCTTCCATCACCAGTTTCATTTGGTCCTCTGTGAACTGTCACTGAGCAACTCTTATGAAGTAAACTTCATCCCAGGTGCTACTAAAATATGTCTCCCTCTTAGAAAAACAACATTGCACCTTGTACTTTGTACAACAAGTCAGGCCAAGGAATGATTTGAAGGAAAGTTTGTCCTCTTACTTTCTGGGTTATTTGTTCAGAAACAATTCAGGAAACTTCAGCTGTGACAATAAAGCCCATACTGCCATTTGCTACATGAGGAATTTCCATGAGAGAGCAAAAATCAGCCTTTGGGCTAATCTTTTTCATGACTATCATGTCAACAGAGAGCTATAATGTTTTTACTTGAAAGGGAATATTTCATAGTATGATAGCACTCTGAGGTCATATTTCTTCCATTCCTTTCTGAAAGAGAGGTAGTAGGGGAATGTAGATAACATATCTTGCTGTTTTGAGAAGCTCAGAGGAATAAACTTGAACACAAGTCTATCAACTGTTTTAGATAAAACTTCAAAGTAGTCTCAGCAAGTGTAGGTGAGAAAAGCTATGCCTTTCCTGGAGTCACAAATATAAACATCAGCATTAAGGGCCCTATCATCAGGCTTAAATTGTGGATGGGGCATTCAGAAGCATTAACTTCCACATCATTTCACAGAAAGATGTTCATAGAAACAAATCAGCATGCTCATTTCCTCTAAGGAGAAAATCTACCAAGGGAGGAAAGCACAAATTTTATGAGTAGCTGTTTGGTGAAACTGGGGGCTAAGAGACCAAGCTATCTCCAGCGAAGGCCATGTTTGGGAAGACTGGGATGCTCGTTTCAGAGGTGCTGGGCACCCAGAGCTCCCAGCTGAGTTGCGGGTACTCAGTACCTTGAAAAGTCAACCCAAATCTTGAAATCTTTAATACCCACAATGGTTGTGGCCCCAAGGATATAGGTACAAAACCCCATGCTTTCAGGGCTGCTAAAATCTCACCTCCATTTTGAAAACTGGAGAGTGGGAGCCTCACCATGCCCATGGCAGGCCAGCAGAAAGTCAATGTAGCCACAGCATCTGCCAGCGCTTCTTCGGCTCTTCGCTGCCCTGCACGTCCCCAGCACTGAGGAAGCCAAGCCACCGAGGGTCACCCAGCACTTACTTTCCAGCCTGCATTTCCAAACAGAGACAGGAATAACCTCTTCCCAGACTACCTCAGTCTGACCCTCTAGGGGTAATCATGAAAATGCTGAATTGGGCTCAATTTTAGCCTGCCTTCTTTCTTTCAAACCGGGATGGTCTAGGTAGCTTTCCATTTCTGTGACCTATTTGGCTTGTAGGACTCTTCCAGAGAATCAACGCAAGTACCAGACAATTAATTCAGCTTCGGTGAGCCCTTGGTTGTTCTGCCTTGGTTCTGCAGACATTAGGGGGGAAGAGGGGGAGAGATGGTAGAGTCAATACAAAGTGAAAGTTTTAATGCTCATTGTAGTTTGTCATCATAATATTCATGGACTCAAATACAATGGATAGTTACACAGGTATATTCCACAGATGGTCACAAGCTACAGGTTTTTCTCACTTATTTTTTCACCTGAAGAACCTGACATAGTAGTCCAGAACAATCTTCTTAAAGCAGTGCTGCCAGGAGAACTCAAAACTCCTGGCTTTATATTGATTGCATTATATCAAACTGTTTCTTGAAACAGCTACCACCAATACTCTTGTTGCACTATCTTAACAAAGATTGCCAAAACAGACAAGCTCTGAAAATAAGTCAGTTCACGAAACTCACAGAATCACAGATCATCTAAGTCCAACCCCCCTGCTCAAGCAGGGTCACCTAGAGCACATTGCACAGGATCGCGTCCAGGCGGGTTTTGAATATCTCCAGAGAAGGAGACTCCACAACCTCTCTGGGCAACCTGTTCCAGTGCGCTGTCACCCTCACAGTGAAAAAGTTTTTCCTCATGTTCAGATGGAACCGTCTGTGTTTCAGTTTGTGCTTGTTGCCTCGCATCCTGTCACTGGGCACCACTGAAAAGAGTCTGGTCCCATCCTCTCGACACCCTCCCTTCAGATACTTGTACACGTTGATAAGATCTCCTCTCAGCCTTCTCTTCTCCAGGCTAAACAGGCCCAGCTCTCTCAGCCTTTCCTCATAAGAGAGATGCTCCAGTCCCCTAATCATCTTTGTGGCCCTTCGCTGGACTTGCTCCAGTAGTGCCACATCCCTCTTGTACTGGGGAGCCCAGAACTGGACGCAGTACTCCAGATGTGGCCTCACCAGGGCTGAGTAGAGGGGGAGGATCACCTCCCTCGACCTGCTGGCAACACTCTTCCTGATGCACCCCAGGATACCATTGGCCTTCTTGGCCACAAGGGCACATTGCTGCCTCATGCTTAACTTGGTGTCCACCAGCACTCCCAGGTCCTTCTCCGCAGAGCTGCTCTCCAGCAGGTCAACCCCCAACCTGTACTGGTGCATGGGGTTATTCCTCCCCAGGTGCAGGACCCTGCACTTGCCTTTGTTGAACTTCATGAGGTTCCTCTCCGCCCACCTCTCCAGCCTGTCCAGGTCTCTCTGAATGGCAGCACAGCCCTCTGGTGTATCAGCCACTCCTCCCAGTTTTGTATCGTCAGCAAACTTGCAGAGGGTGCACTCTGTCCCTTCATCCAGGTCATTGATGAAGAAGTTGAACAAGACTGGACCCAGTACTGACCCCTGGGGGACACCGCTAGCTACAGGCCTCCAACTAGACTCTGTGCCACTGATCACAACCCTCTGAGCTCTGCCATTCAGCCAGTTCTCAATCCACCTCACTGTCCACTCATCTAACCCACACTTCCTGAGCTTGTCTATGAGGATGTTATGGGAGACAGTGTCGAAAGCCTTGCTGAAGTCAAGGTAGACAACATCCACTGCTCTCCCCTCATCTACCCAGCCAGTCATCCCATCATAGAAGGCTATCAGATTGGTTAAGCATGATTTCCCCTTGGTGAAGCCATGCTGACTACTCCTGATCACCTTCTTGTCCTCCACATGCTTGGAGATGGCCTCCAGGATGAGCTGCTCCATCACCTTTCCAGGGATGGAGGTGAGGCTGACTGGCCTGTAGTTCCCTGGGTCCTCCTTCTTGCCCTTTTTGAAGACTGGGGTGACATTGGCTTTCTTCCAGTCTTCAGGCACCTCTCCTGTTCTCCATGACCTTTCAAAGATGGTGGAGAGGGGCCTAGCAATGACATCCGCCAGCTCCCTCAGCACTCGTGGGTGCATCCCATCAGGGCCCATGGATTTGTGGGTGTCAAGTTTGCCTAAATGATCTCTAACCCGATCCTCCTCAAACTCCATAGGTAATACTGCAAACAAAATGGAGGCCACCATTTCTAGGATGCAAACACCTGAGGAATCCCCCTCTTTAATTCCAAAGTTACTGTCTTTCTTTGCAAACTGTGTGTCTCATCATTCTCCATAACAAAATCCTCTTCCATCTGGAAGAAAGAGTGGTAAAGTTAAGACGGTAGCTACTGTAACTGCATACAATTGCAACACATTATGTGAGAGCCTATTTAGAAGGGTGACACTGCAAACACACAGATGTACTTATTACTGAGAATATCTCTGTGGAGACAAAAATTAGATAAACATAGTGTGGTTATTTTTGTCCTGCCCCAGAAAAAGAGGCTTCACTAGATGAACGCCTAAGTCCTATTGTTTCCTACTGGAAATGTAGCACTTCTAAAATATTTTTGTGCTGATTCACCGAGCACCAATCTGGTGGAATTCACAGAAAGGTGACAAGAATGATGAAAGACATAGATGGTTCAAGAAAGATAAAAAAGAAAAGTTATTTATATTAACAAAGGGGGTGTGCTATAGCTTATAAGACTACATATACATGAATGCAAAAATACTGAATGAACTGGATATGCACTTTGATTTTTCACTTGTTTAATCTCATCTTTCATCATCTCAATGCATCACTCAACTTCTTGTCTAACATTGGTGCTGCTCTCTAGTGAGGCTCAGGGTCTTCTAGTTCAGCTACCTAGTAGTAGCTAGCTCATCAGTTTTATTTTAAAAAAGTATTTTGATTCAATGACGAGCAGTTCTGCTATGGCAGTACCTTCTAGTCAGATGCTGACACAGAAAGCAAACTCTTGTCCTTCTTGCGCAACTCTTTTTGCCTTCAGAGCTGCCTTTGACCAGAACCTTGTGCAGTCAGATATATGATATGTTTTCCCAAGAGCCATGACTTGCTTGCCTGCTCTTGAGAAAGAAGAATATGCAGAATAACATGTAATGGCCTGGTCATTTGATTCCTGCCTTAGCATGCACCACTTTAAGAACTGATAAAAGCAGGCACTTCCAGCCTCTAGATAATCGCACTGTAGATTCATTGCCACAAGATTTTGTTGAGATCAAGACTTTAGCTAGCTTCTGCAAAGAATTAGACTCATCTGTAAAAATATCTAGCTAGTACAATTGGATTAACAAAAGATTGTGAAAGGGACATAAAACCACACATTTCAGGGTTTAAGCCAGTCTCTGCTTGTTTAGGACAAGACCTTAAACAAATATTTTCCTCCTGAAAGATTTCTTGCATATTCTTTGAAATCATCTGCTATTGGTCAATTCCAGAAATTGGTTTACAAACTATGGATCACAAATTTTAGCCTGCACTCCACTTCCTATATTTGTATATTCTAATAGCAAATGAAAACATGTCACAAATTTGCTTCATTTACATTTTTTCACTGTCTTCTTTACTGTATTTGATAGTTCCTACTATATTCAGAGGCTCAGTTTCAATACTGGACTAAGTATGTTCCACAGCTGAAGTCAAAAACTCGTATCCACAAAAGTCATTCATTTTCCCTGTTCTTTATTACTGATTAATATCACTGAACAATACTTTCACTGGTACGTACCACTAATGCATTCAAATGTAAATGTGAAAATTAATTACTCATAAATATTTCCTTTTAAAGAAAGATCATGAAATGTAACTTTTCTTGAGATTTTGGGATGTATTTATAAATTTATGGGCAGGTTTGTCTTTAAAATTGCCTACAATCATTTGTACAAAATTTCATAAGCTTAAAATACTTTTAAAGTATTTTTACAAAATACCTACAGGTGATAAGAACTAAATTATTCAAACACTTAAAAACTGAACATATTAGAAACCTACAATTTCTAAACACAGCGACATATGAGTTCTGAACAAAAAGAGGTTTCTCTAAACAATGAAAAATATTAATGATACAACAGATGATTCAATTATATAATTGTTTATAAAAGACAAAATTCAAATATGCTATACAATAAATTATCATTAAGAGGAGACTACAGTTTGGTCTAATAGAATCCCATTATTTAGAAATGGAAAAAGAAACCCTATTAGATTATCTGGTTAATTCTCTGCCAGTGCTGAGGTCACTGCACTTTCACTCTCAGGCTGGTCTGCATGAAAATTGTTGGTACAGCTGAAGAGTCTTCTTCTGCAGGCAGAGTTAGAAAAATATGAAAAGAGCTCTCTATTGACCTACCTACTCCCATAAAGGAATAAAAGTAACTATATTGGATAAATCACCTTAATATACAATTTTAAAGAAGAAGAATCTCAGACTCAGGTCTAGGGGTTTTGTCAGTGCCAGTAGGTGAGGTTTAAAGAGCAAATGAACCAAACCCACAAATAGTGTGCTCTGAAATTAAAACTAGTCCCAACACAGAACAATCACTATGGCGAGCTCCTTAACCTTTAGAAATATAGCGAGAAGAGTCTTGTGACATATTTAAACACAGATGAGTTCTTTGGGCCTCCAGTTATTGAGAAGTTTCAGCTAATACTGGTTTCAATGTGATTTAGTTAACGTAACATTTTTTCAGAACAAAACCATGGCTCAGAAGCCAGTTAGTTTGTATTGCACCTGAAATGCAGTGTGGGAAGAGAAAAGCTCTCTCATAGCTGTTTCATTGGGGTGGCAGGGAAGAAAGATGGATCAGATTCATGGAAAAGTCCCCGGTAAAATGACACCTATCATGGGCAGAATGGGTGACGGACCCTTAAAAACTCTCATTTCCCACCCTTGGGCAGATCCGAAGGGAACGCTTGCTGCTACATGTGTCACAAGGGCTGCATAGTCCCACTGAAGCTAGTGTTGAATGAAACCTCTCAATAGCCTGTGAAAGTCAGCCCAAAAAGCTCACCTGTGTATTTCCTTTGTATCTCCCAGGTTTTGTCTCCAGGAACTGTTTAGACTGTGTGGTCACCTCTTCTGCCCAATGATAAATTAGCCAAGGAGAGATTTGTTTTCTTAAGAGAACATCAGAGAGTCACTTAGACTCCCTCAGTCTTGCAGTTTCAAGCAGAAAGAGCACAGCTCTCATCTGGGAGTATCCTAGTATCCAAAGGTGGGGGGGTGTTTTCCTGCCTCATTCTGCCATGCCTCCCAAATTCTTCTGCAGAGAAGAGCGAGCTGAGACATCTCTCCTTTGAAGTGTATCGAATGCTTCTCAGAGGCAGGTGCACTAGAAATGCAATTTATTCCTCTCTATAACAATAATCTCTTCTTTCATAGCAATCATTTGTTCCATCCACCTAGAAATGGCTGTGAGGCTCCAGGGGATGCCCAACCCAGTACCACACTGTGCACCAGATCCACTTTTGTTTGTCACTTGTTTGTTTGCCAAGGTTATGAATTCTTCCACAATGCTTCTTCCTCCTGAAACCCGTCAGTTCTCTTTGCTGTGAACATTCAGATCCTCCCTTTCCACCCATGATACCAAACTGGTGTCTGACACAGGTTAGGACTGAAATATATTTGAGATACAGGGCTGTGAGAAAGCTGGCATTTTATTATTATTTTTTAAATGGATTATTGTTAGGTAACATAATCACATCTGTCTAAAGACCTCAACATGTTTTTCCAAAGAATGATTACACTGTAACACCTGTAGGAAGGACATTATTCAGTTATGCTAAATGTGTTATATTATTCTATTAATCCCAAAATTGAATTATTCAGATATTTAAAGAGCAAAAATACTTGTCCGAGATAATGATTTGTAGGATGACTTCTCCTATCAGAGATAACTCAACCATACAACTTGCTCTGCAAAACCAGGAATAATTCACCTGTAAGTGTTATTTATTATTTTGCAGTGAATTACTCAGATTATTTATTTCTTTGCAATCTGAAAGTTCCCCAGGCAGGTGTACAAATATGAATAGTTATGCAAATACCTAGCCTCAGCTTACGCTGCTTCCCAGGAAAAGCTGTACGTCTAGGATGATGTGGCAGATGTTGCACAGCCCGTGGGAGCATTGTGCAGCACGGGGCGAGGGACACATGCTGCACTGAAACTAAATACCCAGGAGACAGCAGCTACCATGACCGTGCAACAACCTCCCCGCTTCTGAAAGCCACCCGGCACTGAGGCCAGCCAGGCGCGCTCTCGCCGGTGGCATCACGGCCGCCAGGCGTGCTCTCGCCGGTGGCATCACGGCCGCCAGCCGCCACCTCCGAGGAGAGCGGGATGGAGTGACCCATGGCACACCTGGCGGCTCCTGCTCCCGGCACTGCTGCGAAGCCGCGCGGGAAGGCCTGGTTCCCAGGCGGCACCGTGGTTCCCGGGCGGCACCGCTGCCCCGCAACAGCGGGCACATTCTCGCCCGGGGTGGCCCGGTGGCAGCTGACGTCATTGCCCTACTTCCTCAGCACTTTTTTTTTTAATTTCTGACGTTACCAAAGTGAGCTTGGGGCTGCGGAGCTCCCCAGGGAGCTGTGGCTTGTGCGCGGCAACACCGATGCCGCTGGTGGGGCCGCCAGCAGCGCCCGCAGGGCCGGCCGCGAGAGGAGCAAGCGAGGCTCCAACCGTGCAGCAGGGCACGAAATCCCATTTCGTGTTTAAATGCCAAGGGCATTTTTTTTACCCCCAGTGAGAAAACACAATTTGGTACTAAACTAAGTACAAAACACAATCCGTGTGGCCAGCTTGTCCAATTAAGTTGAAAAGCTTCTTGCAAGGTAAGAAAATGAACTAGGCCTCTGCAGCCAAAAGGGCATCATTAAGACAGCTTATGGCTATCCTGGGGCACTCTAAATTCCACACAGGATTGCTTTGAAATGCTCCAGTAAGCATACACACAAAGTTGTTCCCAGCTGCAGGCACAGTCCTTTTCAAGCAATCCTGCCCATCCTTTTGGAAAAAGTGGCCTCCTTTTCGCCTGCCCCAATATTTTCAAGACACAACCCAGCTTCTACTGATAGACAACTACATATGCACTAAATAGAGCTCATTCACTTTTTTTTCCAAGTCAGTCAGAACTTTAAATTATCTACAGTCCACCCAAAATTTCACTCTAAGTTGTTTTATTGATGGATCTATGTAAATATTACTGCAAATGTTACTGCAGAGGCCAGAGTTAAGAAGAACATTTGTTTTGATAGCAGTTTTCTCATGATTCATAATAACAAACATTTAACTTATCAATGACATCTGTTAATATGTAAAAA
Source organism: Apteryx mantelli (assembly GCF_036417845.1). Taxonomy (NCBI): domain Eukaryota; kingdom Metazoa; phylum Chordata; class Aves; order Apterygiformes; family Apterygidae; genus Apteryx; species Apteryx mantelli. The sequence continues at coordinate 60,723,284 of NC_089982.1, forward strand.
GCTGGATAAATAAACCTTATTCAGATTAAGCATATTGTATAGTTTATGTAGGGCTTTCCATTACCTGTGAGGTAACCAGAGTGAGTATGCAGAAAAATCAGATGATCAAATGTGCAGAAAGAATGGAATAATCCCTGCTGTAAGATAGACATTTTAAGTGTTAATTAATAATACTTTGGTGAAAATATATGATAGAGTTAGTTTTATTTTTACTGATCAATTTGAAATAATTCAGCTGGTAAGTCTTTTTCAGAAAGCAAATTATTGTTCCTGCCTCACAGTACCACTTTATTATCCAAAGTAATAACCTTGGCAAAAACATCTATTTCAACTCTTGAATAAGAACTTGGTTCACATGTCTAATGCTCTGTGTAAGAGAATTAGCAGAAACTCATCTCAGTGTGGTTTCAAAAGAGGAAACTAAGCAGACAGCCTTGTTAATTTAGCATATAGATTTGGAATAAAGTACAACATCCATCATCTCTTGAAATTCAATTAAAAATTGGTCTTGCATCCAAGGAAAAGGAGCCAATTTTCTGCTGGAAGCAGAGTCTTAGAAGATCACTGAAACCTTAATGGTTCTTTCATTGTGGGAGCCAACACGAAAGAAAAACCAGTTTGGGAGTTCAAATTACCCCTTACATTAAAAGCTAGAATGTGTGTAATCTTGAATTTAGGACCATTGTCATTAATGTAATGTGCTCTGCCATCATGGGCACATGGAGAATTCCAGCTGCGCTTCTTCGATTTCCCTTAAAAATCCTCACATTTGTCACTGTACGCTGCCTGCAACACAGAGCTGCTGAACTGCCTTTTGAATTCAGAGCGAATGCAACAGCAAGGCTGAAATATCCGCTCTTACCATCTGCTGTGTGTGACAGTTCTTAGCCTCCTACAGTCGGTTTGCTCTATGTGTGATAAAAAGATACTTGCAAACACACACCAAGATTTAATATCTGGGAAAAGGGAAGCCTGAAAATATGTTAACAAGATTTTCAACATTAAACACAATTTTGTTTCAGATTTCAGCTGTTAAACATCTTAATTTGTTTTGCTTTTTACTCCAGTAACATAATGCTAATAAACTCTGACAGCTTGTGACTCCACAATGAGGAGGTTTCTCCAAGCAATCTCTTTCCTTGAAATTTGATTTACAAAGTGCCTCAGTCCTTTAGCTGGATAGCAGCAGTCACTGTCACAACGCTTGGTGTGACTCGAAGTAGGAACACAAATCTGGAAATCTTCTGAAAAGCATACAGATTTGTTTGTTTTCATCTAGTGCAGGATTCACTGAGATGAAATTATCCTTTTAACCTTTTAATATTCTCTTCTGTCAGTTAGCTCCTTTCAGAAAATGCTATCATGCAACATCTGCCATGCTCCAAAATAAATGGTGGATGCTTTTCTGGAATGTACGTTAAACCCTTGGTGCAGAAGGTAGGTAGCATTTATGCAATTTATTTTTATGATATTAGTCCTGGATGAGTGGGTCTAATGGTTAAAGCAGAAAGCTTTCAGACTCCCATGTCCTTGTGCCATCCCTATCTAGCTTTGGGCTTCTCCCTAGCCAGCTATGGGCTTTTCTTCACCAGCAGTCAGGTCATGCTGCCTTCTGGGGCTCCCTGTACAGCTGCAGGCCACTGCTGAACTGCTAGGACAGCTTATTTCACCTGTAGGCCAGCCCCAACCTTGAGTGGGTCATCACTTTCCTGGGAAACCAAGTTTTTGTTGCACAAGAGCTGCATGTACTGATATTTCATACCAAGCAGCCCTGTATAAAGGACATGAAAAATAAGTGAAAACAACCTTCTGCTACCAGAGCTATTCAGCCAGGTGGCTGCTGCTCTAGCTACCAAGAGAGTGCCAGGAGCTGCTTCGCAGACACCGGCATCAGCACAGCAGGCAGCATCCTTGCTGCACACATGCAGGTGCCTAGTCCTGAATGGCTGGGGCATACCCTGGCACATCCCTGCATCGTGACATACACATCACATAGCGTAACCAACTTCAAAGGGTGAGCACCATTTGGACCATACACTCAGGAAACCGTGTAATTAACCAGAGAAGATGATCTAGCACCAAAGCTCAGTGAAAAATGTTTTATTTACCTCTTCTCCCAGTATATTGATTTTTAGTGGAAAATGAAATTTCACATTTGTTTTTCTAGAATAACATATAGCTGCTACTTTCCAGGTGGGAGGTACAAAAGCTGCTGTAGGAACAGGTGTACAGGTGTTTCCAGCTCTCCTTCACCGTAGGTTAGGCTTGGGAAACTAAGCTGATGTCACCTAGCTAAGAAGCCCTGCTCATTGAGAAGAAGAGAGACCTAAAACATCCAAGCTCCATCTCTGATAAGGCACTGCAGCAGGCATCACTCACAACCAGATTTTGTTTACAGTTGTTAAATCTGCTTTCTTCCAGAAAGGGAACACTTCTTGCTGTGCTTTCCTCTCAAAAAAAAAAGTTTAAATGAAAGGATTCAGCTTCAACTTCACCTCCAAGTGTAGGAAACGACCAGCCAAGACAGCAGGTCTGTGCCCTGCGTAACCGCAGCCTGCCCAGAGGCGCTGGGGCTGGCTCCAGCCCTGCTAGACCAGCTCCTGGAAGCTGAGCTGAGTCAGGGCAAAGATCCCAGCCAGTTAATGCACCTTATTTCCAGACAAGCTGTCTCGACTCCTGGTGGGTTTCTTGCTGCAGTGACTTTTATTGCAGTACCCAGACTAGCCAGGTCTTTCTGAACTCTGCAGTCACTACACTCTGGTCACAAAAACTGTTAAATGCACGCTTTGTTGCTTTATGTTTTTTACTGTCTATACTGGGTTTCTAACAAACATTTTTATTGGCACAACTCATGCAAGTTGTAGTCTAAATTAAATTTGCTAGCTAAACATTCTCTCTCTGGGCAAATTAGTTTGCACATCCCATTTTATTACTTTGGAAATAGGTATGTAATAATATTTTTCTGCCTCACAGGGTTGTTTTTAAATATTATTCAACTAATAGTTGCAAAGAGCTTTACAATTTTATGGTAATGATGGGCTTCGTAAGCAGAAGTGATTATTAAATATGTTGGCCAGGAAATACCCCACAGATTTCAGCCTGCCTTTTCTGTTAGTGCTACTTGAAATACATTTGAGACATCGGAATAATAAAGTCTAGATAGTAGTGTTTTTAAACATGACCAGTGACTCTGGGTACCTAACCTGAGACCTGCCAAAGATGTCTGATTATATGGGGATGAGCAATCAACCATTCTTGAAAGTCAGGCTGTTCGCAAGCTCCTGAGGTTGGACGCTCAGGAAATGTGGTATCCAAAATGATTCAAAATCTTGTCCACATTTTTTGTATTTTTGCAATACAAACAAAATAATTGGCATTTGTACACAAGCTGAAGCCCAGTAGCTTCAAAACAGAGAGATCTTTCCTTAAAAATGTAAATAAATGAAATGGTTTTGAAAAATTTATTTTCTTTCCTTGATGAAAGATACAGATGAAAGATTCAGACTGGGGATCCATTAGCTTTGTGAATCAGAAGTATTTAATAAAGACTGTCAGAACAGCATGCTTCTCCGCACTTGGCTTGCTTCAATCATCTTATTATTTACATATTTCTGCAGGAGTCCTCATTGCAGCCTGTGTCTGCCATGTTTGTATGCAGCTTTCCAAAGTTTATTGGCAAATACTATGTTTATTTACAGCTGTTTTTTCTAACTGAGGATGCACAGCAAGCAATTAAAAAATACCGTATTGATCAGTTGAGAAGAATTTCTGTCTAAAAAGCAGAACCCCTGGCACCTGAGCGAAGAAAAAAGGAGCGTTTTTCAGCAGATGCTGATGGCAAGCTCCTGTACAGAAAGATGCATGCCTTGTCCTGACCTGTGCTGCCTTGTGACACGCAAAATGCTCCACAAGCGCTGTCACAGCACGCGGCCACCACTGGGAACAGACTCTGCCCAAAACCAGCTCACGATGAACAGGAATTTGGAACGAGAACGCTACTGAATTTTGTTCTTTTGGCGGGGGGAAAAGGCCTCCAAAGTGGGCAATGTTCTCAGAAGAGAGCAAGAGGGGAGAAATGCCGCAGCTCCATGTCACAGTTCACCCTCTGAGTGCTCTTGCTGAGTGCAAGTCACTTTTCTGTCACCGGCATGCAGTTCCTGTGGGTTCTTTATTACAACTTTTCTACATATGAAGATCTATTTGCACTCTTCATTTTACCTTTCCTGTAACTGTTAGGAGCTAATGCTGATTGTTTTTTACTTCAGAGCTTGTTCAGTAACTTATTCACTGTAAATCTTCAGCTCCAGGCTAACAAAACATGGGAGTCACTGGCAACTGGAAGTGTGTGAAAATAGCTGCATGTGGCTTCAGCACTCTTGAAAAGTGTTGAAGCAGCAAAAAGAAACATATCCATGGGTTTGCTTATTTTAGTCACACACTAAGCAGATTTTTTAAACATTCAAGAAGAAGAGAGGCATTGAGAAAGTCAAGTATTGAATGACAATATTCCATCATAAACTATTTATCTGCATCTATACTTTGCTCAATTATGCCTAGGCAAGGGGCTGCCACTTAACATACAGCTTCATACAAAAGAATGCAGCTTTGAAGATAATGTACCACCAACAGAAATTTGATCAGTATATAAAAAAATGTGATAGCTGTAATCTAAATGTCGCTATATATAGTAACAGAGGCTTTTTTTTCCTGGAAAGTAAACCTAACTACACAGAAGATTTGCAGCTTGTGTAACTTAAAGGCTTTCTCCTTTCACTCCACCTTGTGTGCTGAACTGAAGGTCTGCAAAGGCGATCCAGCAACCTGAGCGCCTCTGACTCTGGTTCATTCAAAGATTTCTCAAAAGCGTGTCACTTGCAAAGGTGATTTAATGATGTAAGGCTTGCAAATGAAACTGCAAACATTGTCTTCTTCTGTATAAAACACTGAGCAGCCAAGACATCACTTAGCTGTAGCAATTCTGATTCAGCTAAGGAAGCCTCTGTGTGTTGTTACCAGTCTGGGAGACACCCATGCCCAATATTGCACAGCATTGTGATAGATCAGCTTTGTTACTACAGGCAAAGAGAGTCAGCTGTCACAGTATTTTCTTGTTATAAATGAAATATTCTGTCATAGTACTCAGAGAATAAGCTTAAGATCAACTATTTTCTAAGCACTGAAGGATATAAAATTACTAATTAACACTTACAGGAGAAATATAATAAGAAAGCCTATCAGTAAAGGTCTTGCCAGAATTCAAGACCTCATTTCTATAAAAAGATCTGAAAAATGCAGCTGCTTTTCTTCAAGGAGAATAGAGCAGATTCTGCAGCAAAACCTTCACACATTGCTGTGGGCAAAAGCACATTAGTCACTACCCTTAAAATACAGAATTGCTTTTCAACTGTTGTGTGCCCATGTGTGTATGTAACAAATTCTCTGAGCAGTAACAGTTTTGGATGAGGCAAAATGGAAACACTGATAGTCTGGATTAGCTGATTGGCCTCAGCCAGTGTCTCCCAGCTTTGCTATGAGCATGTATACACATGCTAAAAGCATATGTGGCATCTCAAGTGTTTGAAAGTGGTTTTGTGAAGCTGCAAATTAATTTTGAAATCTAGCTTTGGTCCACTGGAACAGACCTGCAATTGTATCAGCTAGCAGCACACTGTCATAAGCCTCTTTTCAATGTCATCCTACCTTTTCCAAACTAGCAACATACTACAAAATACATTCAGGGCTACTGTTAAGAAATGTGTCATTTGGGAATTGGTTCATTACGTAAATGCTGTCCTTTCATACTTATGTTTTAAACTCAGCCTAAGATCCATCAGTGCTCTTTTTAGAACAAGAAAGCTGAACACATTTCATAGCACTGTATCTAACTTTGCTCTCTTCATGCTTTTAAATGACCTGAAACATAGCTGGGACATGACTGAGTGATCTCTGGCTCTCCTGGGGACGGGCACGTGTTGGGTGCTACCCTGCTTCCACGAATAATTCCAGTACAAGCCCATGAAACAAGGAAGGGCACTAAAAGCTAAATCAAGTAAGAATCAATCCCATCAATTTTTTAAAAAGCCCCAGTTGACCGCTCCTGAGGTGTCAGAGGTTTTAGTGAAATCCCTCTCTGCTGAATGTACTAGAAAATGTCAGTCCACCAAACAGTTCAGAGAGCTTAGTTTCACCCTCAGCTTGATGATGACCAGAGTATTATCAACACATGTCAATCAGGAAAAGCTTTAAACTAAGACTTGAATGGTAGCACAAAGTCCAACACAGAGACTCCCTGTCGAAATCTAGACTACTTCAATACATTTCCATTGTTAATAGACCATGCAGATGCCAAAGCACTTATCAGAGAGTTCATTTTTCCTAAGCAAAGTTCATAGATTAGACCAAAAAACCTCACATTTAATATCCTTTAAAAAAAATCAACCACTTTGTTTTCACATGACAATATTTAAAAGTGGTCTCAGGAAAGGGTGTTTTGAGGTACTGCCTTCAGTCTGAGTGATAGGGACATGTTGAGAAAAAAGAGGACTAGTGTTATGGCTCCCCCTTACTTACTTGTGTATTTTCATAATGTTTTATGAACCACCAGGAAGGCAAACAAAGAGCACGTGGACACAATGAAGAGGGGAGTCTCCATTGCAAGCACCTGAATCCAGGTCCATGGAACAGCAATTCTGAAAATTAACACTGTAGTTGTTTAAGAAAAAGATCATTTCTCTGACACATCCTATTCATATTCTGAATGGCAAAAAATTTGACTTCCCCATCTCTGAGACCTCAGTGATATGGTTGTTACTTTTTTATCCCCCACTGCCTCCTGAGAGGCGTTCTTCCAAATTATATTCCATAAAAGTTCGTATTTATATGAGTGTAGGTCCTCTAAGTGATAAATGTTGCTTTGAGACATAGCAGTTGTAAATGTCATGCCATGCTGGGGCATGACATCCTGTCCTTAGATGCCTGTTGGTAAAGACGAGTGACTTTATTCTGTTGTGAAAGTCTTCTCCTAAGACAAATCGATATACTCTCTCAGACAGGAAATGATTTGGGTTGAATGCAGGAAAACCTCTCATTTGCAGAAAATATTGATACACTGTTGAACCTCCATAGGAATAGCATGGCTGGCTAGTATCTGTTGCATTGCTGATTTTTCTTCTGCGAATACAGAATGAATGATCAGTCCGTTATCCAGTAATGGGTATTTGTGAATGCACAGAAACCCCAGTTTTGTTATTTTTATGAGGTCTTTTGCAAACAAGCTTCAAACAGCTGAACCATTCCTTGTAGGAGGTATACAAATATCAGAAATAGGTAGCTATTTTTAGGGTCATGCAAACATATTTAGAAGGGTCTCAAAGTCTGAGTATGCTGTGGCTAGCAACAGAGTTTCCTACAGCCTGTTACATGCTTCAGGGCACTATCACCAGAGATCCTCTTTGCCTTTGCACAAGAAACACATGTCCGATGCCAGATCTATTGTATGGAAAGTGTTTTAGTGAGTTTCTGAAGAGCAGAAACTAGAAAAAAAGAATACTTTGAAGAGCTACATCATCTTCTACAGAATAAGCAGCATTTGCTACAGGTGTTGGTTTTTGCCTTTTTAGAAGGAAAGGTTTGACCCAGCCAGGCAGGATTTTGAGACATTTTCTGCCCCACAAGCCCTAACACTCTGCCCTAACAGTCAACATGTGAAGCTACCACACGTTTTCCAAAGATGTGGATGGCATGTCTCTGTTCCTATGCTTCTTGTTGGAGTAATTTGTTGTCTGTAATGAAAAGGACAGAGAAAAGGATTTTTTAAAATCTTGTTTTCTTCTTGTTGTGATTATTCTGTTATTTCAAGGAAAGACTAGGATTTCTGTCATTTTTTACTCTCATTTCTACAACCATACAATATGACTTCAGTATGTTCTAAGAAACAGGTTACCTACTTAGAAAAACATATCTGTGAACCATGGATGTGGCATTAGCTAAGAGAATTAGCAGTGCATCCTGTGCAGTGAAGCAGGGGGAGTCTGTGGATGAGTTAGCAATGACTCATGAGATTGTCTTCAATAATGGATTCTTTTTCTCCTAAATGGCTTAAAAACCCATATGCTTTGGGAAGGGGAGCTCCAACAGCTGCTCTTGCAGAACATGGGGTATTCAGTCTTCAGAGCAGCAGCTGTAGCCTTGCAGAGGGGTAAGCATTCCTCTTATATTTGTAGCTCACACTGGATTTTAGAAAACCAACCAAAAAAAAGAAAACAACAACAACAAACCCCACAAAATACAAACCCCACCCTATTCTGAGAGGAGAGCCACAGCCCAGTTAAGGAAAACATTATACTTTCAATCTTTGTTTTGGACCCTTATTACTTGTAAAACTTGAGTGGGTTCCAGTTTAGTCATTTCCCCTTATCAGGAAATTCAGATGAAATTACTTTCCTACCGGAGGCTTTTAGAGGTATATAGGAGTCCTGTTTGGCTTTACAAGAGATGTGTTTTTTCTGGCATCTTTTCTTTTTTCCCCAGCCAAGTGGTGGTCACCTGATCAGGTCCAGTGTCCAGACTCCCCTCCTGATTGTCCCTGCAGACGTGTCTCTGAAATGGAGCATTTTGTTGTCTTGTTCTCCACCTACCTAACCTTCTCCAGGAGAGCAGACACAAGCCTGCCTCTGAGGGAAGCGGGCTGAGTCCCCTCTCCTCAAAGTTTATTAATTACTTAACCAGCCTCCCGCTATCAGGAAGGGATACCTGCGTCCGTACGAGAACAAACCTTTCCTTGCTCAGCTGGGCAGCGAGAACCATACCCGAAGGCTAATTTTCTAAACAAAGTGGTAGCACTTTGCTTTTAACTGTCACCAAGGACAGTTGTGTGGATGAGGGTTGATACTCACGAGATGAGCAAGCTACTAATATTTATTACTACCACTGTTTATTACCTGTGCCTAGAGCTTCTAGTAGATACCAGGGCCTGACTGGGTTCACAGGTAATCTCTGCACCAAAGCACTAAAGGAGAAGAAAAAGCTAGTGAATTAGCTGGCCTCAGGTTTCCTCTCCAGCAGACCTGCCTATCCCGGGGGCTCTGCGTTACCATTTATCCCTTTGCATCGTGCCCAGAGAGGGTGGGAGGAAGGACAGAGCTCTGCTGTATGCCCTCGGCTGCTCTGTGGGCCATCGTCCACCTGCCCTCGCCCAGCCGTGGCAGGGTGCTCCCCCAGGGCCCCTCCACAGCCCTCGAGGTGCTGGCAAGGTGAGCAAGTACTGTGACTCCCCTTTTGTAAGGTTTGCTGGATCACTTTGGCATTAAATCAGCCCAGGTGGAGTACAGCCCCCACTGATGTCATTTTAGCATCACAAATGGTGCTGGTAAAGTTAGAGCTGCCAGATCACACACACCAGGGGAAAAGAAAGAAAATCAGGATTTCCACCGTTTTCCTGGCCCGTACAGGTCACCTGCCTGTCTGGCTGCCCAGCAACTTTGGTGCAGAGCGGCTGAATCAGAAACATCTGCCTGGCTGCCGCCACTTCCAGCCTCACAGCAGCCTCCAGTGGCAGCGAGCTCCTCCGACAGGCACGGCGCGGCTCTGCAGCGATGGAAACCCTTGCTCACCTCTTACACCAGAGCAACGCTGGCCCTCTACCCAGAGACATACATGGAAAAATAATGTGATGCCACTACCATTTCCATTAAGGCAGCTGTGATCCAGGCACCAGGATAAGAAACTACTTTAAAAAGATTAAATTGTCAGTACTTCCCCATGACTCACCAACAGCTGAGATGCATATCTGGCTCAAAACCAAGACAGCCATCCATTGAACACTTGATTGAAAGGAAGGGCCAATTCTTAGTTTAAAATGTTGCGTGAACCTTTTGCTGGTTAGGGGTGAAGCCACACACTCTTGAGGACTCAAGATTTAGGGAGGCACTTCAGCACATGCATAACCAAGCACAAACTCAAAGATCTTTGCCACCCAGGCATGGGATTAACCAAGCACATGTTTACCTTTCCAACACAAAGCACTTTGTTGAACTGAAGTTTGAATCACAGTCTGCTGACACCAGTGGAAAATCTTCTGAGGACTTTGGATGCGACTCAGAGCTGCCAAGATCCTGGCCGGCCAGCGCTGCTCGTCCCTCACCACAACAGGCACGCACACGCACTCGGGTCCCTGCTCATCTCAGCTTACGGTAGTGATCTGCAAGGTATTGTCCCATCTCATGTACGGCTCTCATATTGTCTCATTTCACATGCTAAACTTTGTGGACTACAGCTCAGCCCAGTCCACCCCAAGCAGAAACTTTTCCCATTGGGATGTACCCAGCCTGCAATCCAATTTTGCTGACATATCACATGCAAAAAGAGAAGTTAGTTACAAGAAGCAAAATCAACACTTCACCAAATGTAATCAACGTTTTTATTTATAAACGTACATTTACTATAAAAGCTGTTGCATTTTAGACAAGTCTTCCTAATTTCCAGAGGCATTTTAGAATAAATAAAATAAAGGAAAGATTAGCATAATCGGTATTCAACATTAGCTCCAGTTAGGACAGCAATCCTCATCCTTGAATGGACATGCATATAAGGATGGTCCCCTGTCAGTTCACCAACCTTTAGGACATTCACTGAAAACCACAGACGAACTGCATCATAACACTACATAGCAAGAGTAAGGAAAAAATGCACCATGGAAGTGGGGTAGTGAAATACAGAAAGGTTATGATGCTTATTGAGGTTCTCTGAAGTATTAAGAGGCTAAGTAAATTCTGAAACATCTAAAAACCATTACATATATTGTACTTGCTTAGCAACAATAAATCACTTTTGCAACAAATACATTTACATTGTAGTTCAAATGTAATAAAGCGTTTTTTTTCTGTGCTGCAAAGTTCCTGATAAGAAATGTATCATATTTATGTGTTAAACTGAAAACAAAGGGGGAAAAAAAAGGTCTTAGCCCAAATGAATTTGCCATATAGGACTCCAAATGAAAAATAAATCAACATTGACAAAGTAGTTGGCAAGTACAATTTAGCAAACTTGAAAATTATTCTGTGCTGGTGTTTGGGAGGGGGGAATTGTGGTCTGAGAATGCTGCTTCATTTTGCTTTACATACAATTAACTTCACTACAACATGCATATATGAATCTAATTGCTAGACCGCGGGATAAATTTCCAAGCAGCTTCAGAGCCCGAGCAGCGTCTGCAAGGCTGCACACCCCCCACCCCATCCCTTGCTCATGCTTTTGGTTCCAGTCATGCTTCCTCTGACATCTTTGGGCATCTACCACTAAGTTAATGAGAAGCAGATCTGTCTGTGACAACCAACCTTTTTATACACTTGTGACTGATTTGCACATCTAAACTACATCACATGTGTGAATCAGTGTTAGTGACTCATACCAAATAGACATACAAGCATGCATTAAAGGAGGTCTTGTTTGAAAATTAGGCCCAGACATAATATATTCACACATCCTTAATGCAGCACATGGAATTATACAGATGTACAAAGTAGTTTATAAAATCCTTTTGAATTTCCATGTTGTGCATTATTTGCAGGAAAATGTTATGATGACCACATGCAAACTGTAAACATCCTGGTTATCAAAAACCTTTAACAGTAAATCATGCAAATGGTTAATCAAAATATTGCACTTCACTGTCTTATTTTCAAAACATTTTTCTGATTTTTGCTTTTTTTAAAAAATACTCCCCAGGTGAAGTCCCATGAAGGACTTTAACTTTTTGGATTTATTGCATCCATGAGTCATCACTGACTGTGTGCAACAGCTTTGCATTTTCTAAGGCACAATTTTAAGGAAGAAACATGTAACTTCCAGCAGACAGTCACAATGCCCTCAAATGATAACATTGTGCAGGTGTTTTCGATGATGAGCAGTTTTGCATGGGTATGCAACTCATATGCAAGCAACTGTCTAACACTTAAATAAATAGTTGCTAGCTATATAACAGCTCAAAATTATTGCTTCCCCAATAACCAGGTCATTTCCACTTACTGACACATCAACAGACAATGGATGTGCACATACATAAACCAAGAAATCTGTTAGTTTAGTTTCATCATGGTTTTTAAGGCAGAATAAGTTGTTTTCTTTTCTCCATTTTAAGTTGCATTTTGAACTGCCAAAATGAGATATTTTACAACTGTAATATATCACCTCAACTTGTCTGTGTATTCCAGCTATTCTAGGTTACAGTGAGCTCCTAGCTGACACAGCTCTGCCTGCTGTTCCAGCGAGCAGCAACATACCTAAGCAAAAAGCGCAAAGGAAAACTGCCCCAAACACAGGCAAGTTAAGCTTTTTTGCCTGTCACTATCGGCCTCCTCCCTGCCTGCCTTCCACCCTCCCAGTTTTTGCTGACCTTTGGGGGTGGACACATGGAGGGACACGTTCACGGCCATCACTTGGCCGCCCTAATTCACCACGGAACCGAGTGAGGACTTGGGAGGGGATCCTCACCACACGCATTTCTTCTCATGTGATTTCAATTAAACATAACACTCGCAAGTGAATGAGCAGATCTCAGAATAACTTGGACCATCTATGGGAAAGTTACAAACCAATAGAAAAAGTTCACCATACCATCGAACTGCAGCTTGTAGATTCACATTTCAGTCGTATCTGCCCATTCAAGCTCCTCTCCCCCACATCACCCTTTCATCAAATCTAACAGCAACACAGGATACTGATTTTATCATGAAGGATTGCTCCTAATGGGAATTTCGCAGTCGCTAATGGTATAGAGTCTTTAGGTTTAATGAAGAAATCTTTATTTGACAGAATATTAAGCTATAGTCATGAACATTACATGAGGTACACAAACAAAAAATCCTATCACTAAAGGTGCAATAATTTATTTGTATAACTCCTACCCTCCACTGAAGGTAATATAAACACAAAATGTTTCAGAATTACAGGATGTATTATCAAACTAGTCTCTGTATAAAAAAAAAGTTATAGCTTCAGTTATAACAGAGAAGTCATGTGCTGTGGTGTTTAGTTTTTCAAATGCACTGATTAGATACTATCTTAAAATTACTTCTCATCTCAACTTGGCATATTCTATAAAGGCTCTGTAAACTTAAAATTTTAATTCTTAGAAATATTAAAACAAAACAAGTTTATTGCATCTTTATTTTCTTATTACTTTTAAAAGAACAAAGTAACAGACTGGATATCATAAACATACCTGAAAAGGTGGGAATTTTTTTTATAGTACTTAGGCTACACTTTACCAAATACTGTCATACATATTTTGCAAATTCCTTAAGAAAGGGGGAAAAAACATATTGCGTTTTAAAGGAGCAGATGTAGTGTTTTCATATGAGCTTTTCAAAATGAGATGAGAGCTATGACATCTGTGGATTCAAGCTGTTACAAGTGATTGTCTGGAGGCAGCCGAGACACGTGAGAAGAGAGTTCCTTCTTGCAAGTCATTAGGACTGAAAGTCATGTCACAATGTAGTTGGCTGCCCAGCAGCTGGATAAAACAAAACAAAAACAAGCCATTACATGACAGATTTTAACAAACATTTCTCCTGAAACAATGGAGTAGGTAAGATTTTCCTCATACGATCTCTATAATTCAAGAAACCGCATCTGAAACTATATATCATTTGTACCCTCCTTCTGTCTTCCTCCTGCGAAGCTGGGGCACTAACTGCAACAAGGATTCAGCATAACTCTAGTGAAAATGTTTTTCATGCCATCTGGACAAATGATTTTCCTTGCACTGCTGACTGCAGTCAACGCATTCACTTTTATTTCATTTACTCACAAAGTACTTGTGGGTATATTTACTTACAGGCTCTGCAGTGGAAAAACAGTAAAGCAAATGACTGATGAGTCATCTTTAGCTGTGCCTGTATTTTGTTATGTGATAATACAGAACCCTGATGTTATTTGGCCATACAGAGTATCTCATGAATTTACTGCTTGCCTTTGACTTTAACCCTAGCACATCTGTAACTATTCCCGCGTTTGACATTGAATACTGAGTTAATTTCAATAATTATCATAGTGAGCTTTTCATGTAGAGAGATAACCTATCAATAAACTCCCATACTCTTCTATTTAAATAACACAAATATGCCCTGGACCACTACATAATCTTTAACACTCTTTCTCTTAAGGCTTCTGAAATAATTTGTTACAAAAAAAATTCATCCACAGTTTCAAATAAGCTTTTAGCAGCCAAATATTTCTCCAAGATGTCCACAAGCATCTCAGAACAATACTGATTAACTCTGGCTTCAGTGAAGAATGTCGATTGCCTGCAGTGCTGCGAAGGTTTTAAGATGTAGACAAAGGAGTGGGCAGGCAGGAAAGAGCTGTGGAATAAAACAACTGATTTTATACTTAGCATCAGGCCTTCCAGAACTGAAGGGGAAACATTAACATTGCACCAGTTTGTTCTTCATTTCAGATGTGGAGTCCATCAAACTTTTGTTAAAAACAAGCAATCCCCTTGCATGCAACTAACCATATTTGCAGTTTTGTAACATCAAAATCAGTCTTTTGAAAACTGTCAACAAGAGCTGCTGTAACTTAAACTCAGCTGATCCGTATTTTGAGATTTTTCAGGAGAAGTGGCAAAAGATAAACCCTTTGCCATTAATATTATTCAGGAATTGTACATTTCCACAGCACCTGTGTTTGCAAGCCATGGGCCTGGTTTCTGTTGTGCTACGTACCCACAAAGGCAAAACCTCACAGCAATATGTTGTAACACGCAGCTCCGTACTGCATTTTCCAGCACCACTGCTGTAGAAATGATGATGGAGGGGATGATTTATCAGCATATAGGCTGATAAATATCCCATTTAATGGAGCCTTCATCTGACATAAAGAGACACCAACTCATTTCAGCAAAAACGATTAAGAAGAGAGGGAAAACAGGAATTTTATCATCTTCCTCCCTTCAGCCACAAGAGAAAGGTTTGTAGTTCTGAGCCTGCTGAGAGAAAGCTGTTTCTAAATGTGTTGAAGTTAAATAAATAGTAATAAAAATTTGCTAACATTTCTAAGCAGAAATAAAAGAATTCACCAGATAAACAAATGGTTATCCAACAGCACCCTCTAGCTCCACTGATAGGAAAATATCTTTGTCATGAAATACCAGAGAAAAAAAACTATTTTTCTATTGGCAAACATGAATCAGCTTTCCAGCTACTGGATTTCTACAGTTGTTGATTTTGAGGGAGGGAAAAGAAAACAGTAAGTGAAAAGATCTCTATATCCTGATTTATCAGTGCAACTGTGGGCAGTGAATATACTGAACATATTACAGGAAGACTATAATTTCAATGCTTTTTTCTGAGCCTTCTTCCCCTTTTTCACAAAGTAGAAAGACAGCATGTGCACTGCCCATCTCATTACACTAGTGACATCAGGGTGAAGTTGAAATGCTCTGGCACACTGGTCTCAGTCACGGAAATCCAGGACCAGAGAGGCCTTTTAACTGACTTACTCTAAGGTAGAAAAAGGTATCAAGATTTTTTCTGGCTCCTCCTTCAAAACTTGTAGCAAACTGCTTTAGAACATGCCTAGGGATCCCACCGCAGGGATTCATTATATTGAGTTACAAAACGTTGCTGATAATTTCCTTGTTCTTCTCCGCAAATTGAGGCCTGGAGGCATAAAAGATAGGAACTTCTCCAAAGAAGGCCCAGACTCTTGGCCTAGTAGTGGTACCTACACTGCCTCATGCGAGGGGACAGATCCCAGTCTCCAGAACATGCAATATCAGCGCACAGTGCTGACATCTGCACTTATGCACAGGCACTATGCTTATGCCTAATACTGCAGAGCAGTGATCCTTTGGGCATGGTTTAATGGGCCTGGAAGTCCTTTTTGGGATGAGAGGATGATTGAAATGGCACGGGAAGGGGAACAGTGGCAAAGCCTTTTGGGCATAAGGGAGAACATATTTCTTCCAGGAGGAAAAAAAAAACCCAGCTGTTAAAATCATGACAACAGTATTAGAGTTCACTGTGAAATCAGAACAAAATACACAGCTTCTTTAGGACAGGATTTGATACTTACTTCTGGATCGGATGTAACAATCATTGCAATTCAAAAGACCATTTCTAATCCTGACATCTGTCCCACTTGCTGCATCTCCCAGCTGTCCCTTGCAAATGCCACACTGTCAGTTGAAGAACAGAGAAAGTGAGAGAGAGCATGCCCTAATATCTGTCACAACCCTCCCAAGATTTTGACTTGTTTCAGTATATTCGAATGGCAAGAAAAAAAACAAACAAACAACTCAACCCATGCTCCTGTGGCACACTGCAAGTTAATGAAAGGTTTTTAAATAGTATTTAGGACTGGATTTCAGTGGTCTCCACTTACACAGAAGTGAAATCTACTGATTTTAAGGGATATCTGATTTCGACATTGCATTCTGGAGCCAGCCCATTCGTGCTGGACAAAGCTTAAAAAGGCCAGTGGTTTAGTTTGAGTAAATGTCCAAAAATGAAAATGGCTACGGGAATATCTAATTAGTCCAGAGTTAATGAAAATGGGCACTTTCTGAATTCAGTAGAAAACACCATATTTTGTCATTTCCTGACTGAGACACTCAAAAACAGTCATGAAATATTTGTGTTTGTAGCTCCAGTGAAAGTAAAAAGACACACATTTGAAGACATCAAAAATACCGAGAACGTTTTCAGAATACATGATCAGATAAAAATTTTTTGGAAGACATTACTTAGCGAAAGCTTTCGAAGTTGGACCATGGGTCAGATCAAAAATGGGGAAGGTGGTTTGGGACTGACCAGGATTTTGAGAAAATCATAAAGGTAACTAATTTTATATTTGGAAAACTATAAGTACCACTGGGAAATTATACTGTGCCTCGGATCTCTGTAAGTTAGGAAGCTGACTTTGCTTGCTAAGTCACAGATTTTAGTCCAGCTAACATGGCTGATAAAAAAATAACACATTAGCGGTATTATTTTCAATTCTCTGCAAACAAACATACATAGCAAACATGCCAGCCACTTGCTCCTCTCCTTATTCATTTCATGAGAGAGACCACCACGTACTCTCCGCTCACACTGTGCTATGACTTGAGAT
This sequence comes from Apteryx mantelli, assembly GCF_036417845.1. NCBI lineage: Eukaryota > Metazoa > Chordata > Aves > Apterygiformes > Apterygidae > Apteryx > Apteryx mantelli. The sequence goes on from NC_089982.1 coordinate 60,740,396, forward strand.
TTTTCCTCAGTGGCCACAGGAAGAGACTTACCCTGAAGCACTGAATATGGAAGTACAGACCAAGCGTTTCAATAATCATGGCAGCTCCTTTTCCAAGAGGAAGCCCACAGGTAGAACAAAGCTTTTTTCCGCTGACAGATCTAGGAGACAAAGCATTAAGAAAACAGAATGGCAGCTTAGGCTAAAGCGCAGTCAAATGTTTACACAGGATTATGGAGAGGGATATGCTGGGAGGAAGGAGAGTTGGAGGGCAGGGAACTGGCCCTGGGGATTACCCATACCCCATGAATATTCACACGAACCAAGTGACCAGCACAGAACACCTCTTGCTGAGTGCTTGAAACACAGGGCTTTAAATGAAGAATTTAACAATCTCTTTCTCCAATCATGGATGACTGAGGCACAGGAATACCAGATTCTTGGCCTGGATTTTTTTTCAATTTGTTTGCAAATACGTTTGCTTACTGCAAGGCAGAAGGCGAGAATGCAGCTCTCAAACCCAAACAAGCTTGTTGCCTAAGTTAATGGTAGCAGCATAACTGCAGTGGCACAGAGCAGGCATTAGACACTAGCTAGTTTTAGTCTATGTTGCTGCAGCCTCATGCCTGCTCATACTCCAACTAGCTACAGTAAAACTGAAATCAGAGCTCTATCTGCAGTGCAAAAATACTTCAACTCTCTCCTTAAGATTCAGTTCTGTCTTGACACTTCTAATAAATCAGCTGTTTGAAGACAGCTGGGTTAGGGGTCAGGTCAGCAGGTACTCTTTTTTATACTCTGTTTTTAATGGCAGTGCAGGTGTACACTTGTATGTATTATGTGCTATCCCCTTCTCCTCACCTCTCTGCCTGCCTGCCAGATCTGGTGTTTGTCTAGTAGAGCACCCTGAGACCAAAAGGGATCCCTAGTCAATACGTAGCATCCATGTTTTGTCAGACAGGGGTGAAACCAGGAGAGACACTTAAGGACATTCTCACTATTCCTCTCAGGCAGAAGCAGCACAAAGACTCATCACAGCCAGAAAACTGTCTTTGCTCTAATCTAATATCACTTTGTCACTTCTGAGACCATCATTTTCTATTGCATCACATACACCGACAGCACAGTCAGATCTTGTCTTGTCTTTTCTTGTTGCTCCATTCTTGTTATTCCTCTTAGAGTAACCTCCCTGGTTTCTTCTTCTCTCCCACAACCACAAGCCTTCTGTTCCTATCCCTCTTTGAATTATTCTCGAGTCCCACTTTTTCTTCACGTCTTCCCCACTATCAGCATATAAGAACAAGTTAAAGCACTGAATCAAATAATAAAGTGTTCTGGGAACACAAAAGAGAAGTTTTCCTATGCTTAACTGGGGGAATGAACTATATCCTACCTACTATTTCCAAACCTAAGATCTATTTCAGCAAAAGATCTTGGAAAAGGGACTCAGATCAGGATATAGCTGCTAAACAATATGAAGTAGCTATCAAGCCTAGCTACATGTAGCAAGAAATGATCTGCAACTCTACCAAAACTGAATCTACAATTAGCAAAAATAGAAGAAAATGTCCACAAAAAAATTGCCAGTAGTTTCATGTCAATGCAAATAGCATTGGAAAGAGGGCTTTGCTATCAAACCTGAAGAAAAATGTTATTTAAATAGAATAAAATCTTGCTATGGTTTCTGTGTTGTACGATATTACTCTATTTAATAAATTAACCAATGTTAATATATCTGCATGTTAAAATTACTGGTGATTCCACCAGGCTACAGTTAATATTTAGAGCTGGAACATGCATCTCATTGAAATCTGCACAGCCCAGTGCCTGAGAGAATCAAATCTCTAAGAGATTAGCACAAATGTAGGAAAATTTAAAAAAACAGCAGAAAAGCAAAATCTGTTTCAGGTCTTTAGGAATTTTGGAAATTAATTCTTTTTAAATCAGTAACTGTTGAAATGTCAGTCCCATGAGAACTTTCAGAGCCAGTCTTAAATGTTAGACTTTGATTATTTTATCTAAAAGCTGAATAAAAGTTCAAATATCCAAACACAACTGAGAAATTTTGAAATCATAATGAATCCTAATTGACGTTGTATGAGGGGGAGATTAGAGAAATTTGCAGTCAAGAACCCACTTGACATCTTTTCTAGTTCTATGTAGGATATACTGTATGTTTAGCACACAAATAGGTGCAATTGCTATGCAATTAAACTTTGCAGTAGGAAAGTCCTACAGTGTGTATGCATTTCAAACAAACAGTTTTCTACAGTCTGTGCCAGGGTGGCAGCTCCAAAGCCAGCAGAACATATCTTACTCGTGAGCGTGTGACTATTCACATCGAACTACAAAGACAACATCCTTTGGCTTAAGTGCTCTAAGCTCATGCTTAACTGCTTAATTTGACTGGAGCTTGTATTACCCCAGTGAGATTTCAATGATCAAGCAGAGCTCTGCAGCTGCTTTCTGAACTGTGTTATTTTATAGCATAATAGTACTCACTGCTGAAGTAGGCAGGAAGTATGGGAGAGGGAGCTATATGTTTTATGTGTGGATGGTTGTAAATTGCAACATTTAGAAGTATTAATAGTGCACCCACATAATACTAATGTGATTTACACTGCAGCAGTTCACCAGCGACTGAAAGATGTATTCAGTCTGCAAAATTCCTTATTGACCTTTTGTACCTGTTGGGTGAGTGACTTGGAGCAGCAGGAGAGCAGGGAGATGATGGCCCAGATCGGAAATTCTCGTGACAGCCTGCCCTAAAATACAGGAGAGAAAAAGAATTGCAATAGCTAAAGAACAAATAAAACCAGAGATTTTGTATTGAGAAATTCTGGCTGATGGGTTTCAGGATTTCCAGCTCTAAAGATCTCATTTAACACCAAAACAAAGTATTAATTAGCTGTTCACTGCTATTTTGATAGAATGAAAAACAGACACACATATTTTGGTTCAGAGTCCTGATTTGCTTAGTATTGCTTAACAAAGATAACTCACAAGGTAATCATCCCCGAGCAGACTCCTACCCACCTATGAGTACAGTTTGTCTCACATCGTGATGAAGGAGGGTTAAGCCAAGGCACAACACTTGTACTCTGCCAAGGGAACGTGCACAGAAACACACAGGTAGAGCAGATGCGGGGTAGCTGATTGAGAGTGCGTACCCTTAACTGAGTAAAAACAAAGCTATCAACACAGAAGAGTGGCTTATTCCTAGTTGCATACATTATGCTTTGGAAGAATTCAGTGAGAAAAAACATGTTATGTTTTTTGTCATCAGAAATCACAGGATTGATTCAACCTCTCACTGCTTATAGCTGTTTACAGATCACATAACAACTTTCTCAAACATACGTAAGTAGTTTGTTACGAGGAGCAGGTAACCAGAATTCAATCTACATTAGTTTTGACTGGATACAAGCCTCACAGAGTAGCACATATTTTGCAGGAGACTGTTCATATATATGTTAATGAAAGCAGATGTTCCTTTCTCATTACATAGATATGCTTTGTGCAAATATTAGGCAAATCCCTCCCTTGTTTACTAAAAGAACTGGCATTGCCCTTTGGCAATGATTACCAAAAACACAAGGCAAAGAAGAAGGAGGATCATCAAAATCTATAGCAGAAAGAAAATACTAGTTTCTATGTATTTTCTTTTAAATGTTATAATCCTTAAAGAACTGGAATGCAACGCTAGTGTGGGTTTAGAAGCTGGGGAACTAAGTTCTTAGATACTAACTTCAATGAGGCAGATTTTACCTGACATTCCCAGTTTGATATTTATCTGCTTACTAGCTATAAATGTTTGTTTTAGGCAGTTAAAACAAAGTACATAAATGGTTACATAGATGAGTGTTTAAAGAGCTGAAGAAAAAAAGAGAGATGCCGACAAGCAAGGGGTGTGCTTCCTAATGAAATTAGTTACTGGGTAATCAGTAATGAAAAATGAAGTGCATAAAATTTAGCAGGCTTGGTGGGAAAGCCAGGAATTAAAAATATCTGCTCACTGCATGATTACTCAGGTATGCGCCAATAAAATTTAACTTAGCACACTGAGCAGCAATAAAAGGGAGAACAGAGTTAGCAGGACCTCTCAAACTTTGCAATAATCTTTTTTCTGCATTCTCACCTCCTCTTTTCCCCTGCGGAGTTAGACTGAGGACCCACGCTCTGACCCGGGGACGTTCTCTGCCTCACATCATCTGCATGCTGCGGGGACTGTTTGGTTAGCAGCTGCTGGTTCCACGAGAGGTCTGAAATGAGAGGTGGGCTGACTTCAACACTTATGGCAAAATGCCTCTGTGAATATTTATAAATCAGCGTACCTGTGGGTGCACCATACAGGAGACATGAGATGTGAAAGTCAGAACTAGGCCAAGACAATCTTCTTGACTCACATGAGACATGAAGGACATCAGGAGCTATCAGTTACACATAGTGCTGTATTTGCACATGCCCAACCCTCCCCTCAGATAACCTGCACCCATTTGAAAGCGCTGGTACTCAAAGAGAAGTTCTCAGAAAACCCACACAAAGTCAGAGACAGACTCTGCTGCTCCAGAAGGCCTCTGTGGGAGAAACTCCTACTGTATTACCTTCACATTTACATCACCTGCACTGCTGCTGGGTCTCAGTTTCCGGAGGAGGGGAAAGGAGAGCCAAACAGCTATCCTTGAGTAGCCGTTGAGGAAACAAAGTATTTCTGTAGTAAGGAATAAGCATCAAAGAGATAAACTTCCTGTGGTGCCTGGGGATCCAACCTTCTCAAGACTTAATAGAAAGGAAATATAGTCAGTGTTCTCCATAAGCCTATTAATAAACAGTCGTCTTCTCTTGTAATTTCCTTTTATGTTTCACATGAATGCATAAAGCTCAGGGACAGTAACGACCTCTCAGCAACATGCGACCAACTGTGACACCCAGGCAACCAGGCCACCCCATCTCCGAGACAGACAGGGGAGAGCTACGAGCATCCTGGCAGACAAATCTTGTGACTCGCTGCCTGGGGAGGGCCTTACCCTTCAATGCACCAGCCAGGTGGGTTAGAGGAGAAGAAAAGTTCTAGCAGGCCTATCAAAGGCATGTTACCTATTTTAGATGTCATCAAGACAAAAAAAACCCTCACTATTCCTGACTATTTCAGGACATAAGGAGAGAGCAGGGATGAGAGGCATCAAGGGACAAGAAAGAAGCAGTCAGAGTACTGATAAGGGAGCAAGTTGCTGAAGAGAACCTAGAAAAAAGCCCGATTAACAGAGGAAGTTAAAACTGTCAAATCTTTGAAGTTTGCTTAATCACCACTATAAATCCACGAGCATGGATTGCTGCACAATATCTTTTGCTTTCTTTATTTGAGCAACCTTTAATCAAAGCACTAAAGGTACAATAAAATTGTGACAGGGTAAACAAAACAGCTAAGTTTAATAAACTGAGTTTGCATTTGGAGCAAGTCATAATACTGAAACCTTTTCTGTTCATAGACTGGTCTCATTTTTTTAGAATCATCAATTTTTATGCTAGACTGAAAATAAAGATCTAAAACTCAATTTCAAAATCAATATTTGCTCCTTACCTTCAGTCTTACTTAACTACCCTGCACTTTTCACTTGCATTAGATAACAATACTAAATTAGTGAATTTCCCTTTTATTTAGGATGACTCTTCCTGAAAACAATGCTTTGGGGACATGCCTACATTCAAAGAACAGCAATATTTATGAGAGCTTAAAACAATCTATTAATCTTAAATGCTGTCAGGCATTTCTAAGGGCAAAATTGAGACAGGTGTTTCTTTAGGCTTAATTTAAAATGGTTACACATCACAAGTAGAGGTTTTTATACACAGAAATGTAGTTAATGAATCTAATTAGTTATCAGAAATGAAATAAGTTTTGCAAATATGCTCTCTGTATCAAGATACATCATATATGTATATGTGCACAAATATGCATATATATATATACACATATATAAGATTACATAACAGAGAGAAGAAAACTTTTTACTTATTACCATGAACATACAGGCTTATTAACAAGACTTCTAACTACAGCTGAAAAACTCATCTTTGATTCAAAGAAGAAGGGCTTAAATTTCAGCTGAACATATTTATCTTTTCTAACAGAAAATAAACTTAGCATATGAGACATTCACATTTTGACGCAATAAGCCTACTGTTAATTTCCAAAATTGAGTTTCCAAGCAGCCACTAAATACCTGCAAGATTTCTGTAGGGAAAAATAATACATCTGTATAAAGAATTTTGACTCTTACCCTGAGTTAATGGTAGACTGAGCCTGGCAGATGAGTTGTGTTCCGGCACAGACATCTGGTGCGCCTGTTCACTTCCTTTCAAGATACCTGTCTCTGGATGTCCTGAGAGCACTTTATTTACACTGCTGATAAGAGTAAGTCACATTGTATAAATAAACCCAGGAAAAATTTCCACTGGAGTATAACATCAAAATCACATTTTTGAATAGAAGTCTATTATGTGGAACAATTTTTTTTAAGTGCATCGCAATGCTAAACCAATGTGGATAACAGCAAAGAAATAACAAATTTGTTTCTGAACTTGCCAAGTATTCCTGCTTCATTCACGCACTGCTATGTGCAAGCACTAAAGATCATTCTGGATTTGTGGAAAACAGCTTCTTTGACATAGAAATAGCTTCTTTCAGTGTTTTCTATATAGTATTTGGCCTCATCAGATGTTTCTTCTCTTTGTGAAAGCTGTGATTACCAGTTTGGCAAAGACCAGGGCTTTGAAGACCATCTGGCAAGTTTGGGTATGGAGCTCTCAAGATAACTAGGTAACTTCACAAAGATCCTAACTCCGCATGAAAATAGCTCCTGCTCATTTATTCAACTAAAAGGTTTGGGAAACTGGTATAAAAAACAAAATACAGGGCCATATAGAAATGTCCAAGCTATCTAATGTATAGGATCTAATTCTGATCGGGTTTATATAACAGCCTCTCAGCAAACCCACATGCTTAAAAGGCATGTCCTCTGATACACAAACTAGCACTGCCTTTGCCTGCTGCAAGTGAATATATATTACACCTACAACCATGCCAAGGAAATGAGAAGACTAACTTAAATTGTATTTTATATCCTCCTCCATTAGCTGTGGTACTGCTGAAATTATCACCTTGTGATGCAGAATGGGTATCACAACCTCATGGTCAGATGCTGATGCTCCAGCATCAGTCAAGGGCAGATGTGACTCCCACAACTCTGCAGAACACAAAGCTACACACGGCGGAGAAATGCTTAGGCTTGATCCATACCTATTCTTTTCTTGCTGGAGTTCATTTTCTTTGCTTTTCAGAAATGGCATACTGTCCTGCTCCAAAAGCAATTTTTTCTGCCTTGTAACTTCTTGTTGTTTGCCCTCCTCTGGAGAGTTGTTGGAATCAGCTGTGTTCTAGAAGACAGCAAGGGTGGGAACAAGGAGCTTCTCTTGAACTCAGCATCAGCACATGCATGAGAAAAGCATAGGCTGCCCCCAGATGCATTGTGTTGACATACCTTATGATTAAAAAGAACATCTTATGTTACGTTGACCAATTATGAGTCAGTGCAGGATGACAAAATAAAACTTCCCACTACATATGTTTGGTAGAAATCTTTGAATGACTTTGAGAGATTAAATACTCTCCCATAGGCCTTAGGGAGACTTCTTTGTGAGGGATCTCAGCCCGTTGCCACAAGCAATGTCATTCATTTTGCAGACAGTAGACTGGGGACAGGGTATTATGTGCTCTGGGAACTCCCAAATGGGAACAACAACACTACTTCCAAAACTGTGCTAGAGTGGGTCCCACCTGAGTGGAGGAGCTTACATAAGCCACAGCATGAGATCCTTTCATAAACTGGACGTAGGCATTGCCCTGAACCTGGGGTAAGCAACTCCACCCAGGAAGTTACCACTAAACAGCCTTGTAGAAAAAGGGCTACGGCTGAGGTGCCTGTACGGTGATGAGTGATAAGAGGCAGTAGGAGGGGTGAGAGGAGAAACAGATGATACAGGATTTCTGGTCTTGCAGATGAATGGGAAAAGGCAGATGACATTTTGGGTGGGGGTGCCTAGGGCAGGAGAAAATTAAGTCTGGGAATCCCACATTTATTCCACTGATCTCACCTGGGGTGTCATTCTCCGATCTCTGGCAAATAATTGATTTAATTAGATGCTAGATGCATCAAGTTAAACATTTTGTGCAGCATAAGCCAAAAGAGAATCACAGAGTCAACATTCCTCTATTTATTTTGCTGCTTTGTAGGAGAGAAGGCAGGAGAGAAAAGGAGGAAGAGTGAGGAGGCAGAATTCAGTTTCATCTCAGATATGCTTGATGCACTGACTTAAACTCATGATTTTGGATGCAGGGAAGTCAATTCAGTTTTTGTTGTCTTTCAGGAAGTGGCTAAAGCAAACAGAAACAGGTGACTGTCTTTTCACAGTACCAGTCAAAGAAAAGAAGGAGATATAAGGCAAGTATCACCCTCTGCTCTAGTCCAAAGTGGGATGGTGACAGTTTGCTTGAGAGTTTGGCTGTTCAGTTGTAAAAATATACAAGCTACAGTGCTCTGAGGTATCCCCAGTAAAAGATGTAAGGGATTCAAGAAATACTTTTACTGTTCCCAGATTTTGTTGGCCTTTAGGGAAGAATCTAACTCTACACTGAAGATGGGTTTGTCTTTATTGCCTTATTGCTTTACTGCTCCACAAGAAACTCACCACTGTCTTGCTTCCTTCAGTGGCAGAGGAAGAGGAGGAGAGGAGTTCAGCAGAGTTTGAAGAAACAATGAATGGAACCACTGTATCTTCAATTATCTTACGCTCCTAAAAAAGAGGATAAGGAGAGAGCAGGGTGTTAAAAATACAGAATGTCAACTATGAACTTAAAAAGTAGAAGCACAAAGTTTGGCTACATGTTCATATCCACATGGCTAGGAAAGGAGTTGTGGTACCAAGGATCATGGTAATAGCTTTGTCTTCTGGAAAAAGAATCACTTCAGTTTTTAATTTGCTTCAAGCTTTTGCATTCACTGCTTCCAACTGTTTTTCCTTTCACTACGATTATCTTTGAGATGGAATGTCCACAACTGGAAAGAATATTCCAGTTGGGATGGCATCACTGTTTCTCATAATACAAGTTTAAAAAATTTCGTATAAAAATATGAAATTACACCTGGTACATGAGAAACTCCACAAGTTGAAATAAGCTATTTCTCGTTAAGATCACAAGTATGGCCCCTAAACACAGATGATAAAATGTCAATTTGCATGATGTACAACCAGTCAAATCAAAAACATTAACATTTTCCAGTTTTCTGCCATGATGTCCCATATGTGACAGAAAAAAGACAGTATTTCCTATATATGCTAATAGACCACAATTGCAAACTTTGAACATTTCTGGTGAAATTTTGTGTGAAAATGAGACTAGTCTAAAAATATCTACATGATCAAGCCAAGGCAGACAACAGTTTCTTCCTGAGTTTCACCACATTCAGTCACTTGCAGGTACACACAGCTGTGTGCAGGAACACAGGAGGCTCTCACCCGATGGGGAACTCTGAGTATGCCCAGAGGCAATCCTGATGACTTACCCAAATCTGTACAGCAATCAGCACCTCCATCTGTGCAGAGATTCTGAGGATCCCTGTCTAAATATTTAAATATTTTTCCTCAATTCTTATGGCGGTATTTAAGGGAAAAAATCCTATTGAGATTTCATCCTTTTCAATAATCAGTTCAGATTTGGGTTTTCTTTTTCTTTACAGTAAGTGGGTGCATTTAAACTTAAAAAAGAATTCACTAGACAATCTCCTTTGAGCATTATACCTCCTCGTAGTATCTACGTTCCTCTTCTTCCACTTCTTTTTGTGCCTTTTCCCATTCCTCTTTCAGCCTGTCCTGCTCCCTCTGGTACTTCTCCTGGAGAAGACATAAATACAGATCAATTCAGAAAACTCTGTATCAGAGGAGCAAAATTTGTAATATGTGAAAATGAACTTGCTACAAATGGATTAATCAGAAACAGGGATGAAATACAAACATCTGAAACATTTCTGGGTATCTAAAAAGCTTCTTTTCTTCCTCCTTCCCCTTGTCTTCTGCACCTGTATGTAACACTTTCAAATCACATAAAACTTTTAACATACTAGAAGTTTAATTTGTTAGAAGAAATTTTTAAATGCTTGGTGTGAAAGAAAATTTATTCTAAACAGTTTCAATAATTTATTACTTATCATATAGCATTAAGAGTTCTAAAAAGCTATCACACACCCCAATACACTTAAGCATGGATTTTACATTAATCATTTCAGTGTAGTAGCACATAAATTTAAATGGTTTTGTAGATACTGCTTTTGGCACTAATTTGAAAGAGATGTCAGTACAATTTAATGAACGATGAATAGCTGTGCAAGTTTAAAAGATAAATAAACAGTGTGTAAAGGCTTGAAGAGGATAAGCTCATGATTAGCTAAGCAATTCATTTTTTCTCCTTGACGGGATTCTTTCTTGAAAATTGGTTCTACACAGATTTGCATGAAAAATTATCTCAAAGAGATCTTTGAAAATGTTTGATAGAACTGGTTTGAATATGGGGAAGTAGAGCGACTTCCCTATCCCTTTTACATCACTTCCAGCTCCTGTCCAAGTTACTACGCAAAGAAGTTAAAAGAGAAAATTGAGAAGCATCTGCCTAATCCATTAGAAATGCATTTACTATTAAGAGAACATATGCCAGAAAAATTATGATGAGAATTTTACATCATTTTAAAAGGAAACAATTAAAAGGAAACATTCTTGGTAAAAAGCAATGAACTCAAGAAAGGAGTACAGACAGATACACAAGTCATTCTTAAAAGATGAAAAGACAACATTTTATTATTCTCCATCCTTGCATAGTTTTTTGCTCTTCTTCTGTTACATGGAGGAAAGATACGACTTCTTTGGGACTATTCATAGGTAACCATATTGTCAAAAGATACTGCTGACTGACAGAGGGAAGTTCATGTTCTTAGGGCCATTGCAGTTCTCCCAATCAAGACAGAAAAACAGACCTTTTACAGCTTACTCTACCACTAGGTAAAATCAGCGGTTGTTTTGGGTCCCCTCACCTCAAAAAAAAAACATTCATGCACAAATTTAGCTTGATGTTCTCTAAGAAGACAATGTGAACAAAGTGGAAGTCTATGAAAATCTAGTAAGATCATCATTTTTAAAGAGTTCCATAGGGGTCATGGTCAGCAAAATATTAGTCTCAAGAAAGAGAATCAAAACAACTAAGTCTCACAGCTTATGCTCAACATACTTGAAATACAGCTGAGTACTAACCTTTGGTTTAGCTCCCCATTGGAGTGCATAAGTCCTTTCAGTCTTTCTAGGAGGTGATGGGAAAGGGAGAAATAGAGGGCCCAAACCACAGGGAATGTGTACATATGCTCATATTCTTATTCATCTGCCGCAGAATCTGCTAAAGCATCCACAGAGGATGCGGAAGACCCATCTGAAAGCTCTTAGTTCAAGGCACAAAAAGTGCAGAACTTGTCTGCTTTTCCCTATCACTAGTGACTTTCCAAAGCTCCTGGCTCAGTCAGGATAGATTTCCCTGTCTTGTTTTTAACAGCAAAAATCATTCCAGAAAAGTTTCAGCTTCAGCAAATCATCATTTTCCTTGGGAGAAAAATCTTCTTGTCAAGCAATTTATTCAATTCAGATGAAACACTGGAGTTTGAAGGAGAGTAAATGAAAAAAATTAAACTGACCCAAAATGCTCAACTTTTGTCTAAAGTGACAATTCAACTGGAAAACAACTAAGCCACAAGGTGGAAGAAATATAGGTGCTTCCTTACCTGAAGCAAGCGCTCTTGCTCATGTTGCCACCTTTCCTGTCGCTTTCGCTCTTCTTCTGGATCCCAGGACCAGAAATTGAAACGCTTGTGTGAAGTAAAATGAAGCTATTAGACTTGAACACTGTACTTCACAAGGCTACCACAGAAAGCTGCACTTGATCTAGCCTACCCCTAATGGCAATGTTAAAATGGGGAATTCAAAACTAGGTAATGGTTCTCTTGGTTAGCAGACAATATTCTTAGTTTTACTGACACTTGGGATTGCCCACAGGTATCTGGATGAGAAAAAAAAAATCATTTGGTTTGCAGAGAGGGGCTTGGGAAGCTTCAACTGGAGGGAAAAAACAGAGTATCTGAAAGAAAACTCTAAGCAGCACTGAACGGAGTTACCTGCGGGTACCCGAATTTAAAGAAAAGCATTATTTTTCTTCTGTATAATTTTCTGTGCACCGTGCAAAGTAACTTATGATCATAAAATGTATCCTTTCATCTCATGTCTGCCAGCATATCTTATAGCCTTTATTTTTAATTTTTATTTTTATTTTACCCAGAACATAATAACATCCCAGGCCTCAATTAGATCAGGATCCCATTACGTGACATCCTTCAGAATCAAGGGCAATTTTAGACACTTGATGCCATATTCATTTCCACTAAGGGTCATATTAGAGTCAGATAAGAAGACATTCTGTCTATTTTTATATGGCTAGCCCCATATAAAATACTTGGACTTTAATCTAGCACTCGTGATTACCCTTCCTGGGAAGCAGTAAAATTGTGATCTTTTCTAATTTCTATGCACATAAAGTAGAAGGGATAACTCAGGGTTGCAAATTATTTCAAGATTTTGAAGCTCTAGAATAAAGTGATTCCCACAACCCAGTGCTGTACTGCTAGCATTCTCACAACCCGGTACTGTATAGCTAGTATTCCCTCTGGGTAAGGGATGAAGGCACAAATTCCAGATTCACACCATGTCTAACGGGGGAAGGAATTTTCTCCATAATCATTTTTCCAAAATCAGTTTGGATTGTATTTTTTGCTCTCTCATTTTTATGAGACAAAATTCCGCATTCTATTTTGGGGATGTTGCAAGAGATTTTGTATACAAATTTCACTTTTGCTACAACACATATCTCTAAACCAAACAATAATGCAAAAAAGTTACTCACATTTGATTTGTCACCACTATCAGAATCAGCTATTAAAGAGAACAGAAAAAGAAAAAAACTAAAATTAATATAGCAAAACAGCAAAATGTGCTTAGCCTGCAATTAAAGCTAAATTGTATCTCTATAAAAAAAGCGTCATGTTAGTTTTGTATTTGCTCCCACAACCAAATGCAACGACAAATTGCAAGCAAATAAACCAGAAAAATAGATTACACCCTTCACCAGCAAAAGTACTTTTGATCTGGGTATAGAGGAGCACAAGATCAACTAACATCAGGTTCTACTCTACCACTAGCTAATGCGATCTACTTCTGGCCGTAGACACTAGCGGTGTTTGAACGCTGAGCGTTACCCAGTTTGATTTACTTTTTCCTTCATGATTCAGTGCAGGGAAGGAAAAAGCAGAGCAAAGGCAGGACAGGACTGCACTACAGTTACGAAGAGAACCGTTGCCATTTTCTATTCAAATGTCTTTGAATTAAGCTGATTGTAAGAAATTGAGGAAAAGGTATTTATAGGCAAATGATTTTGTTTGGGTGCCTGAAACCAGAGCGTTACAACAACGCGTGGCCCAACAGCTCTTGTCAACTGTGCAGCAGGAATAGACACTCTCTAGGACAGCAAGAGGTAGCACAAGTGCCCCTGAGCGCCAGCCCCGCTCCCGCATCTGACGGCACCTACTCCTGGGGGCAGCGCGAGGGGCGAAGCGGGTCGAGCGCCTCCGTTACCTGGCTGCGAGAAAAACTGCGAGCGGCGCCAGCAGGTCCGCAGGCGCAGCGGCAGCGCGGCCCCGCGGGGCGGCTCTGCAGGGACGGCACACACACACACACGAGACAAGAAACACGCCGCTGTCAGGAGGCCGCGCGCCGCCTGCCGCCGGCCAGCCCCGCCGTGCTGGGGATGGGCACGACAAGCGCTTTGTAAAAAGTGGCTGAGCAGAGCTAGTTTCCAGGTCACGAGGCCTGCCCGTATTTAAAAGCTGCTGCTGTAACATACCATCTAATCTTATAGGAGGGCTCTGGCATGCCAAGGTCTAATTAAGGACAGCCACCCCTTCCTGTCTTTGTATGCTGCTCACATTGCATTTCTCTTGGAGATGCACGTTTTGGGGATTCTGTGACCCTTTACATGCTGTCAAGACTAGAGAGCGGCCAAGTGTTTTAGCATCACTCAGAAAATACAAGAAGTGCCTGCCATCTATTACTTGAAGTTTGGATTGATTTGCACTTAACACAAAACAGTTGCTTGTGTGCAAAGTATCTCCCCGCTTAAAGCAAGTGAGACTTCTATTCCTTTTCAGATAGTTTTGTTTTTCACAGGGATCACCTTTAGTAGTATCGATTCTGAAAACACTGGGAAAATCATTATATTAGCAATACACAAGCTAACAACCGAACAAGCTCTCGGAGGAACAAAACTTCAGATAATTTCTCTCTCTTTTTTTTTAAAAATACCTACATATATACATCTCTAAAATCTATACAAAATAAAACTACTACACATTATCCATCTTAAACAAAACTTTGTCACAAGGGTAAAAGAATATTCATTTTTACAAGAAGTTTTGACGTACATGGGTCAAATTGAGAGATGTAGCCATATATGCATAGTTATCTATAAAAGGGAGCTATGCATGAATAGTTGCATGTAGAATTTATCTCCAGAAGTTTTTATTAACAGATAAAACCAATTGCCCAGCCACTTTCACCAGGCAGCGGTACTAATAAATTATAACGCTCATTGATATAATACACTTTTTGATGCTGAGCCAGGCATGTACAAGATAGCGCCCCTCCTTGTCTGCCTCCTTTGAGTCACAATTCTGCTGTCGTGTTTATGAGGAACAACAAGAAGAGTTTTCTTCCATCACAGAAGACACACTACCACTATCAGTCAGATGCAACTGGACACTAAATATCTGCAAAAACCTTTGAGTCATTGATTAGGTGATTTCCTGTGAATACGACCTGTAAGTACTCAATTACTGTTCAGCTGGGGTCTCCACAGCTCCCACACTCTCTTTTTGCTCACCTTGCAGATCAGAATTCTGCAGAGTAACTTGACTGGTCTCGGGTAATTTCTTTAAAAATGGGAATACTACACTCCCCTCTGGTTCCAGGGCTTTTGGTTTCATTACCTGTTTGGACATTTGGGAACAGACAACACCATACAAAGATCAGCAAGCACAATCAAAGGCCAGCTTAAACTCTTTCTACTTATTTTCTGAATCGGCATTATCAATGATTAATAAGCATCTATCTCCAGAATTATAATATGGAGTTGCAATATTGAAGTCCTGGAAAAAACTGCTAGTTGTTTGTTGTCTGAAATATTCACACTGTCCTGCACACCAAAGCCAATAGTAACCCAGGGCCAAAATCC
The DNA here is from genome assembly GCF_036417845.1 of Apteryx mantelli. Taxonomy (NCBI): domain Eukaryota; kingdom Metazoa; phylum Chordata; class Aves; order Apterygiformes; family Apterygidae; genus Apteryx; species Apteryx mantelli. Next base: position 60,755,805 of record NC_089982.1, read on the forward strand.
TAATGTAACTGCAGAGCAGTATTGTCATGGCTGGTTAGTTGTTAGCTCTGCCACCACCTGCCCTTACCCAGCATTTCAAGATGACTAAAAGTGCAGGTTCCTCTGTTTACGCTTTCTTGATACTCTGCTCTCCCAACATTTGGAGGGACATGAGTTCGCAGGTTAAGGTCTCTTTTCTGCTCCTACCAGTTTCCATATTTGGATGCTACAAGCAGACCCTGGGGGTCCCTTTTGCAGGGAAACTCTCCAATAACAAGAGGATTCTGCACAGAAACCACCCTGTGGGGTCATTCACTGGCAGGCTGCTTTGAATGAACCCCTGATGTGACATTACATAGAGCAAAACACCAACCAGTTGTCTGCACAATAAACATTTGACTGCGAGCCCTTTCTTCCTCTGTTTTGTTTTGCTTTCCACTCCCTCTCCTTCTTGCCCTGACGCACCTCCTGCGTAGCAGGGAGCTGTGCTTCCTTCTGCTGTTCCTTTTCAGGTTTCTTCACATCTTTCTCACTGGAAGCAGCTTCCTCCAAAGGGACAGGGCTAGCAGGTAACTCTAAGCTGGTCACAATAGGGCTGGCACAATCTGCAGTTGACTTGAATTGCTTTTGATCTGAAACTAATCCACACATACAAGAGACAAAGCTGCAAAGTTAAGATATTTTTTCAAATAAAATGTAGTCCTATTTCTTATAGTCTAATTTCTTACTGGATATACCATAAGCCCATGAACTAGATGTTTTTAAAAATAATCTTTCAACACAGGCAAACTTAATCTCAGAGAAGCCAAGACTTCTATATTACTTGTCAGGTGCAATTCAAGATTGTTAACCTCCATGCTGCTATACGATGATTTATCTACCTGAAAGGCTGGCCTGTTTCCATCTGTGAGCCACCAAAGTATTTAAGTCAGCTGATGAGTCCTTGATAACAGTCTATGTGCTTTAGAGACTTGCAGCACCCCAAGTAAAGGCTGGATGTGCTTCTACTCATGGGGTGATGGTACTATATTAAATATTTGATGACAAAGCTCAATTGTTTAAGTAACTTCATGCTTGATGAGTGGAGCAATATATTTATATACCAATTACAGGCAGAGATTTCATGTAAATATCTGCTTCAAATTTTACCTTTTACATACCCATACCACAATAAACTATGATAGGCCCATTTAAAAAAAATTATAACAAAAAAAAAAGAACAAGAACTTAGTATGATACTAGGCAGTAGATTAAATGCATGTTGAAGGGCAATGTTTTAGAGACACTGCTACTAGGGAAACTAGCCTCAAATGTAATAGAGAAGGACAATTTTACAAGCAAATTGCTTTCTCCTGATTAGGATTCATGCATAAAGCCTTTGAAGTGGAAAATCAAGAGTGCGCACAATACCGTTGATTTAATTCACTCCCAACTGCAAGCCCCTAGGAGGAGGACTGAAATACCTCATTCTTTAGCGTCTTGAAAAAAATGTGCCAAACACAAGCTATTAGTGACTGATTGTTTCTGCCCTGATTGCTTTCTGCTTACAGCGCACTATAGCAGCAGCTATTCACGCACACAAACAACAAAGCAGACAACGCGTATCCAGAGCAATGCACAGGCAAGCTTGTCATTTTTGACACACTCTGCATTTCCCAACAAACCCTCTTGGTGCCGCTGCGGATGCACTTAACGAGTTCCTTCTGCAGGGCGGCCCTAAACCCCAGCCCGCTGGTGGGCGAGGGCGAGGGCAAGGGCAAGGGCAAGCCCTGTCCAGCAGCAACTCACCCGGGGAAGTGCACGCCAGGCTCACAGGTCCTGCACTTCCAGGACTGGCCCCAACCTGTTGGCCGGCTGGTGTATCTTCTTCTGCTGAAGAGGCCTGCAGAGAATAACGTGCTTGAAACACAACGACTACAGTGGAAATAAAAGTATGTATTAATTCCTTAAGGCAGTGCTTGCTGCTTCTTTGTAATGTATTTGAACCAAAATGTATTTGATTGAGCTCAGTAGGGAGCAGAGCGCTGGGAAGTAAACTCATAAGCAGTATGTGCTACTCTGGTGTGGAGTCACCGGGCTTTAATGTCCTTTCCTAAAGGTTCATCAACACCTATTACACAGTTGTTTTGGAATAGCCCATGCAAGTTTTCAAAAACAGTAGGATATCTTGAATTGTGTTAGCTGAAGATAGGCATACATTTCACCCCTAGTTCTCTCTTCCAGAATAACATAACAACTTATGTATTAGTGAATACACAGCACCTTCTAAGGTTTTAAAAGTGACAAAATAATTAAAGACTTCCTTTATTCCATGGTTGCCTAAACAATCTGTTATCTGAAGGAAAAAGCCAGAGTTCCCATCAAAGGTAATGAATACTTGAAACATTATTAAGAAAGGACTGAAAAAATATGGTAAGACCATATCAAGCTCACTTGTGAAGACAGCTTCCTGACCCAGGACAAGCCTGTTGCAGAGCTAAACCCACATCATCAAAAACCAGTAGCACTTCAGCTGATTTATTTAACAGCTTCCACTGTACAGCAGGTTTCCCAGTAGGCAAACCAAGAAAACCTGCAGCAAACCAATCAGCTATTGCACAGTGCTTCTAACACATGAAAGACCTAGAATTTGATGCATTCAACAGGGAAAAAAAAAAAAAAAGGAGAGATAATTAATAGAAATAAAAAGTAACACATTTCAGAAGTGGTCTATTGTAGACTCACTGTTTTTCTGTCCATCTGATTAACAGCTGCAAGAGGAAGTCTGATGAAATTTCCTCTCAGATGCTCCCACCATCTTTTCTGGGGGCAGGACTCATACCTGTGCCTCCTGCACAAATTCTGCACCCGATCCTGGCAGATCCACATGGGCCTACATGGCTGCTCGTCCCCCCATGCCACATGAAGAGCAGAGTCAGACCCCAAAAGCACCATCACCTGGAAGAGCTGGTCGCAGTGCCAGCCGGATGCTAACATCTCTGCAGACACACAGGGGTTTTAGGGAGCTTTGCTGTCAGCAGTGGCTCAGCAGTCCCGGAGTGTATTCTCCTTTCTGGGGGGAAACATGCTCCAGAGCGGGGCAGGGAATGTGTCTGGGAATGCACCCTGCCAGGAAATCACAGGGACTGGTACAGGGCACGCAGCCAGGGGCAGCACAGCGAACAACAGGAGGAGCCCCTGGCTGCCAAGAGCTGTGCCACCATCGCTCAGCGGGACAGGCGCCAGGTTGCACTCATGAGCATCTACAAGCGGCAGCGGGTCATCCCCAGCTCCTGCTTGGGGCTGGCGCCCGCCGCCCTCCCCAGTCGGAGGCTCCTCCCTACCACCTGGTGCTTCCTACCCCACCTTCACCTCTGCCCACCAGAACCCTCTACTCTGGGCAACGCACGGGGGCATGGCCCCCTCCTGCCTGCGACCGGGTCTCCAACTGCACAAAGTCAAACGCACACTTTAAAAGGGCAGCATGGAAAGTTTGAGGACCTCCTCTCCAACACATCCACCTGCGAGTGCCCCATATTGAGAGCAAGAAGACAGGAAGCACACCTCACTTCCATGAGTCACATGTGCCAAGGAGGGACAGAGCCATGAGAGGAGGTGCTGGCTAAAAAATAGGCTTGAGAGAAATGCTCCACAGACCGCAAGTCCTGTGGTCCTGTAGGTTTGTCCCTTGCGGTTCTCTGTTGCTCTTTTCCACTGTATAAACCACCTCTCCCTTCTCTCCAAACCCATCTTGGTGCCAGCCTGTGTTGCAGTTGAGTTTTCTCCTGCTTCCTCAGCCCCAGCAAAAAAACACTGCAATTAAAGGAAAATGTCTCCCCCTTCCTCAGTCCCAGCAAGAAAAACACTTCAACTAAAGCACAATGTCTCCTTCAGCCTCAATTCTGGCTCCAGAAATGACAGCAGCCGGGGGAGAAACTACTGGAAATCTTCTGTTCATCACCAGCCTTGCACATGCTCTGTGGAGAAAGAAGCACTTTTTTCTCCATGAGGACAGTCCAGCAGTGGAGCAGGCTGCCCAGAGAGGCTGTGCTGTCTCTATCCTTGGAGATTTTCAAGACCTGACTAGATCAGGCCCTGAGTTGCCTGGTTTGACCTCACGGCTGATTACGCTTTGAGCGGGAGGTTGGACTAGAGACCTCCAACCTGAATTACTCTGAGATTCTACAACCTGCAAACCTCCATTAAACTTGTACAAAGAGCTATTTTCTAGAGCTCATTGCCCAAATCAAAGTAGATTTTAACTAGAAAAGCAAAAGGCACCTGCCTGATAACTCCATCCACTGTTCCAAAGCATAACCCTTCCAATGAAATGATTTTAAGTTTCTATTATTATTTATATTATCATCATTTTTAGTTTTGGTAAAGCAATGGAACTCACCCTTCACTTCCAGAAAGCAACAGTTCAACCTGAAAAACTTCCAAAAAAAGAAATTCAGCTTGAATTTAAACCTAAATGTTTAGGCTATAAAGCCATAAACAATGGAAAACTTGGTCTTATAGAAAAAGTGCTGAACACTATTACATACACCCAGGGAAGTAAGATGCCATGTAGCAATGGCAGCTGGAGTTGTGGGAAGGGCACAGCCACGTTAGCTTCTCAGAAGATTTAAAAAGTACAGTGAAAGCATGGAGCTCATGTAACTTTATCACCTCTAGTTCTAGAGTAACCTCAGGAACCTAAACATGGTGCTGTACTGCATAGCTATCCTGCATAAGTGTAATTACTAGATCAGTCTATAATCCTTATATCAAGTATGGAGGTTGAGCCAGGTATAGATATAGATGCTATTTATAGAAATGCTTTCAAAGAGGAGTAAAAAAATAAAAGAAGAGCTACTTGGTGCAAAAAAATTAAATTTTGAGATGACATACTGCAGAAGTTCTGTTCCTGCTCACAAGACTTGATTTTTCTTCCCTCCTCTGCTGAGCAATTAAATGCTAGCAACATAAAGCTAAAAATATAAAACTGATTAATAAGTAATTTACAAAAAAATTAAGTCAGCTTCACTGGGGAACTCTCATTCCCAGTATATCTAAAACTATTTATAATACCAGGTAATGTAATATTATCTAGTATTTTATCTACATGCTTTTTTTTGGAAGAGCTACAACTATATGACATATTTAAAACAATTCTTGTACTGTTACAACCAATACACCTCCCTTTCTACTGAAGAACTAGCATTCACATTTCATAAGTATCTTTTAATCAAATTGTCATGCTGTCACTGAATTTGGAAAAGGCTTTTGAACATATAGACATTTAAGAGACATCTGAGAAGAGGGCATTTTGACATGGACATCGAAAACAGAGCAACTTGGTGAATAATGTTTTTCAAGTGTTTTAGAGCAGATACCACCTTTTGGGAGCAAGGACTCTTGCACCTTTCTGCACCACTTACACACCTCGTCATAGTCATGCACAGTCATGGGGGAAGAGGAAGAGGTGACAATTCTGCAGGGCCACAGAGCCAATCTGTAGACTGGTTTGTTATAGATGCTTAAGAGGAAAGATCACGCGACACCTCCTTGTCCAAAGCCATTGGCAAGAAAGCCTTCCAAAGGATGTAGCAAACACGTGGCTGTGTAGGAGCTGTGGTTCTCTCTGCCCCCAGGTTGCTGGTTGCTGTGAAGACTTTGTCCGGCTAACTCTTGAAAACTAAAGAATGTCGTTTACTATGGAGTAGTGTTTTTAGATTACTCCATGCATCTAGTTACCTAGGAGTTAAAGTGAGCTTCCCCTCTTTACTGTTTAGAAGCCTTAGGCAATAATGGGAAGTTAAATATTGCGATTAAGGACAAAGCAAAACTTCAGCTTCCCTAACCAAGGTATCCATTTAGCAAAGAGACATGCACAGCTGAATTTACAGTGCTAACAAACGCCTGCTTGGCATGAAAATAGAATGTTCAGTTTGTGATGGACAGGATTTTTATCCCATTAACTAGAATATTAATCGAGTTATCTCTTTAATTAAGACCACACAATTCAGAAATAGCGGCATTGCCTATTGCTGTGGCTGAACCTTTTCTCCTCGTAAAATACTGCAAATATAATAACTAGGAACTCCTAAAATACTGAACACCAACCACATCGAGGTAGAACAGTATTGGGCTGAGTGAACTACTGCAAGAATCCAAACTCCAAAGGAAGTTGCACTAGAATTTTATTAACACTTAATGCAAATTAAATCAAAAGGTAGATTAGTTAACACTACTTGCACACACGATCAAGTGAAATATTAATACTGTATTTTCTATGAAAATATGGCAAAAGAAGCTATCTATAACCAGGAAAAATGCAGATAAAACTGGAAGAACCAAGTTAGAATTACAGATAAAATACTGCAAAATTATTCAGGAATGAAGTTGGTTGCAGTAAGTATCATTTGCCACATGTAAAAATTACCTGACATGTTTTAAACTGCTGCGATTGAAATTGTACACATTCCATTATTTTCCAGGTTATACTTTAAGAATTAAAAATTTTGATACAATATCCTAATCAAAGCTAGCATTTTCTGTTGTTGTGAGTGGTAATAATGACATGACTTGGCTGCCACAGCTAAGTGCCTTGCCAGTACAATACTACAGCCTGAACACTGCTCTGACACATTAAACCATCTGCCTCTTTTAGCCACTGTTCTATAATACTATAATCAAGTCAGACATTACAACCAAAGATGAGGGTGGATCCATAGTTCAAAGAGAAGCCTTGAAAGTTTTGCAAGAAATAATATTAAGTATTCCTTTCTCCAAATCATAGAACCATTCCAGAGGACATTTGCTAGAGTTATTATTGCTCGTTTGGGCTATAGAATAAGCTCCTGTCACTCATCAGCATTAAAAAGCACATGGGGGTCTGGAAGATAAGAGACATGGACTTTAGGCTCATAACCAAATCCAAACAGGGTCTCATTTTATTTAATTAGAAGTTTTGTTGCTTTCACTTCTCATCCTAAACTTTTTTACCTCCAGATAGTCTAGCTCTCCATGCATCTTCCCATGTGTGGTTTAAGGAAAAGCTGTCAACCTGGAATACATGTACTACTCTACAAGTGTTTCTTGTAATGAATCAAAGAACAAAGACTTGTCCTACCAAATATGTACAAATCAGGATTTCAACCCAACTCTCCTGTAGCTTGGCCAAGAATCCACAACCACATGAAAGCTTATACTTTAATCTCAGTTCAATCAGGATTTTTGAAGATGAAGGAGAGTGTTACTTGGATATAGAAGAAAAAGTTTCTTTTGTGCCAAGCATGTAGTGACTAGAAATGGACAAATTAAGCTGGCTAACTAAAAATTAAAGGAAACCCAAAATCTCTTCCCTCCATCCCTGCCTCTACCTTTTAAAAGTTGCTGTTTAGGTCTAGATTTATTTATTTTTAGTTGATCAAAGCAGAGTTTTAATTACAGCTGTAACAAGCTAATAATTTCTAAATAGTCATACAAAGATTGGCTAAAATAAAGTGATATTACGCACTGACAAATTAATCTCCCTACACTAAAATCTGTACAAACGCTGCTTTAAAACAGAACATTTACTTTTCCAATTTTAATTCAAAGAGCTAGAGGATACAACCTCTCAGTATTCGCAATGTGCGAATACCACACATGGAAGAAAGCATGACCTAAAGGCTGAACGATAGGAGCGGGGCAAGGAGATCCTGGCATTGTTGCCAGCATTGCCCCTGACTGACCAGGAGATTCTGAGCATGCCGGTCTTGGCCTTTGCCTCCACCTCTCCAGCTGCAAAAAGAGAGGTGTACTTTACCTACTGGCTCTCTTAGCAGCACTTCACTTCACAACCACTAGTGAGAGATTTTCATCTGGCTTGTAGGCCAAATTCACCCTGCCTAGCAAAGTCAGCCTTCAGAATTACAGGGACTTTCAAAGCTACTTTGAATAAAGGTAAGTTTCTCATAACCCCCCCCCAAATCCTAAGTACTCTAATATACACTGCAGATAAAGTATATATTCTTGAAAATATTCCTCTTTACCATCCTTTCTACCAGCTGCAGTTTTCTGCATCTCATTTCTCAGTAAATTTAGGCAGGACTTACATACATTTCCAATGACTCCCAATCATTACTACATTCATGTAGGTGGGTTTTTTCTCTGTCAGAAATACAACAGATCCTGAGGTATTACCTGTACAAAATGATCCCTAGGCCTCTCTAAACCCCTGACAAGACCTAAATCATACTAGTGTTTTGAGTGGTGCGACTTGACTAAGCTGTTTTCCAAAATTCAGGCCAAAAGAGCTGTTGAAGTACAGCTGCACAGCATCTTCCCACATTGCAGACAACGCCTGAGGCCAGCCAGCCAGATTTAGAGCAGCACTACAGAGCTTCAAAGGGAAGCCTGCCAGGCAGAGAGAAGACAGGACTAGTCAATTTGACAACTGAATTGAAACAGCGGGGGAGCCGCCATAAGAAAGGATGGAGGAGGAAGGGGCACGCAAAGAACAGGAAGAGAATTAGAACAGGGGGATGGGAGGGCCAAAGGTAACATATATATGTATGAGAGGAATAAACACACTCACAACAGAGAATCAGGACAGGAATTAAACAGATAAAATACAAAAACAAAACAAACATCAGAGCAACTAGAGAAAAAAAAGCTAGAAACAGCATCCCTTAACAGGCAGAGAACTAGTGCCTTTGAATCTTATTCAAAGTCTGGGAAGGATAAAGCTAACAAGTCTCTAAACTATTTCAATGACGGAAAGTGTACAAATAAAGGCAGTGAAAGAAAGTTAAAAAAGGCTTTGAAAACATGCTCAACTGCATCTATTCGTAAAAGTTTTCTCAGGGGAAAAAAATGCATTCATTTCTTCCACTCCAGATAACTCCGTTTCTTCATCTTGGCTGCTTTTCTATCCCTGTTTCTGTCATCTTCTCATCCTCTCCTAAAAATTCAGTAGGGTTAAGCATCAGACAAAAATCTCTCTGAATGGGTCAAATTAAGCACATGCTTAAACAAGCCCCTACAAAACAAAACTCCTTTTCTTTTGCAAAGTGCCACACTAGTTACTTTCTCACAAGGAGAAAGAGTGGCCAACTGAGCTGGCTTCTCATATCACAGCAGCAACATAGCAGTTAGCTACCAGAGAGTTTTCACTTCAGCCTTGTGCTATAGTCCTACTCCCTCCCTGCTGGAAGTGGTATAGCAGTGGCTTCAGAAAAGCTTTCTTGATTCCAGTAATGTGTAGCTTGGAAGCCTCATCCCACCAGGGCAAAAGGCAAACCCCTTCTTCTTGCAGGAGGGCTCAAAGAGACAGCGACAGAGCTATTCAGTGCCCTCCTCGGCAACAGGCTGTGTTTTATGAGGAGTAGGACAAGCCCAGAAAGCTCTTCTTTCCACATTTTGATTTCCAACCTTCCAAGGAGGCATTACATCTTCAGAGATAAGTTTATTATTTCAGACTCTGCAGATGCAGGCTGGCATCGTTCTGCCAGTTGTTCAGATACCAATAGTAAATAGATACAGGGAGAAGGTTGTGTGAAGAACATCCACTGTAACGGCCTGATTTGATTTTGAAGGTAAGGCCCCAGACCTATCACACCTGTATTCACTTGCCTGGCAGTGCTGACTTGTGCCCCAACACACAAGCCAAATTTCAGTGAAGAAGCCAAGTGTCAGTACCATGCCCCATCTCTGTAACCTGGCACCTAAGCCCTTATCATGCACGAACTAGTGCACTCCTGCAATAGCTGTTACTGCCTATGTCTTAGTCTAAGGCATGGAAGCCTGGAAAAATAAAACTGAGAAGTAGCTGGGTAAACAGAAACAAACACCTAGAAGGAGCAGAATCTGTAAATCTTATCTTAGGCTGGCAAGTTCCCTTCCAACAACAGGCACGTCTCCCTCTCTTTTCCCCCACAATGCTCACTGCATTCAACTTCTTTCCCGATATACGGTTCCCTCAAAGTAGCTTCCTCACCTTGCTCTGCCCTTGACATGCTAACACCTTTGTTTGAAGCCAAAGAACCAGGAGTAATTATAATGATTTGCACTGTCCAGTCACATTATTGATCAAATCATGAAACTAAAGACATAAAATCCTCAGAGTAAAGAGATTCTGTCAATGGCACTATTTGGGTGCACACTTAGTCTTTCTAAAAGAAAGTGCACTATTAAGTACACTCAAGTTTACAAACCAGAATAACCTTCTGGCTATTCTGCACACGTAAGAGTTGCAAGGAATCTGAGAATTCAAGCTGTTCAGCCTCCTCTGCCAACATCACCACTAGGGCTAAGACACTGCATGCAGAAACTGGACACAAACATTTCGGTTTGGACAGCCACATCACCCTCAAAACTGTAAAAAGGGATGAGAGGGCATCAAACTGGTACAGACAGGCCCAAGCTGTAACAATGGCTGCTACTGTTGGGTTTCCTCTTAACACTTCCACAGCTGTATTTATCTGGAAATCCTAAAAAGGAGACAATAACACTTTTATTCAGCCACTTTTCTGATTGCCATTGTGCTTCTAACCTACATTAAGCTGAGGCCCTTCTCTTTATCCTCCAAACATCTCCATTACCAGTTCTCCCAGATGAGATGCAACGCTTACCTGACTTACCCCTTGGAGCCAAGCAGTCCCTGCTCTGCCAGGTCTGCTTGCTTTCCTGCAAATCATTCACTCAATTCTACACCCATTTCCTCTGACTGCACCAAATCTGTGCTCATGACACAGCCCAGCTTCCCATGCTGGCTGCAGACTCCATAATGTGGTAGTCTGTGGCCAAAGACTGGCATGAAGCAGGGAAGTAAGATAAGGCACAAGCCCTTCAACATGAATGAGCCATCACTCCCAGCGACAGAAAGCTGCCTGCTCCCTCTCTCATCCATCTGGCCAATGCTCAGAAGAAGTCTGAGATGAAAGCAAAAATTCTCATACTTCAGCTCTCACCACATGTCTGATTCTCTATCTTTGTTGTTACAGAGTAAAAAATGTCTACAAATCCCCATCCTGCCATTTGTTTGCACTCCTTCCACATGCTTTATTTGCAGTTCAGTCCTTATTTCTTGTTTTATTTTTACTATCTACTTTCTTTTATTACAGTTTTGTAGCATCTAGATTCCTGCTGTGATATGCTCCAGTTTTTTTTCCGCCTTTCTCTCTGGGGAGGAGTGGGAGAGAAAGATGAAAAGGTAAAATTAATTTGTTTCTTTGATAGGGCAGTTAAGAAGCACATTGACCCCAGAGAATTTCAATAACTTATTCCCTTTTCTAATATTTCTGAAAAGGGAATGAAAGCTGAATGCTCAAAACTGCCAGCATATCCACATCCTCTTGTTTGAAATTTGAAAACTGAGACTAATTATAATGGCTCACACAGTCCAATTATGTTGCTGATCTAATCAGCTGCCATCAGGAGAAGAGCTGAATAAGTCTGCACAATAGCTGGGACACAGACTCAATTTCTCACTGGCCCAGCACATTTAAAGCATGCTTATCAGCCGCATGACATCCAAAAAACGGGCACTGGCTGCACAAAGTTTTTGAACCTTCCCATACCATTTCTCTACCCACAGACCAAAGGCAGAAGACTTTAATTTATAAAGGGCTTGGGTTTTTTTTTCCCCCACTCTGGGCACACCCTCTTGAAATAAAGCAAATGTAACCACTCGGGTTTCATTAGTTAGTGATTAAACACATTATGAGACAGAAAATTGGCAGAGAAAGTAAGGCTGATTTGTTCATGTTGCTCTTACTGTTGGCTCTTTGTGCACACTCTGAATGGCAGGCCTCTGTAAACTGAGCTCAGTACTTGTGGGGTCCTTCTTCAACTCGACCGGGGGCCTGTCTCCTCTGGCCACTCCATCAAATTTCAGAGATCTGCTTGGCGAAGGAGTAAATATTACTGTTGTGCACTCTTTATCTTTCTCTTCAACTCCATTGACATTCTCTCCATTCATGCTGACTTTTCCATCTACCTGCAGAACACAGTTAAATAAATATGCTGAAGAAATTAGCTTTCAGTGGAATTTAGGAAATTAGGAACTCAATGTGACATTATTACTACTACTACTACTACTACTACACATTATTATTATTATTATTACTACTATTATTATTTTTGTTGTTCTCGTTAACATCATCTGCACCATCAGTGCTGGACAGAGCCAAGTACACATTTCAACAGGCCAAAACAAACAGACACAATAGACACAAACCTCATTCTATGGGGTTCATAAACAAAATACAGACAGAAGGTAGGAATTTTCCTGCATTTCCTGGTCTCTCTCTCTTTGTCTCTCTGTCTCTCAGTAACACACAAACAACTCTTTGTGCACATCACATAAACAGGGTATTTTAAAAGGAGAACAAAGCTTTAAGATAAATTTAGACTTAAAACTTCTGGGGTTTGCACTGCTTCATGCAAGAGGCAGGCCTCTCCGGGACTAATTACATTGATGAACCACTATGCAATCTCACAAACTCATCACAATGTCAGTAGATGGTGCTTTCTGAAGCACTGTCCTGTGAACTCTAAAGAGTTAGGAGCAGCAGAGTTCATCCATTTGTTTCTTCACTGCTCATAGCAGAAAGGAACCAACAAATATAATAGGGCATTCTACCACCTCCATGAAGTGATAAAATAAATAGCTGCTTTCTCAGAAAATGACTTTATGCACTCTCCATGAAAAGGAGAGAGTAGAAACAGGTCAACTATTCTGTCCTCTAAGTCAAGCTAGCTCATTGGTGTGCATATATTCCCTCGAGGAGGTCTTACATAAGGAAGAAAACACCAGATAAGCTCTAGACAACTAAGAAGTCAAATACAACTTCTTCCTTTGCAGCATAACTGTATCACCAATACGTTTTTTTTCTCAGGACTTCAATACTTCAAAACTATGTTTTGAATGGAAGTGGCACATAAAGAGTTCATTCAATTTGGAGGCCTGTCTGTAGAAGATACGGTATACATTAAAAAATGTCTTGTTCCAAAGAATTTACAAACCATTCACAACAAGAGGTATCAGTTAGAATAAACAGAGAGACTGGGAGAGCACAAGATACCTGTAATACCATATTGCACCTGCTTAGCTACAACATAGGGGGTTACAGGCTTGTCAGCAGAGGCGAATTTTAAAAAGAGTCAAAGGAGGGCTTTGCCACGCTGTGCAGAGATCCTTCGACTCAGGAACATCATGGGAAACAATGCGAAGGTGAGGGAGCAAATACTGACAGACTCTTCTCTGCTATTAAGTGGACCTTGGGGGAGTAACAGCATAGATCAATGATTTCTTTGAGAAGCTAACTGGGATGAACATGATGATTAGTCATTTCAGGTTATTCCACAGGTACTGCATAAACAAAAAACACACGTAAAAACAAGCTCTGAGGTAAGCCATTCTGTGGGAACTTTTCACTTCAAAATGTTACTGAAAACTGATGCAACAAGTGTCAGAACTGCTCTATCAAACAGAAACACACTGTTTAATACAACAAAGTTGCTTGCAGTCTTCCCTGCTCAGCTTCCCTGCCTCATTCCTTATTTCTCCACTCACTTATCTTCAGCACGTTACTTCTTGAGTAAACAGATTGGATACCTCAAGAGCAGCACTTCAACTTAGTATATGCAATCAACGCTAAGCTAAGAGCAAACCCAACTCCTGTAGATTTCTTGTATACACACATCTAGAGATCTGTTCTCTATATGAGGGTGATTGACTAAGGGGTCATCTCTGAGGCACCGGGCACCCTCAGCTCTGGCAGAAGTGCGAGGAGGTGAAAGCAGCTAGCACCTCCCACAGTCAGCTCGCAGGCAGGGGAGAAGAAGCCGGGATCTGCAAGCCTTTCAACAGCTCTGACTACTTTTCATATGAAATGGTTCCTTTCCTTTTTCCACTACCATCATCTACTCAACATAGAACTACTCATAAGGTTTATTTCTAAATGCAAGTGTGGGCAGATGAATTGAACCTCAAGTCTTCTGGGACTGTGTGCTGGATTATCTACAAGAGAGACACGTCATGAAAGCTCTCAAAAATAAAAAAAGCCAGAAAAACACTGGCAGGCCAAGCCATCCATTTTCATGTCTCTGTTTAGACTAAGACATTTCTCTATTTATATTAGGGAGGGAAACCAAATGTTTGAATGATCAGGCCAGATGCCCTGGCTGCAGAGTTAAACAAACATGCTCCTCTCCTGATCTGGAGCAAGTCAACACACTGTCATCAGAGCAGAGAATCACCAATAAGCTGGTGTTTCAGGGTAAAATAATTCTGTAGCTACGCATTCTAGGGAATAACTATTACTAAGATAAATCACATTGTTCCACATCAAGCAAACAGGATCTAGACAGACTTTTAGTGGTGGCTGGGGGAAGAAGCATCCATATGATAGTTTCTCCCCATATATGTGAACTTTGTATGCATTAATATGCGTGAGTGTAATACACACATATCCTAGTCCTACAAGGAAAAATATGGCAAAGATCAGAAAAAAATAAAGAATCCTTGATTAACTAAACAGGTGACTAAAATGTAAACTCCAGGAAAAGAGTAGCTCAGGTATAGGGAAATAGGAGTTACCAGTTTTGTATTTCAACCAGTAAACATTGTGAATGGGGGGCTTTCCACAACAGTTGGGGCAGACTTCAAGAAATAACAGACATCAAAACGTCCTTTTTCACTACCTATACAAAGCTGACTAGTATTTTAAAGAGGCAAATCACCTGAGTATACACAGTAGCAATGTTGTCCATAGCCAGGACATCAGCAGGGCTTCTGGGGCCCTCCCATGCTGCTAGCAAAGTAATAGATAGCGATGGCAGACAGAAGGGGACCAGAACTATACAGGCTTGGGAGACACTTGCTGGGAAGCTTCATAATGCCAAGAGCAGACGCTACTAGAAGGCTTGGGAAAGCTCAAGTTTTGGTACAGGCACTATTAGAAGCAGATTTCTTCAAACTTGGCCTATGCTGGCCTGTTCCCTCTAACACCTGCCAGCTTTTCTTTGCTAAGTTCTTGCAGCCTGATCCAGCCACACTTCCACTCTCACCAGCAATGCCCAATTACACTGCTGAGCCAGGACCAATCTGTTCTCCCTAAAACTGCATGGACAGTTTATATCCCCTCTTTACTCCAGTGAAGCATCTTTCCCCAGTCATCCCTGGTGAGAAGCAGGACAGGTGGTATCTGTGGGTCAGCTGCTCCTTAAAGCTGAAGGAGTAGGGAGTCACCAATGAATATAGGCACACTGTAATGTTTCAAAGGCTTATGACTTGGCTGAATTGGACAGACTTATTTGGGCATGGCAAAAATCAAAACCCTGATGCAAAAGCCAGTTCAGGCCTTGTTCCAAACTTTAGGGCCTCCAAATTCCCCACCCCTTCCCTTTTGTTAAAAAAAAAAAAACAAAAAAAACCCCACAACATATTTTTCCTAACCTCTTTCTCACAAAGTGCCTTGCTTTTTTCTTAAGGTCTCTCTCCCCCTGCCCTTACCCAAACAAATTTAGCCTGAGAAAAAATGTCCTGCAGAAATATTCCATTCTGAACAGGTCAAGTTTCAGAAGATGTTAGTAACCAAGAAGTGACCATTAGACTGGGAAGCACAGAGCACAAAACTGATATACAACACATCAGAATGCTGCTACCATTTTTTACTTAAATTGCATTAAACATTTATACATTCAGATGATTAGGTCAGGATCTCTTTGTCTCCCAACTGATTTTGAGCAGCATAATACATCCTACCTTAAAATTCTTTAAAACTTGCTGTGTATTTTTGGGTTGTGAGTAAGGCTTGGGTGTCAGCATAGGCACAGCCTTGGAGACAACAGTTTTGCTCGGGGATGTGCGGCCCGTCGGACCACTGGGCTCTAATTCAGTGGTTGGAACGATGGTTGCTTCAATGGTGGCAGTGAATTTTGGAGCAGGCAGCGATTGTTGCCTTAAGTATCTTAGAGGATTTGGGTCTTTTAGTGGGGAATCTGGCTCCACTGAATGGCTTCTTTCCAGAATTTTTGGCATCTGCAGACGCTCAAGGACAGCTTCACTAATGGTGAATCTTTCAATATACTGCTGAAGGATACTCTCAGCTTCCTCCTGAGACTTTGCGTTCTTGTACGCCTCATGAAGCTCCCGCTCTCTTCTCTCTCTGCACGGGAGACAGCACAAGAAATACCACCACATGAAAATTAACACTGGCAACCATTCTTATTTCCTCAGCTCCATCTCCATCCTTCCCCCTCCCTCAGCTCAAGCCCTACAAGCACGGCTGCCCACAGTTACGTATTGCCTATGAAGCACACAGCATTTTTAGCCAAGCATGCTGCACTGCAGTAAAACAACATACTTCTCTTCCACAATTTCTCGGTAGGTTTTGATGCTTTTTCTTCGCTCGTTTGTTCCCTCTCCAGACAGTAACCTTTCCATTTTCTTTCTCTCAGCTTCCTTTTTTATTAAATCCTGTGAAGCACTCCTTCGGCGACTCTTCCACCGAGCTAGGTCCTATGAGAGAAGGAAGGCGCCTGAATGCAGGGTCGCAAATAGCTGAAAACTGGCCACAGAAATCAATGAACCCAGCTAGCCACTTTGTTATGCTCGCTCCTGGCTGTGGACCAGGCTAACATTACCTGCATGGACACTTGATGCAGCAACTTTTATTTTAAAGGGAAAAGGAGATTATACCATAAAATTAAAACATTGCTCAACCAATTTTTTTTTCCTAATAATAGGATACAGTGAGAATTTGGTATCTCTGTTGGTGTCAGCCAATTAAATGGAAGGACTGTTGATCAAGGGGCTGTTCAGCCAGAAAAATGCAGTGGTGCATCCAGGCTTAAACTCTTCCTCATGGGCACCCTACAGTATTTTGGCCCCAGCTCCAAGCAACACAGGTTATGGACTAAAGTGGCTCAAACCTGGTTGACCTGAGACATGACAGAGCAAAAAGACTATAGTTTGTACCAATCTGTGTAGCCATGCCCTTGTTGGGGCAATGATCCTATTCTTTTTGGAAGCTCCCCATCCAAAACTGTCCAGAACCACCAATTCTGGTTCTTCACCTTTCCTGTAAAACCAGCCTTACACCAAAACACAGAGAGCCACAGAAGATACCTACTACGGGTATCTATTTCTTGCATCCTGCCTGGGTTATGAATTTACAAGTCATGGAGAGTACAGAGACAAGATTCATTTCACAGTAAACTATTACAGTACAGAAGTGTTTCTAAACTGTAATATTTCTCTGCAACCAACCAATAAAAGAACAAAATTCTGTATGTAAAAAATAACCTCTGTAGTACTTTTGCAAAGAAAATAACTTCACGGGAAACTGAACGGGCACATTTGTCATTAATTTTACAACATCAGGAAAATAGTGTACAGATTATATTCCATGTACTCTAATAAATTCTGGTTCTAATAAAAACAGTAATTCTGTATACATATTCAATTCAAAGACTATTTCATTAATCACGTTTTTCCAAATATTTTAATTGCATTTTTACTGGTAAACAGCAGAAGGTACTGTAAGCATAACTTATTTTATTAAAACCAGGAACAAACCTTGTCATTTTTAATTTAGCTTAAAACCACAAATTATTGATGTTACACTGAAGGGAATGCTCATTAAAGTATTTCTTCACGTGACCTACATATATCAGTCTATAATGCCCTCCTTGAAACATGGTCTTTCATTTTCCTCGGTTACTAATTATTCTCATTGAAGTACAAAAACATTTCTTTATTCAGCTACTCCCACTATTGCCTGTTGTTTGGAAATTAGTTTTTCACTAGCGAATTCCATAACATAAGCCTTCCTCCTCTTATTGTAATTAAAAACCAGACATGTTTATCTTTTCCAGCTCTGATGCTTTAGAATAACAATAATAATAAAAAGCTATGAAACCACTAATTGTAGGCAAATTTACAGCATGGGCATATAAAGAATATCAGGCCATGAATGCACTGTCATCTCTACAAAACCCACTGAATGCCAAGGACATTCCAGTAAGGCAATTTCTAGTTGCTCTTCAGAACTTTTAGTTCAGTGCATAAGGTGCTAAGGCCCTGGAAAACCTATGCACATTAGCTAAGAGTATTTTCCATTCAACAGGAAAGAGTTCTCAAACCTCTTGAATTCCTTTGGACTCATTCTTATCTCTGCTGGGAAATTATGGCTTCCCACACACACAAACCACTCAGTTGAAACCCTTCTTGTTCTACTACTGACAGTTATTTTAGTTGTATATATTGTTCTTTTTTTGGACTTTTCCTTGAATTTTCTATCAAAAGCTTCTCTGAGATGTTTCATAGTAGCTGTTCTTATAATGGGAATTGCCATATCAACTACGTGAATTCAATGTTTTGGGTTTTTTTTTTAATATCCAAAATTCCTCATTTAAAATCTGTCTTTCAGGAATTAACATGATTGATACTAAAATTCCTGATGCTAACTTAACCACAAATCATTCACAATGCTTTTCTGACACTAAGTAAGGTACTTAATAATTTCCTGGATATAATGCAAAATGCCAGGACAGCTTAGAAAACATGTTAAGCAAGAAGCAATGTTTTACTTACTCCTTTACCTAACATGTGACATATTAAGTAATATTTTGAAAAGGCTTGTAATACAAGCGGGGTGTATCTAACTCAGAGAGGAATGTGTTTGTTTGGATAAGATGGAAGGCATTAGCATTTCCTGTATCTATCCAAATTTATAAAACCAAGTCCAACCTAGGCATTTATCACCCTGCTTAGTCTTGTGTTGTTTTTTGACATTCCATTTTTGACGTTCACATACTATAAAAATTAGAGAATTCAGCAGACAGCCATTCTGCTTCCATTTTTACCAGCCACAGTTCAACTATGTTTTCTTAAAAAGCAAAATACCAGGCACACATGCAGAGGGACTTGAAGACCTTACATTCTGTAATTTACACCAAATTATGAGCTTTTATGCTTTTAGCAACAGCCCACTGAAAAACAAAAAAGGGAAAAAAATCCTGATTATTTTTAGTAGAGAGTTAGAAAGCAACTGTAGATTTAGCAGGTTTTGCTTTTTGCCTAGGTAGTCAGCCTCAATGCTGCTTTTGCAGATAATGTATACTCACATCTTGCCATCTAGTCTCATCCTCTTTCAGTTGGTTGTGTATATTCTGCAGTTTTTCATGGCGAGCTTTGCTATGAGGCTGCGTCACAGCTTCATCTTCACACCTCATGTCAAACATGCTCATGCTCCTAAACAAAGGGGGAGTAATAAGAAGTGCAGAGTTATTTACAGTTTATATTCCTTCAGCATGTTGGAGTTAAGGCCACATGAGGGTGCTGCAGCAGAATCAAACACCTGCACTGTTTAGAAGCTCCCCAAAGCAGTAGTCCATCGGAAGGACTAATTAGCATCCCTATGATTTCCACATAGTACTTCAGGCACTATACTCCTCAGTCTTCTCTTGTTATGGCTAGTTGACAGCAGCTCTGTCTCTCACTAAATAGCACTACTAACATTAAAACTCCAACAATAGCCCTCATTAAAAATATTCTATTCAGAGCTGATTTCAGAAGACTTAACTCTCTGAAGACCAATTTCCCAATCAGTTTCCAAAACCCCTCCAATTATTTGCATATTGCAGAGATAAGTTTTCACTTGTAAAACAAGAGAGGCTTGAGAAGTACATTACGGGCAGCACGACAGACTAAACGCTATTGTTACAGGAGCTGGGAGAGCCTGCCCAGAGAAGTACATGCAGTGCAAACAACATGCTACTTCCTCCTCTGCCTTCCCCTCCCTGCTTTGAAGAAACTCAATGCTATCAACACCAACTTATTAATACATCTAATCTAACAAAGGAAAAGGTAACTGCACAACAAACATTCATGTCCAGGCCCCAACAATTTCTTTATACACATTCTATTTCTGTCCTTGACCTTTCAAAAGTTAAAAGAAAAAAAGGTCATAGTTTGATACCATACATCCATTCATGTTACCTAAAGATGTTCACATGAAGATAATGTACTTTACTTTTCCCCTCCCCAGTACCTATTATTAGTAAAATATGACCTCAGTTATGCCATTAAAAGCAAAAATAAAATTTAAAAAAGCCATGCAGTTCCACATGAGGTAATTTCACAGTCATCTTCAAAAGATCATCTGTAGCTTAGGTGAGCCAATTAGCAGGAGAAGCACCAAATGAAGATAAAATGGTAGGCAACTGTGTACATAGTAATCGAAGTCAATACACATGGAAAGCTGTGCATATATAAATTTAGCCCACATTTATATTTAGGCAAGCGAAGACATGAATGAACCCCACATTTATATTCAAGCAAGCAAAGACGTGAATGAACCTCCCTCAAGAATGAAAGGTCTGGACAGTGCACAGATCCCATCCTGGTTAGTAGGCATTTGTTCAGAAATGAAGGACAGAATACACACCCAATTGCCTTTAAGCATGAGCAGTGAGGTCAGCATTATCACCCAGCTTCAGCTCTTAAACAGAGTATTGAGGAGGGGCACACTAGTTTGGGTTTCTCTGTGGGTAATTTAAGGATTGCATTGCTCAGGATTGGATTGGAAGACTCTTAAATAACAGACGAAAGAGATGGGTAAGTTTTGTAGTTTTTTAAAATAAAAGGCATATCACCTATTACAGGATATTTAAATATTACCCATATTTTGCAGACTGGGAAGGGTGGGAGATGCACAAATTTATTAAACAAAGTCACCCTCAGTGGGTTTGTTCCAGTTTAAGAGCTTTTGAAACTCATATTAATAAAAAGCCTTTGGTATGAAGCATTTGCCACATTGTGGCTACTGGGTCAAACTGGCTGTGTAGCTCCCTTCTTGTACCCTTCATTCAAAGAATTTTTCATTCACATACAATAAAGAAAAGCAGAAGACACCAATTGCTGGTAACTGGTTCTAGCAGAGTCTGTGAACACTAGCCATCTGTCGTTTGCGATGGGAGAATAAAAACATTTTTATACCAACAGTCTTCTGATGTCCTAATGAGAGGCTACTCTTTCTTCCCTGCATCACTCAGGTCTCTCAGGGTGCATAAAGACAGCAAAACAAAGGTTTTATGTCTGTTATCAACGCAGTAAAAAAGGCACTCTGGGAAAGGCTTCAACCTAGGCCAGGAATCAAAATATGCACTAGACTCCATATGCAACTTGCATTCTAGTTGTCATCTCCTGCTGCTGGGACTTCATTGCCATGGATAAGCAACCAGATAGGTTCACACTAACGTCAGCTCTGCAGCCACATAATGTTATTTTGCAAACACATCTTCCCAAGACAGCAAACTGGAGGAGCTACACCTCAAAGCACCATGCTCTGCTCTGACCAACATGTAATAGCCACTACGAAAGCCACTTAGTTCCCTGAACACACTGAAAAGGACAAATGAAAGGTCTACATCAAACTCTGCCTGACAAATGCATCCTTAGAAAATAATCAAAGAAACCAGAACTCAGGGCTTCTGCTAAAAGACAGTTTCACTATGAATCCCACATTATTTTTTCCTATTTCTCTTTTTCCTATAAGCTACAAATGACTCCAATCTGCCACTAATACCCACATGAATAGAGCTAAATTTACTACTCCTTCCAACCATGTGCTGGGTCAGCAAGCACAGAGCATGCAAGTAGATGGGGGAGATGTAAAACTCATGCTCATGAATTTTCTGCCATTAGCAGAGCTCCGAGGTTTGCATCCAAATTCTGTCTGTAAGCAATAGGCCTTTCTGCTGACCAGTCTATTAAATCTGCTGTTCTGACAAAGATCTGGGACAAATCACTGAGCAGATCACCAGTTTATTTTGGTAGACTAGGTCTTTGGGGTAATGTGATTTTTAATTTACACTACTTTATTCTTGCACATTAAGGTTGTTCTTGTCAGAGATATCATACAGCACAGCACTTTTTTTTAAGAAGTCTGAACAAGTATTGGATGAAAAAAATGTATTCAGGATTTCTAAATTCCTTGTAAAATGGTCCTCAAGGACTTGAATGTTCAGACTATATAATTAAAAAATGAGAAATATGGTGAATAGCTTTTTTATGAGAATATGTTAAAAATCCTTATGTAAGGCAGCTATGTGGCTGCATTACCATTTTAGAGATGTACTAAGACTTAACAAACCCCAACAAAACATAAAAAAGTGAGAGGTTGGCTAAAGAATCAAACTCTGTAAACAAATATATAAACTCTAGTAAACAAATATATCTCAGTACACTATAATTTGCTTGTTGGGCTTCAAGTAGAAAGCATAAGTCTAAATTAACCCTGGGCTGTCAGGCTACGACCAAATTTCAGCCCCATATCTTAAAGAGATGGGAATGGGGCTGATAAGCAGCAACAAGCTAGGCACAGGAAAGGCAACTCCAAGGAAAAGACAGACCCACCACATTGCAGTCATACCATTAAGGTGACCTTCCTGTGTCTTTCCCACTTCAGAAGAGGTTATGTTGCTAGTACTTTACCACTTAACAGTGTGCCCAAACACACCATTCTTTGGGTTTCTTCTCTCCATTCTGCCAAGTCTAATCTGGAGGGAAATGAAGAAGTCCAAATACAGCCCAAATATACATTTCCTTTCCCAGATCTAGAATGAAGCCCATTTCAACACTGTGCAGCATGGAAGGTTACAGGCATCTGAAACCCGACAGAGGGTTACAAGAAAGAGTCTGGGGAATGGAGAAAGGAAAGAGGGAACCACTAGCAACCTCTTGCCCCCACAAGAGAAAACTAGTACCTCATGCAGTGTTTACACTGTTGAACTATCTTTAATTATGTCTATGGAGTCTCCAGAGCAATCACAATGACTAGCCATGGTTGTCTCCTTTACACCAAATTATGCTGAGTACTGCCTTTGTTGGACCTTGAGACAGTCCTGGGCTGATGACACAGTCTAACGTCTGCTGACCATTACTGCCTGCATTACCATTACTGCCAGCAAAGGGAACTTTGCCAGTCTAACAAGAGATTTTTTAGTTTTGTGACTGGGACACATAGCACCTATTCTAAGATTGAATTCAAGCTACAGAATTCTTAAAAGAGACCTGACAAACATTTTGGAAGCATTTTAAATGTCAGTTCAATTTATTTTTCCTACTTGCAAGCCCTATTTTATTAGATTCTTCATAAGTACTTGGTCTTCAGAAGGAAAAATATAAACTTACATTTGTAAGAACTCTTAAGACAGTTTAAGAAAATAGTTGCTGTGTCAAATGTGACACATCTGGAAAGGGTAAGAGTGAGGCTTGAAGAGTTGTTGTTTTGCCTTTTTAGACAAAACCATCATCAATGTGGAAGAAATATGATTTATTTGCATCTTTAGTACTGTCACATCATACAACCAAACACATTCCAATGCCTCTTTGAAGGCATCTCCATGTACTTTTTCTCATACTTGCATTTAATACAAGTATGCAGAAATGTGGGCAAACAAATGAACAAATCAATCAGATAGGTACACTTTATGAAATGGTAGAAAGGCCTCCATTGTTAAGCATAACATTGCTTAACATAACTGCAATGTTAAGCAACTTTTATCTCATCTCTTAATTTGATTGAAAAGATTTCTGCTGCTTGGAAATGATCACATTTACTCTGAGGTCAAAGGATACCGGTTTTGTCTAAAGAATAAGCAAATTCACTTGTATATTACAGATCTTGTAGAGAATATCCATACATGACTCGAGCATTTATCATTAGAGAAAAAGGTGAAAAATTACACGACTCTCTGGATACACTTGTTTTAAAGAAACTTAATGCCATTTATATTTTGTCATTTAATCTGGGAGGCAGTGAAGGTCACATGAATTTCTGTGCACACATGAAAAATGTTACAGACACTACTATGTGGATAGTTCTCAACTATTCTTTTGCTTCTAAATGCCTGCAGTTTGTAAGTAGGGATAGTCAATATTTTCACAGAACTTGCAAAATGGTATTGCATGTTATTCAGAACTACAGTTTACATGCATCCACACACAATTAAAATATGCTTGAGTGCAATAAATGTCACAGTCCCACTTCTTATGTGAAAAGTAAAGTATCAAGGTGAAGAGCTTAAAAAATGAAGTTCAGTACATTATTAAATTAGACTTAACCTAGAAGGGATTCAAGAGAGAGTTTTAGAAAGACAATTAATGAGCAACTGAAGACTTATTTTCCTGATAATTATCTTGATAGTCACAATCAACTTTATTTTACTTTGAGTTTTGTTTTTCTCCCTGTCAAGTTGCAAAGGTCACACCTCTGTTTCTTCCCAACACCCAGCCCAGATCCAACCCAACTCCTTTTAGCAGTAATTGACTGGAGGTAATGGAAATTCAGAAGAAAAACAAAAAAAAAAAAAAGAAGAAAAAAAAAAGAAAGAGGAAACAATACTTTAAGCAATAGCTGCATATTAGCATTATGCTCAATTTTTAGTGGCTTTTACATATAAATTATTTTTAGCTGCAATGTAAGCTAAATTGCATTCCATTTTTCAGTGCTTTTCTGAAAAATTTATTTGCTGGAACACTGCAAAATAACAATGAGGCATCAACTGCATTTAAATTAGTAGAAAGACCGGAAAGCATGCAGTGTAAGCTGTTTAAAATAGACTCTCGTGAGCACAAGACAACTTACTCTGCGTCATCAGACACAGCAGTTCTGGGGCCGAATCTACAAGACCAAATATAAAATTAGAGCGTTGATAAATACATTAAATATCAATTGCAATTAGAGCCATAAAATTTGGGTAATTTTCATTTGAACATCCAACCTCTGCTAGTAAAGTAGACCAAAAGAGAATCATACTGTTCAGAGATGATATACTCAGCAAACAAGACTTACCTAATCAGCTGAAAGCTAGCCATTGAAACTATGCAAGCACTCCACCCTTCCCTTGCTGAACCTATACCAGTGCCCTCATTATAAAAATCTGGTGAAATATACCTAAACGGGGTGTAGAAATTAGTTACTGAAAACAGACAATACGTTATATACTACGTGACACACATGCAATGAATGGAAAAAAAGGAACCTTAATAGTTACACTCAACAGTATTCACAATCACCATTACTGAAGCACAAAAGAGAGACAAGTATTATAGCCAGAAAGTGAGCCACACAATTTTGGTTTTTTGTGCAGCTGAAAAAGGTTACTTGTAGTACACAAATCAATGTCATTCACTAAGATGACCAACTTGCTTAGTCATGCACACAACATGTTTGTATCTGGGATTTATCACAAAATGACATCAAGTACAGAAGTTCAACTTCTAACAGCAACACTTTCTAATCACAGAGAAGCAAGGTACACATCTCTAAAAATGTTCAGCAGTCCAGCTGAACCTCTGCGATCTGTAAGCTTTTTTGCATTTACATATATTCTGTAATCAAATATTTCCTTCATTAGCTGTGGAGAAGAAAACAATGCATTACTCAACTATTTTATTTGTTTCTAAAAAGCGTATTGCTGACACACAGTATTTTAGTTTGGACTGAAAACAAACCAGGCAGTGCAAAATCTGAATCCCGAAGTGTGCACACAACAGAAGAGCAAGGGGTGTACAAGCAGTGTGATTCACACCATACAGAGCTCACATTTGCAGATGTTCATCCTTGGATGATAATGTTTCATTTTTATTTTCCTCTGGAACCTCCTGAAGGTTTGATGTTTCATCCGGGAGGACTTTTTTAAGGCTATGATCACCCATTTGGGCAGTAGAAATAATATCATCTTGTCCTGCAGGAGGGATATTGCATCTTTCCTGCCCTTGCTGCTGTTCTTGCTGAGATTGCATTGCAGGTTTTCCAGAGCTATTAATGCAGACTTGTGGGCATTTTTCAGGCCTGAGTGAGCCAAAGGCAGCAGTGCAAAGAAGTGTATTAAGGAACACTTGAAAAATCACATACACATAATGAAAAGCATAACTGTAAGTTAACAAAACCAAACATAAACAGCTGATATTTGACAAGCTAAATGAGATAGGGACACAAAATGTAATTTTAATTGAGAGTCAAATGCTTGTACTTCTGTTCCTCTAACCCAGGAGCATAAACTGTCTTGGATATCCTCAAAGGTTAAACTTTTAGTTGAACAACTTTAAGTTGTTCAATTTAATGTCTTCTCAACACCAAACCACTGTTCAGCTCTACATTAATTGACATAGTTTTTCTTCTCCTGGCTAAGCTGTTAAAAATGTACACAAGTCTTTCATCTGTGTATGCACAGGCGCATGCATTTTCTTCCCTTTAGAAGAGGCTGATGAATGAGATCCCTTCCAATACGACTTGCATGAGGCTCAAGCAGACAATGCATGACACTGTGCAAAGGGTTAACCATCAGCTTCCCCACGCAGCCTTACTCATCTGAACACAGGTGCTTAAAAAGACACCAAGCCTTAGGATCTAGTTCCAGGGTCCAGATTTCCTGTTTGGAAGTCATTGGCACCAGCTAAGCCCTGAAGAGCCATCTGATTTACCGCATCCAGCAACTGTTTCTGGCTGGAAATGTTGTTTTTAATAATTAGCTCATATTGATCCAGAGACCTCTACAAATGCAATACAGTCTCCACACATATATCCACTTCTATACCCTCTTAGATTTTTGCATTTGCTAGAGCTCTGGTTTGAGTCTTTACAGTGCCCTCCCAAAAGGCCAGAAAACCTGCACCGCCTGTTAGAGCCTTTTGACCAGAAAGAATAAGCACAGAATCAGAGATAAGTAAAGAAGAAACCTCTGCTGGGCCAACAGCAACTGCTCCAGATAAAGAGATCTTGACAAACAGCCCACTGGGCCAGTTACAAAGGAAGGAAAGAAACTAAAAAGAGCAGAGTAACTTTCTTACCTCTCAGTTTTCTTGTCAAGTTCTCTAGTTGTGCCCTGCTTATTCTGCTGCTTTGAAAATGGCATGGGAAGGAACTGTTTAACACTGGGCCCAGTCTGCTTTAGAAAAGCTCCAGTTCTCCTGGCCAACATGTCATCTCTTTGTAGGTCTGGAAATTTCACTTTGTTTTCTATTCCACCACTCTGCTGATGAGGGATTTCAAGCTGTTCTTGGCTCTCTTCTCTGGTAACAGTACTGCTCAGAGAGACAAGTGAAACTGTTCCATGATAATGTCCGCTTGTGCAGCTCAAAGGCAAGCTGCTGCTGAGGCAACGTGGGGTACTATTACTCAAAAGACAGTTGCAGAGTGATGGACAACTAGACATCTTTAGCTATAGCACAGGAAGTGAGAACAAGAGGGGACTATGTTGAACATCACACTTATGTAGGTGATATGTTAGAAGTGGGGGATTCCATAAAAATGTATGCAAGCAATTATTCAATTAGAAGCCGGCATAAAAGTCTGGAGAAAGTACCACGGATTGCAAAAGAAATCCTCCCAAAAGACGAAAGACTGTTTTCATGCTGAACAGCAATTAACAATTGAAGTACTTAAATATTATGAAAGAAAACAGGCTGTTTTATGTTCATAGGATACATTCTTGTAAGTAATTTCATAAACAGAACACATGCCATGATGAATGAGTAAAACAAGTCTTTAAAGGCTGTGAGAAGAATGGAATAACACTGCAGACTGACCCAAGCTAACACCACACACAAACCAGGGATGAAGCTCAGAGGGATCAGCTTCTGTTCTCTGACCTTTCTGCTTCTCGCTGAGTCTTCAAATCCTTCTCACGAGCTATTGCCTCCCCTTGCTGCTGCTGCAGCAGATGAGGAGCTACTGACAGGTGAGGACAAGGTATATGAACGGGGCTAGTGGTACATCTCTGAAAAATTCCCATCCTTCTAACCAACATATCATCTCTCTCAATGTCAGGTAGCTGCCCATTGCACTCTTCCTCAATGCTTTCTTGCCATTTGTTCAAACTGTGCTGGGTTTGCTTCTCAGAGACAATGCAAATAGCCGGCACAGGCGATAGCGTTCTCCTGCAACGTTCATCTGTACCTGACCTTGCTACCTCACTAGCAATAATGAGATTGAGAGAAGGGGTGAGATAGACAACAACATTCTCAGGTCAAACGAAACATAAGGAGAGGAGTCTTTCAATGCAGTTTACAAACATTTTATGAATACACAAACTTAGCTGAATGAACTGCTTGCTAAAAGCATTCATTAAAAATTCTTGCCGCAGCCACCGACTAAGCGATTAGATAAACAAAAGCCAAGTAAATGTAAGCTCTAGTCAATATGTTAAGTTCCCAGAGCTGTAATTCTCTTCTAGATAAATGCCAGAAACACAGAGCACCAATACACCTTGGTTTTGGCATTAGATCTTCAAAAAGAAAGTAAATCCAATAGGTTTGAAGAAAATTTTTTTTTGAAAGTCAGTAGGGCTAGAAAGCTGAATTCCTAAAGTACCGAAAGCAGGCAGAGCAAAGCTGCTGGAATTCAAGAAGCAGAAAGCTTTAGTGATAGCTCAGATTCTGAGATACCAGTGAGTTGATTACGAATCAGAAATTTTGAGGTGAGCTCTCAGAAGACATCCGCACAGCATTGTTTTGCAAACCCCTAAACACATTAAAATACTCTGAAGGTTCAGATGAATTCTGGCCAAGGCCATGCGCATAAAAAGCTCTTAAGTATATGCTATAGTCCATCCCCATGCAGATCAGCGTCTTGCAAGAACCGGGCTCTTTCCAGCTCAGCAGCGTTTCCTAAGCCACACTGAATACCTGGAATCATTCTGTGACCTAGAGACTTTCTCACTGTGTCCAGAAGATTGGAAAATGCCAACAGTGGTCGAAGAAGAACTCTCAATACCAGTGTGAATCTCCACATCATCTTTCTTGTTTTCCTCTTTTATTTCACGCCTGGATGTAGCTCTGCCAATACTGAGCTTGTCCCACTTCTGCTGATCAATCTCAGTTACTGGACCAAAATGCACAAACTTCTGCTTGGGGCTACCAGCCTTTTTGTTTGCTCTCGCTTTGCGGACAGCAAAATCATCATGGACTGCTGCTTTCACTGCGATTTCAGCTGATGGCAGACTGTCACAGGCACATTTGAGATCTTCTTCACTAGTCAGAGTGAGGAATAAAAGAATCCCCCCAAAATGAGACCCCAGAATAAAGCAAAGGAAATGTTCCTACAGTTTTTAGAAGTTTTTTATTTTAAAATTCAAGGACACAAGTACAAATGTCAGCGGCATGCTGAGGCCCAAATGACAGCAGAAATCCAAAGATACCACGGACCTGCTGGGGAAACTCTTGTGCACATCCACAGAAGCCCTTCCTTAGGACAGGAGTGTAGCATATGGCACATCCAGACTCAGCTCTTCACCCTAACGAAGCCAGAGCTACAAGTCCTGCCCCCTTAGATCTGGGCTGTGCTACGTGGGACTGTGCAGCACCAGTACACCCATCTTGTCACAGGGGAATGCCAGTGGCATGAAAGCAGCAGTAAGTGCAACCAATTCACTCACTGAATCTTGATTTGAAGAACACCTTTAATAATTCACCTCAAAAGTAATGTAGAGACTACTAACATCTTTGAGATGAGAGAATGATTGATTTTTGGTGGTTTGTATTAAAATTACACACAGTAACACATTGTTACAAGAATGTCTGAACAGACAGCTAACCTTAACTGGAAAATGGCATGTGCCTACACGGGAAGGCAAGGAATTGTTAACCTTTCCTACTGGAGTCACAAATCATCTGCATATATTATAGCCCATCTCCATAGGGAAATAGCTTAGAATAACTGCTTTGTACTAGCTCCCTCTGTGGAAGTTCAGTCTACATTAACAGTGTGTCTACACCATACAATGGGACTCCTGAAACTCCTGCTGTAGTGACAAATAGAGTTGGTGTATCTACTCAGTACAGCACCATGCCATGCAGATGTATTAGCTCAGGTCTCAAAGCAGTACAGACACATTAATGCAAAGAGATGCTGATTCAGGTTAGCACCCCCAAGGTCTAACGTCCCAAGTCCTGAAGATAGCTTGGTTAGCAGCAGCCTACTGAGGTAGTGGCTTCACGTAATAAGAACCTTTGTGCTGTTCAATTTAGAGCTCCTTGAAAGCAGACTGATCCACAAGACAAGAGGGGACCTTCCCATATGGCATTCAGAGCATCCACCTGGGGAGCGCATGTGGAACTATTATAGTGTTCTAAATTATATACCAACTTGCAGTTCATGATTGCATCCCTATATAGATTTTGGACTCCTCCTGAAAATTTAAACAGCTAAAGAACAGTTGTCATCAAGGCATTCTTCAAGTTCAAAAACACAAGCACACACAAAGGGTTGTGACAAAACAAACGTCCTTCCTAGGGTGCCAATCCTGTCTGCAGAAAAAAACCATACCTGGGCTCCCCCGACAGTTTCAATCTTTTCCAGGTCTCCAGATCTGCTTGTGTTATAGAGGCATTCACAAATATATCTTCTCGTAGCTGAGGAAGGGTACTTTGAGATTTCCGTTTAGCCAGATCATCTCGCTCAATATCAGGCACTTTCACCTGCTCTTCCTCCTCTGACTCATTCTTCTTAGTTCGCAGAAATGGGTTCTCTGTGTGTGTCACTATTTGCCTTGCTGATGCCATGTGCACCTGGCTTCCTCTAATTTAATGCACATTCCAATTCAGCAAGAAAAGATATTTTGAAGGAGCAACAATAAATCAGTATCAATAAAAGAGGTTCACAGCACAAGAAGATAGACTGAATTGATAAGCAGATTTTTTTAAAGATTTATTTTAGGAAGTAAGCATGGAATCATTTGAAGTTGGAACTTCTCATCTAAACTACCCTACTCATGCACTAATGAGACCACTTCATTGCATGATTTCTGTACCTAGCTCAAGCTAGAAAAACCTTGGCATTATTGCTGTATTAAAACATTTCTGCAATAAGCTTTTGCTTAAATAGTTACAATATCTCGTTTTCATGTTATTAGCAAAGTGAATTCAAGGTTTGCTCCCAAATATACTACAGAATTTCTTTGATCTTAGAGCCACATCAATAGCATTCAAATACTAAAATTTGGTTATATGCTCTTCAGATGCCCTGCCAAACCACTCATTACAAAATGTTAACATAATCAAATTTCAGCAACTGAAAGACATGTTTTATATTACTGAAAAGAGCTACTAGACATTAAGAGAAGTTTTCTGAATGTATCAGATACTACATTCAAGGTCCATTATAAAGCGTATATCATGGTTTTATCTAGGATAACTCTCTTTGCACCAACAAAGCAAATATACTTGTTTCCTGAAAAAGATGCGTGCCTAGTAGATACTTATGTTCAGTAACTTTCTAAAGCTCTGCGTCATTGAACTGAAGAAAGAAGAGATTTTCCAGGCTGAACCCTTGTAAGCTATGCTTCATTTAAAAAAAATGTGGTAGAATTGTATGTGACACAATTCGGTGTGGTATAGCAGGCATATACATTCAGTGCATTAATTAAAGACTTATTTGAGTCCATGTTTATGCAGGTTACTAAAAGAACGCTATTAGATGAAAAAATCGCATCAAAAATGTGCATCTAAAATGCTCAGCATTTTAAAGAGAAAGTTGTATGCAAAATCTATCTTCCAAGTTTATTTTCCACTACTCATGCTCATGAGCTGTCTCAGCTTAGATAGTGAAAGTGTCAGTCTTTATTTTAATTTACATTCATAGTCAGTTTAAGCTACTGGTCCTGATACTGTAGCAAAATATTACATTAGGTAATCTACATATATTTTTTTGTTCCCTTTAAGATAAAGCACTTGCATTTATTTTACCCTGTAAGGTTTTGTAGCCAAGATATCTTTAGCTCTACATAGCAATATGATCTGTGAAATTAAGCATTATAATTGAAAGAAAAAGATCATGCATGCACACCTTGCATGTTCCTGTTTTTCCATCTGCAATGGCTTTTTAATGTCTTCCAGTTTACCTTTATCTTTATTTATATAGGGTCCAATTAAAAACGCGCTAAATGGAACTATGTGTTTGGGCTGATTCATTCTGGCTCTCCGAGTGGCAAAATCATCCTTTTCTAAATCAGGAACTCTGCTCGCTGCTTCATCTTCTGAACCAGAATCCCCTTGGTAAAGTGTCATGAAGGGGTTCTCCTTGCGAAGGATGATGTCTGGGGTGCTTCTATTGTCTTCACATGTTTGCTTTTTACTGACATAAAGCAAAATTAAAGAAAGCTCTTGATGCACCAGGAGAGGAGAGGGGAGTGGCAACACTCATATCCAGGCCACAAAACAAGCACAATTAATCAAATGTGCACCAGGCTACTGTTAGATTCGGCAAAGCCTTGTTATAAATAAAAACATATCATATATATGTAACAAATCTGCAAGACCTTCAAACATGGAAAATTAGCAGCTACAGCTAGAAGAAACAGTGAACATTGGTTTAACATAACAGATGTAGTGAACATAGTATTGTAAAAGGCGGTTTTGTTCTCAAATATTTCAGATAAAGTGATATAGTACAAATAATTGATCCCTGGCCAATACTTCTGAATCCTGAAACACCAGATATTTGGAAATTTATTTTCTTAATAACTCTGACAAATTTAAAAAGACCTGAATAATCACTGAGGTTGTGTGCCCTGATACCCTTACCTCTTTCTTCTCACACGCATCCACACTTGATTCTTTCCCTAATGAACCTTCCCTCTCCCCCAGAATAAGTCCTCTATGGCAACACAGACATATACTCAACGTGTGTTGAGTATACCAATGATCCTGGCATCCTGGCACTCAATGCCATCTGCTTTAAACAGAAAGGACACCGACACCAACATAAACTTGTTGTGACTGAAGATTAAAACAACAAAGACCCTTGACAGCTGGTGTCCAGACAGATTAAGCTTATTTTAACTTGCAACAGTCAATATTCTTAAGCAAACTGAAAAGACAGATGGCAAGAGCTAGGTGACTCTCCTCTTTAAAAAACAAAGTATATTTGGTGATTTTAGGAAGTTAGATAGCAAGTGTTAAACTGTTCCATGTGGTGCTATTATAGGCTGCAAATATCTCACATCTCCTCTTTCTGGTAGCACACCTCGTGTGTGCTACAAAAAAAATGGTACCACTTAGAATGAAACAGCCTGACATTAAGAAAGCAAATCTAAACAGCTTAGGGGTTGCTTCAAATTTCTCCTTCACTTTAGAAAACACTAACGTTATAATTAGTTGGGTTTTTTACATTTTAAAGCCCTGCAAACCCTCTGTACACACCACTTATGTTATGGCTCCAGCTGCCCTTTCACAGCACTGCGAAACAGAGTTGCAGAAGGTTACGGGGAAGCAATAACCCAAGAGCGACAGGTCAGCCTGGCTCAAACCTCAGAGCACAGAGGAGCAACGCAAAACTGCCTGCCTTTGCCTTGCCACCCTGCGAAGCACTGGGCCGCTTTAGTGGTGTGGAGAGCATGCTCTTACATTAGCCAAAGGTAACTTCTCCATGAATCTCTCTGAAGGAGAGGCAGATGGCACTCCAAAGGCAACTGCTGGCCCTCTCCCTCAGTGCAGTGCAGCTTCAGAAACAGCTGGGACAAGCTGGTCTTAACTGCCATATGCTTTACCGTGCTCCACATTTCAAACCCCCGATCAATACATATTGTCTCATCCTGTAGCTTCCACTCACAACAATTTATACTCTTTTTTCCCCCCTAAAAATACTGTAAGAAGTTTATTAATGATATTGACTCTTGTACATACCAAAATCAATAGGCCTACAAGATCTTCTTCTGGTTCAAGTTTCATAGGTGAACAGGTATATTACATCTCTCAATTCTAAATCGCCAGCTGTCAACCCATTAGTGTTATTTGGCCAAATCCAATTTACTTTTTAAATCTGTAAGACGCTAAGTACAAGAAGACCACCAGGGAGAGAGTCCTAAATAAAGAAAGTCTGATTTTCCTTCAATGGCCTCCTAAGACATATTTTGCTTCTCCAGTATAAGAATATGAAAACTTAAGATAAACTGATCCAAAGTAGATGCACTGTGCCTAATGTTTTAGGCTCAAAGGAAAACAGTAATCTAAAAGTCATATACAGTGGAGCTTGTTCTCCCAAAAAAGCTAGGGTAAGTATGATTAAATTCAGTTATCTTTTACCAGACATTACTACTGGAACCATTACCTTTTTTTTTTTTTTCTTTTACGAAGTAAAAATTTGGAAATAATTTTCAGAAATCTGGACATAAAAGGCATTTGTAAGATCACATAATATTCCATTATAACACGCTTATATTTACTTCTTAAATGAAGATCAGTAAGATGAGTATTTATTTGGCTGGTTAGGTTGTGGTGTTTTATACTTTTTGCTTCTAAGAGCTATGCGTAATAAGCAAGTGATTCTTCAGTGAATAAAAACTACAAGATTTTTCAGTCTCATTTTCATCAATACTATTAAAGCTTGGAGCACCAAACTTACCATTTTTGAGTAGGGTTTTTCATCAACAGAGAAATATGGAGTTATGATATTCAAAAGAACAACTATGAGTCATTGTGATGACTGACTGAATAACTTACAGTTTTAGTATGAACCAGACTTCAGGGATCAGTTTCTATGTTAAGTATAGTTTCTATTCATTTACATTTTGTTTATAATGGAATCAGATTAGCTGTGAATCAATTAGCTGTGACATTTTTGGGTCTCCTAAATCAAAATGCGACAGTCTCAAAAGGGCCTTTTAAGTTCACTTTACCATATAGGCAGGAAAGGGTGTAGATGTGAAGTTGCAGTGGATGAGAATTCACTGTGGATTTATTTGCAAATCATTCTCACATACCCAGCCCTGGCCTTTGCAGAAACACCACACTGGTCCATGCTGATACAGCAAGTGTTACATTCAAAAGTGTCAGACCGTGGGCGTTTGCGGTCCCTGAAGCAGGGTCTCGTACAGGCTTGTGGATTCTTCTATTACATTTCAGAACAACAAAAGGGTTTTGCAGCTTATGCACTGTCAAGTTAAGAGTCCACATCCCTTTCCCAGAAGATACGCCAAGAATTCCTGGTTTGCTCATATCTCTCTTACTCTCCCCCCTCCATTGTCTATTAGAACAGACCTAATTCTCCTGCTCTTTTCAGGTAGTCTCCAGGAATCAGATCCTTACCTTTCAGGTGTGATAGTGTAAATAAGAGACAGATGCACACAACAAGCAAGCAAGGAGGATTGTGCGTCAAGAAAACATGCTATAAAGAGTCAATATACTCCTTTAGGAAGGGGGAATGCTTTTTGGCATGCATTTGTACAACATTGAGTTCAATGAAGTCCTCTCCTAGAACATGCCACAGCAATGCCGGTAAGTACTTAAACTCCAAGCCAGCAATATATTTGCATACAAACTCAAATCTTTCCTGTGCTGGACCCAGAAAGGTCCCCAACTTAGTTCCAGCTTTAGGAACAGTTAGATGCCTTGTAGATCTCAATGTCACACTGGCTGGCTGTCCTCCAGAGACCAAAACACTGAGAGGAAAGTCTCTTGACAAGCTCAGAGCAAGTGGAACACAACGGACAACCTCAGGTGGGGAAAAAAAGAGAGGCTGGCATCATGGAAAGGTGAGGGAAGAAGAGGGGCCAAAATAGAAAAGATCAGAATACAGAAGCAAGAGAGGCTGAGTGTTGCTCCGTACCATCAGTGCAAAGAAATTTTAATTTGATGCCAAGAAGAAAAGAGAGAAAATTCAGGGGTTCAAAGAACAGGGAATGAGAGTCAGACATTAAGAAAGATGATGAAAGGCTCCCCTGTATCCTAAAATATCACTACTGCATTCTTTCCTTCTCCTTACCCACTACATTTTTTTCTTCCACTTATACATAAAAATCATTTTTCTTACAGACCTCTGTACCTAGTACCTTTTCCACCGTGTTTTCCTACAATGCCCAGGGTGAGGCTGCTACTTCACTATGGCGAAGTTTGAGTTACAAAGCTCTGCTCTTTGACCGTGAGCTGGGGCAGATAGCCAGCAGCTTCTCCTTTCCCCAACTGCTGAAGTCCAGGAGCTACTTCTGCTGAGAGCAAGGAGGGAAAAAGGCTTGTTATATCTGCTCCCTTCTCCTTCAGCCCTGTCAGGACAACACTTTCTCTTCGGAAAGAGGAGACCAGATTTCATGCACACATGTGCTTCTGCCTTGCAGATTAAGCCAGCAGATGAAACACAACGTAGGAAAAGGGACTGACAGATAAGGTGGTGAGCATCTTCCAAATACAAATGCAAACAACACTATTTGCTCAGCAAAGCACTGCTAAACACAAACTATTGCTACAGTTTACCATTAACACTACAGCCTTGGACCCAGAACATGATTATACTAATATCCAACTGGTTTATGGACTTCACACATTATGAACTAACACACTAACTGAGCCAGGAGGAGTAACTTACAGCTGACAGTTTCCTCTTCATTAGTATTTGGCTTTGTTACAGTAGTACCCCACAGTCACACCAAAACACTAGTTCATTATGTCTTGACAACAGTGACGCAAACCTGAGAACAGGACTGCTATATAATATGTATATAATGTGACTGGCCTATTCGCATATGACATATCCATACATGGCAGCAGACAAGCTTCATTAAACTTAGAAACAAGCTGTCTCACATAAGAGCTGTACTTTTTACTACAATGCTTCAAAGCCCAGACTGTAGACTGGCACCTGCTAAACTACTCGCTGGTAGGACCTTACCCTACAATTTACCAAATCTCTGGAAGTTGCCCAGTTCAGAACAGTAACATGATGAATATCTTCCTCAACAATTCAAAAGAAAACATTTCAGATGGAGGACATATGGAAGCTTAGCCTTTAGCCAGACCATTTGCATCATTTTTAAGCACCTACCCTTATGACATGTTGGTTAAAGCTCTGCTTTGTTGGCCATCCCCATGAGAAAGAGACAGTTTTCATGAGGATCCCATATCGGATCATGGAAAGGCATGGGCAGTGAGCCTAGCCATCATTCAGCTCTTGAGTTAAAGAAGAGGAAAAAAACCAAACTGAACAGCATCCAAAAATAAGCAATATAGGTAATAAGTGAATAATTATCGATACTCCATGCCAAACAGTCAAATTACGATTGCTGAACTACGTCTACATGCTTTAATTGGTACATGTGTTAACAAGCAGTGTATTTTGATAGTTCCTGCCTTTAAAAATAAATACATCATTTATTAACACAGCTAAAAATACTAACCACATAAAAAGTGTGATTCAGTAAACAAAAATGTCCCATCTCCAACTAGTCAAGTGAATTCCTGAAACAAGGAATTGTTTCCCTAAACAAGGCATTTTGTATATAAATATATGTATACACACACACACACACACACACGTATTTCTTTAATAAATGCAGGACACTAAGTGGAAAGCGACAAGCATTCTGTGTATTTGTTTTCTTGGAATTTGTTTATGTTATGCTGTTATGCAATACAGTTTCTCAACACAAATGTAGTTAGCATCATACAGCTCTGTAACACACAACTACCATATCACAAGCCTTTCCATACCAAGCCCTTCACTAAAATGCTAGCAATTGTGAGTGCTTAGCAGTCTGGATTTTTGTTAGGAGAAGTGAAATATCAACGGAACAAGGAAACCCACACTCCAGCCAATCCTAAAAATGTGAAGCGTGCACAATCTCCCACACTGCTGGGCTAACCTGCCGTAGCGCTGGGCTGCTGACATGACCTTAATACCAGCTTGTTCAAGTCTTCTTAATCTTCTGAGCTCTTCTGCATCTTTCCCTTTGGATGCTGATGCTTCTTTAGCACTACATGAAGGAGACTGGCCTACAGAGTTTCCTTTGTTTTGATTCAAACCTACTTGGTTTTTAGTGGGGCTTGTCTCAGAAGCCATGGAGCCCACCCTCTCCTTTTCACATGGTCCCGATGCTTCATTCTGTTCTTCTTCTATGGTTTCAGGGTGGGTTTTGCTATTGAATTATACAAGGCAGTTTAATGTACATTGTGCATGACACATATATATTTATTTTAAGCATATTTCATTGATATCAAAATTTCAAAGGATATTTTGTTGAATGACCCAGGAGGATAACTATGTTCTTTAATGGAAGCTGCTTGGAAGCCAAATGAAGAGCAAAATATCAGTTGACAAAACCAGAAGCACACAGCTGCTGCTCTGTGAACAGTACTTGTGTATAGGATACAATATACAAATAAATTAATTTAAAAAACATAGCAAAAATATTACCAATTTTGATTAAATACATCAAATGCTGCTTATAAGAATCATCTGGCAGTGAATAACTGTCTTGAGAACTGACTCAGACTGTCCAGAAAAACACTTTAGTTGAGTCTCGGTTTTGAGTTGACATCCATCGTATTTATATTAATCAACATCTTGTCAAACATAAACTATGTATATATGCATTGTGTTGTGTGGCAAACAATAATGACATCAAGACAACGATTTTCCACTCATTATTGCTCTTCTATCATCTTCCCCCACTGCTGCAAACAATTTATCAGTACTATCTCAGCAAGAGATCTATTACAGCAGAAGGTGCTCCATACATCTTATGAAAAGAATGAAAATTAAGTGTTAAAAGCATCATCACTGAGGAAGGGAGATGTTGGACAAGCCAGTCTTACCTGAAAGGTTTGTCTCCTAGCGGTGAAGTTGCAGTGCTCCAACTCTTTCGATACTCTTCTCGCTCAGCTTTCTTTTTCCGAAGCGGAGCAGGTACATAGAAAGTCTGATTACTCTTGTTTGGGAGGTACTGGTTAAAAGGCACAGCTGATTTAGGTTCCCCATGTGAGGTCCGCCTTGCAGACATATCATCTTTTTTCACATCTGGCATCCTTCTGTGTGGCAAGTCAGTCTCAGAGTCACTTCCTCTCCCTAATGAGGACGGAGAAAAAAAAATCTTTTCTTTTTCACTTCACTACAAACTTTTTTTTAATAAATCAGAGAAGACACCACCAAAAAATGACATTTACAATGTGAGCATCAAAAAATGAAGCCAATTATACCTGTATTTATATCTTAAAATAAGTCACTGGTAGTAGCCATAACTACACAGATAGCAAACACAGTTTCTTCAGCCAACCTACATTTTCTACTCCTGAAAAGCCAATCTTCAGTCACCGGTCACAATTCAGGATATTCCAAAAAAAAAAATCATGATCAGATTAAACCAGCA
Source organism: Apteryx mantelli (assembly GCF_036417845.1). Classification (NCBI taxonomy): domain Eukaryota; kingdom Metazoa; phylum Chordata; class Aves; order Apterygiformes; family Apterygidae; genus Apteryx; species Apteryx mantelli. The sequence continues at coordinate 60,794,880 of NC_089982.1, forward strand.
TACAAAACAGCTACAGATGCTTACCTGACTTATGCCCAAATGACTCCAACTTGTATGTATGGATTTGCCTGACCTGATGCACACTCTTGAACCTAGACTTGCAAATCACAAGCTCAAGCCAAAAAGGGCTGCACATTGTATATTTACAGGATGGCACGAATCTGTGGATGTTTCTACAGACATGGACTAAAGGCACTTTTAATGCACACAGTGTCAGCTTCGGTCACCAAAATCTAAGAATATGCCTCAGCTGGTATAAACCAGAAGACTCAGATCATCTCTCTCCACTCTCACTGGCTGCTAGGTCAATCATTCTAGTACAATGCAAAATAGACAGAAAGACTTGATCCTGAGATGGAAAAGGGCAAGGAGAAAGGGAAGGGATCTGCAGCATTCAGAAGCTAGATCAGTATGACAAAGATTGAATATCTGTTGGCAAAGAAAAGAAATAAGGTGAGAGAAAGAAATTAAGAATCACAGAGAATAAGATAGGAGATGAACAGAACTGAGTGAATACTTTATTAATTTTGGTCAAATGAAATCAGCTTCCCGTTATTTACCACCTGTAAACAACTCCCAAATGGTAGGACAAATATCTTAAATAACATTTGCAGTGGAACTGCCCTCACATAACCATGTTGGAAGCCACTTCATAGACAATCACTAGATTCCCTGCACCATCATAGGTCTTTAAGTAATTCAAAAAGAACTTATACAAATAGTTCTCTTTCAAGGGCGTAACATCACCACAGGCCCTGGTTTGATGAGTTAAATGGTGTATATTCACCCAATTCTCCCATCAGCATCACCTTCTCCCAACTTTGGAGTGTTGGATCTCTCTGGCCCTTGGCCCCCTTTGCAAGATTTGCATGTGCAATAGCTATTGCCCCTCTTGGGGAGGGGGGAAGCCAACCAAGTTGTGTCCTCTTGGTAATTCACCGAGCTAGTGAATCACTAGCTAACTCACCGAGCTACCTAATGAACAACCGAGAACAATGAAGTCATAAAAAATCACAAGTAGCTTATGTATAATTCAAAGCGGGGGGAGGAAAAGAGGACTAAATATGCTAGGAATGTTATTTGCAAAGAGCTTTTGCAGCAGATTGAGTTATTCAATGTTTGCTTGGAAAGAGATGAAGAAGAGGGAAAGGGAACAGCAAGAAAGGACAAGACACAATAGCAATGAGCTAGTTAGACAAATTCACAATATACTTTTTGCCAGCAATTTTTTGTTTGGCCAGTCTTGGTTAAGAGCATATGATATGTCACATCATTAATGGAACCTCAGACTGCCTAAACGAAAAGTGGAGACAACCGCAGAGTCATGACTGTCTGAAGACAGCTGAGGTTTGAAGAAATGTGGTATCATTAGGCTGAGCAGGGCCACTGAGGAGCTAAAAGAAAATGAAAAGATCCCTTCATGTTGTTTGCTATTCTGCTTTCTCTTGACTTTGTTCTGGTGTTTATTTTTGTATCACATGAAAATTAGTCTTGAACTGGCGGACAGAAATGCTGGAACAGATAACCACAGTGGCAGAGGAATTACTTATATGCCTACAAGTATGTCCAAGTTAAGTACTTCAAAGACAAACAGCTTATTTAACTATTCATATTTTACTCACAAAACTATTTTCAGCTCAAATTTGCAAAAAAAACCCACTTTAAGCCAAAGCATTGAATGGGAGATGTAACCATGTTCTCCATTTATAATGTTAACTGTGTTCTTTTGCCTTTCCATGTAGAAGAAGCAGTCAGTTCACACAATGTAGCCAGTTATGCTACAGACATGCACACAGCAGTGAGCAAAGGGGCCTACAGGAGTTCCCAAAGGAACCTGTGCACACCTGCCAGCCAAGCGAAGGGTTTTATTTATTCCCAAGTACATTTGTGACTCTAAGGGCAGGTCAGACTGCAGTTCTGCTGCACTTTGAACAAGTTGTTCTTCCCTACAACTGTTTTGTTTGCTTTTTGCCAAGTGACAGGGCCCAAGTAGGACACCATGGCAGTTCCTGAACAGAGATGCTGACCACAGTAGGCATTAGTGAAGGTAGTATTACTTCTCACTTATTAATGATAAAATCTTAACTAATCATAACTTTAGAATCACTTAAATGATCTCCCTCCATTTGTTTTTTTCTAGGAGCAGCAGGAGCCATAAACTTATTTTGCTGTCACATTCCTGGGTTTATAAAGTTGCTATCTGAATGGACAGAGATGGAAAGAAAGCAAAACCATCTCCTGCATCCAGCTTTACATATACAGTATTTCTATCAAAACCACATCCAGCTGAGTGAAACACTGGCCTGCTGGGGCCATGGGAAGAGGTTAGAGAGAGAAGAGGTCAGCCAAGCTACACCTCAGCTGCAACTCTTGGAGGAGACAGTCGTGAAATTATTGCAGCAGCAGGCAAGGAAAGTGGGACATATTAGAAAGGGCCTGCTGGACATATCATACACATGCATGCAACATCTGCATGCACCCAGGCTCTGGATATGGTTAAAGCCTAATTTTTAAGAACAAACTTCGTAAGTTTGCATCTTTTTTGTGTTTGTTATGGACTCAAAAATGTGACAAGACAGTATGTCTTAGCTGTGGCAAAGAAACCATCACAAAGCCTTACTGAAATCTACTGATACAGCAGGAGTTGTTGGGAAGCAGCTACAGGACATGTGTAACTGGCCAGGCAGCAGCTCCAAATAGGTAGGGACACTGGAAACTCCCTGAGGACCCAGAACAGAGCAACACTTCTTGTTTAGGACACATGAGGTGTTCCTACTTGTCAATGCTGGGCTTTTGTCCAGTTTGGGCAGGCAGAAAAACGCTTCGTAACGTAAAGACTCCTCTCCCACAGCTGTGTTCTGCTTAGTGTCTGGGGATACAAGATCTCACAGAACCAGTCCCAGGACCTGGTTCCGGATGGTCTATCTGCAACAATCCCAATACTACATGCAACTCAAAAACAGCAGAGCAGAACTCAGCCCTGCTTTCCCCACAGCTCTTTGATAATACATCTCTGATAATAACTCTCTGCCAGCTTTTCAGTTTTAAGGAATTCCTCATCACCTCAGGAGATCTCTCATGTGTCCAGTTATGATTAGCATCAGTTCATTTCACACTGCCAAAGGCCGTGTGAACATCTGGTTCCTGCCAAAAAGTCTTTCTGTCCTTCCATTTTTATTAAATAAATAAATAAAATTATGTCAGAGAAGTGATTCACATGTGGAATATAACTTCATCTAACAATGATGATGTTCAACTGACTCATCCATCCTGAGCAGAGGGAGCCCAAATCAAGGGTCTTTTTGTTCTGGAGTCCAGCTCAAAACAGGTAACCTACGTGCGTGGTCTACATTTACTCTCTAGTGAGTACCTCCTCATCCAGTACCCTGTGTTTACAAGCCTCAGAAAGCCTCTGTGAATCAGACAGGAAAGGCAGAGAAGCAGCACCCCTTCTATAAGCCAAGAGCTGCAAGTCCACACTCAAAGGTGTACAAAGATAACCACAGCTCTGGCGCTCAAAGTTATCATGTTACCCAATTTTCTAAATACCATGAAAACACAAATATGGCAGTTGGCCAGATGGTCTATATTGGACTTCAAAAGGCTGTCAAATATCAGTTATTTCCAAGATACTTCTATCTTCCACATTTAGCTGTCCAGGTTTTATTTAGGCAGAATTTTATTCACTTCAATATCTCCCCAATCCTGTGCTTTTCTTTCTTGCCCCAGCCTAGTTTATAAATTAAAATCTGTCTGCACAACATCCTCTTACACAGTAGCCCAGAAATGCACTCTCCCAATCATAAAATTACACTGCTATGATGTAATTCATTTTCCAATGCTACGCTATCCTGAGATGGACTTCAAATAAGTTGTTGGCAAAGTCATCTCAACCTCAGGAAGCACAAATCAGCATTCACAAAGAGGTTCTCCCGCTGGATTAGCATGATTCGGGGCTGTGTCCAGCTTCTGAATGGCACATTTGCTCCAGAAACGTTGCTTATATGTCACAAAATTATGCACGTGCCTCTTTGCAACTGGTACTTACCATCACTGCTTCCTCTGAGCACTACATCTGGGGATGGTGTCTGCTGTGAGCGGGATCCAAACGAGTCCAGACTGTCGAAGGAGTCATCTCTGCCGTGGCGAGGTGGGGAGAGAGAATCGCTGCGTTCAGAGTCCCAACAGTCTACATAGCCGCTGTCACGAATGCTGCGCTTTGGGCTCTCAATATCCTCAGTTTCCTACATGGAAGTACAGGAGGCATCTCTTCAGAAAGAAGCTACTGACATACCAACGAGACTCATTACACATCAGATAACAAAGCATCTTCTAAAGCACTAAAAATCTCCTCCCCCAAAAAGGATTTGCCTGTTTTCTGCCCCTTTTTCCCTTCATAGCAGAAGTGCAAACTTGCAAAAAAAAAAAAAATTATGCTGATTAAGAGGAAACCATGCTCATTAGATTAGTATGATGATCTGAGAAAAAGTTGTAATAGGTAGGTTAATAAACTGATCAAAACTGAAAAAGACCTGAAACTTGACTTGTCGTCCATAGTCCATAGCACAGGCAAAGGCACTATAATTTTAACATCTTGCCTGCATCAAGTTTAAGTCTGCTGCTTTCCAAAAGATTTCCTCTCCTCCCCTTGCCTATCTATTGTATCTGGCTGGGACACCAGCAGACAGCATTTGTTGTTGCTGCTTCAGCTCGGCAAAATAATGAAGCAGTGTGCCCCAGCCTCCTCTACCTTGAAGAAAAATTCCTGTTATGAAAGAGGGATGTCTTTCTGAAGCAATCAGCAATGAAAAATATGCAAAATACTTTTCCTGATGCCTCAGAAGAATTCAGTTGTGCTCTTTACTCTTTGCCAGCTCCTGGCTCTGGGGGATATGAAAGCGCTTGTAGCTGACCCACATGTTCAGAGCAATGAGAACAATGGTTGTCTTTGACAGCCCTGTGATTACAAATTCTTTCCAGTGCAAGCAGCACATACTAAAACACTGAAACTCCAGCAGAGGGAAAGGTCAATAGAAGCCATCCTCACCCTTGCATTATAATAAATCCCTTGTTTTAGTGAGTGTCTTACCATTAATTACAATAGTACAGGCTGAGAAAACCAAAAATAACTACTTTCATTCAAAGATAAATCTGTTTTTTCTTCCCCGACAGTAAGTAAAGTCAGAGATGTGGGTGCTATTATCAGGCTGACATTTTGCAACCCAAAGAGGTTGGAATGTGATTTTTTTTTCCCCCAAAGTATTTGAATATTAATTCCTAATTAAAAAGCACCCCCTGGTTACAGCTAGCTGGAGCATAATGGCTAAGTTCAGTACAGCTCCTACTGTCCTTGACTGTTAAGGTCTTACCCATTACTAGCACTGCCAGTGAGCAGATCGGTCAAGAGCATCACAGTACTCTATAGCAGGCAACCTCCTTAAACAAAGGAGATTTGCTGGAGAAGAAGCAATTGAGGGAGGAGAGGACTGTGATATCACACAAAAGCTTCCGTGCTGGAAAAGAGGGAGGCTTGAAGGGAAAGGGAAAGATCAGACCCAACGTCCTGCAGACTTTTCAGGAAGAAGGCTTAATTAGTGCCATTCACCATTACTCTGCCAAAATACCACAGCAAGGACTGCAGCAAAGGTTCCCTAAGGCCAAGCTAAATTGTGGTAATGCCAATAAGTAACCCCACTGCAAACTCAAATGAAAATATTTTCTAAAAGCAAGTAAAAAGTATCTGACAAAGTAGTAATTGAACCCTATGTAATTTCCTTCTCCATTCCTGCTTAGTGTGTGAACCAGAATACCTATAGAAACACCAGACAGCAAAGATTTGTCTCCCTGAAGTTTGTGTGATTTACACAGATCCAAGAACAAAACCAAAAATCCCATCAAAATCCTGTTGGAGAAACAATCCAAAAGCTTTCTTAAATCCAAATTCTCTAAAGCTCCTCATCTCTTCATACCAACCGGCTATTCTCAATCCTCAGGCACACTTCCATTTTCTTAAATTATTGTATTTGAATGACACAGAAACACTCAACAGCTACAGGACTTAAAGTAAGGCAGAAAGCCCCATCCTGCATTCACTATCTTTTCAGAGTTTGAAAAAAGTCCAATTGTGAACTAATGAGTTCTGCAGCCCTACTTTCAAAGGCCTGCTTATGTTAATTTTGCATGCAACTCACTAGGAATTAGGAGGCAGGCACCAGGATGGTATCCTAGACTTTTGTAAACATGTTCTTTATAGCCTTCCCCTTGGCAAACTACTCACCCAATGAAACACTGTCTCACAAACAGGTACTTGTCCTGCATTGAACAAATACCATCTCCCAAATGTTATCAATAGGAAAAAGAAAGTGGTTATCTGCAGGACTGATAATGCCATAACGCAACACATAATAGCACGTTAGTCTTTCACATGATCTAATTAAAAATACAATATATCACCAAGTGGTATAGAAAGTGTGATTGCCAAATATAAAATGCATTTCTCCAGGAACCTCAACCCTCTGAATGTAATCAAAAAGCAGGAATGTTTGGTCACTTGGAATTTCCAGTTTTAAAATAAAGAAGAATGCATATCCAAATAGCTAATGAAATTAAAAACAGAGTAGCCATGAATAAAATTAGAAATGAATAGTCCTTTCATTCTGAGAAGTAGAAAAAGATGAATCCAAGACAACTTGCATTCAAGCTGTCTTTTGATTTGTTTATTAAAAAAAGAGGGTGGAGAGAATTTATAACAGAAAAACTAAACCAGACTGAACTATTATTTATGGTTGATTTAATTATTGAACTCTGTGGAAAAAAACGCCAGTAGAGAATGTAATGAAGTGTCTTTTCGTCACTCAGCCTCAGCTAAAGAGAACATCAGAGTGTTACACAGCATGATTAGTATGTTCTATTTTACAATCAAATCATCTCCAAATTCAGTAACAGGAAAGCCCACAACAGCCAATTTGAAATACTGAGGGGCCGTCAGAGCAGCGAGGGGAACTTACAAAGTGAGTTGCTAGTGGCCTTCATAACAGCACCATCTAAACAGACTTTTCAGGACTGAGAAGTGCTCTGTTTTTATATTAAAAGAATATATAGCTTTCAGCTTTTATGAGATCTCTACTCTGCTTCCACTTCCAACATCTGCAACAAATCAAATTCCAGCCTCTCTCTTTTGTCTTTTACCTGTAGTGCTCTGCTCTTCCAAGCCAGGCGCACCACTACTGGCTCCGCTGATAACCCTACCTTTTGGGCCCAGGCTATTTCAACCCACCAAAGGGCCCAAAGGGACCTCCTAAATGCTCTAACGATTAGTTAGATGGGTAAATATGACTCAGAAGAAGAGGAGCCTCACACTGTGAGATTAAACATTAAAAATGAAACTATGATACCATGTGGCACTAGCATTATAGCAAACTCCACTTTGACAATTTTTCTGCATTAGCTCCCTTGTCCATCTTTGTTTCACTTTTCAGATTACAAACTCTCTGAAGCGAGCACTGCTTCTTCCCTGTATCTCCTATTTGGAAACAATCCACATAATAACTTAACTTCTTTGTTGCTTAGTCTCAGTCATATCACTCATGAGTGGCAAAGTCCTGAGTGATTTGTACAGCCAATTTCAAATGAGGACAAAAAAAACCTCTGCAGAGAAGCAGGAAGTTCTCTTTTCTTTTCCTCTCCATTTCCCCTTGTTCCTTCACGAGCAGCATGGCCAACACAAGCAACACTAGCACGGGGGGCTGCCGTCTTCGCATGCGCCTGCTCCTCCCTACTTCCATCCCCAGTAAATGCATGCTTGGATATCAACATTAACTACTACTGGGGCTCAGCGTCCCAGGCCCAGGTTCAGGACATGCTGTAGTGCTCAACCAGCAGTCCCCAGCAGTGCCAGCAGTGGCAACTCTTCCTTTCCACCACAGCTCAGCTTATCATAAGCCACCTCCAAAATCTGTTTTCCGCAAGAATTCAGAGCATGGCAAAACACAGGTTCATCCTAGCCATGACCTTTGTGAAACACGATCTCTTCCTTCTAGCCTTCAGCTTTATACTGAATACTTGGTTTGATGCTGATACTTGGTTTGATGCTTTGTGTTGCAACTGAAAACTGAATAAGGAAAGAGCTGCCCATGAGACTGAATGTTTAAAGAAAAAAAAAAATCTCTGCTCCCCCGGGGCCTGCCAGCTTATTTCTGAGTCTCAGCTCTTCTAGCTGAAACTGTGTCATAAATGAAAATAATTCAAACCAAAGACTACAGAAATGAAGATGACAGAGCCATGTGACAATTCTAAAGCCCTGTTTTACATCAAGTGCTTCATCATTAATATCATCGCAAAGTTGGCTGCCAAAAAAGCTGTGCTTACTATGGCTTGGTACAGTCAGAAACATTTTCAAAGAAAGTAGGGGTTTACTAAGTAATTTGTACTCCAGTCCCCCACCTCTTTCATATATAGCAACAAACAGAGTATTTATGGGACTAAAAATTTGAAATAAATTTCCATTCCCAAAACATAACAAAAAGATACCTTTCTCATCTGTGCCAGCAAACCTTCAAACTCCTTCAGGTTCAGGGTTGATCCACTATATGAGGTGCAGCTGTTTGCCGCTTTCCCTAGCCAATAAATGGTGACTAATACCTGCAGAAGTTAATAAGAATTATTCGAAGCCATCTACACAGTTACTTAGCTATATTTACTTCCCTTAAGTATATCTCATTTATTCTAAATTGCACAGCAGCACAGGATTTTGTTATAAATCCAAAGGAGATTGAAGGGAAGTGTCTCTCAATAGTTAAACATAAATACACCAGACAACTATTGAAACAGTCCTACAGAATACATAACTTAACACATTATCTTCCCAGTATTTTTTAAAAATTGAAACTCTCATGTCTTGCTGGAAAGTAAACAGTAAAAATAAATCTGAATAGAAAAACTAGACAAGATATTTGAAACTATTGCCAAGTGAGGAGGGCTCCAGAAGACACACTTGTAAATATGCCCATTTGTAAATCCAACAGGAAAAAACCCAAAGGAATACTAATATTAGTGTTCATTAATTAAAACAGCTATACATAATGGAATAAATAAAATGTCTGACGTGTGTCTGCCTATTTCAGCAAAAGGAAATGTAGTTTCATTTTGAATCATCTCAGCACAATTAACAAGATGACTCTGTAACGGTGACTTCTAGTGCCCAGGCTTAAGAAATGCTCAGTCCAAGACTAACCAACAGCCATGCGCATCTGGTTGCTTCTGTTACAATAAAGTAGAAAGAGTTGGTGGTTTCATTTCTGACTTAATGCCTATCCATAACTCAAAAGTCACATCAAAACTATCTCAGAAGAAATGCCAAGGATTACATCCTCTCGCTCCTTGAGGTAGCAAAGGAATTTGATCTGGCTCTGCTGGTGCTGTAGTTGTTCTAGGAAAGGAGAAATTAAGATGCTTGGGACTGTCAGCTCCAAAACCTCCAAAACCACTGATATTTATATAATGCAAGGAAAGCAAACTGCCTTCTCCTCTGGACCCACATACGTCTCCACTTATCCAGCTGCCCTATCTTTAGCGGTACCTGTGCAGCAGCAATTTGGACTGGAAACTGAGCATCAAAGGCAGTTCGACTCAATGTTTTGCAAAGGCTAAAATGTCAAAACAGCACTTCAGAACTTAGGGCATTTTTCTCATTTAATGCTCATTATTTCTGCATATTCCATGGCATAGCAAAGTATTTCACTGCAGAACAAACAGGAAATACTTTGATGTGGAAAAGATGTGCAACCAGTAATAAATAATAGTTGCCTACAATAGTTGCTAGTAACCATTTTAAGAAGTTAAATAAACTGAAATAATATATTTTATGTGCCAATCAGACAGGGCCATATAATGCATACTACATAGGGAATAAAAGAAAATAGAAATAGGAGAAATTTGAAGTGGGGGGGGGATAGGACAGGACAGAACAGACCGTCAGACTGTTCCTCCTAAAGCACTCAAATATCTTCGATACTTTGAATTTCTCCAAATTCCTTCAATACTTCTTCCTCAGCCATATATGCCAGACTTTAGATTATCCTTTTTCCATCAACTTTCTCTAACAGCCCTTTCTTTTATTTAAGTGTGATGTCCAAAGTCACACGTAGCACTCCAGCTGAGGCCCTACCAGAAAAGAATACACTATGTGTCATACAGATTGCTTGTTTAAAAGCACAACTGTGGTGTGTAAGATAAATAATATACATGCCATGAAATAACTGAATAACACTTTTAATATAGTTCTTTTTTTTCCTCATTTTGAAATTGCATCCAAATTGATACAACTGTGCTGAGGAGAAGGAGCTGGTTTTGCCAATACTGATTTTTTTTCTTGAAAAAACTTCTATCTGAACTGTTTTCCTTCAACCAGCACTACTCAGCACAGAATAACAAATTTATGTAAAAATTTCTTACAGTGCATGTTCTCAAGTGAAGTGAAAACACTTACAGATATAGTACTCCTAGCAACTTGGAAACTGTCCAATTCATTTTTCTATCCAGTTCTCTGATGAAGGTTGTGGTATTTTTATTTATTTCTGCTAGCATTTGATCACTTTCTCTTTTCTTCCTTTTTCCCCAACTGGCTTTTTTTTTTTTTTTCCCAAATAATGTTACATTTGCAAGCAATTCCAATTGGCTGCCAGCCGAAATTACAGTATCATGCACCTGGAAAGTATGTATTGCCTACAAACACAGAGTGGAGGACACTTTTGAAAGCTAACTTTACCTTCAAAATAATAAATCTATACAAAGATATTTAACCAGTGCCCACAAAGGTGCCAAAACACCAAAGCTGAACTCTTTCCCCGCAACTTTGGATGTTAGAAGAGAAAGATATTACTCTACTGATGACAGGAAAGACAGGATGAATTAGTTGTGTGATTTTTACCTGTAGCCATGATTACTGGCTTGCAAAGTTATTGGGAAAAGGTCTTGGCATTTCCTCACAGCTTATAGGGATGTCAGCCAAATATAAAATTGAATTTACAGTAGTTAACAGTTGACTAAAGACAGACAGTTTGCTAGGCTTTAGAAGAATAACTAACTCTGAGACCAGCAAAGTTTAGCCATTTTCTTTTCCACTTAACAATTACAGAATCCATTACTACTGCCATTAGTTTAAATCAACAAGAAATTAAAGTAAAACAGAATTAACTTTTCTGGAGAAACACTTATTTGTTTGGAAGAACAAAGAGAAAGCTAGCAAGCCTGATAGTAAAGATTGTATCCAGACCTAGTATGATCCTTTTGCTTCATTTTAAATGCTTTGTGCAAATTTACCTTATGCCTAGTATATTATAAAAGGCTACAAAAGCATAGCTTCAGGTGTGAGTCAAGCTGCTCCCAGTCAAAATCAGAATAGAGAGCAGAGATTACATTGCTCATTTCCTTATCTAAGCAGAGATAAACATTCTCCATTTTATTTCTGCTCTAATGATGCTTTGCCATAGCAGCTCTGCCTAAATCTCCAATATAGCCTGGTTATACTTGTGTTTAAAAGTACTTTTCAGTGATACTCAACCATACCAAGCTTTTACTGACAGAATTCTAACTCAGGCCAAATACAGGATTAACCAGACAAAAAAAAAAAATACTCCAAGTTATATACTTACATTTTTCAGCTTCCTACTATAGTCAATGTTCCTGGTTGCACACACACACAGAAAAAAAGAGGAAAAAAAAAATCAGAAAGCAGACACACTTTCCAAGAGCGTGTATGCAGCAGATCACGTTTTCCCTAATAAAAGCCTGTAGAATGCTTCTGCTGGCTGGAAACACATGAAAGCTAAGAAGATGTAGTTCACACATTCATTTATTCATAATGTGGGAGTATTTTGTCACCATTACTTCAATCATTAAATTAGGATTCTGGAAGTACAAAAAGAAAATGTGTTTGTAATTGTCCCACAGTAAAGTAAAACAGTGCCAAAAATATTTCCTTTATACAGAGTTGCTGATTTGTTCAAAAAAGACCAAAGTCCTCACTGCTAAAACACATTCTGCTGTAATCTAACAGTCAGACTCTGCTCTCTAATAAATCATGCAACCCATACGGATTTTGAAAGCAAGTGAACATGCATGTGACCAGGAGGTATTTAACACAAACATTAAGGAAATAGAGCAGGTGTTTCTGAGCAAATAAGCACCACACAGAACAAGGAAGATGGAAGAAGCAACAAAGATTCTGCCAGTTACAACAGAACCTGTTGGGGAAAACATATTCTGCTTTATGAAGGTATGCTCAAGCTCTCAGATGGAAATTGGCATCCTTCGCCATTTATTTTTCACCAACATTCCTCAACAAGGGTGGAAATTTTATGTTAGAAACAACAAAGCATGAGGTTGGCACAAACATAAACAACATTTCAAAAGTCAGCAAAGAAGCTATTAAAAAAAGAATGAAAGGAATGTGTATTGTTCTTAGGTGCTAAAAATAAATAAGAGCACTTCAGATTTAGTACAGATTGTCTCCTGATTATTATATAATGGAATTGCCTTCTATTTTAACAGTAAGTCCAGTCCAGCAATAAAAGTTACCTGACAAAACCAAAAATAAATGTATTTGTATCTGTGAGAATAGCAAAAGCTTAAAATTAAGTGGGTTTTGATAACACCTTTTTAAGTCAAAATTTTATCCATCAATGCTCACATACTAAGAAAAATAAAACACAGTCCTATTTTTTTAATAAAACAGCAGTAGAAAAGAGTCCTGTTTAACAAGTCAAGAAGAAATTCTTCATAGCATTAGCTCATAACTTTTAAAAGTTGAATGATCCAAAAAAAATAGATCTAATGCTTACTTCTATTAACAGCTATAGGAAAAAAATGTTTAAAATAAGCCATTATCTTAATCATGTACAATAATGCCATATTCATCTTTAGCCATAAAACAAATACTGTTTTTACTGTGTTTAAAAAATAACTTAAGCGTCTTCAAAGAGAGGTAAAAAAATCACCTTCATACTTTGGGATCTCGTTAGCAGAAGACAGTCTTGAACATATTTCTCTACAACAGTCATGGACTTGGCTTGTACACCTCGCTCAGTTACTCAGCGTGAACTTGGACAGTACTAGGAAAACATCTGGCTCATTTCCACAGCTGCTTTCTCTGTAGAGTCGAGGGGGGAAAAATCCCTGCCAGTGAGACATTTCACATCTACCTAACATCGTATTCAGCTGCGGGCCAACCCGGCTCTCCACAGTTTATTCCTCCTGGTTTAACTTGCTTAGATGCTGGACAGCTCTCTCTGGAGCTGCGAGCTCTTCCCAGGCTTTGCACCAGCTTCCAACAAGGTGCTCTGACATCCCCAGCTCCAAAAGGTCAAGCTTCTTATAAGAAGCACCATTTCTCTCTGGTTTTAAATGGAGACTAGGGATTGTTTCATAACTCACTCCAGCCACGCATTATCGTGCTTTGACAGGACATCATGAAGAACCTCTTTCATTGCAATATTGCCAGACTTAGAACAAGGCTAGGAAAGCCTCACAGCAGGTTCATTATATGTCCCCTCTCACTGGTATGTACATGGGAGAAGTGCCTCATGATCAGAGCCAGAAACTTGGAAAGGAGCAAAAAGCTGGAGACTATTCCCCAAAGCAAGGAAAGTGGCCAATTTGATTTTCAGAACCTTTGAATTTTCCCAGACAGTGCTTGAACACCATGAAAACTTGCCCAACTTTCACTGTCAGAAGGGAGAAAACTAGAATGCTGCTGAAATTTAGTAAATTGTTTCCATACACTTTTCTAAGATGGATGTGTCTGACCAGGATTTCATTAGTGATCTTTCTGGCCAAATGAAGCAAGGCCATTCAATCAACTCAGCAGTGTCTGCCTGTCTGTAGAGCAGTAACTTTTTAATATTACACATGATAGACCCAAAATTTCAGGAGAGCTTTTGAGTAACAGCAGTTAAAAATCTTGTTAATTTTATGAAATAGTATGTGTGTTTGGGGGCGGGTAGATGGAAACACTTGGTTTCCACTAGTATCAATGAGAGGAAAATACAGTTTGTCTGACTGTTTCTTTTCCTCTAGTCCATGATGACAAAGTCTTCCCTGAAAGGGACCACAGTCCATATTTAAGACACCAGTCTATGACTATACAGACTTTGATTCAAGCCTGCGTTGTGTGACCTTAAGCAAGTCAGTAATTCTTTCTGTGATAGTTTCTCATCTTTATTTTACATCACTTCACAGAATTGCTCAAAATATAAGCATTAGAGTCTAAGCACCTCAAAATCTTTACAGTAACGAGGGATGCACACATATCGTGGCAAAAAAAGCTGTTGACTAAATGGAGATTTTTTAAAATCATTTCAGCCAAAAAAAAGAAAAAAAGCAAATTAGCTGTTAGCAAGGAGAATCCATTAATATCTGTACATTATGCTGCAATAAAAATGCATGTGTGTGGTAGTTTTGGATGGGGTGATAAAGCATCTAAACCGTGGCATTCCAAGTTCATATAGTTTACACAGAAGTTCACAGCTCAAAGATAGCATTGTGTCACAACCCATTGCTCTTGTTAGAAAATAAATAGGCTATACTCTTGTCTGCAGCTTGTATTTTCTGAGAGACCTTCAATTACTGGTTCAAAACCAACAATCAAAGTCCTATAATGGATCTTCAAAACAGTTTAATCTGAAATAACACAGCAGTGATTTTTTTCACCAGCCTACACAGTTCATTAGTTAGAGAGAGAAAAAGAAAGTTATCGGTTTAGACCCCCACCCACCCACCAAGTCCCACACAATCTCATTGTTTGAACTAAACAAGTATTTTAAAAGAGCTGTGCATGATTACTCTGGGAAAAAAGATTGCCCTTAGAGAAAGAGTGCTGAAGAGAACAGTCTATTCTTTCCTGTGCTGCAGGTTTCAAAAAACTCAGCTTCATATTTGCTTTATACAAATGACAGTTCTCTACCCTTTTTGCTCATTCTTAAATATTTACTATTGAATCACATGCATCTGAGGCTACAACATGCTAACTGCAAACTGCTGATGCACTTACTTGACAGTTACTCTGTTTGATGTGTCCTGAAGGTCACCCGGATCAAAAAGCTGAGATTCTTTAAGTCCCAGCTCTTTGCAGCCTCTTAAGAATAAGATGATATTATCCTGAAACAAGGCAAAAATTAAATTCATTTAACTCTTCTTCATTGGAAAAAGCAATCCTACCAAACTGACCACTCCCTGACTAACCCAGTAACAACTCGCTAACAGTCATATCATTAGCTAAAGGAAAGACATTACCAGTTATAGCATTTAAAAAGTGAATATGTTTTGTCTGAAGACCTGATAAGCAAGAAGCAAAACTTTTCTTCTTCTAAATGCAAAACTCCAACAAGTTCTCTTTCCAAATGCAGATTTTGGCAATTTTTTAAAACAAAAAACCCCTGCTAACTGCCCCACCTACCACTGTAGGCTGCCAGCACAGCTTGAGCATGTTACAAAACAGAAGGGCAATGGCTGGATTTCTGAAGCAAGCAGGGAGGGTATATAAGCAATGGCCAGCTCCCATTTAAGCAAGAAGTTTGCTCAGAAAACATTTTGCATGTCAATATGAGCAAGTCAGTTACTGCTAGTTAACACAGCCTTTCTGCTGCCTCTCTGACTAACCAGCCAGAAGCCATTGGGAAAAGAGGTAGGTGCTCTCTCCCCAAACAAAAGCCTGGAACTACAGTCCAGATAACCACAGTCTGTAAGAGGAAACAGCACCAACTTTGTAACACAGTTCATGGAGAATTTACACTTTCCTGAGCAACTTATTCGCTGTTGCTTAAATCAATACCTAGTATTAGTAAATAGTAAGACTAAGCCAAACTGAAATAAGCTTCTTTCAAAGCAAGTTAGAGTCATCACACATGGCTTTCCACTGAGGGCACTAGATCAGTACACGTGTGCATATGTTTAATATATATTTTATACTTATATACACACATGCACATACACTTCTCCCCACATCCTTTCATTAAACCAGTGAAACTTTCTTATGCAGGTAAATGTTGAGGGTCAGAAGAGAACAAATTATTAGATTTGCAAGCTACTAAATCAGGAACTGCAATGATGCTTGTGTGGACAAGTAAAGATCAAAGGTAGAGGTTGATAGTCTATAAGACCATTCATTTAACATCGCCAGCTCTTCTTTCCACTGAAAATGACCTGCCGCATGAATAGTCAGAGAACTAGAGCGTGTTTCAGATGCTTGAAATACAGAAATGTGTTTTTTTAGATCAGGAAGACAGGCAAAGGCTTGAAGAGATGAGGCAGCTTTCACCTCTTATCTCCCCCTCCGTGACCAGAGCTCTGACCACATCCGCTCTCAGGCTTTCGTTTGGGTGGTACTGGCACAGCTCGGTGAGAGCGGCTCTGTTTACTTTGTCAGGGTGCAGTGCTCAGCATGCTAATCGCTGTGGCACTCTGCATGCCCACAGTCTTGCACACAAAGCTTGCTGTCACCAACCACATCACAAAAAATACGGGCTTGCAAATTTAGAGGACTCCAAATCTCCTTTTCTTCCCTGGCCGAAACTTAACAGCTCTGGAAGGAGGCCAAGGAGAAAGGAACAACAGTTGAGAGAGCAGAAAGCCCATAACCTAGAGACAGCATCATTCATGACATAAAAAGATGCTTGTAAAATTCTCCATCTGGCTTACTGTTTGCATCATAATTTTTCCACAGTATTTCCAACTGCAACATGAATAACTCTTATGTTTAGCCTTTGAAGGAGGACAGTTCTGGTCAATTCCAAATGGTGGGTGGAGCAATGTGTAAATCTAATAAAAATGGAAGAGCATTAAAAAGTTCCTAGCAACATTTCCTAATAAAAATATACAGACCATACAGGATACACCAACCTAATAGGCTTAGAAAGCAATCAAGGGTGGGGGAACTCCAGGGAGTCTTAATTGCGCCCCTCTTGACGCCAAAAGTTCAAATGATAAATAGTAACAAAAATAATGGTCATTTGGCAGCCTGTGTAGTTTGGAAATTCAGTTCTTCTATTGATGAAATATCCACCTCTCAAAAAAACAGTGTCACAACCCTATGACTGTTTTTGTATATGCTTTTATTTTGATGGTCATCATAAAAGCAACGTTTGCCATCAGTTGCTGTAACACCATGTCCCAAAGTGTTCTTTGGAAAGCTGGTATCTCATAGCAGTAGGACAAACCATGTATGCCAACAAGATTCAAGCAGCGACCAATGAAAGAAGCATTTGCTTCTGTGACAACCTCATAGTTTTTATTTCCCAGTGGTCTTAACGATGGCAACATTTGTTTAAAAGGAGGGGAAAAAAATTGTTTTCAAGTGAGAAATGTTCAGGTAATCCTGCCTAGACTTCCTAAACTATTATTCACAAGCCAAAATGTATCTCATCATACTGCAAAACTGAACTTACCCTAGCTTGGTTCGGTGCCGGTGAAATTTGTATGTGTTAGTGCTGTTAAGACACTGGAGAACAATACGGCTAAACCACACAAAGGAGAACGAGTTTTATCATTAAGACCCAGCCCCTAGGAAAGCTTTCTCTGTGGATTACTACACCTTTCATTGGCCAAGTCCTGGTTTCTTTAGTTCTCAGAAGATTTTGCTTCCATTTTAAAAGAGAAATTATAATTCTTTATGTGTTAGCTGTAACTACTCGTTTTTTCATAGTTGCCTATTCTAAGGTCCCACTTCTTTGTTGCTGTTGAAGTAACGAAAAATGGGAAAGAAGATTTAAAAGCAACAAGGTATCTAAAGCATCCTAACCTTAAAAATGGGCTGAAACACACCTATGTGCAAGTCCAGCTCCTCACAACCTGACAAAGTTAAATAGGTCATGCAAATGGGTCACACTGCAATGGTGAGGATCACAGGCGCAGTCAGCTGGTGTGTCTGAGCTCACGGCACAGTATCTTTTACAACAGTCTCAAAGACAACACACACTGTCCCACACACATGTGGGCACGTACCCAAAACCCTGCCCCTCTTGCAGCTCCTACGGGGCAGCAACGCACAACCTTCTTGATACATTAAATGGAGATGGTGTCACCCTTCTCTCAGTGGTCACTTGCTGCAGTCACTGGATTGGAGCAGACAGAGGAGCAGTCGCTTGGTCAGCACCCCATTTCCTACAGCCCCAAAGGACCTGCAATGGTCTCCTGCTGCCTTACTCTCGTTTTAGTCCACACAAGAATGGTTCAGGGGCTCATTTCAATCAGACATCTTTTTCTGGTTCTTGTCTTTTGTACACACAGAGGAAGAGTGGGCTTAAGGACTGCAGTCTTTAATTTATCTTGTAAATTTGCTAGATTTTGTACAAAATTAGGCTTTATCTATTAAAACTGTAAAAATTATAAACAGTCTGATTGCAGAAGATGCTTCAGTGCAGTGACAGATACAGGACACAAACGTAAGTTTTATCAGTTAACCAGTGGGTTAAAAAACAAGAATTCTCTGCTTGCCTAAGCAGAGTCCTGGCAGTTACTGTTAGTTCTGCACTATAAGTAATAGAAATGTTTTGCTAGACTGAATTTCAGAGCAGAAAAATTAACAAACACAGAAAACATCACCACTTTTCAGGGCAAAGACAGCCATGGACCAGAAGGAAGGGAGCGTGGGGCAATGACCCCATGAATCCCAGGCAGAAGGACACACGGTGCTAGCCTGGAGTACGAGGAAGGAAGAGAATATAAAGCTCCCCCCATTTGCTCCTGCTCTCACAGTGGCATTTCAACACTGTCATCTTTTCAAGACGGGGGACGAGACAGTTGCTCAGTTGCCTCATTTTCTGGTGTGTAACTTGCATATGAAATAACCCTCACCTCTACAAAATCGCTGTGGCCAGCACGAACACCTGCAGCTAACACATACAGCACAGGAGGCAGAAGGACTACGTAAAGCATAATGAGGGAGGCAGGGAGTGAGGGAGGGAGAATATGCCACTCGCTCGTAAGTATTTTTTTGATCTGCTGTTTTTTAAAAAAACAGATAATCCATGTGCTGTAAATGTAAAAATACATTCACTGTATACCATTGTGTCATTTCCCCCTGCACAGAAAGTGGAGCACAAAATCCTAAATCCTGTAAAAAACAGAAATTGGCAGTTGTATAGGACAGACACCCCGGAAAGCCACCGCAAATTCACACTGTAGCACTGCCAACACACAAGACAGCTCACGCTAGTGAGAATCAAATAGTCACAGCAGGCAAATTCTCTCCATAGGATCTGCTGATCAGATGCAATGGAAAACAACTTGAATTTGGCCCATTTCCATTCCTTTCATCTTTCACAATAGTATACTAAGTATTCTCAGTCCAACCACACTGCAAACCCAAACTGCAGCTTATCACTGTGGAATGATCATTTGCCAGATGTACATAGCCTAGATCAGGTATATAGATAAACTTAGGGAAAACAAAACAAAATCAACCTATACGTTCGCAGAAAATACTGAATAAAATGCTAAGTGCATGCCACATCAAAAAGTTTGAGATATTAATAGTTGCCAGTAGTGCTGCACAGTTTGATAGGACAGCTGCAGAGGAACAGGTGGCATTTTTCATTTCTGGAATGCTCAAGTTTTATCTGTTGCAGAATAAATTGAAGGTTTCCAAAAAAAGAAAAAAGAAAAAATCCAAACTGCTTTTCTGAGCAATTTCAAATACAGACACTTAAAAGCATTTTGTTTACTCCCAACATTTCTTCCCAATTCCCTCATTCTCTATTTTAATTAAAAAAAGATGATGAAAAAATACTTACATAAAATCAATTGATTTTGACTGATTCACAATCTGACTGAAATGCAATGCTGAAATATTCAGTTCAAATCCACAAGGAAAGGACTTTTTTGAGAAAAGCTGGGAACTTCCCAACATTTCCCTGTTTTGGGTTGTTTTTTTTTGTGGGAGGGGGGTCTTTGTAAAAAAAACCACTTTTACGAAACATTGCTTTCCATAAATTTTCCAAATCAGAAGATCTGGAAGCAACTCAGTCATAGTCAGGACACATGCATTTGGAAACTTTAGGATGCTTTTATATCCAGAAGACAAAGGACTGCACCACACCAGGACTGGAGGCAAACCCTGTAATAGCATTAAAGGGGACAAAGCTACATACAGCCCAAAAGGGTTCTAGTACGTAAGAGCCTTACCTAACAAATAATAAACGCAGCACGAGGAAAAAGAGAAAAAGAGTGACACCAGGACCAAAGAGGGAAAGTAAAACTCACCAGTCAGTCAGTTTGATCTGATCCTTGCCTCTCAAACTACAATAAAAGTCCAGAGCAGCAAGAATTGCCAGCACATACACCCACTGGCCGGGAAGCTAAACAACTGCCACGCACAGATGTTGCACTAACCGCACTCCACCCACCTCCATTCACCAACTCACGCTGCACCCCGTTCAGTTTCAGATACCCCCCCAAAGAAAGCAAATAGAAATCACAAGAAATGGAAGCAGCAAAGGCAGGAACAGACTATCGCACAACAGCTGACTCTCCTTTCTCCTCAAAACAACACTTCACAGCAGTGAGACAGACAGAAAACAGTAGTAGGGCAAAGGAAAAAATTACTACCATGTGTGGAATCATATGAGCCTCTAGGACAAAAACTAGTCCCAGGGAATAAATACAGTGACGATGAGATCAAAATAGCAAGAGTAAGGGGCTGGCAGAAGGCAAAGCTGTACAGCTCTGAAAGCTGCGCTACAGGAGCAGCAGGGAAAAGGGCTGAGGTTGTCTGAGCTGAGCACCAGCAGCCAAAATGCCTGACAAGCTGTACCTGGAAGGGCTCAGCAGAAAAGACCACAAAGACTGTCTCTGCAAAGAAAGCCAGACCTTTCTCTGCTTCTCTTTGGACAGTCAACAAGGAAGGGATGCGTCTCCTGACATGACAGCCCTGGTCACTGAGCAAAAAGGCAAAAAACACCTTAAAAAAAACATGAAGGAGAAAAGGTCTGTTGAGAGCATTCTGCAACTACAAAAAACTAATCAGTAACCCCAAAAGTGGCTCTAAGCAATCTGCAAATATTATCTAAGGCTGCCAAGAGACATTCAGTACCAGATCCCCCAAGATCAAGTGAGAACTGCCAACTTCCTACCAAGGTGCTTAAGTGTGAATGCTTCCAATGGGACTTAGTATGTTGGAAAAGAATTTTCTAGGTTGGATTACAAGTGCCTAAATCCATAAGATAGTGCAAAACTTATCCTACTTTGATAGTGTGAAGAGAAAGCAGGGCAAAAAAAAAGCATGCTCCATTTATCTTTTTAGTGAGCTACTCTTAGCATTTTTGGCATCCAGCAAAATCTTTTGCTACTAGTTCCAATCATTAGTCTCATATAAAACATGAGCATATTCATTCTACATTAATGAAGTGTTGCAACTGAAAATAAACAGAAACAAGCATGCCATGAGAATTTGGGGAGGAGGTGCTCTGAAAAAACACAATACGCTAATGAAATGTGTTAAGCAAATCACATTATAGGCACATTTGTCCCTCAGGTTTCCAAAAGCACACTGTTTAAAATTAACAGCTTGCAATTCTGTAAGTAAACCAGAAGTACAGTAGCAGTGTTCACTCTTAATAAATTGATTGCCTTTGACATTTCTTAAATCTGTCCTCAAGTATCAGCAGACTTGCTTTTTAAAACTCTTTGCCCTGTAACAAATTTCAACGATATTTCTAAGTTTCTTACGTGACCTAGTGTATTATTATCATTACTACTGTGGTTATAGCTAAAATCCCAGACAGGAACAGTCATATCTGTGCATAATGAAAGGCAAATGCAAGGAGTTCAGAGCATAAAATGACTTTGCAGGTCCTGGGCAGGAAGTATAAACACAGCGTGAAATCTGGGTACTGAACGGAACGGATGATGTATCTTATTTCTGCAATTTTTTTAAATGAGCTTAAAAATCTCTGCAGCAGGCTATGATGTAGAAGGAGGTAAGAGACACTGTAGACAGGGAAGGGGAAGGATAACAGGGAAAAGGAAGAATAGGAGGGGACCACAGGAAAGAAGATAATCAAGAGCAGCCTTCAACACAACAGCAAAAGCAAGCCACGTGGGGGTGGGAGGGGTGCACGGAGTATGAGCACCAGGCAGACCCTATGACTTCACTATTTAAGTAGGCCCTGATACATTGCTCCTTGCTGCATCAGGTCATCATCCCCAAAGACACAAATGAAACATTTAAACAACTGGGGGCTAAGTCAACGTCCCAGTCTTTCAAGGGAGAGCAATCAGATGATGTGTATTTCTTCAGATTTGCCAAACCCAAGGTACACCCAGAATAAGACGGCTTTGTTTACAGCAATGAAGACACAGCACAGGCAAGCAAATCAAACCCCCAAAGCATTTTCAGGCTATTCACTAGCTCTGATGCTGATGAAATCATAGCCAGCTGTCAGCATCCACCCAGTCTTGGAGAAGGAGTGTCCACCTCATGCCATATACTATGGTTGCAGCCATACTATAGCCAAGGAAGAGGTCAAAATGTCCTTTCCACTCTCTCTCTGCAGCTTTTCAGTACCAAATCATACTGCTTGGCTTCTGAGGATTTGGGTCTCAGTTTTGTTATCTACTTACCATTTTTTTGATTAATAAAGCTCATCAAGAGCAAGCTCCTGTGCAGTAACGTGCAACCAAACAACTCCTAGAAGCTGCTGGGAATTCACCTTGTTAAATCCAGAGTCAGATGGGTAAAAACACAAAGAGGGAGGAGACACCACTGAAAAAGCAAAGCTTGGTTCCTTTTGCTGTGATGAAAAGGACTGTCATTTGCCTTGCTCTGTCTTGTTGGCTGGGCTATGGTGTGGAGGAATGGTTAGGCCAAAAGGGCCATGATCTGTTAAAAATGAGCAATCCCGCCTACAATTACATAGAATAAGGCTCAGCGTGTGGGCAAGCTGCTGTCCTTGAAGTCTCCTCTAAACAGGAACATCGCCGGTGTCGACATCAAGAAAAGGGGAGGCAGCACACAGCTCTGACCGCAAAGCTACTAACACAAGCAGTCGCCCGACACCAATCCTGTCACGGCACATCGCGCGTATACAGGGGGCCTTAACCAATAGTAGCATTGTAACTAACGCAAGCTTCTGCTCATTGTCTATATATACTCTGTAAAAGCTTGAATAAAGGGAGAACGACCATACTCATATTGAGACTCATCGTTACTCCGGGCCCGTCCCCCCACTCCGACATCTGGTAGCAGAGGACGGTTTATCTCCGAGACTACCGATAAGAGGATGATTGACTTCCGATAAGAGCTCCGAGACTGCGGTAAGCAGCGAGAGGACGGGAGTGGGGATCACACGGCTGGGAGGAGTGCTGGTCGAGAGCTGCCGCCAGACACGGCGTCGGGGTCGCGCCCCGTCTCCCAGGGAGCAGCATGGAAACGGACGCTGCAGCCACTCTGCTAGCTGGGATCCTCTCTAAGAGAGGGGTGGATGCCCCAGTGAAGCAGTTACACAGATTGATTAAGTTAGGGCAGCAATGGGGACATTTTTCAGACACACACTTGCTATTCTCCGTATCGGAGTGGAGAGACTTTGGGGAAACGATGTGGTCTAAGACCATTGAGGGTGGAGCGAAGGATGAGAAGGAGATCAAGGCGGTACGAACCCTCTGGAGTACGGTCCTGGAGACTCTGGTGGCGATGAAGGCGGAGAGGGAGGTGGCTGCAGCGGCTACAAAAATGTTGAGCCCTGCGCCAAGTAGCACCCCTCAGGGACCCGGTGGCGGGTCTCAGCTCGCTATCAGAGGGACTGGCTCCGTGGGTAAGCCGTACCGCACAGTGGCTGAGATGCTGCAGTCCTTGCGGAAAGGTTCGGCCGCCCCACAAGGAAAAGGGGAAGTTGCCACCGAGCCGGCCGGCTCAGGCACTGCCGAAAGCGCGGAAGTGCCACAAGGTGCCTCCCATGACTCAGAGGGGGGCGGGTCAATCCCTAGTGTGCCGCCCCTGCCATCAGCCTGTGAGTTGCAGCGACCCTCAGTCCCTCCTCCACTGCCTCCTGCGCGGCCTCCGATGACGCTGCGAGGAGCGTGGCGGGAGCCCTCGACCCCGCCCTCTCCCACATCGTCGGGCACAGCTACGCCCACTACCCCCAAAGGAGGCGGGCCGTCTACGGCTCAGCTGGTAAAAAGGATTGAGGAACTATCAGAGAAGCTGGAAAAGCTGGAACTCAATAAGGCAGGGAAAGGGTCCCTCCCTCCCTGCATGCAGCAAGCTGCGCTTGAACCCCCAGCCGGGAGGGAGTCGCGTTGGAGCGGCATCATTAGGGATGCCATCGTGGAAGGACAATGGCGCCCCGGTGCCTTAGGGGGCGGAGCATCGGCTCTGGCCTTTCCTATTGTCTATGGCGGGGGTGAGAAGAAGTGGGAGCCACATGATTGGAAACTCCTGCAGCAGGCCCGAAATACGGTGTCAACCTATGGGGTCAAGTCCGAGGCGACTCGACAGATTGTGAACTGGATTTTTTCGGCCGATCTCATGTGTCCGTATGACTGTAAGAACTTGATGCGGCTGCTGCTCACCCCCACCCAGTACCTGTTATGGGTGGCTTCTTGGCAACAGCGCAGCACGGAGGAGGCTATGCGTCACCAAGACCCGGGCGACCCCCTGATTGGCATTTCAGCTGAAATGCTCACGGGGGACGGGCCATGGTCTAGCTATTTAGATCAGCTCAACTACCCTCCTTCAATGCTCCAGTTGGCATCGCACCTCGCCTATGACGCTTTCCTCGCCCTGCCCGGAGGAGGCACACCGTCCTTCGGCAGCCTGACTCAAGGGGCGACTGAAAAATATAGCAACTTTATCGACCGCCTCTGGGAGGCAATCATGCAACACCCTGACCTTACTGAGGACGGCAAGGGGCAAATGTTTAAGGTTCTGGCCTTTGATAATGCAAACAAGGTCACAAAGCAGATCTTGGCCTCCTTGCCAAAAGGAGCGGGGGTGGAAGAAATGCTGTTGCGAGTGGAGCGGGCGGAGGCGCAAAAGCAAGGGGGCAATGTTGCTGCGGCAGTCCAGAGTGCGGTTGCGGCAGTAGTTCAGAAAGACCGAGGGTCGGGCCATCGGGGATCATCCAAGGGCAGTCCCTTTGGGGGGCGATGCTTCCGATGCGGCGAGCCTGGCCACACGAGAGCCAAATGCCGCACCGCGGTATGGTGTGATAACTGCCAGAGGGACTCCCATGCCACCAAGGCGTGCTCAGGAAACGGCCAACTGAGCGCGGGGGGGGGCCGCGCGCGGACACAAATGCGTCCTCCCGCGCGCCAGGGGGTTTTCTTCAACAGCACCGACCTGCAACCCGAGGGAGCCTGGGAATCGACGTGGAAACCACAGTAGACGTCACGCTCGTTGACTCCTCGGTGCAGAAGATCCCCAGCAATGCCATAGGACCGCTCATCCATCAAGATAGCTCCGTCAGAGGGCTGCTGGTAGGGCGGTCCTCCGCTGGCATTCAAGGACTTATTGTCTTGCCGGGAGTGATCGATGCCGACTCTACGGGCCATATATATATCATGGCCTATACCGTTTGTCCACCTGTCTTCATTCCCAAGGGCAGCAGGATTGCACAGATACTCGCCCTTGACACCTCGTTGGGACGCCCGCCACAACTCCAACCTTATCGAGGTAACCGTGGCTTCGGATCCACCGGACCTGCTGTTTGCTTTACCGCAAAATTGGATCGTCGTCCCACCATGGGTGTCACCCTCTCACAACGCGGTGCCTCCAAGCGAGTCGAGGCCATGCTCGATACCGGAGCTGACGTCACCATCATCAGCCGGTCTGTGTGGCCTACGCAGTGGCCGGTAGAGAAGCCGACAACATCCATTGCAGGCGTAGGGGGCCAATCTATCCCCTATGTCAGCAAACGGCCGATCCACTTGCAGTTTCCAGAGGGTCAACAAGCCAGTCTTAAGGTGTATGTGTTACCTCTACCTGGGACTTTGGAGGCCTTAGTTGGCCGAGATGTTTTGAATCAGATTGGAGAAGTGCTCACTACGAAACCTTTTTAGTCCTGGGCACTGGGGAGCAGTCGCCCAACCCACCGTTAACCTGGAACACCAATGAACCCGTGTGGGTTGACCAGTGGCCCATGAGTGAAGAGCGACTGCAAATCACCAAGCAGCTGGTCGCTGAGCAGCTTGCCTCCGGGCACATCAAGCCTTCTGTCAGTCCATGGAACACGCCTATCTTTGTCATCCCGAAGAAGAACGGAAAATGGCGACTCTTGCATGACCTCCGCAAAGTCAATGAACAGATGCAATCTATGGGAGCACTGCACCCTGGCATGCCATCACCTAATATGCTACCAGATGGGTGGCACATACTGATAGTTGACTTAAAGGACTGCTTTTTTACCATCCCTTTACATCCTCAAGATACACAGCGTTTCACCTTTTCTGTGCCAGCAATAAACAAGGCTGCACCCGCGGAGCGTTATGAGTGGGTTGTTTTGCCGCAAGGAATGAAAAACTCTCCAACATTGTGCCAACTTTATGTTGCCTGGGCATTGCAGCCGCTCCGAAACCGATGGCCAGACACCATAATCTATCACTATATGGATGACATTCTTTGTTGCCAGGAAAAGTCTTTTACAGACGAGTCACTACAACAGCTAAGTGATATTCTCTCTAAAAAGGGACTTATCATTGCACCAGATAAGATCCAGCGCACGGCTCCGTGGAAGTATCTTGGATGGTCCATTGCAGAGTCTAAAATTCGGCCCCAAAAGACAGAACTCACAACGCGGTTGAGCACCCTGCATGATGTACAGACCCTGCTTGGGGACGTACAGTGGGTGCGACATTGTGTTGGTATCTCCAATACCAATATTGCGCCCCTGACGGTGCTATTGCGAGGCACTAATCCTGCTAACAAAATTACTTTGACACCTGAACAACATGCTGTGTTACAGCATATCACACAAAAATTACATTCGGCATGGTCCTCTCGACGCCTCCTAAACCTTCCCATATCCCTAATAATATGTAATGGGAAAGACTCACCATATGCGGTCGTTTGTCAGTGGCAAAACAGAAGCGGGGAATCTCTCTCCCCTATTCTGATCAATGCCACTGCCAAACGCAAAAACCAAAACGATGCATTTCATATCTTGGAATGGGTATTCCTGAGTGTACAACCAAAAACGAGTATCCAGACCCGAACCGAAGCAGTAGGTGAATTGATACGCAAAGGGCGATCAAGAATCTTAGAGATCAGTGGTCAAGAGCCGAACGATATCAGTATACCTGTTAACATGGCTGACCTAGAGTGGTGGCTCCAAAACGCTGTGGCCATACAAAACGCTCTGTTAGGTGTCTGGGGTAAGGTACATTCGTGTCAGCCTCAGGGAAAGTTATGGCAGGTGCTACAGCGAAATCAATGGATAGAAAAGTCCAAAGTAAGTAGGGAACCCCTTTCAGATGGCGTTACTGTCTACACGGATGCGGGTAAGCGCTTGCGACGTGCCGCGTGCGTGTGGAAAGAAAGTGAGCAATGGAAACAACACGTCATGGAGGGACAGCCTCAGGATTCCCTTCAGACTTTAGAATTAACTGCGGTAGTTTGGGCTCTAACTAATTGGTTGAATACCCCTCTAAACGTAGTGACTGATTCAATGTATGTAGCAGGGATAGTACCACGGCTGGAGGATGCCTTAATAAGGGAAACATCTAACCCGAGGTTGGGAAGCCTGTTCATCACCCTGCACTCTGTGCTGGGTCAACGAACAGCGGCTTGCTGCGTTATCCACATTCGTAGCCACCAGTTAGATGTAGGGCTAGGACAAGGCAATCAGCTCGCTGACAGCCTGGTTAGCTCAGTGTGTCATCTACCCCCTATGGACAAATTCCAGCAAGCTAGACAGAGTCACGACACATTCCACCAGAACACAAAAGGGCTAAGAAGACAATTTGGTTTAACAGAGAGTGAGGCCCGAGGTATTGTACAGGCTTGCCCAAGATGTGGGAACCATGGCCCAGGTATTGGGCTTGGGGTAAATCCAAAAGGGTTAAAGGCTCTAGAATTATGGCAAATGGATGTCACTCATGTTCCAGAATTCGGTCGGTTAAAGTATGTACATGTGACCATTGATACCTTTTCAAAAATGATATGGGCAACTGCATTACCCGGAGAAAAGGCACAACATGTGTGCAAACACCTGTTGGCTTGTTTCGCCATATTGGGCGTACCGGAGCGGATAAAAATGGATAATGGACCTGCCTATATCAGCCACAAATTCAGGGCGTTTCTGTCCCGATGGGGAGTTGATCATGTTACAGGAATCCCACACTCACCCACTGGACAGGGCCTAGTGGAGCGCACCCATCAAGTGTTAAAAGACTACCTAAGGAAGCAAAAGGGTGAGGAGACGGACGCACAGCAGAGACTGCACCGTGCGCTCTTCACCCTGAATTATCTCTGTCTCATGGGCGACCGTGAGGAACCCCCGGTGATCATTCACCACCAAAATCTTAAGTTTAATAACACAACAACGTTACCACAGTTTAAAGTAATGTATAGGGACCCAGTCTCCAGAATATGGACTGGGCCCGCCCCTGTTGTCTTCAATGGTCGAGGTTATATGTGTGTCTCTACAGATCGTGGTCCAGTGTGGGTACCCAGCAAGAACGCGAAGCCTGTCTTGACTCACCATGACTCATCCAACGGGCAAGAGGATGGGGAACCTGATTCTGGGGGTACTGCTCCCAGTGGTAATGACTCTTCACAAGATTGATCCCAGGCCAAACATGTGGGTAACCTGGGCGAATGAAACGGGCCAGCAAGCATTTTGCTTGTCACTGGCCTCAGCTACCCGACCCTTTAGAATGTGTTTAGTAGGGATCCCAAGCTTTGACGCAGCGGCTTTCTCG
This sequence comes from Apteryx mantelli, assembly GCF_036417845.1. Taxonomy (NCBI): domain Eukaryota; kingdom Metazoa; phylum Chordata; class Aves; order Apterygiformes; family Apterygidae; genus Apteryx; species Apteryx mantelli. The sequence continues at coordinate 60,823,785 of NC_089982.1, forward strand.
CGCTTCGCTGCTCGTAATTGTAGTAAGAGTATTTCAACTGCTACCTGTAGTGTTACGCTCATCAATAGCTTGAACACAACTCTGCCTTGGGATCCACAGGAATTAAATCTGCTCGGGGCAATGCGTATCGGAAACACGTCAAAAAACTGGACACAAACGTGTCTATACTTTAAAGGAGGGTTTCAGGAAAAAAGGCGGGGATCTGTACCATGCAATTGGACTGATGTCAGCCCAACAGACGAGCACTATCGAAACTTAACCGGTCCCTTTTGCAGTGTCATTGATTCCTCCAATACGCCCCTAGGAGTTTATAAGCCCGATGACTTCCGGGGCGCATACAATATAGGGCCTCCCAGGGCATTGTCGCCTGAAGTATTTCTTATATGTGGGGACCGAGCTTGGCAAGGCATTCCTGGGAACGCAGAGGGGGGTCCGTGCTATCTAGGGAAATTGACCCTATTGGCCCCGGATGCCAATTGGTGGAGGAATGTCACAGGAAAGGGGAGTAATGTCTGCCGCAAGAGAGCTGTTACTGGCTTGTCCCCCGACTGTGATGACAGGGTCTCCCTGTTAAGTCCCACAGAGCGAGTGTTTCTGTCCTTTTTCGTACCCGGGGCGGCCGCCGGCAACACCCTGAACCAGATCGGGCGTTTAGCCTGCTGGGCGGAAAAGCAAGCCAACATCACCACGCAGGTGATTGAAAGCCTGCTGGAAGACCAAAAAGGCCTAAGGCATGCCATACTGCAAGACCGGGCTGCAATTGACTTTCTATTGCTAGCCCAAGGCCATGGTTGTGAGGATTCTGAAGGTATGTGCTGCATGAATTTGTCTGATCATAGTGAATCCATTCACAAACAATTGCAGTGGTTGAAGGAGCACACAAGCAAAATCCGTCAGAACCATGGGTTATTAGACAAATGGCTAACTAACCTGTTTGGAAATCTACCTCAATGGCTAATAGGATTGCTTACTGAAGGCTTACGCATTCTACTAATCCTTGTAGTTGTATGTTTATGTTTATGTGTAGTATTAAGCTGTATTAAGAAAGCTCTGCTGAAAGTAGTGAACCAAGCCTGGATTGCTCAAAAACAAGAAGGGGGAATTGTGGAGGAATGGTTAGGCCAAAAGGGCCATGATCTGTTAAAAATGAGCAATCCCGCCTACGATTACATAGAATAAGGCTCAGCGTGTGGGCAAGCTGCTGTCCTTGAAGTCTCCTCTAAACAGGAACATCGCCGGTGTCGACATCAAGAAAAGGGGAGGCAGCACACAGCTCTGACCGCAAAGCTACTAACACAAGCAGTCGCCCGACACCAATCCTGTCACGGCACATCGCGCGTATACAGGGGGCCTTAACCAATAGTAGCATTGTAACTAACGCAAGCTTCTGCTCATTGTCTATATATACTCTGTAAAAGCTTGAATAAAGGGAGAACGACCATACTCATATTGAGACTCATCGCTACTCCGGGCCCGTCCCCCCACTCCGACACTATGGCACATGCCATTATAAAACCTACTGCAGAGCAGGTTGGAGAAGAAAGAAAATGAAAGAAATATCACAACGCAGAGCTCTCAGTGCAACAGGAGCTTAGAATTTGAGGTCTGTACCCCTTCTTATCCATCCTCCTGGCAATATTTACACTAGCTGAAGAAGGAATGAAAAAAGCCAGGAAGACAAATTTGACCTTTACTTGCTCTCACACATCATGGATTATGAGTGCTGGAAGTAGGACTAGATCTAAACAGAGATTTCAAGGACCCCTGAAATCATGTTTAGTGTCACAATATTTCTTTCCAAACATTCTTTTGGGGCAAACTGGACATTCTCAGTTCTCAGCACATCCCTGTCCGACAACTGAGCTTTACAGCAAAATATAAAAATGGGTAAGAAATCCATAACCAAGAACAAAATGCTCTTTTCTAGGTTTGATGTATTTCTGTGTAATTATTAGGACATGATAAATTGTTAAAAAAAGTACACAGTACGACTACCTACTTAGGAGATCTCAAGGACAGCCATCTAGAGCAAACTGCATTGAGTAAATAAAAAATACATAAACTTTAAATCCAGAGTAATAAATTGTAGCAACTACTACAGTAGCTACTGTGAAAATGAAAAGAGCCTACAAATCAGGGGGTTACAAGTAATGGGACCACCAAAGAAACTAACCTGAGCCTTAAATATGAAGGAGTAGAGTTTCCACTAGACATTCCGTTAAAAAGTAGACTAACCTGCATATGAAAAAAAGAAATTCATAGATGAATAAAGTTGAATTGCCTCCTGAGTGAAATATCTGAAAAGTACACCCCCAGGGTAATTTAAAAGAAACACTGCAAGTAGTTTGAGCTCCAACACAAACAAGTTTTTCATGTGTTACATGCAGCAATCAACTACACCCAAACATTGCTGAACAAACCTTTACCTTTCCTGACTGCTGTCAAGGCAATCATGTGTTAAGCCACATGTGCCATAGCAAAACAGATGTTTCTCAAAAGCTATTTATATGTGTGCTCCTGCTGAGATACTGTACTACGGTAGTAATAAAGATTACCTATACAAAGTAGGCCTATGTGCTATTTTTTCCCCATGTTTTCCTTAACTTTGTTAGTAGATCTAATACAAGATACTACCTTTTCTTACATACTCCTGCTTCCTTTCTCTGCCTAGATATTCCAAGCTTCATGGGATCCATTTATCACATCTGGTGTCTCAGGGCATGTTACTCAATGCCTGCTTTCTACCTTTGCTTGAACTGTGGAGAAAATAATAACCCTATTTTCCAGGAAGAGCTGTTTGACTACTCCAGGGAACCACCAGGTACAACTTGCCACAGGACTTTTGAGATGGAGTGGGGCTAGCAGAGAAGGAAAATGAGGAAAATCCTGTACACCATGATCCTCTCCACCTGAAAAAGTGTGTCTGAGGATCATTAGCTACCTGTCTAACATAATCTATTATGAACTAGTATAGGTAACTTCAAGCATAATCAGTGCACTGCACCTGCAAGCACATTCACAGGGATGACTATCTGAAAAACATTTTTTAACTTGTGATCACCGAAATGAATATTTCTGTTTTCTCTCCCTCAGTATATCCAAAGCAGACAGCAAAGACAGAAAGAGAAACTGGAAATAAGCATTCGTGAGATTTACACCTGATGCTTTTCTGAAACACAAGAGCAAACCTAATTAATCATAAAGTAATGGATGGCTCTGTGACACAAAGCCATCTTAAGAGTTACAGCTTAATTCTTATTTTCTCCTGGTCATTTATCAGCTCTCTTCCTATTCAGGCACATAAGCAGATTTCATTCGAGTTGTACAGACCTGGAAAATACAGGATATTATGAAAATGTGTGCCTGAAGAATCTCAGTTGAAAAGGTTTTGCTGTATCCAGCTGTACAGAACTAGCTGGGCATGAAATTTTGAACATCCAGGGCCAGAAAAAAAGCTGAAATTCTGTGCAGCATACTTTTAAGGCATGAAACTGTAATGGTACAAAAGGAACAGATATTTAAAAATTAAAACCAGTTTTTCATGAAACCTCTGCAAGTGAACATATTACCACTCCCGGCAGCCTCAGATAATCACAGCAACTACTAACATGACTTTACTTTCTTGCCCCTTGTTTTTACTTGGTATGTTCTCTTTTGCCTGATATATTAAGCAGAGTTATCTTCCATTTAAAGTGAACAAACAGTAACAACTGGCCAATACTCAGACTTCTCTCAGCAGAGACATCAATCAGCTATGCAAGGATCAGGGTACTGCACAGCCAGAGCAGTTGGAGGGCCTCTAAGCCTCGATATCCAAGTACAACTGCTGAAGGTGGGCCTCAAAAGACACATGAAAGCTGCCTGTGGGGGCCGAGGGCCTGGCAGTAGCTGTTAGAATCAGACCAAATTTCTATTCCCGAAGGCAAACAGCAAAATAGTGAAACCGCCAAGGAGGACTCATTCCTGTTCAGTTCATGACCTCTGCAAAAAAAGCAACAAATTCCTTTTCTCCTTTCAAATTAAACATCTACTCTTTATTGCCAAGGAGTATGTTTTAATAATCTGTGGTGTTCAAGGTTTGATAAACATCAGAAATCTCTTTGCTGCTGTTATATGATACCTGACATACATTTTTCCCACACTCATAGCTTTGCATTTTCATGCCAACATTACATAAAACATACTGTACTTCTTCAATGTTGGGGTTTCCTTGCAAATGCTTCTAAAAGAAACTGTCCAAGCCCAAAAAATACTAAGTTTTTTTTTAATTGGCTTTTTTATACTGAATGAAGTTCCAGCACATTCCAGTTGAAAAAAAACCCAAAGCCCTACATTATTGTTTGACCTCCAGTTGTCTAGAATGACTTCAGTGAGAAAAGGAAGGGGAAAAAATCAGTAAGCCTGTTTGTTGCGTGTGCATTTTACAGACAACCAAAGTATCTATGCAAAAAGATTTTAAGTAAATCAATGCCTATTCTTAGCTTTGACCATACATATTGTAATTGCCTAAATTACTAAATATCACAACATTCAATCCATATACCTGTAGATTCTTAGACTCGAAAACATACATTTGGTGTCCAGGTAACATACGGCCATAACTCACAATCATCCTGAAATTTTCCTATTTTGGATTTTATATGGTAAATATTCAAGGTAAGATGAGCTACCCAATAGTATTGCAGTGATTTATTTTCTGTCCCTTTTCAACCAACAGTAAACTATTTGCTAGATGTAATTCAAAAGCTGACAGAATTATTAATGAAGCTATAGTAACTGCAAATTTAGATAGACTATGCCAAATAGCCAACTGCCATTACTATTGTTGATTAAGTCTACAGAGGTTGTGCAGATATGCTTTTGAAGGGCCACTCAGAAAGCAGGATCCATGGGTCGCATTTGGATGGTAGAGTGGTTTACTGTTCTGAAGACTAAGTTTGCAGCAGGAAGGAAAAGTACAATTACATACTGTATTCAAAAAGCAGAATGCAAATTTCCTCACATTTATGGGCATAAATCAATGATTAAGTCAAGATGGAAAGAAAGGAATTCTTCTTTAATATGTTTTTTTCTTGTTGAAAGGTTTTCTCCCAACTCTTTCAAAATGTTATGGTTCTGGTTTCTCTCAGAGGCAGATTATAGAAGAAAAGGACCTCTTCTCTCACAAGACAGATAATTTCTGTTCTTCCCTTTTCTGTTAACACGCTGCCGGTGTACTTGAAGCCTACTTGAGCTACATCCTCTCTCCTCTAGGAATGCACAAAGAGGCAAGGGCAGGACAACGAACACACGCATAGCACCAGTTCTCAGGAACAGGAAGCGAGCAGTGGAGATGGCGGAAATAGCTTGTCAGACTTAGGGACAGGAAAAGAAAGGGGGAAAAACCAGTTATTACTGATATTTTACACCTTAAATTTTCAGTTTATACCCTGCCTTCTGTCCTAACCAGATCTGAAAACATCTTTTGTTTGTAGAGAAAAACAACTAAACCACACTTATAATTAAGCTTACCTGGGTATAGCCAAAGCTTCCTGCTCAGAACAGTCACATCAGACTTGCAGAGATGTTCATGCATCCTCAGACAACAAGCTACCAACTCCTGCATTGCTATTTCTGAAAACCTTTGCAATTTAAAGCCAGATAATATAGACAGAGACAAAACTTAGCTGATGAGTGTATAAAGGAAAAGGGTAAATTTAAAGCAATTACTATTTTTTCCTCTTCTCAATAGGAAGACTCAGACTACAGGCGGTTGATCAAAGAGAGGTGCATCTAGACTGGAGAACCAGTAGAGGCCAGCAAGATTATTAGGCTAGGCTTTATGGGCCATGAACGCAGCTGTACGAGCTCCAGAGCCAACAAGAAGCCACCAGCAATTTAACTGATTTAAAGCACTGCAGAGCCCCAGTCCCAAACCAGCTCACATGCCTCCAAACCCCACCCACAGATGCAGATTTCTGGAGAATGCAGACATTACACATGGCTACCCAAAATCAGCTTGAGGCCAGCAGGACATATTGGCTCTGGCAAACACCTCTACACCATCCTTCCTAGTGACCAGGGAATACTCATCAGACACAGCATAGCTTTGCCTGAAGCATCCAGGCCCAGCACTGTGCTGAAACTAATGTGCTGTTCTTAACTCTGGAGAGCCTGCTACAGGGCCACCTGGGATTTACAAGGTTAACAGACATAGCCCCATTCAAATACAGGGGTACAGAGCTATGCAGTCACTGTGTGTGATGTGGGAACACCATCCAAGCTGAAGCAGTTATGCACACGCTGTGCGGCATACACACACTGAGCCCAACAACCCAGGATCTACCAGACCCGCTGGGCACACTCTTCATACCTGACTTGTGCATTCTTGTACCAGCCAGTCTGGAGCTGTACCGGGTGTACACACAGCTGTATGCACAGCCGTGCATGCCCAGACTGTGCCTATGATTGCAAAGTGACTGTAGCATCAGCTAGCACATGAGCAGTGTCCATCCTCTGGGGCTTTTTGGGTACCTGGACAACATGGTCTGTGCTGAGCCAGGGTGGCAAACATTGCTGCTGAGCCTGCATGGGCTGGCTGTTCAATAAGTTACCCACAACATGCAGATTATCCAAGGTTTTCTGTCACCTGGCATAACCCAAACTCCACCTTCCATTATCCTGAATGAAAGAGCTGACTATTTTCCTCTTACTTTTACTTCCCATCCGCTTCCTAGACTCAGTTGGGCACTTTTATTCCTCTAACATGTATTGTAAAGTTATAAAGGACAAGGTTATATTCTGTATAGAAACAATATTTGCATATTGTTATACAAACAGAACAAATCATAATGGAAGCTCTGACAGAGGATACTGACCACAGTCTTTGCAGGTTTTAATTTGCTTACATAAATTGCTTGTACACAAGCATAATCTAATATTGCTCAAATTCAGCCAAAAAAACCCCAAACAAACAGAATAAGCAACATAAACTATTCTCGGGAAGATAAACTATCCACAAGAACTTTTATTGTAAGTACTTTGATAAAGCCAAGTATGGTTGCATTCACTTGCAGCTCTTTAAAAAAATGTGGAAGTCTAGAATCCAAGAAGTTTCAGTTCTCTAGAATCATATTTTAGAAAGCAAATTTTAATCAGGATTGGGTGGGCTCAATAGATTGGGTAATAGCATTTAAAAAATCAAGTGATTAATCTCTGATCAATCAGAGAATAAGGACTGAAGAGCATTTAAGGTCTCAAACACCCCTGGGAACTAGCCAACTTGGTGTAATACTGTGGGTGCTGACTGTAGGCATTTTTTGAAAATTATATTTTCTCACACACTGTCCTCATGCTTACGAGTAGTTTCTTCTAAATTTCTCTAAAACCACCCCATTACCCTCCCCAAAATTCTGCATTGTCATTATGCTGATGAAGAGCCAACAGCAGTTAGACCCCAGGTTTGCTGATAATACTGTCCTGGCAAATACTTCATTTCTGTGTCTCCTTTCTAACTACATCTAAATGTTGCATCTTAATTAAAAACTTTTGAAGGTGGAGAGTGTGTTTTTCATATGTTATACCATATCTAGCACAAAAGGGATGAACAAATACATACCCGTAAGCTTGATACTTTCCCTGCTGGAAAATATATTTTGATCACTGCTGACATCATTCAAACATCTAAAATGCTCAGAAGTTAAGGCGAGGCATATCTGAAGATACAGCTCCTGAACTCCCCTCAAATAATCATAATATTTGACTGACTTTTGCTCTTTCAGTTGTTTTAGACAGAATGAAAGAACGAGCAACAACCAGTATGATATTTCTGAAAGTAAAGTATCACCTGTTCTGAGATAATTTTGCTAATACCTTGCTCACTCTAATTTTCATTTGACTGCAACACTTCTCTAAGATGATGTAATTATCTTGCTTATGTAAAATTCTTGTCCTCTGAAATATCAGATTCCACTCAGCCACTATTCAGCACTATAAAAATAAAATATAGGTGTACACACTAAGATGGAAGATCAAGCTAGCCTGGCTTTGTTTCTCAAAAAGCCCAAAGCAAAACAAAAACAAACCTCCAAAAACTAGCTTAAAGTCATGTTTCTCTTTTACTTAAGTCTATTACTAAACACTAACTTCAGTAGCAAATTTTAAGCGCCATTTTGGTGCACAAGCAAGTATTTATTTGTCTGTTGACAGGCTTTTATAAAAGTTTAGACAGGGACCAACAGCTCTCTGGGCAACATTCATTTACAGGTTTGCAACTAGTTTAGCCAACAATTGATGAAATTCCTGCATTTGTTCATAATTTGTTTTACAAAATGCCAGAATATACATTGTTCCAAATACATATTATCAAGCCTGTAGTAGTTCTGATATTTATTTTTTTTAATTTGCTTATATTTTCCTTGAAAATAAACAGCACAGCAAAACAGCGTGACTGTGTCAGATGCATGTGGCACTCAGGACATTTCAAGTCATGCTTACCTCAAGTTATGCTTTTCATGCAATTGCTATGGTTTAAGCAGCAGCTACTGTCTGATCTCTTCAAGGCTAAAAGGAGAAACTTAATGAAAGAAAACATCCAAGAATTGCACAAAAAGAAAGGGTTTTTCTACTTCTGCACATGACTAGTTAAAGCTATATAAATTATTTTTCTAGATCAGCAGCTGAGAGAGTTTGTTAGCTTGTGCTACTGACCTATGCAGACAGTTTTCTGGCACTTTTTCACTACATGTTTACAGTATCACCTCAGTTATCCAGAACTTCTTGTTATCCCAACAAGGGTCAAATTCCTGACAAGTATTAGTTACACTGAAAATTCCCCTGGATTACTTGAAACCTCAAATAACTGAACCTATTCACTGTCCTCCCTTTTAAATAACAGAGGACATACTGTATAGTGGTGCTAATACTGTGTAGCTGATCCCTGTAACTCCAGAAATTAATACATAAACGTCACATTTATCATCTAGCAGACTTGTTAGCCCTGATCTGAAAACCAGGTTCAAGATGCGGATAGAGTTTAAAGAACGGTCCTACTCATTCACGCAGGGGGTTGAAGGAGACAGAAGGTAGCAAGGACTGCAAGGTTAAGAAATAAAATAAAAAAAGTAAAAAGCACAGCATTCCTGATCCATGCACTGCTGACCAAGGAAACAGAGCCATTTTACAGTTCAGTCCTCTGTAGCTGAAGAAACGACCTTGAATCTCCCCTGTAGTCAGCCAAAGGCTTGCCGCTGCCGGCATGGTAAATATACGTCCCACTGACTCCTCAGCTTTTATATTCGGGCTCCATTCCTTAGCTCCATCTCCTCAAACAATGCAAAACCTAGCACCTGGCGATCAGGCCTGCGCTTCTCCCTAAAGCACTCACCAAGCAGCTTAGCAGGCACCTCTAGGACTGTATTTTCTGAGCTTGAATGTGACGAGGAGGATGCACTGGTTAGCCAAGACCTACTGGCAACTCTCTCACTCAGCCACTGCCAGGCACTGGCCCTAAAATCCTCTACACTGTTGCTAGGTAGGGGTTGTAAAGTTAGCACTGGTTTTGGAAAAAACAGCAAGCCTCCTGCCGACCCAGCTAAAAATGGTATTCAAAGGACAATGGTGATGAGGCAGCTTTCGTTAAGAGAAGGCATTAGGAACACCCAGGAACTCTTGGAAACCAGCAGTGGGATTTGCTGGGCTGTGCAGCCAAGCTACACAGCACGCAACTACCTGAGCAGTCATATAAGGCAAGAAACAAGCAGAGCACCAGCAACCAGGGCTGTCAATTTAAAGGCCTGAAGATTGTTGCTCCACAACAGATGCAAGGATGAGTCCAACGCGACTTACAACATGCAGATACAACTTTGCAGCATACCAGGTCCAAGTAAAATCTCTCTAGCTACTGCAATAAACGGAGAGCACATAATGCCAACATTACTACTAAAAAGAGATAAGAAAGGGGGAAAAAGCGCAATATTAACCAAGTGAGGCTGTATGGGGAAAGATGAGCTTAATTCTAAATTCTGCATGAGAACTACTAGAAATCAAGAGGAAAAGCAGAGGTAATGAGGCAGCATATAGAAGGGACTAATAAAAGTTGAGTTTAACTTACTACACACTTGCATGCATGCACACATTTAGCAGGTTCAATACTGTCCCCTTATTTAAAAGTCTGAAAGGCACACTATTGTCCCAAGCAGAAACAAGCATTCACCATCTAAGTAACAGTCTTTCTGGCACGATGATTAGGAGGCAGAAGCAAACATAGAGGTGACAACAGAGCAAGGACTTTTAACAGAAGAACAACACTCCAAATAACTGAGGATTGCCTCTGCATTGCAATATTCATTTTCTAGACCATTATTCATATCACTTGCCACAAATGAATGTGTAACTCTCCTAATGAGCTGTGGCACAAATTTCCCAGTATCACAAGACTATTCAGCCTGCAAAAGGTTAATAGTTAACGGTTGTGATGTACCTCAGTCAAATGGTTCAGCCTACCATCATATTTTTGCTCAAGCAATTAACTCAGCTGCTTCCTTTGTAGCATTAATTTTAACAGCTTTACAATAGTATCATTAGACCTCTGCACATTGAAGAGGAAGCGCATTACAATCGGAAAGTATTGTGCCAAGCAGGAAGCAAGTGGCTTTAATCCAGACACACCGAGGAATGCAAAAGGCAAGGAGACTTCAGTGTCAGATATTCCAGCCTCTGAACTTTTGACCACAGCACTGGACTGCAGAGTTTTACTGGTCTCTTCAACCAAAGCAGTCACACACTCAGGCCTTTACAGGCAACTGGGACATATTCCCCTAGTTTGCCTTTTTGCTTGTTTGTTTTAAGCCAAGGAAACAACTGCAGCGTGATCTCTGGAGTGAAACACGTTCCATCGTCTGCCTTCAGCACGTACGCTCCTGCCAGTGACATGCACATCATCCGACAGAAAGCCACTTGCAACGCCCAGAAAGGCTTTCAGCATAGAAACAGGACTAACAGTTGCTAGCAGACGTAAACTGCAACAGAATTCATGGAGTTGATTCACAGCCAGAAAGGACATTAGAGACAGCATTCTCCTTCCACTGTCTTCAATTTAAGGACTGGGGTCACGACAAACTTTTGCTAACTTGCTCTTGCAGTCTTTTCAAAAAAGAAGGAAATAATAGGACGCTTGTGCCGCACTGGTCCTGTTGGTCTGACAACACTGCGCAATCTCTTTTGCTCCACCACCCTCCCCTTTCACATCTCCAGTGCTACCATCTTCTGGTTACAAAAATTCTCCAGGCCACAGACTGTATCATATACATTTTATATGCAGCAGCACCTCCATCATACTTGTTCTACGCTGTGAGAACGCAGTAGCACCAAATACAGTAAATACTCTTTCTCATGTCAACCCCATTTACACAGAAATTTGATCTGTGCCAAAAAAATAAACCCTGGGTTCTAGCTGTTCCCTGGAGCAGAGGCTACATGTCACTGGAAAAGACAGTTGAGGATCAGGGACAGTATTTATAGCACAGACCTACAGACTCCAACCTGTTAGAGGCTTTCCAGAATTAGGGGGTGAGAATACTACCAAGTATAATTTTAAACACAGACAACCTTTAAACTGTAGATTTCGGGATAAGGCCTTCCCAGGTCCTTGCGTCCTTTGATTTTAGTCAATAACTTAAGCATTGCATCTAAGTTTAAACTCTATAGCTACAATTTCACAATGACTTCACAACTGATTAAGTTTGTTCTACTGCCAAAAGGAAAGACATCTTCCTCCAACCCAGTGAGTCTGTTTCTCTCCTCATGCCTCACCTCCCTTCATACAATTGCATGCTGCAGCTACGGGATGAAGAGGAAGGGTAGTTTTCAGCCAGATCAGTTCCCTTATCCAGCTAGCAGCCATATGAATACTAGTGCTGGCATGGCAGAGTGTGTGGGAAAGTCAATTTTAGAACAGTTTAAAGCAACCACAGCCTCAGGCCTAGTTTTGCTTGTTAACAACAAAAGCTGAAAATGCAGCTTTTGCCTTTTTGTATACAGCTTCTGTTAGCCTCAAGAAATGGATATTCATAGCTCTGTTTATTTTATGTGCTGGCCTACACACATATAGCACACCAGCTTGGTGCGTCTTTTTATATCCTCATTGGCAAACTAATCAATTTTGCAATGCAAGATTGCAGATGCCTGGAAATAACACTTGCTAACAACACCACATTCCTCACCAGGCACAGGCAACACGTTCACAGACTCAAGGCATGCAGTTCCTCCCCAGAACCCCCCTAAAAATGATGCACACCTCCAGAGCATGTGGTATTTGCCCAGCTATTAAGAGAAGTCACAAGTTTCAACAGTAGGATTTGTCCTGAGGAGTTTGGAGTCGTTCTGCTCAAGAAGCCTTTCGTTTCTAAGACAACGGCTCGAAGAAGGCAGTGGATTCTTTGCCTCATTTAATGCAGCCCTAAGCTACAAAGTGAAAGGCATTTTGTTTGTTAAACTATCATTTTTCTGATACAGATACTAAGAGTTTGTTCTTCAAAAGCCTGCCAGTTCCGAAGCAGACAGTCACTCCAACAGAGTCAATAAACCCCCTTAATAGAAATTAGGATTGAACTTGCAGAAGGACACTTTAGGATCTGAAAGTGAATCTAAAAACTAATCCAGTGGGCAATCTGCATTTTCCACAGGTGCAAAATGAGCTGCTACTGGAAACCAGCTGCCCTCCCCAATCCAAGGAAAGACTCTGTCATTTATAGAAAAGGTTAATGCCATGATAAGGGCAAGTTCACATTTCAACTGCCTACCATTAGGTTTTCAGCAGCAGCAATGTCTTCTTTTTGCCATTTTCAAATGTTATCCCTGGAATCCTTCATTTTATTAAAACTCCTATACACAAAAAAAGAGTAAATAGAACCATTACACAAAGCCTTTATTTAAATGGTTTTATAAATAACATCTTTGTGAAGTCACTTGACAGTCCAAAACAGGTAGGTTCTTTGATTTTAATCAAGCACTTTTTTTCTAAAGTATGGTAATTAGCCTTCCCTTCTCAAGACTGGGCAATAAAACTGTCTCTGTGTAAAACAGAAAAAAAAATCAAAAAGAAAATCCTCCACACTGGCCATCACCTCTTGGTTTTTAACACAGAAAAGAACCTCCTTACTCCTGAATTATATACTAAATGTTTAAGATTATTTAATGCGAACAAAGTTATTTATAAACACATTCATTAAAGCCATGGTTGAAAATTCCAGTTGGAAGAGCAGTCTAAAAACAGGCTATGAATGACACAGGAATGCCTATGATATTTTTATAAGTGTTATTTATTATTTGTATTAACATACTGTCTAGGAGTCCTGGCCATGGAGCAAGACCCATGGGGTGAGGTGTTGGACAAAAACAGACCAGCAGATGATCCTTGCCACAAAGTCCTTACATATATTATTAGCATTTGACCAAGCCAAGTCATGACATTCTCAGTAACAGAGTTCAGCACACTTAGGGCACCATTTAAGCTGGTGGTGAAACTGCACCTTTGAATCCTAATCAGTCTAGTTTGTGAACAGGCCCTCTACAACATGACTAGGTTTGCGTATACCCATAGCTGTGGTTCACAGCTATCAATCACGTGTCCTACAAACCTTCATTCATGTTGTCTGGTGGCATCTTGACTAACAAGGAAACTGTCCAAGGCACTCTGGGTGCTCAGTGACAGACTTGAGCTTATAATAAAGGACAAATTCCTGGACACTGGCAGAAAGCATGGCAGAAAGGGACAGTATAATTAGCAGGACAAGTAGTGGTCTCCATCCACGACCAGCTTAGCTAATCAAATGCACTATAAGCACTGCAGCCAAGGTAGAGATCTAGAAGAAAAAGGTACTTTAAAGACCAGAGTGAGGTTGGTCTGTAGAAGTTGTGTTTGAATGTTCTGGCTGGTGCCAGTGATGCAGGAAGCACACAGTAACTGCACAAGGATCCATAACTAGCATTTCAGAACCAACCAAGATGTTATTCATTTGAAGTTCTACTTCCAATCACCATAAGCCTGGAAGTCCAGCCGTAGGTAAAGAGAGAACGGACCCATCATGGATATGAAGAACAGTTTGTGAGCCAGGGTGGGACGACAGACAAAGATCACAAGGAGCTGACTGAACTCACTTCTCTGAGGTTGGGGTTTATGGCTTAATTCAGTTCAGTCCATCAAAAACAAATAAATGAGATGGGGTCATTCATCTCCCTTTGTTTTCCTGATGGCTCATCTCTTTTGTTCATTTTCTATTATTTCAGCTTCTCTTACCTCCATAAATCAGGTTAAAGTTTAAACTTGGAAGTCAGGGCAAAGAAGACTCAGCTCGAGTGCTGCAGTGGAATATGTCTCCAGCACATATGCTACTGTCAGTGTGATCATTAGTTTCCAGCATCAAAAATATGTGAGTTTTTGAGCCAAATCCATCAGCATAGCAAGTACATGCACTTCATCCAACAAAATATTAATGAGATGCCAGCATTATGTGTTTTGCATTTGGCTCACTAGTTGTCCTCTAAATGGCATGAAGAGAAAGATGCTTTCTGGACAGCATTTGCAAGGCTACTTGGGAGAAATAAAAACTTTCAATCCAGTCTAGAACAACAGCTGAATTTCAATTTAAAGTTTTAGTTTTTATTGGTTTCCATCTCATTTTCCCAAATGCCACTTCCTCTATGCCTGCTGCCAAAGTTGAATTGATGGCTGCTTTCATCTTCTCTTATGAATTAACTGTCACTGCAGACTGTTCCATGCAGACTCCATATACAAACAGCCTGGTTAAGAAACACCTGCTAGTTTACTTTTGTATTCTTCATAAAACTTAGAAATGATTATGAGTACAGCATATGACTAAATTCATTAAACAGGAATTTTGTAACGTAGTTCTGTCTGGCTCAGATAACACCAAACCAAACAGGCAGGAAAAACTAAAAGAAAAATGAATTCAGAAGAAGAATCTAAAAAGCTTGGGAAAAAAATAAGCATACAAGGACACTGCAGAAATGAACTTGTTTTTTAAGGACACTATTCTTTTAGAGAAGGGATCATTACATTACAGTATTTGATGAGCCAAAGCACATGGAGCTGGTCCAAACCACTGGCCAGGCCCTAAGTGTTGTCCTAGTCAAATATTCAGATGTCACAAGTGAGGTCAGGCACAAGAGGTGAGGCGAAGCTGGGCGCTGTTTAGCAAGGAAGAGCCACAGAAACGCGGGCAGAATTCAGCTGTGGTGTTTGCCGCTTCACATTCCATCAACATTCACAAAAGTGGTTTGGGGATCTGAGTGCCAAGAACTTACTGTTTTGAGACAGTTAGGAAATTTTGCTTCTGTTTACTTCACATGTAACACAGCTTGCACAGCATGACTTCTTTATGGATACAACAGTGCTGGCAAATGAATTTGTCCCGCAGCAATAAAAGGTACAAAATAAGGAAATAGAAAATTATCATGTATTATGAATTTAGGTATTACAGTAGCAGCAGGCTCTTTCAAGAAACTACTACAAAGAATTAAAGGGAGAGTGAGACATTAAAAGGAAGAATGAGAAGATAATTTTTTAAGAAAAACAAAAATATAATGAAACTGAACTATGAGTGGGAAAGTTTGACAAAAAATAATGTACATCAGTTAAAGTTCCATCTATTTATCTTTTCAAATTGTTTTTAATTCTGCAAAATGCACTACACTGTATTTCTGTCTTATATTTTCAAGTTCATATCTGCATGAAGAAAAGATTCCCATTTGTTAAGCTTAATTAACAAGGACAAATTCCTGAAAGCCAATACAATGCTGAAGTATCTTTAAGGTATCCTATGACATCAAAAATATACTGGAATTTATGCAACAGCATAAAAGGCAAATTACAAGCACCAACAGATAGGTAGCGATTCTTAACAAGGTTCATAGCAACTTCCCAAAGACCATTCTGCCAAGAGAATCTTCCTAGGAAAATAATCATGAAAAAAAAAACAAACTTGTCACAGGAACAAGGTTTTTTAAACAGTATGTTACAGTTATGTTTGTCTCGGTACAATAACCATACAACCAGGTGGCTTTTGCTGAGCTATTTTTTGCATTCCCAAATCATACAAATATCACGAAGATGAGGACTGTACACAAGCTAAAAACCGGATGCCACAGTAAACAGATTTTTCTTCAGTAGTGCTGAAACATGAGCCAAGACACAAGCTAAAGTTCAGCCCTTCGACTTTGTCTTGGCTACTTCCTACTATTATATGTGAGACTCTTTCACACAGTCTCTGAAGTAAGTGTCTAAGCTCCTGTGGGGATTGTTCAAGGAACTGAAGTAATGCTATAAACTCTGCTAAACCCTGTCAAACAAAAGATAAGGCAGAAACCATTTCTTTTCTCACAGAGTAACATTATTCAGTGACAGGAAGTAAATCTAAATTTTTTTTTTTTAAGGAAAAAAATAGCCAACATATAGTGGTCATCACTAAAGGGCTTAACTAAGACGCTGAGAAAAACTATTTCACTGAAAGTAAAAATATATTATACTACACAGTTGAAGAAAATAACAATTGGTAGAATCGTTAAAAATCAGTTGTGCCCTCTCTGAATGTCATACCGAATGAATGAAAACAACAGTAACTCACGGAAAAAATGCTGGTTTTGTAAAAATCACTTATAGTGTAATCATATTCATTGTAGTCTAATGAGCCATCATTGTACTCCTTTTGCAGCTTCTGGTCTTCTAATTAGTAACTCGGCCAAAATATTTTTCAGGCTTGCACAATTAAACACATGAAATGATGCTTCTGGAAAGCTGGCAGCCTTAAAACAAAGATGTTCAGTATCAATTTCTCACATGAGAACATTTCTTCTGGAAACATGGCTCTTTCAGCAAAGCCTGTTGTTCCTACACAGGTTTCATATGGTCTTTGGATGTCCTGTGAATTCGCTTTTTGGTGGGAGCGTTAGCTTTCTGGATTAATGAATAATGAGCAGGAATGAGAAAGCATTTAATCAAATTTAATACTCCCTGTAAGTCCAAATACCAAAAGGATGGTTTGGTCCTATGCTCCCTTTCATTAAAGCAATGCAGCATTTCTGCTGTGATAACAGAACCAGTTGGCACTTCTGGAGATCAAAGCAAATTACAAACAAGCTTGCCAAGCTGTGCGTATGCAATTCTATAGGCAATGTTGTGTACTATCCATATCCTGACTTAGACTTGCAACTAGACAAAGATCATCTTTGTGTATTTATACAGCCTGTGTTTCGTACAGTGGTGTTCAGATCCTGCAGTCCTTACTTGGGTACTACCAAACAATAACAAATAAATTTTACTTATATGACTGGTATTCTGGTATACAAAAGTCCTGAAAATAAGCCATTCCCTCTTAAATCACATGAGGAAGCCAGTGGTAAGTACTTCAGAGTAACTGCAGATTCACTTAGCTTTAAACACCAAGAAGAATTCAATCTGTCAACAACAGATGAGTTATGCATAACACTTCACAGTAGTATTATGAGAAATCATTCAAACACCAAGTACAGGCAAAATTTTTACAGCCGGTAAGACTCCTACATGAGCATCTCAGGATGTCTCCAACACAGGCTTAAAGTTTACTATTATCTTCCTTCAATAAAGCAACCTTCTTCATTTGTCCTTACAATAACAAAGGAAAAAATATAGTATTATCTAGAGAATTAAGGTAGACTGAAGTGGAAATTTTGTAGAACTACATAATATACGACCACTTGTGTCTCTGGAGGTTAAACATGAAACAAAAGCCACTTTGTGTGCTTGCAGTTACTCATAAGCTTTAGTTCCGAGTTTAAAAAAAGAAAACCTTACTGTTGTCTCTATGACTGATCTAAATGCTTATTGCATCAGCTATCAGGAATAAATAAATTAATCCCATTAGAATGATTAAGTTACACTTCTAGGCAGAAGCAATATCTAGGAGATCAAAATCAGGTATCTCACTTAAAGCAGAAAAGATACCGACAGTACGTCACGGTACGTCTCTGTGCACATACTAGAGCAAGTCATACAAACTGGGCTGAATTAACTGGAAAGAATTAACTATATACTGTGTTAAGCCAGCCAAAGCTAAGATAAAGAGGAATTTGCAATAAATAAAGGAATGTTCCTCAAATGCATTCAATTAGCTAAGAGATATAACTATTTCTGGACTATAATATCAGTATTTTACATTTTTTCAGGCACATGGGCATGGTGGTACAGGTGAGATAAAAAAAAAGATACACTGAACTCAGATATACTCCTGATGTCTGTTCCTTTTACAAAAGTCAGCAGGTATAGAAATAGTCATGTTAAAAAGAAAGAGGACACTTGGAAGCCTTTCCTTGTTTGGAACAATTTATTTACAACACAGTAGATAAAAACATCCAATGGCAACATTCAAAAAAACAGAAGTTCCAGTGCACTTTTTAAACACCTTGCCACTTTATTAGGAAAAATATTTAGAAAAATAATTACTACAGGTAAGTAGAAGAAGCAGGTACAGAAGTAAAAAACATGACTTTCCAATACAAAAAAGAAATCAATCTGCTGAACCATTAATCGTCTAAAGAACACTTTTTGGTTAATGTTTTGAGGATATACATATTCCAAGAGAGATTTATCTCCAGAAATTAGAAAAACACACTGACGTAATGATATTTTTATGCACTCCCTCCTACCTACAACTAACTTACCTTTGGCATTTTAGAAATTAATAGGAAAAAAAATGTAATTCGATATCATCCTCTTAAAATAGTCATTAACAAAAACGAAGTCTTTCCTGAAAAGGAGCCAAGGAAAAGAGAACTACAACTACACTACTGGTATCTTTTGCAGCAGTTTATTTCAAATATGCTTTTCAAATATGACTGGGTAGGAATAAAACTAGATGGATTTTAGAGACAAAAGAAAGGCACATTTGGATACGTTACAGAAGGGGTGGTGGGGATCACAGCCTAGCCTCAAGCACCAGATGGAATTCTAAAACTAGGCAGTATTCAAGCAGAAATATGCCTGCCAATCTACAGGTTGAAGGACCCAGCCTCAAAGGACTCTGCAATTACATTGTGGAATTTTAAATGAATTACATTCATTTAAAAATGAATATAACACAGCTTCTGAATACACTGAAACTTTCTCATGCTATTTACATATAGGAACATTAACCTCAACTATCAACAAGTAGTATGTGCTGAATCTTGCACAACTGAACTACAACGTGAGAAGTGTCAGAACAGATAGGAACTATGTACATAGGGAAATCATTGGCCTAAATTAAGGATGGTCACCTTCCACATGCTCAGGGGCCCTTTTATTCTCAACCATGACTCAAGGCAAAAATCAGTACAGCCGTATTTCTATATCACTAACGCTACTAGACCCAATGCCCATTCATACCCCCTTCTTTCCCCAGCAGCAGGCCCAGGACTGTGCCACCACTTGAGGTAGCCTCCTGAGCACCAGCATTCCTGAAAGCCAGATGCAATTGCCTCAAGGGGCAGGTTCAGCCCACGGGCTGTCAGCACGTCCTCTGTGGTCTTCCTAGCTCATACAGATAATGGCCAACTTTTACTCTGCCCTTTAGGTCAACATGAAGCAGTTCCCTAGATAATCCTGCAATGAATGTTATCTGTAGACTGTAGTGTTTTGAGGAGAGAGCAAAGGAGACACAATATACAAATATATATATATATTTTTTTCCTTCCAAAAAGCTATGTTTTTGTGGTCCAAGATTCCAGAGGGCACCTTCGAGTCTTTCTAAAGCTAGCACGAGAACTCTAAGACGACATATAACCAAAAAGACATTTTTCCTCTAAAAATATACTCTGCCTCTTGAACACTCCCCACTTCTGAAAAAAGACTGGAAGGTCTCCAAAAGACTGCACTGAGAGTTTAGATTTCAGAGCACTGTCGGGTTTAGTAGGTTAGAGGAGTTCAAATTACAAAAATAACTGCTGTTTAAGATCACACAGTCATGAAATCAAGGGGCCAAGAGCAACACTGAAAGATTTTTCTCCATTTGATATACTCACCAAACCTGCAATGGGGGTCGGCAGTCTATTGATCTTTTTTACCAATCCCGGCTTTATTGCATTCAGCAACCTGTCATGAGAAAGGAGTATTTATAAGTGATGAGTCACAAAACCCAAATATCAAACACTTGTTCCTAGCATATAAGTATTTCAGTATGGCTGGAAAGGAATATTCTCCCCTTTCTCCCTTTCTGAAAGCATGTGTGTGTACCCCAAGATCCATCACTATAACAAAGAAAAGGCAGGAGGAAAAATATCCAGAGGAGAGTACCTTGACAATTGTTTTTAATGCCCTAAATCAATCTAGATGACATCAGCCTTCAAGGGCTCTGTTTGAATTTTGTCACATCAGTATGTCTCTATCGCCTAGAGGCAGGGTGTGCTGGAAAGGCCTGAGAGCAGAAACCCAGAAGGCATCTGGGTATTGCTACAGCTTGGGAAGAACTGTCCATCAGTTTCCCCACTGCAGGAAAGTGGAAAAGAAAATGCCCTTTATGGGTAGCCCATCTATTTTTCTGCATCTGTACTTGAAATTAAACTCTACCTTTTCATGTGTTGTGGAGACCAGAGGTCCCCATAAAATGTAAATGCAAGAAGGCAAATAAAAAGGGAGTCCAGAAAAAAAAACCTCACTATGAGAATAGCACCAGGTCAGTGGCACCACAGCTGAACATTGTTCAAACAGTGTCCGAAGACTAGCGAACCCTCCTCCCTCCAAAAGCTGAAAATCCCAAAGTTCCCCCAACCCATGAAAACACTCTGAGAAGTGCTGGCATGGTTCATTGTTACAATATTTCAAAAATTACCAAGCATCTAAAAGCTGGGGAATTTTCATTATAAAATCCCCTTGCAACAATCTGTGTTTCTTCACCACCCACACCCCATGAGAAAACCTGTATGCCTTTTATCCAAAGACTGGAAATTGTATCAGTCCAAACAATTGGGAAGAAAATCATCACTCCAAGACACTCACTTCAGATTCAAGATTTTTAAAGAAAAACAAAAGGGTGTCTAATAGTTTAAAACACCCTAAAAATGTGAATATCCACTATGGAAAAGGGGAATCTCACTTTGTGCTAACACTAAGTCTCCATTCAGGACTCTACTCTTCTGACAGCCTAGCATAATCATGAGCAGCAAAGAACACAATGTGAATGACATCTTTTTTTTTTTTTGGGGGGGGGGGGGAAGGAGAGGGAAGAATATATTTCCTTGATTTCCTTGCAGTTAAAATCTCTGTAACCCAAGCTCATACAGACTACACCTACCATCTGCTTAAGCGAGAATCTAACACTAGCTATTATGTCCTAGAAACATATGATGAAAAATATATTTAATATATTTACATAACAAATGATTCCTTTTTTTCCTCTCCTAAATGCACAGAATGGCATGAAAAGAACCACACATTTCCTATTATCAGCATTTTATTTCACAGATCATACACAGATGTTACTTTTCCCCCAAAAGGCACTAACTTATCTTTCAGACTTGCACAGCAGCAATTCTAAAAACTAGTATTTTACATTTAGTTGCTACAGCAGGTAACTTAAGAATTTTTCCTTCAGGTGCCTCTTTCTGAATACTCTAGCTGTGACAATGACTTCAGTCCAGTATCCTAAATCTGCAGTGCCTATTCTGTTTCAGGGAAAAAATGATACATTAGCAAATGCATCCCATTTTCTTAATTACTCAAATGTGAATACATCAGGCACCGTAACTGGCATTGCAGGAGTGCACCAAAAACACAGACAATAATAGAAAGTAAAATACAGAGGTCTTAATGGAAACCCCAAATGTCAAAGCCCATTCTAAATAAATCTTCAAAATCGCTTGTACAGGCTTCCCTGTGAAATATGGGAGAGGGATAAAATGAGAGGAAGGAAAGGAGAAGGGAATGAAAAACATTTTAGACCACAGTTTGGAGACTGAAAAGGAAGGAAATAGGATGGGGCAAGACAGAAAAACCCAAGGAAGAAAGATCTCTGTTATTAAAATGTTTACCTCCTGTTGGAAACATCTCTGAATGGTCTGGCACTAAAACCTCCAGGACTTGCTCACAGGAGATCATGCCAAAGGGAGCTTTCTTCCAGAGCAGACTGGCTGCTTCTAAATTATTGCTTCATCTAGCGCAACAGTCCAGACGCCAAAATATCAAGTGTCTTAAGGCTTGCTCAGCCACCAATCTGGCTGAAAGTCACACTGTTTATGCAGAATGTCGCAATGGTTGCCTTCAGTCACACAGTGAATATCTGTTCATGCCTCTTTAAAAAGTTACTGAATTCACCTCTTCCTAGCAAGGTTCCACACAAGCTGAACGCTCTCTGCCTGTTTAGACTCACATATAGCATCTGTCTTGACATGAAAAGTTGTATCAACTACAGCAGGTTTCTACTGAATTATGAGGCATTCAAAAATCTAGGCATTTTGCACTTGAGACCTGGCTCAAGGCCGCCAGCCACGGTTCAGGGGAAAAAGTTCACAGGGGAGAAAACCTCTTGCAACTTTTGCCTCCCCGTGGCACCCCCTTTCCAGCCTCAATACAAGGGCAGCTCCAGGCTTGATGCGTCTCCCCAGCCTAACCTTAACCCCAGGACTTAGCTGAGCCTGAGGCCAAGGCTCCCAGCCACAGTTCCCTGTAAAAAAGTTAGTGAGCAAGAAAACTTCTTGCAGCCCAAACCTTCCTCTGGCAGCCCCTTTGCAGCCCCTGTACAAGGACAGTCCATGCTCCCAGCCCTAGCCCAGACCCTGGCTCTTGGCTGTGCTTGGCCCAGGACAGTGGTCCATACGACAAAGTCCCCAGGGGAGAGCTGCTGTCAGCTAAGGCAAAAAGACCTCCCGAGTCACTTCCCAACTCACCTATTCTACGGTTCTATTCTATACTAGCATTTAAGAGGATCATATGAATATATGCATTGAGCTAAAGCAATATAACAGGTGTTTTTTAAATTCAATACATTCACAGACTGAGCAGGTCTCTACAACCCTGGGAATAAGCAGGGGCACAGTATCTTTTGCTCGTATACCTAATTTTTCCAAGAAAACAGGTGCAGACAGGTTTTTCAGCACAAACTCCTTTTTTCATGTGTGAAATTTCATGTGATCCACACATTGGGAATAGTTTTCTAACTGCAAATAATACAAATATTATGGTTGATTCTAGTAAAATTGTAAAAATACAGCTTCAATAAGAATAAACAATGAAAACTTTAGCAAGAAAGAGGAAGGGTTTTTTTATTTTACTTCGTAAAGGTAGGCCTATGATACTTGTGAAATATGTCTTCAGCTTTGCAAGACTAACTTAAATTTCTAATTGCTGTTCAACAATCTATTTGTTGCGTGGCAGCATTATCAGGTAGTCATTCATGTAATGCTGAACAAAGAAGCAACTAATTCTTTCCATCACACACATGCTCAGCTTGCACCCTACAGGACAAGATTGATCTTGCATAGAAACAAGTGTAATTAATTTTTTTTAAAAAGGTCCAGCCACAGTCCACTCTCTCTCCTGAGGCTACTGGGGCAGGTGATTCCATCAGCTGACATGAACATCCTTCTTGCTTATTGCCATTTATATACAGGTCACAGAAGCACTAATAGATCTTCTGTTTCAAACATTTTGGGGGTCTTTGCAGATTTCTAAGACATAAGGTATATTTTCTTCTCTTCACACTCAGAGCAGTGCAACACTAATGTAAAATATTTAAATCCCCATACTATAAAAGAACGGCACCTTCCATCAGGAATTAGCCTGTGGACTATTAGCGCCTGATGCTAAAAAGGTAGAGTTTCCCTTTACACACCAGGCATCAGCTTCCAACTCTCTGCTACGCCTTGGTCTCAGGCATTTTCTCCTCAACTCCTCCTGCTCCTGTTTTTCATTATTTCTGGGATGGCTGTCAAATTATTACCATTACTCATTCCCAAGCTTGCTAGTACCCACCAAGAGTCCTAGAGGAAAAAGACTGAATCCCTTCATCCTTCCACCCTACCACAGATCACCAAACTACCTAACAGTTGGAAAATACTTAAACAGCAAGCACAGGAGACTAGAATTCAAAAAGACATCTCTTCCAAACCAAAGAAAGGAACTTACAATGAAGGTTGCTGGTTAAAAAAAAACAAAATTCAGTCAAAACCACCAGAGAAAATCCCTCCAGAAGAATTCTGACCTGGGGGTCATGTAGTTCGTAAAATCAAATTTATGTGTTTATTAATCCTGGGCCACTCATCAACAGCAGAACCAAGAAGGAATACAAAAGCATCATGGTGTGAATTATTCCAATTAGAATGTAATTACACAAATGTGTGGTGACCTCTTTATAAACATTTTTGCTGTTGTTTTTCTGCACCACTCAAAAAAGATTTTGTAAAAAAACATCAGTTACCATACAGAAACCTTGACAAAGTGCACATGGCAGAGTACTGTAGATATCTGAAAAGAGGTAACATGACTGATACCAGAAGCAGCTATTTTTCTGCACTTAGCTGTACAGCAAGTCTAGATACCTGCACCGTAGACATCTGTGGTGAGGGAAACAAATCCAGCATCTGTTGTCCAACCTTATGGGTTACGTCTGAAAATTTTAAACCATATTACATCCTCACTCAAAAAAAAAAAAAAGGACAAAACAACTTCATATTCTTCTGGAATCACAAGTTCAATGGGTTAAAAAAGCATCAGAACTCCTGCTGAATGGATAACTCTAGTGCATTAAATTAAATCTCTAAAAACATATTTGTATTGCAGGAATTCCTGAGGAAACCATTGAAAATACAGTGGCAGAACAAGTGTTACTGGAGCAAGGTAGAATCCATCAGCTTTCACATCAGCTATCACACGCACACAATCTTCAGTCCTTTACTTTCACCACATTTATTTCTATTACAAAAGTTAACCGTATCACCTTTGTACCAAGTCACACAAGGCAGGAAATCAACCCAAGCCTTGCTACAACATACATTCAGGGCCCTATCCCCAGACCATGTTAGATGAGTTACTTCTATCATTTCTGCAAATACTTGACAAAACAAGTTATTGTTGTACATGTAATACTTTACAATTGTGACTAAAAAGTATGCAGTCTATCTACCATGAAATGAAAAGCCTCCACTATTTTTTCTTCAATGACTTTATACAACGCTCTCACATCCACCTTTTCTTGTAGTAGGAGGACATTTGAAGGTACTTGCTCACAAAGCAAGTTTATGGTATAAGTTAAGATGCTCTGCCTCAGGCATTGATCAGTCTGGCCAGTTTAGCAATACTGATCAGTCTAACAAAGGCAGCGAGGTCCCATATTAGCAGATTCAGACAGAAGGTTGAAGCCTGATACACACCAAATTGTACTGAGGCTCTGAATGATCATTCATTTCCTTGAGCACTTTCTCACTCACACTAACCCTTCCTTCCAAGGAAGTAGTCCTTCTTCTGCAGTAATCATCAGCAGGGTACAGGTATATTCATCCTTGTGAGGACATCAAGGGCAGACATACTGTTTGCTCTGAATGTAAATGTCTGCTCCAAGTCTTGCCCCAAAATAAAGTACCTCCAATTGCAAGCCTCGATTTTCACAAGCACAGGTTCTATTCAGGCTTTCATACAGTTGCATTCGTCAAATATAAAAACCCACGAGTGGGTTCATATCCTAAAGAACACAAAACGACCTCTATACCACCATTCACCACATATTCTGCTATGCCAACTTCAGTAAGCTGCTGTATAAATGGTCAGAGAGTAGTAGTGTTGAAGTTGGAATGGGAATGTCTTTTTTTTTTAAAGTTATTTGTACTACTTTTCACATTCCTGCGTCTAGGAAACCAGGTGTCAATGGGACAGGGTCAACTAAGCAGTCCTGAGAAACAACAGAACAATTTCAAATCTTCCACCATTTTCTCTTTATTCTTTCCCCTCCAGCAAGATACTGCTATTTTAAGGTCTGACACCACAGGGTCAGGGAATAGTGGTGCGAACAGACCATGTAACACTGTTCTTCAATATTGCTTTCAATAGGAGAATGCAGGTACATTGCCATGATTGACTCTTTTGGTTGTTGGGTTTTGGTGACCAGCAGGTATTTTGGAGATGACTGGCAAAACAAGTTTAGGGAGGGCTTTTCAAAATTTAACTTTCACACAACTTGCTTATCACAGAGAATATTCTAGAGTTTTAATTTTAATCTTTGCAACAAGTGAAATGATATGGGGAGGGAAAAAAAAGAAAAGAAGTACAAAGACTCTGATACTTTTCATCCTGAGGCTATTCTGGTATCTCGTACAACTCTGACATGACCAAAGGTACATACGACAATGAAATCCCAAGGAACATTTTAACAGTAAAAGGAGCGAAGACATGACAAAAAGAAATAGAGACAAGATAAAATAGATCTTAAAAAAAAAACAAATAAAATATGATGAAGGCAAGAAACAACCTCACCAAAAAAAACACCCAGAAGCAACCCAAAACAGGATAAAACCAAACTTCTTCAGATTTCAGCCATAAAACACAAGTGTCTGTACATACACACCTGACCCTATTCTCAAGACCTTCAAGCTGTCTGCTAGGATTTCTGTCCACCTCCTCTGGCATTTATGCACCTGTACCAAGTTAGTTCAATCCTCTGTTCCTCACTCCCCTCCTTGAAGTTCTCTTGCCATTTCCAGTCCAATATTCACATCCCCACCCTCCCTTTCCCTCGCACGAGGCACTGGCTTAGATTCTTTGGTAGCTAGCTGTTAAATGAAGCACAGTAAGACTTTGCATAGAAGCAAAAACAATAGAGCAACCTTACCTCATGGAAACAGCAAAGCACAATGGAAGTGGAAAGTTGTTCCATTCCCACTCTTAAAGGGAGAAACTAGGTCACTTCCTTTCCCCTGTAAAAAACAGCTCTGATGGGTATGGGAAGAATCAATCGCTCTATTCGGTACTGTCCCCAAGGCTTGAAATTCCAGGAGATAAGATATCTCCACAGTAGGACAGACTAGCTGAAATCAGTACTAGCCACTGTGTGACTAACCTACAAGACCTTCCTGGGGTTGTTTATCACCAGTTAAGAATGTGAAAAACTTCTGCCAGGAAGAGAAGGCGTTTCAGACAACAGCTGATAAAAGATCTAATGAAAAGCACCAAGACAACTGCACATGAAATTCTTGCAAGAAAGCGTCAGTTAAGAAAATATTCAGAGAATGGCTGCCAAACTCAGCCTCCAAGATGACCTTGTTTCTAAGAGGAAATGGAAGAGAAGCACTTTCAGAAAATAACCTTCAGAAATGGGAAAAAGAAAGGTTGATATGACGGGTGGTTCACAGATGAATCCAGGCTGGATGGATATGTACCCAACAGAGTTCTTTGCTCAAATAACAGATTGTACTCCTAAAAAGAAAGCTGACTAATGAAATGAACTTAAAGTAAGAAGGCATTTTCATATTTGAGGGTTCAGGAAATTCTATTCACAGAATTCCTTCAAGTAGATGCTTCTCTCTTTTAATTTTACACATTTACATTCTAACAAGCAATCTTCTAGCACTTGATAATTATTACCCCAGATGATAGTTTCAATATCTAGGTATTTTAAACTGGTGCTACAGTGGCAGATTCATAATGCCCCAAAACAGGTTGGAAAGGAAAGTCCACTATTACAGCCCTAAATATGAATGAGCCTAGTTGAAACAGAACAGACAATGCAAAGTCAAAAGATCTCATTGCAAAGGAAGTGGTAAAGAAGTTTCAAAATATAGAGATGCTCTTGAGGTCACAAAAATATTTTTGGGAAAACATTCTTGAGTGATTGCTAATGATACCTCTGGTATTATTTATTTAGGGTAAAAGAACAAGGTGCTTTTTTAACAAGCAGGACAGAACCAACTTAGTCACATAAAAGGCTCATAGTCCAGTTCAATAAGTAAAAGGAGAATAAAGAAGTATGCAGATCAGTAGGATTAAAAAAACAAGGAAGCCAAATACAGAATAGCATGGATATTGCTCTGCCAAAGACTAAAAATGTGAACAGGATAGAAGTCTTGCAAAACAGCTCAACCAAGGCAACAGAGAAGATTGTGTAAATGCCTTCACAGGGCTAGCCATTCCTACAGATCTTAGCACCACAACAAATGACACAAAGAGTGTCCCACACACCTACAGATTTACAATTCATACATAGTTTTACACTGAGTAGTAATAGGCATGGATAATTGCCCAAAGTACAGATACAAAATAATTTCTTTAACGTACACTCTTGGAAAGCTGAAACCTCTCACAGGATTATCTTGCTTTTGCACATCAGCAAAACTTAGTTTGAATGGATCAGTGTTCCACAGTCTCTTGCTCTGTCCATTACTGAGCTGCACTGAAAAAAACCTATACTATATAGTTTGCTGTCTGAGATGCGTTTTTTTAAAACATAAATACAAAGTTGGGCCATTCTGGTTGTATTCAAGCATGCCCCTCAATGGCTATTCTCCCCTCCTCATGCACACAGCTGAGCGTTATGGTTTATGTTACCCCTGACCCCTCACCTAAACCATGCTAATAAACAGCTCTTCATTATAACATGGTAATAAAAATGGAAGATTAGAAACTCTGTATTCATATAAAACTGTTTCAAATGTCCTCACATGAACCTAAATCTTAATGCTTAATGAGTGTTGGGGCCCGTCTCTCTGAACTGGAGACATGCCAAATCCACCATGCGGATAATGTTTTGGCTTCAGAGTACACAGCCCACGAACACCACCCCCTCCCCGCTCACCTCAAGGCATGGGTCACATTCAAAACTTCAAGTGTGCCTAGGAAACTCAAATACCTTCTTAGTCTCCAGGAACAGCAAATTCAAGCAAAACTTAATTAAGCATAAGCATTTGGGCATCCACTAACTTCTCCAGTGAGGTATCTGGCAAGACAAGAGTCCTTGTGCTGTACACTATGCAGCCAAGAGGTCAACTGTTGCCAGGCCTCCTACACCACTGACAGATCAGTAAAATAAAATATCTGCAAAATACTGCAATCAAAGAAGAAGACTGAGTACTGGTTTCCCCCCTGAGGTCTCTGTAAGTGGCATGGTAATTGTACATATATGATATTAATTTGCAAACAGAACTTGATTTTTAAACAGCCAAGCAACTAAAATACCATACATACAATTATAGCAATCCTGAAGTCCAGTTCTATACCTAACTCTACCACTGATTCAGAAGACTAAGTTTTATTATTCCATAGTGCTACACTTGCACTGATCTGGCACATACCCAGGCCTTACTGAAAACAGCATTCATGTCAGCCCAAAGCTTGGTGAGATGCACTATAGCCATGATGCAAGCCCAAAGAAACTCAGCTGTCTGAGAATAAGCTGCTCATTCATCACCGGTGACATAAAGAACACGAGCCAAGGAGATTTCTTATTTACAAAAGAAAATTATTCTCATGACAGAGTAAATGATAAATTCCATTAAGTGATTCTTGATCACAATCACTTTCAGCTCCCTCAGATTTACAGCCACACTTCATTTTTTCTTTAAATACTATTAAAATAATCTATGTGCATAAGCAACTTCTCATATTTTTTAGAGTAAAGCCTAAAAGCTTTATTAGACTTTTTTAGAAGCATACATTCTTCACATGTGCTGCTGAAGGGGAGTGCCTTTCCTAGATATTTTCCTCCACTAGAAAAAATGTAAAACTTTTCCTTTAATTGACTGTACAAAGCCAATTTTATCAAGATTACTTAGATATAATGAACAACCTTTGTATTTGCTCTTTCAAAAAAATAGAGAAAAATTTATGGAGTGAATCCTACTTTCAAACAGTAAGCTGAGTTTTTGCACATTTTATTAAGCTATATAATACCACATGCTAATATACAAAACAAGTGTCTTAAAACACACAAAAGAAAGAAAAGTTTGGAAAAATGCACATAAGCTGGCATCTGGAATAGTATATACAAGTGACATCCATCTTTAATTGTATATGGTCATTACTCTTCCACTTTTATATATTTATGCCATGGCTTCTCAGGTTTGCAGTCAAATATCTGTTAGAACTTCCATCTTTGAGCTAAATCAAAGGTTTATTATGACTGTATTTACTGCTATAACTTGAGTTGCAGGCAAACATAAAGCAGACATGCAGATAAACTGTACTAAATACAGAACCCAATGTATTATGCACAACCATGACATTGTTGTTGTATTTTATTGCAAAGCCAAATCATGTGTGCAGATATCTGAAACTGGACTCAGTTTTTGTTTAAGGCCCTTGGTCCAGGATCCACATCTCAACTGTTATTTTTGTTTTGATTCTTCTATAATTTTGTTTTGGTCCAAATCCTGATAGGTATTAGATACCTTGGACTAACCCCAATATGAATTTTCAGGGTGTTTGGACCCTCATACTGCCTGATTTCAGAGAAAGCTTGAGAGAAAATATGATGCAATTGCATGTCAGAAATGCTTGAAGGTATGTCTCCCAACTCCTCAGAAGCTTTCACCCTTGGTTAGTCACATCAAAGTAAATAACTTGGATTTTCCAAGTCTCTCATCCCTACCTAAATTTCTGTAACTGCTGAGTACCCGCTGTGAAAGAAGGAATCCTGCAGTAGCAGAGGAGGGCAAGGGGAGACTGGAAAGGGACTGCTCGCCTTAGAAAACACACTTGCCAGAATACTAGAGCAATTACTACTGGACAAGACTGTACAAAGACATATGCATGTTTGTTTTCATATAATATTACTAGTAGCAACTGTTGCATGACGAGAAATAAAAGCAACTTCAATTTCCTCACCTGCTGTTTAAGTAAAGCAACAGAACTAATCAAATCAGTGGGGCAAAAGGAGGGAGATCAGCATATACATTTTCTTTTGCAATCAACCTTCATTCAGATGCTTGAATCTGTAGACAGGAACACCTAATCATTGCAGCAAACAGGTCTAATTTATTCTTGATTAATCCTCTAGCTTCTTAGGACATCTGGGTCAAAACTAAATGTTAAAACTATGTAACAAGAAAAAAAAGGATGTGTGCTGGGGTGGAAATTGGGGATTTCTAAACATATCTGCTGTTACTGTTGTTGTATTCTTGCCTCATAGAGCCAGCATTGCTCCACGACTCCAGGAGGGGCAGATTTGCCCACCCATGCAGCAGCATAGCCAGGAAACTCCTCAATCTTTGCATAGGACAGAAGAGCAAGAATTGCCTCACTTGGCCCTGCCTGATGCCTCTTGCTGAAATTACCATCTGCACTGATGTCAGACAGCTATGCTAAAGAGCCGTGAAATCATTTCAGAAAAACAGAAGTAGTAGTCATTGGCTTCTAAGCACAGCTGTGCGAACAATTAGAGCTGGTACCGTCAGGGGAGACTGTACAAGCATGCTTTCAAATCCATGAAGAAGGAAGGGCTTGTGTGACTCTCATCTGTCAGCTTGCAACTTTATGGCATCCTCCATTGTTTAAATATGTCCCTCAGCTCCTGAGACGAATGTGGCAAGCTATAAAAATGAAGAAATGAGGTCAGATCTAGACGCCAGCAGCAGTACTTGTGTAAACACTACCAGAGAGTCCAGCATGAGTGCTTGCAGATGCCTGTGGCCAGCATAGAGTACAAGGCTTCTCCAGCTAGTCAGGCTCTTGGTGCACAGCAACACATCCCTCCAAAGAGTCTACACTTTTGGCATCATACAGTCATAGCAGTATTCTTTTATTAAAATATGTGGATAGTTACTAGACCAGTTACAAAAAATGTCAATGAACCATTTATAACCAGCATGGTGATCTCTGCCTGAGTTTGCAAGGAACAATACAATACCACAAATATTCACATCTCACTAGTCTGCTAATTACCAGACCCATAGCTTGAAGAGAGAAGGAGACTTAAAGAGTTGAGGGTTTGTCAACATCATGGTAGGGAAATGCTGCAAATGGCTTGCAGGAGAAGGTCACTACAGTTTCTCAAACACCTACTGAAGGAGCAAATAAGAGAGAAGGGAAAGGTTCCTGTCCTTCCTGTCTGAAATAGGAATCTACATGTGGGGAAGTGTAGGCCACAGATGTTGGGATTAGCTGGATGAAGCCCTGGGATGATACTGTGTGTAAGGCTCCAGCAATTGTGCTCTAGACAGGGACAAAGATTTCCCTTATGTCATTTTGCACATGGCTAGTCTGCCTGTGAGGGGAACGGACTCTGGTGTGGCGGTTGTCCCTCTTCCCCTCCCTTGTGCAAAAAGCCTGCAAAGTCAGAGAGCAGCTAGAGACACATGTTTGGGAGATTAAGGGTATGCAGTCTCTGTCTGCCTGGTGACACCAGTTTCCAGTCCCCTAGCTGCTGGGATCTCTCAGGATCTTAGTTCACTTTCAGTTCTCAGCACAAAATACGACCATTAATACAGCAGACAATAAAAACACTGAAACAGTGGGCCATGCAGAAAAAAGCACCAACTCCACCCTTACACAGACATCACCCACACCAGACCGGCTGTGAGTTGCCAGTTAACGAACATTAGCAATGAGCACTATCCTGTGGAGATATCCAAAGCAAGTTTAGCTTTTTGCTAAAACTTTCAAGCAACAAACCAGAAAAACCAGACCAAAGGCAATAAATCCTTCCACCTTCAGAAACCTAAGACACCCATAATTTCTTTCTTGCCTTCTGTAGCTTATCAGAAACTTTAAGATCAGGTTTTCATCAGCTTGTTGGGAGTAGTTGTGATAAAAGCACAATAGATTGGCAGGAGGTCAAGGGAGAATTTGAATACTAGATTTTCTTCATGAGGTACCCACCTACCAGGTGAGGTCTCTGCTAAACCACAAAAGCCCTGCCCACAAAGACAATTTTGCCTGTGGCAGCTTTATCACCACTGCTTGACCAAGCAGAAGAAACAAAATTAACTATCAGTGCTTCATCTGCTGAAGCCTGTACTTTTCAAACACATTTACAGCTTTCAATGTCACATTGTTTCAGCTGAGCTCTTTATTTTACAGTGGATTCAGAACCAGTAAGGAGGAAGCTTTTCTTGTTAGCCTCTTAATTTGCTCATCATCAAAAAGCCAAACTTGAAGGGCAGACTGGTAGCTCTCTGGTTAATGCTCTGTAGCATAACAGAATTTCATCCTCTAACCCCAGCAGCCAGGAGCAGGAAGCAAGACAAGACAAACATCACAGCCTCTCAAATTTGAGGAGACCCATGCCTTCAGACTGGTTTGCACTAGTCAACAGGTGATAAACAAGGAAAAGCAATTTGTCCACCATCACAGAACAAGTTAGCAGTATAACCAAGTGTGGTCTCTTGACCGCTTATCCCTGGGGTCCACAGTCTCCTAAGAAATATATACTTAGGTCTTTAGTTACTTAAGCTTCACATCTTCACATACAGCATTTAAATGAGACTACCTCTGTTTACCTGCAGATAAGATTGGAATCTAATCTTCAAATACACATCCCTTACTCTTTATGCCACACAATTCAACCATAACATTTAAAGAGCACTGTGAAGTGATTCAGCACACAGTGCTTTTATCAAACACACTGAGGAGAAAGATCTTGTGCAAGAGCAACCCTTACAAAGAGGCAAACTCCAGGCTCCCTCCAAGTTACACAACATTTGATCAACAATAATTACGACTTCCCTCCTCCCAAAGCCACTCCTCACCAAAGACATGCAACTACAATCAAACAAGATACCATTTCCTTTACAGTTTTTAACAGCTAAAATTCAAGCTCTTTGATTAATAATACTAGTGAGACATACAACAGTATTTACACCAGTCGGGTTTCAAAGCTATCCTAAGCTACCTAGAGTTGAGTTACAGAGTATTAACTATATGGTTGAAAACAGAATCCAAGTTCCAATAACTTTCATAGTACAAAACATAACCAAGAGCTGCAGTGTACCAGCTTAACAACTCAGGAAATCTCATTTATAAAATTTCAATACGCATTCAGTTCTGCACCACCTTCATCCTTCTGATGTGCAAAGACAGCTTTTACTTCAGTGACAACCCTGCATGTCTGGGGAAAGAAATCAGCCTATACAGATGATTCAGAGCAGATTTTCCCAAACTCCTGATAAGCCGCATGAAATTTAAAAAGAACTAAGGGCACTAGAGCACAGCTACAAAATCCTCTTAAAAGTCACCAGCTTTGGCATCTATCTTTGGCAATCATTTGGGGAGACTCAGCCTGAAGACTAGATACTAAAACCACAGAGAGAAATATGCAAAAGATAACTTGAGTCTCTTGTCTAAAAATAACAAAACGCATCCTTCAAATACACCTTTAAGTAAAATTCAGAGGATGCCTAAACTTTCCAGAAATTATAAAAGCAGCTAACTATAGATAGTATTCAGATGGTTAAGTGTCGACAGTGCTTTGACCTGGAGTTGGTCCAAAATGCTTCACTGTAGTGGAGATGTCTGTAGGCAGGTGTGGAACACCATTCGCCAATCTGCAATTAACATCTTTAAATGAAAGGAAACCAAAAAGCAAACATCATTTTTACTTCACAAAACTCACTAAGGAGCTGGGGTGGAGTGAGGGAAGCACTTTGCAAAACCTGTTTTCTTTAAGCCACATTTCAATCTGCACCATAACAATAGCATTGGCACCAAAAGGATACTGCAGTGAAATAACTAGTGTGCATAATGTCAAAACTCGCAAAAGGAAACCAACAGTTGGAGATACTAGCTGAAGTTCATTTCATTTTCAGTCAAGACTGTATTCAAGGCTCAAAACTAAAAGTGTTACTTACTCACACAGAAGAATCCCATTTTCTAATCCAGAACGAAAATCCTTCTCACCAAAACTTCTGCTTGTCACTTGCTGCAAAAAAAGTAAGGGGAAACAAAAGAGTGGCATCCATTAAAAGGTGTACTTTTCAAGGGCAATTCTTAACATTCAGTTAAAGCATCTGCTGTAAAGGAAACATCTGAACTTTACAGGCTGAGTCCTGTCCATCAACTAGTTTCCTCCTTCTCAACTCATTGAGCTATTTAACACATAAAACAAAGCATTTGCCCCAACCAGTGCAATTACATATTATAAGAGACCTGTTCTCTAGAAGTAAAAAACAAAAACAAAACAATCCCACCCCTCCACCCAAAGCCCACAATGTAACCTTTAGAATAAAATTTCAAAAACATTTTAAAGTGTTTTAAATTTTAGAATTAGTGCATTTAGACAAACTGTATACTCTTACTACTTTTTTGCACCATGTTCAAAATTTTTGCTTTGGGTATTGGACTTGAACTTATGGCCTTTAACCTATCACCTTTACAGAATAAGCAAATCCAGCTGGAAGCATTCGTATGAGTTATAGCCCTTCAGAAGCACGCCACAAAACTCCTGGTCATAGTAAAGAATATTTCACATCATGGAGCCAACCATAAGCAAGAATACAAACTCAGTGGACACTGAAGTTTAGGCACCTACTGTCGGCAGCCTGTCAGGCACGCTTGGAGCAGGAGGTACATTCGTGATTATGAGCTCTTAAGCCAGCCAGTGTTGCTCAGAGATGGACCATCTAGGGACCTTCTAGGAATCCGAACCTTGCCTGAGGGTGCCGGCCACTGCAAGCATGACTGAACCCCTGTTTATGACTCACTATCCTTTTGGCAATGCCTTGCGTTAATCCTCAAATCGTTCCCAACAGATGACATGTTCAGTGAAAATGTATTTTATTACCACCAACAAATACATAAGAATAGTTACTATGTTTAGAGAGAGCTGAACAGAAACAAAAGAAACCACCCAGATTTTAACTGCACTCCAGAAGGTCTTCTCCTCATCCAGCCAAAACATTCAACGGATGTTCACAGAGTTCTCATGGCTCGGATCCAATCCTTCAGCAAGACCCTTGCTCTGGGCTTTGCTTCCACCATCGAGAACAGTGACTTGGGGACACAGCTGTCCTTACATACCCGTTTTCTACTTGCTGCTCCACTCAGACACAAGACTCTTCCCCTCCCAGTTTCCTGTCATAAAGACAGCAATTTATAAAGACTGACAAGTTTGTCGCTTTCTCACGGAATTAGTGACTGCACCAGCTTTACAAATGCCAGTTATGGCTATACACAGTCTTAGACAATAACACTTTTTATTGAATTCAAGTGCAAATACAAATCCTAAAACCTAATCCAGCACTTGACCATAAACATACTGATCCTCAAAATGAAGGAATTTCTCCCTGCAAACTGGTATGACCTGTGTATAACTTTAACCCTCCCTCCATATTCTTAAAGCTGCCTCAGAGAGACGTACGTTGACAACCACACCTCATACAAATATATAAAGTAGAACAATGCATTGTGTTGCCCTCATACCTCAAAAAGAAACCACGTGCAATATGCCAGTAGTAAATGATCTCTAACCTTGATCTGCTGGGACAGATGGATATCATGATAATCTAACCATTATCAAG
Source organism: Apteryx mantelli (assembly GCF_036417845.1). Classification (NCBI taxonomy): domain Eukaryota; kingdom Metazoa; phylum Chordata; class Aves; order Apterygiformes; family Apterygidae; genus Apteryx; species Apteryx mantelli. The sequence goes on from NC_089982.1 coordinate 60,860,220, forward strand.
CATTTGGGATGAACAATAGACTGAGCACATCAGAAACTGACTTTTCTTTTATTTCATCCATAGAATAAAGTACAGTATAGAAGTAGGAAGGGCTATTTCATAACAATTTCATTCACAGGGGAAGACTTCTGTGAGGGAAAAAGGGTGATAGGCACCTTGTTTCACTCCTCAACCTGAGAGCAACATCAAACGTTCCAGCTATGGAAGTCATTTTTTTATGTGTTTGTTGAACATCCTTATTCACCAGGCAGCAGTGCTGAAACTTAACACAATTCAAATAAGAATCTACCTGCGAAAACCATCGGTATCGCTGTCATTACTGCTGATGTAGGAAGGTTTCATACATAATGGCTGCATGAATAAACTCATGAAATCATGAATAGCATAAAATGCAAATGCACAGCTGGAACAACAATTCATCTAGTAAAAGGTACAATAAGAACTGAGAGTAGGTCTTTAAAAAGGAACATGACATGTCTTTAGAAAGGAACTGGAAGTCAGTAAGGCATGGAAAGGTTTATACCTGCTCTAGATGATCCAGCTGCAGAGCGGAAACATTAATCAACTACAAGTCTCCTGATTTAGGCAATTAAAATGTAAGAAAAATGCAACAGAGAAAGCCTAGAAACTAAAAATAAATGTGAACATGACATTGTAAATGTCAAAGATAAACCCAAAAGGGGCCTGAGAGGAGCAAGAAGCTGGACTCCACCTTTTCCAGGGGAAGTGAGAGCTCACTTTCCTGGCATCCGCACACGCACATGCACGGGGGTGCACACCCTGCTCTGCCCTCGAGACCAGCTGCCCTGGGCCCCCAGGCCAGGCTGACGCACATTGCCGTGATCACACTTGCTCAGCACGCTGACAGCAGGAGGTGCGAGGCTTTGAATTGACTTCAGGTAAAAGGACTGGCACTCTGCTATTTGTAAATGGAGTGCTGCATAGCAAAATGCATATGAAAGTTTGCCCAGTCCCATGTAAAAAGCAAAATGCATACAGCAGCCATGATATCACAAAACAGCGGCATGCACCACAGGCCTATGTTAATGCTAATGAATGTTACCAGAGCACAGTTCTGCTCCTACAGGTTTATCTTCTTACATCTCTATCTCCCCACTTCTGGATAAAAGCCTCCAGTGTGACCAACTGGATGGAACTGTGAAAATGCTGACATACAATGACTAAGGGGAGCCCTGACTATCCCTATTCTACAGAGCTTTACTGGGCAAAAAAACCTTGTAAGTACAAGTACAGAAAGCTGGAAAACAGGAGAACCAATTTTTAGCCCATCAGCTTTCATACTGCAGAGAGCTGGTGTTCAGAACTGAAACGGTAGAAAAATATTCATGGACGACTGCAAGGTGGTCTATATCCTGCTCCCTTAAGAAAAGAAAAAAAAACCCCACAGAACCCAAGACACCCCAAAGCCACTGAAGCTGTTAACTGACAGAATACTGAGTACCGGCCTTTCCTCGCAGAGCCCTCTCTAGACCACCACAGCTTACAGGCTTTCAAGACACAACTGCATCTGGTTGTGACAGCACTACCGACCATCAGCCCCATGTCACAGATACAGATGAGCACACTCAGGCAGCACTGGAGAAAGCACAATACATACCTATTTCTTTCTATAATGCCATTACATTGTAATTCTCTATAGTGCAGGGGTGCAAAAGATAGAACCAGACATCTTAAAGGAAAAATACAAGTTGTGTCCTGCTAGTGATTAGTGAAAAGCCTGGCACTTCTTTAATGAGAGGAAAAGAGTGGTCTTTCCATAGCATACTGAAATTTAAAAATAGAGAACAGAATCTAAGCACAATATAATTTATTATGGTGCTTCACTTGCGTGAGAAGGAAACTGTTTTTATTCATCATCTGGATGATATTTTCTCTTCTGTAAAAAGCTGCATCTTCAACCAGGGCAATTATTTCACTGCCGGACATGCTTCTTTGTTTCACTACCACTTAACAACCCAGAGAACTAAGCCTAAAATGAATAATAAAGTTTTTCTAAAAGGAGTATTAGCAGACTAAACCACAGCGCACTGGCTCTCTATCACAAGCTTATGGCAACAACTTTAATACATACTTACACACAGTAACATTTCTTATATACAGTATTGTTGTCGATTAACTCCTTTGTTCTTTGCAGTTACACATGCCATTAAATTTATGTCATCAAGCATGGCTGTCATCCAGCCACTAACCAGTGCCATATTACACAACTCTGTTTTCACTGAGCTTCAGTTCACATTGTTTTCTTTGCATTTTGTATTGCTGCTGCTGTTTCATGAAATACATTGCATGGAGCTTGCAAAGCCTCTGGTGTCAAAACAACTTAAGGGCATGAAAAAGAAAAGGTGACAAATCAGTGAGCAGATGCTGTTCTCAGGTGAAATTTATTTTGGACAGCAAGACATAAAAAGTTGAATAAACACTGTCTCATCAGGGGCAATGCTTTGAAAATAGTTAGCTTGATTTTTTATGCGCACATTTGAAAGTAGCATGTAAAGCAGGGAACAAAAAAAATAGACCTCAGCAGGGAGAGGTCTCTATTACTCGCTATACCTTTTGGAGAGCTTGTGAAGCATGACAGCAAAGACAGAAAGAAAGATTTCAAAAAGTTACATTTGGTATGCTGTTCGGGTTTTTTTTGTACCTGGATACACTGCATTTCAATTTGGGGCAATTGCTTCCCCTCCCCCCCCATATCAATTTTTACTCAAAAAAACCCACCAAGGTGTGTTGTTGCCATAATTAATTTTCCATTAACTGGAAAAAATATTGCTTTTACTTCAGGGAGATGTGTAAGTAAGGCTTAGACTGTAGTAATCACAGGTATGTACCCCAAAAGCACTGGATCGTAAAAGCAGAAGGCCACACAAGTCACAAAAGATGTATGACAGTTTTAGGGCATCAAGATTGGGCCTCTCTAAAGTAATAAATTCCTACTTCCCCATTTCCAAAATTACACTTGAGCTACTAACACGAATATGCATAATTAAATTCCATTTCCATGAAATATAGACAAGAGATTTCCGCATTAAACAACACTGCGGAAGTTAGAGTCAGCTTTACATTTTGCAGTGAAGATTTATACCAAATTCTTGTGGCAGAGCAATGGGATTCAGAGAGTCTCCCTCAGCTCCTGGTCTTGCCATGTACTGTACATGCAGTGCTTTGCTCTATCTGTAAAAATGGACACGACACATCATCCAGGTATGAGCTGTAGGAATTACATCCATAAAATCGTATCAATACAAACCACTGCTGAACAGCTTTATTATAAATATTAGGAAGTTTGTTGACTCACAGACAGACTTGAAGACTGCATGAATGGAGCTTACTGACAGCAAGCAATAGTGGCCTAGGCACACATATCTTCCAGAAAAGCTGAATGATGACAAGGGTTCTGTACAAAGCTCTGCAAGGCATTGCAGTGTTGAGGCAACATACTATTAAATGAATAAAAAGATGAGCAACTTAAACTTCTCTAGTGTGAATTGCTATTATCAAGGAAAAAAATAGCAGGAGCTCAAGATGACTCATGTGGCCAGCTCTGAAGCAATCTGAAAGTCTGTGGTATTGAGCTTGAACATTTCAAGAATGCATGGGAGGAAGGGCAGAGATTTCACACTTGGGTAGCAATATTAATCTGCAAACAAAGCACTTAACATTAATTTATTTTTAGATCTTCCACTTTTTGGTTACTTAAGTTTAATTGCAATTTGAAAAGTTAACTAGCCATGCTGAAGTCCTCTTTCTTTTCCTTTTCTTCTTGCTCTTTCACCCTCCTACTATTCTTTAAAATGTCAGGGATTTTACCCACTCTTTTCCATTCTTCATAGGAACTCTGTTTTTTCTAGCAACAATAGAATAAACTATGCAACAGCATATTCTCCTCTATTTGCTTCAATATTCCCTTCTGCCACTACCACATTGTCAGTCAGCTGGGTTGAGTGATAATGTGGTGTCCACATACAGCATGGGAGAACGATATCCACTGACAAAAAAACACTCCCAATCCTTTTGGTGGACCCAGATGTATGTCCTCACTAAAGGAATGATTTCTTTGCTACAGGATGCTAGTCAGTGGCTTTTCTTTTCCACAAGGGAAATGACAATTAAAAAAAACACAACAGCTGATTTTTTCAGATACTTTACAGCTATTTTAGTGAGTGAATGACTCTATGAATGAACACCCGTATTTACATTTAATGTGTACACTAAAAGAACAGGTTCAGTCAGCACTGCATTTAGGAAACATGACAAAAGAAATAAAGAAAGAAGACTAAATTAAATGCACCAGAGGCAAAGCCCACACAAGGCCTCCACCATCTCTGTTCTTCCTACTTCACAAAAATTTCCCAAGTGAAGACAACAGAGCTCCACTTACACTCACGACAGATCACAAGCCAACTCTAAGCTGCTACAGGGCAGAACTACTCTGTTCACTCAGGCAGATCAGCTTGAGTTTAGCAAGTCTTTGGCAATATCCCCTCAATGTTTTGGAATATGCCAGCAGAGAGAAGAAATTTGCCTCTGAGCATCTGCACTACAATTCTGCCTGCTGAATGGCCAAGCCGTGATGAGAGAAGACAACTGCAAGCAAAGGAAGCTGCTGCTGAAGCACAGGCAGTACTATTCCTCCTTTCTCCATTTACATACCACCTCCATCAGCAGCTATTACCTACTTAAGACTTTAAAGTTAAATATGGGAAGGTTTTGGCCTTACTAATCCTGCCCGTCACCAGAGCTTTCCACACTAAAAATCTGCCCTGATAACAGTAGCATAATATGCACACAATGTTACCATACATTGTTTGGATTTATGATCTTACAGAGCTGTACACATTTCTGCCAGGACATCTGGAGTATAATCCCAGTTGGCTGGCAAGCTGCTGAGGTGTGTTAAAATGCTGTGATACAGTAAGTCAGGTTCTTTTCTAATCTGCCCTCCCTAATTCTGTTTGTATACATTTCCCAGCTGCATTGCCAAACTTAGCAATCTTCCACTAGGGGTGGGGGCCAAAAACATCTCATTAAAGGTTGAATAGTCTGGGGGGAAAAGGAGCAAAGAGCGGCAAGAGAGAACTTAAAAGCAACTTCCCTCAGACTTCCCTTGGCTGCAGTGCAATTCCTGAAAACTTCACCTAGCAGCAGGTAATCCATTACATCAAATTTGTATTTGACAGTCAGTAAATTGCTGTTGCATCATTGTTTTACGGGTAACCAGGTTCTTCTCTGTACTTCAGGCAGTATTATCAAATTTAGATACCAGATGACAGACATGACAGAACACCCTAAATTACCTGGTTTCAATCAGTGATTCAATTTGGGGTTCCTTTTATTGTTAAAAAAAAAAAAAGAAAGAAAGAAAAAATAAGGCATCTATGAGAAAAACTTATTTCCTGTATCGTGGGATTCATCATCTGTTAGTTTTAATGTGAGTTAAAAAGAAGGGGGTTTGCAGGCTTTTGCCATTGATTTACCAGTCAAATGCTTATCCTCCTCCCTGACTTGGGAGAATGAGGAATGAAGCATTATTTTAGGAACATAACTTTTGTTTGATGGAAGCAACATCTTATCATAATGGTATGTTCTTTAGTTCTGTACTCTTTTCTTTTCTGTGCAGAAGAACAACGGGGCAGAGATTAAGATTAGCATGTACAATGTAGACTGAACAAGAAAAATGAATCAGAAGACAAGAGTGCAGAAGGTACCTCTCTGATTTGAGGCCCTCATTTCATCTAGTCCTGGCAGTTCCCACAGAGCCTGTCCTCAGTCCTCTCAATGCCTGGAGAAAGCTCCCTATTTGGCTACCCCACGAGGTAAATTGAAAATCCTTTTGCTGCTGCACAACCTGCTCCATTTCTGACCTCTTCAGGGTGAGCCAGTGCTTAAGGAAAGTTTCTGACTCCTAGAAGGGAAGAGGAGCAGATGACTAATAATTACCAGCTATCATGAACACCTTCCAAGCTTCCCTTTTCCAAGGTTTTGTTATTTTCTTACCCAACCAGGCTAAACAAACAGTCTGCCCAATGAAAAGTGAAAGGCTGATTAAAGTTATTCAGAATTTTCCAACCTTTCTAGTATGCCTGCCTAGTATTTGCCAAGGGCAGATTTGCCTTTCTACTGGTCCTCTTCAGGTGCATGCAGAGGAAAATGTACAGAGGGACCTACTCCCAAAAGCAATAGCTATTGATCTAGCCTTTATTGTTTCTCTGATGTGATCCCTCTTGAAGCTGGAATCAGTGCTGGAAGGAGAGAGATCACTCAGGCTCTGGCTACGGGGCTCAGAGGAGTTGTCAGCCCAACATGTCGGTCTCGCATATTTTTAGGAAGCTTCAAAGGCCAGGAGAAATTTTTCCTTTGCCTCAGGTGGCACTAGCAACTATCCAACAAAACAGGAAATCAGGGTTCTGGCCATCTTTTAAAAAAAAGAAAAGCATTAGAATGAGCATAGTTTTGTCTTTTAACTCCTTTTCCTGACTGCAATATCCCACAGGATGGGATTCTTAGACTACTGGAAGATTGCTCCTCCAAAATCTATGCTACATTGCATCATTTACATGTTGAAACCAAAACATCTGCTATTAAAACACTCGATTTTGTCTCCTCCAGCTTTATAAAGTTTAGACAGTGCTGAATCAGAAGTGTTTAAAGCTCTGTCAACTAATTACAGCTGCAGAGGCAGAACAAAACACAAGCAGCAGATTCCTTATTGGGCTCAATGTCTTGTCTCACTCTCAAAGCAATGAAGAGATCAACAGCTCTGTAAGGAGACGAGGAGGTTGCTGCAGTATCTAGGTTTGTTAATCAACACCTCACGCTGCTCTAACCTATTTTACATTATCACTGCATAAGATCTGCATTTTACACCACTGCACTACTTCTTGAACAAGCACGTCTTTGACTCCAGTACATTGCTTTGTGCCAGGAATGTGCATCTTGGCAGACAACTTTAAAACTGCACAACACATTTAAAGCTGGACAGAGACAGGGATACAAACATGCAAGAAGCTGCAAGTTACAGAGGCCTAACACTAGAAGCACTTCAGCTTGTCATTAACCACTGGCAACAGATATTCTAGGGAGACTACCAAAGCTCAGTAATTACTAAACTTTTGTGATGAAGAATGTCTGCCAGAAGACACCATCTTCCCTTTTTGAAGAAATTAGGTGTTCATCTGAGCAAACTATTACTGAATTTAACCAACCATTTAAACATGACTCTTAATGTCTTTAGATCTCAGTGGAGCCTCTGAAATGCCACCGATGAGCATCACTAGGCACCAGTCTACCTTGAAGCTTTTAAATTTAATGTCATCAAGTCACATCAAGACAAGTCCACATGTAAAATGTCCCATTTACAGTCTGTACAATTTAAATATATATATATATAGAACTGTAACTCAGCAAGTCATTTTAAGACCTGGTTCTCCGGGCAGTAAGCCTGCAAGCCCAGCACAAACAAAGCTAAGAAACTGTATGTGGGAAACGTCACTTTATACAGAAACACAGCTGAAAAGCACAATTTTATCTGCTGCCAATATAACTCTGCAAAACTTTGCTCCTTTCAAATAAAAGGGAGAGAGGAAAAAAAGGTGGGAAAGAAAAAAAATAACACTTATGAGAGCAATATTTCAGCTCCTTGGACGTTCCTTCCAAACTCTGGATCATCACTTGGCACATTCTCCAATAGGAACAAAACTGCATGCCATAGCTTTGCAGTCACTTGCAAACAAAACTGCACAACTACCCACTTCTACATAGGAATAAAAGCACATTTTAAAAATCATGGAATGCAGAAAAAAATCTGCTTTCCTGAAGAAAGAAAGCTAACCTTAATTCAAAGTCAGACACTTTTGAGGTCTTCATTAACAACCTTTTGGAAGTGGCTTTATTTTTAAGCTAAGTATGCTTTTGTTCCTGCCTCTATGGAGACAGAGTTAAGGAAAAGCATTTACACTCTGTTTGAACGCTTTTCCAGCTAAGCCAGTTTTTAAGCACTATTTGGCCACCTAGCAAGGGTGGAGCTATATTCACAGTGCTGTCGGGGAGCAGCAAGGACCAGCTGCTCCCCAAGGGGAGCTGAGCTGGCAGCGAGGGTGATCCCAGCACGGGCAGTGCCCTCACCCATGGGATGCAATCCCAGGGAGCCCTGGCTGAGCTTAAAAGGAGCTCCTGGGCCATGGGCAGGGGTGTGGGTCCCACATGAGTCTGGTCAAGGCCATTAAGGCCTCTTAGTGCACCCAGGCCCCTGACAGTGCTTATACCAAGCTTTCCATGTTTTGCAAATAATTTCTGAGGGAGAAAACCCACAGTAGTCCATTGGTTCAGTGAAACTTTAAGCTATTCTGCAATAATTAAAACCTGGCCCTAAGTGAGGCTCCATCAACTAGAAGACAACATAGTGAGAGGGATAAAGAGAAGCCACAGCCAGAAGGCTTGCACTACAAATGCCATCTCTACTTCCAGTACTTCCAGATAAGCACAGAAGTGATAAGAATACCCCTGCAACCACAGGCAACAACTGGGTCCCAAAGACAGGTTTTCTGTTCTCCCCCACTCTGCTCCACACCTTTGGTGTCCTAAACCCTGAAAAAGATACAACAGCCCTGCAGAAGGAAACGATGGCTTCCATTGCTGCTCCAGACAAGGGAAACACTTAAGAATAGCTAGAATCAACTGATGTTTTCAAGCAAGTCTCTTCCAAAGCAGACATGAGTCAGCAGTAGATTTCACTGCCTTTAAAAAGAAAAAAAAAAACATTCCTGTAAGATTTAAAAGGCACTTCCAAGAGCAGCTTTCATCTTACACAAAACTAAGAAAAAAATCCTGTTAATTCTTTTTTTCCTCTTCTGAAACATGTTCACCTCACCTCTGCCCCAAATTATACTCTCTCCCATTTGAAGAATGTTTAGACCTATCTTTCAGCAGGTTCCTCCCATAAGAGTAGCCATCTTGCAGTGCATAATGAGCACTGTAATTGAGGGGCATTTTTCATTCATCCTATTTAGGTGGAATAGGGCAGTTACATGTAGATACTGAGTTTTCCGCTAAATGGAATTCATAAATCAGTATTGTTGTACCCTGCAATGATAAATACACCACTTACAGATCTGGAGCACCAAATCAAGATCTATTTAAAAGGCTACCCCTGAGATAGAAAACAGCAATGTTACAGGGGGCAGATTGTTGCTATTTTCTCCCCTGCTGCTGCAGATACAGGGAGTTTTTGTTTGGAGGACACTCAGAGCAGAGAGAGGGAAGGGAAGAAGGATTGATGATGCTTACAACAAAAACAAACACTGCTCTTCTCTATTGCTACAACACCTGCTGCCTCCATCGGCTCAGGCTCATCCATTATGCAGCACGCCAGCAGCGACGGGGCACAATCGCCCCCTCTGAAGCCAGGACAAACCTGACCAAGGAGCAAGAAACTGAATGAGCAACCTCTCAGTATCACACAAACAAGCTGCACTAGCACTCGTTCTCCTCCCTGTTTATTGCCATATGAAACAAGTACTAGAAAGAATTAGATTAAGCATCTGGTTCAAATACAGACACAGGAATAAAAGAAATTGCCTTTAACAAAATTTGTCAATTTAGCCTTGTAGTAAATAAATTCCTGAAGAGAAAAGAAAAAAACCCAAAACTATTTTAATTGTTTTTACTTTTATTTTTACTGTTAGTGGAAACCATGTAAAGTCTTAAATGGATTGAAAGGAATGTAATTATTTCACTGTAATGCTTTAATAGTGGAAAAGGAGCATATTAAAAACATGCTTAACATTTTCACTCTAAACAATAAGAACTACAAGTTTCAAAACATTTACTACATTTCTACAGTTCCAAGAAATCTTGTGAGTTGGCCACTCCCCCACTGGAAATGAGGCCTGATCCCACCAACATTTTCACGCTTCCCTCACATTACCAAAACAGAATATCTCACTCATGCCAGCAGGGCAATTCAAATGCTACATTAAACATAAAACATTAGTAAGATGCAACACTAAAAAGTATCTTTAAACTATCAGTACTGCAAAGCAAAACATTTTTGGACTTAGTTGATTAATTCACACATTTCAGCTATCAAAATGAGAGGAAAAAGTATAAGTGGTTAAAGTTCTTCATCAGCACATTGGTTTTCCATGCACCTCCGGACATTCACATACAGTGAGCAACCTTCCCCAAATTTTAAATAAAAATGTATATAAATTTTTATATATGTAAAAATTATACAAAATTTATATAAAAAGAAATAAAATGGCCATGCTTTACTAAATTAGTCAATTAAATGTTTTTAAATATCACACCGTTAAAAGATATTATTCAAACAGCAGATGAAATTGAAAGGCAAATAAATATCATCAGCAATTTCCTCTAGTCCTATTAAAAAATATACGAAGTGCCGGCAATGTCATGTGGCATTCCTCAGTAACATTGTATTTCCACAGGTGGAAGAGCATTATTGTTTCACAAACAGGAAAATGAGCCAGAAAAGCTCATATAAGGTTAAAATGATTAACCACCTCTCTCCTGTCAGAACAAGAATACCTGGCTAATCTACAAGCAACATTATAAATGACATTCAAAAACATAAAAATAAAACCAACACCACAGCACATTTAAATAATACAGATATTTTGTAAATCAGCCAACATTTTTTGGACAACACTGCAAAACATTCTTTTGAGAAGGCGTTCACTTATAGGAAATTATGCTTCTCCTCCCTTGTTCTTTATTATGAAAAAGGTATTTGCATGACAGCAGGAGTTTTGTTGTTGAGTTCCCATGCTTATATTGTTTTTTCAAATCTGCCTATCTGCAAGTGTACCAAAGCCATATTAAAATCTAAAATAATAGCCCCTGTGATGATTCAAAAGCCAAAATTCTGGAAGAACTCAAAGTTTCTCTCTCCCTGGCTAAAAGTAAAAATTCCCCCTGTAATGAGCTGTCTTAAATAGGTGCAAATTCCAAATCCCTCTTTCTAAATATTGCCCAACTTCAGCTGGAATAAGCAGTCACCTACTGCAAGCTACTAGAAAATGCTGTCTGATAGTAACCTGTCATTTGAAATTAAGGGCAAGTATTTAAGACTTCACACGGCTGGGGGGGAAGGGGGACACATAAAAGCAATAGCCTTGATTTCATCGACAAGTCCACTTACAAAGAATGCAAGACAGGACCAAGGAAACTCAATCAACACAGATTTACTCGCTACAAAAGACCCAGTTGACACTTCATTGAAACTTCGACAGTTTCATCCAAACAATCAACCCAGTTTCTGAATATGCTTCCTAATTTTTCACTCCACGACTGAGCTTCCTCAGCAGAGTATGAAAAGGTTTATGTGGAGTTGGAGAGGCCACTGGAAAACCAGTGTGACTTTGCCAAGGCTGATCTGCTGATACACTTGCAACCACCACCTGATTTAGCAATGCCAGTTAGTCTGTCATAAAGCTAATCTTTCTTCTAGTACCTATCTTACCATTACTGTTTTTGTACATGACAAAAGGCAGCAGGTATCAGAGTATGAGCTGGCTGTTTTTAGCCAAAACAGGAACGCCAGCGTGCTCTCCAACCATCTGTTTTTATCATCCCTTGCAAAGGTTGGCCAAATAACTATATGTCCAGTACATTTGTAGCATTTTGCGTACTCAGCACTGTGACTCTGCGCTTTAAAGAACTGCTAGAAATTTTTTTCTCTGTTAGCTTGAAATGATAGTTGCGTATGCTAATCACGCTTTACCTTTTAAAATATTAGGGTTTTTTACCCCTCAGTAATAAAAGGAGATGATTTTACTCAATCACACAACACTAGCAGTTTCAAATGTTTAGTGGGACAAATGCTTGTGCGGGAGCACAGGAATTTAATATAGGGATGTTAAGAGAGGTCGGGGTTAATCATCCTGCTGCCTCACACATGGTAGATGGTCAGGGCAATGCTGGAGAGGTGCAAATGGGGCAGGAGGAACAGAAGGGCAAGCAGTGCGAGATGACCTGATTTTCTCATTGCCTTGATTTGATAGCATTGTATCACATATATTTCATGCATATCCGTTTCAGCTGCTCCTGAAGTCTGTACATGAATTTTCTCTGCTTTCTCAAAGTTTGAGCTGGGTAAAAATAAGGGAAGACACATGAGGATGAACATGAAGTTGCAGGCAGAAAGTACTTTACCCATGAGGAGCTACACATAAGTCCTTTTGATGCAGGATAACAGAAAAGCACAGCTGCTGTGCCCGAAAACAACTAAACCCATGTTCATCCAAACACTAGGAACACAAGAACAGAGCTCGCTTGTGCAGAGCTTTACAACGTTCATCCTAATTATTTTGTTTTCATGTTGATGAGCTGACACCACACAACGACACAAGGCATACGCGTTAATACAAACTTATCAGGTTAAACTATGTTTAAAAGAGTTAATTCTATCTTCTTAGTGCTTATCTGAAGAATCATTATATAATGGAACAAAATTGGTTTTCTATTATTCTGCAAGAAAGAAACAGATTCAACATCAGAAAAAATAATAATATTTTTGTACGTTTCACATCCAGACCACAAGCCAGCAAACACTAGAATTTTCTCCAAGACTAATAAAAGTAAGTTACTTTGCGGTCTTTGGTTACTGGTTTAAAACCAGATATATTTCTTTAAAACTTTGTTTTTACATAGCAGGGTTTTCAATTTAAACCAGACAGTAAATGCAAATGAACACTTGGACAACTGAAGCCTGTTTTTGAATACTATTTAGCTCACCCTCCACAATTGCTTCTTGAGCTACTCTGCAAAACCACATCCTGCCATGATTCAGTTATGCCATTTTCTCCCTCCTCCTCTCCCATTTTAACTTAGTACGATAGAACTGATTTGGGCCAGTTTTTAGAGGAACTGAAGCAGGATACTTTAGAGACAAACTGCAGAATAAATGGGTACGTATTTTCATATTTTCATGGCATTCTTGTAATAGGTCCTCCAGATGACAATGTTCATTCCAGCTTCACGTGGGAGGAGGGGAAGATGGAATGGCCCTGTCTAAAGCCAAAATTAAAAAGTGATATTGAACAGGCGAATTAAATAAAAATACGCTGCCCCTTGCTACATCATCAACAGATGGTGATACCTTTTGCAAAGCTCATAAGCCAAAGCAGGCCGTTGCATCTAGATGCTTAAATCTGCCATTTGGTTCTTCTGTAAGAATTCACAAGATTCCTTTGCAAAGTTGAGGCAAGCTGAACAGAGGTGCTTGCTAATAGGAAAGGCAAGGTCTTTTTAAAGACTTGCCCAGCAAAAGTCAATGAACCACATCATCACACAGTTCCCATCACTTTTGCGATATATCCTTATGAAACAGACCACACATGGAAAATGAGAGAAGAAAAAAAACAAACAGAAACAACAGACAAGCAAGCCGAGATATTCATATGAGCTGTCACCATACTGTGTGGATGTGACAAAGCTACAACAGCATCAACTGTTTCCTTAAAATGTGATTGCGTCTTATTAGATCTTTTATCAACAAATTTAAACAGTTAAAAAGAAACCTTCAAAAGAGAAAATGCAATGTTTATCTCAGTCAATTGCTAATGTTAGCTCATGATCCCTGTATCTTAACTGACATTGCTGTGAATATTTTCAAACATCTGTAGTTTGCCATTGCCACCAATGTACCACATATCATCTCATTTTTGATCACATTGCCCTTGCCATTACAATCGCAACTGCTCATTTAGTCTTTCTTACATTTACTCTTTTTTACATTTACAGTTTTCTACACTAGGAATAGAAAAAGAGTACTTCCACTCAAGAATAATGTGTAACTAAATATCTCTTGGGCTTCCAGTTTGGTTACTCACTCATTTTCAGTTAGGCAGGCAATATCTGATCCCACAGTAATAATAAACATTCCAGCTTCTATTAAAATTAGTGAAAACTAAGCTATTCAGTTCTCAATAGAAAGTATTCAGGGGATCTAACTTTGTCTTAGCCATATCAGCTGTTTACAGATCACTTCTGAAGGAGAGTTAAAAAAGGCGCTACTGTCCACAACAACTAGTAACTCCCACACGAGAAGGTTGAGATTTCCTTCTTCTTTAAGTGCCCTAAAATAAACAAAGTATTTTGCTCCTTCCCCTTGTAGTAACAGGAGTGTCCAGATGGGAAAAATCAAACAAAGGTTTTCCTGATTATATCCGTTTTATTATAAACAGCTGCTTTTCTCCAAGTCATTGCTATATCCTACACAACTTCTTGATGGCCTCATACACAAAAATTATTGAAGACCAACTACATAAACAGGCTTTTAATCTTCTATAGTAGATTTGCATTCAACAGCCAAATACATCCAGCAATTTAACAAATCAGATGATCACTCCACCTAACACATTTTACAGGTTTTATCAGTTTGCAGATTTGCAGAGCAGCCTCACAGGGACCAACACTTACATGTCTCACAATCAGAACAAACAAAATCATCAGCCCTTGGAAGATATTTAGTAAGCAAAACAAGATGTGAGCTGACTGTAGTTCTAGCATAAACAAATACCATTAAAATATTTTTTCCCTACATTGGAAGTCAAAACTAAATTCAAATTTTCAGGAATCTTGCACAACTTGAATCTGCTCGAAGTCTCCCTAATGGTGAGAGATCAGTGCCTAAAAATGGCCTCAGATACGGTACCTTTCAGAATGAAAAAATAATTTGACATCGTCACAGAATAAGATACTAACAAGGCTTTTTGTAATTACTTTGGAAAAAAAAGAAACATCAGCAATAAACCTGCCAGCATTTAGATGGATTGCAACCCCAGAGAGTAGGAGGGAGATTAGAAGTTTTGGCACAAGCGCCGCGTCTAAAGGCCGAGGGCGTGGCAGAGGGCAGGAAGTGGACAGCGAGAGGACAAGGGTTTCGCAGCCAGTTTCAAGCCTATCCTCTGCAAAGCATCTACATTCATTAGGAGACAATTAGATTATGCAGCTAACAAACTGTTAGCAGCTTGTGTTTGTGTGTGCGACTAAACAGGTCCTGATGCACAACAGCACGCAGCTAACAAATCACAAACTTAAGTCTCACTGGTATCTACAGTTGTCATACATAAGTTATGTTAAATAATAATTGCAAACATTCAATACTATTTTCAATCCTAATATTCATTCAATCTTTAAAAATCAAGTGGCAAATAAAACAAAAAAAAACAATGAAGTTAACTGCTTTTGAACATTGAGCACAACCTATAGCAGAAACTTTTGAAGGAAGCTACAAAATAAAAACAAATTTAAATTTTAAAAAGTGTTTGGAAACATTGCAGTGGTTTTTCTTTCCAGTATTTCTCATGTAACTATCTGAGGCTTGCTAGGAATTTTTTAATGTTCATTTGATTCAATAAGCAGATGCCAAAGCTTCAGCTCAAAATTTTGTTTAAATTTTAATTTATTATTGAGAAGGAGCTAATAGGTTTCAAATATCTAACTCTTCTTAAGAAAAAAGCCCAGAAACAAAAACAAACCAAACGTCAGACTTGTTAAACACACATCTCCATGAAACTCGCATTAAAACAATGCTTCCTGCAGTTACGCAATATTTTCTACATTTCTTACTGGGCTCAAAATTCAGTCTTTTTGCTATTGGGACAGAGGGCAAAAATGAAACTCTTTTATAACTGAAGTTCAGAAATATCTAGCTGTGCAACTCTGAAACTACATAAAGCCACACCAAATGTATGTATGCTTTGCATAGGCTATTCCCCCCTCCCTTACCCTGATTCCTCATATGACCAAGGGCTTAGCCAGAAGAAGCTATCCGATCCAAAAGTGGGAAAACAGGGAATTCCCTGTTACCTCTAACCCCAAACGAAATGGCTGCACCTGCAGCCCAGCAGCTCGGTCAGTCAGGATGAAGCCACCCACCGCCACTCCGTGCCGAGGGACACAGAGACCTGCCGGCCCAGTCACGCAGCCTGCTCATGCCAGCGCCAGGACCAGCACCAACACCAGCACCAGCGCCAGCGCCAGCACCAGCACCGGCGCGACACTCCTCCGTGCAACGCCACCTGCAGCTGTTGGAAAAAGCCTTGCTGGCCAACTTCATCAGCTATTTCTACAGTCAGTCCTGAGCTGACCGTGAGGGTCATAAATGAACACTAGAGAAACCTGAAACTCAGTGGGAGGAAAAGGACAAATTACTTAAAACATTACTACTATAACAAATTCTTCTGGAGTTATGACAACTCAGATGCAGGTGAGCTAGGCCCAGTTTGCAGCTCAGCCATGAGCTTAGACAAGAAAATTCAATATATCAAATGCATTATACAAACCCAACAACTGACAACTGAGCTGGGATTTTCAATCTCTCCTTGCAAACAGACTTTTTTTAATGTTATCTGAGACAAACCATTTAATCAGTATATTGCTTTGTAAAACAATGCACCTCTCACCTGTCTTTATACTCTAATTATTTTTCCAGATCAACCTCTCACACAATACAGTTATTTCACACAAATCAGGCCACCCATTTTGCAGGCATAAGCACTTAAGTATTAGAGATGGAGACACTCTTCATAATAAAAAAAATGCTTCACAACTGTTAACATAAGTAGGACACACACAGAAAGGAATGCAAGAACCTTAGACAAATATGCAAAAACAGATGTAGAACCTCCTCAAATACGCTCATTACAAATAAGTAACTTTTGAAAATTGGGTATTTATCCATAAGCTCTTCACAACTGCTAAAATAAATAAATAAATAAATAAAAAGCTTCCTCTGCAGTTGAGAGCTAAAATTTCTTTCCCTGTATAGAATACAATGATCATCTTGTTATAAGGAAATCATCCAGAGTTCAAAACAAACTACTCTCAGTTCCTGAGGATCCCACAAGTCATGAAGCTGGGGCGGGGGGTGGGGGTGGGGGTGGACAAGCACGTAAGCCGCGTGAAATAGATTTCATGTACCAATTTGCATTTGCCATCTCAGTTACTCTCTCTGGAGATGAGCTTTTCTCCACTTCTCAAATCCACGAGGCAGCAGTGATCGGCTTAACAGTCTCACATTTTTCTTGCTCTGCCCTCTCATATCAATTCCCATCTTCTGCAGCAGCACTTTTCAGTCCTTCAGAAAGCTATAAAGAATTTAATTCAGTAGATATTTAGGCCAAGTTAGAGTTGACTAAAGCATCTTTCTTACCCTAGTGAACCTGAGCATAGAAAATATTCTGGTTAATCTTCCATTCAAAATTCAGAAAGCTGGAACAAAAGAGGTGTAATGGCAGCTTTCACATTATCTTTTGAAGTAAATGCCCTCCTAAGGAATTAGTAAATACAGCATTTCCTCTTCTGCTACGGTGAAAATATTACTTGCGTTATTCCCAGGTGGCCATTCACTCCATTTAGAGGCTCTGCTGGAAAAAGCTGATGGCCTGAAAGGCCCTTAAAGGACAAACCCTCAGAGCACCATTGTCTCAAAGTCAAATCAGAAATTTCAAACTCAAAATATTTGAAGTTGAGTTTAAATCACACTCACTAAAGATCTAATATGTTGAGATAAATCATTACCAGAGAAATCCCTCCACAGCAGCAGTTATTCTTCCCTTAATAGTTCCAAGACAAAGTAGTCTTACTTCTTTATTTCAAAAATGATTATTTTTTAGTTACCTCAAATTTTCCTATAATTCTGCTCTAAGCTCCAGTACTCTTGGAGAGGTAGCTCTGGCATATTTATGCTGTATTTCTCATCAATCTAGAAAATCACATAAGCGGTTACATGGATGCAGAATTCTCTTAAATTGCTTTTTACACAGAATACTGCTGTATTACCTAAAAGTAGCCCTGAGACCTCATTTACTGAAGGAGATGGCTGGAGGGACATATAGCAAGGATAGACCACTGAAACCCATGAATCCACGTGTGTCCAGTGACATGAGAGTTGATAACACCCTCCTGAGATAACATTTCATGTGGACTTACTATTGACTCTCATTTTAAAAAATCAGTTTCTATTTCTTTTGAAAACCTCACACTGAACGTAACTGGGTTTCTTTTATAAGAATGTATCATTATTCAACAAAGATGTTAGCCTTCTATATGAGTGAATGAAAAATTAGTTGTAAGCCTCCATTTTGCAATTTATATTTCACCAAAACCTTTAGAAAATGAAGTATTATATGTAAAGGCAGCCATCAACAAAGCATTAAGGCTGCTAAGTCACAGAATCAAAAAATGTGCATTACAACTATAATGTTAAGAAAAAGTAATTTTTCCTCCAGCTTTAAAACTCTACAAATTAATAGCTCACATATCAGAACCCATCACCTCCGGTTGTCCGTTCGCATAACACAGGACTTCAAGACAGAGGATTGCCTAAAGAGCAATAGGACAAATCTTGGTCAGCCAACTTGCATTTAAAAACACCTTCCTTAAAGCACTATCCTCTCTCCTAGCTGCAGACCTTCAATGTAAGGGGAGGGATTCTCACTGACCTTCACGGGCATTTGAATGCCTACTTCTTTCAGGTCTTTTAGATCGGAGTTTTCAGGAAGGTCAAATATGACCATATGATCACGAGACTGATCAGGAACTGGTGCAGCTGCAGAAAAACTGAAGATTATTTTCAAACTGAACTGCTTCAAATGGTTTGTTAAAAACAAATTATTAAATAAATAACATCAGTTGAGGAAGTTCTACAGGTTTAAAAAAAAAAAAAAGGAATAAAACAAGTATGCAAACTCAGGGGGGAAACACACACACAAAATAGGGTTTCAAATGTGCAGGAGACGAGCACACCCTGGATCACCCAGTGGCCCCATAACACCAGTACTGCCGTTGCTAATACCTCCAGCAGCTCAGCGAGAAACAGGCGAAGGCGCTCGGCCCAGCCTGGCAAGCAACGCCCTGCAGCACCTCATGGCCTCGCACTTCTTACCGACGGATGGGAGCCACCACAAGGGAAGCGCCGTGGGGCAGCCGGAGCCGCGCGCGCTGCCCTGCTCCCCACCACGTGTGCGGGGAAGCCCGGATCCCCTTGCTCCACTATGGGCCCTGGAGAACCGTCCTTATTGCTCAAAGTCCCATGCCTATTTACTTGTAAAAGACCAATAAAAGAAGAGCAACTTGACCTTTTTTACCTTGTATTGATGCAATTCGTGTTTCTCCCTCAATTCTTCTAATCCCAGTGAACTCAACAAAAAGTTTTGGTGGCTACGTTATGCTCCATTCAAGGCCATAACTCATAATTCATTAAACAAATTATAACTAATTTGGGGGGGACAAGAAGTGTTCACCACGTATGTTTAAATGGGCCACTATTTGTCCCAGAAAAAACATGGCATTATAGCAGGAACTAACTTTGCTCTCCATGTAGTAGTACAAATGGTTATGAAAACACATATGTTTAACAGTCAGATCCAGAGATCCATGTTTTTCACGTGACAACCTTGGTCAAAAGTAGTTTATAACAAAACATGAAAGCAAGCCTTGTTACTTTTTCCTCTTTTCACTTACACTTCAGAAAATGTCCACTTTTGCATTCTGTTTATTCTAGACCAGACAAAACCAAGCTGCAGAAAGACAAATATCTACTTTTTTTTGGCCTGAATTCCTGAAATCTCATTATTCTGTTGATCTTGAAAAAACAACTAATTCCACCATATTACAGAGTAATATATATCCATTAAAGTGCACTCAGTCCTCTCCTACTTATCTTAAAATGTGTTTTTTTGATTTTTATCTTTTTACCAATATCATTTCAGTTGGCTATGATACAATAAATATTGCTGGAAGAAAAACCACCATTTATCTGGTCACATTCATTTAAGACTAGCTCTTCCAACTTCAAGAAGAAGGCTGTTTGACGAAACAGCACTGTTCCTTAACAGAGATCTACTAAACTTTCAGATGCAGAACACAGAAGCCATAGACTAATTTACAGTACCAAACAAAATGAAATATCTTCTCACCCTCTTTCTCAAATTATCTACTAGATTGTACATTTTGCAACCAATTTTGCACAATTTGTATGCTAACAATGTCCTTTTGTTCTGTTACTAGACCCAGAGAGTATAAAAGCTTTTAGAACCTCAGCTCTCATGCACACGGTCTCAATCCGGGTGGGCACACCCTGTCTTCTCCAAAAGGTTTTATTTAGCAGGCAGTATTGCAAAATGTAATCTGTCACCATGAGCCTTCTTTTCACACTACAGAGAGCAAAACTAAAAGGATTAGGGGATTTTACCACAATGCTGAGATGCTTACCTAGGAATCTTTGCCATTGATATTTATTTCCTCACCAGCTGTATAAAAGGAATAAAGCTATGCTAGAGGTGCATTATCATCCTTCTGAGTCTCCTGTATTAATGAAATTAATCATCCCTGATAGCAGGTTACTAGTGAATGCACACTGCTCTTGTCAAAATAGGACAATGTAAGCACATGATTGTAAAAGTCTGTGATCCACTACATCAAGTACTTAGTCACTATTAAAAGGTCATCCTACCCTTCCCTTTTCTCTTCCCTTTGCCACACAGGTAAGGCAGGGAGGGGAAATGCGTTGCTCTTTTCTCCTGCATTTGAGATTTTTCTGCTGGAGGAATGCTAAAGAAACACTACTGTTCTCATCAAGCAGTCAGTCACAGCATCCTCCTAGATAAGGTCGATTTTCTACATGTGTCCTACCTTGCAACAGTAACAGATCTCAGGTAAGAATACCCTCTAAAACATACAAGTCTGTAAAATGACAGTGAGAACTATATAACTGTAGAACTATAAACACTACACTGTATCCTGAATAACTCAACTTCATTTTGTATTACATGTTTATATTAGAACTCTGTTGATGCCTATAATCTATACTTCTTGTAAAAGATTTGTCATTTGGCATGTAGCATCAACTGCTTTACTCAGTCTTCTCAAATTAGCAGGGTTATTTTTCATCCAATTAAAAGAACAGGGTATGTTTAGTCTATGGACCATTCTAGCACACCAAACAATAGTCTTTTGAGATCAGTGAGAAAATTCCCAAAGAATGCATATAGCATAATCATTTTGCATTATGTGTGAAATTCCAGATTATTAACCCCTTAATAAGCAGCTCTTCCACACAGCTCCTCCATATAGAGCTTCAGACGGGTCTGTCCGATCCAGACTAAGGGCAAATTGGCTCATCATCAAACACAGTGGTCTGCCTACATAGGGAAACAAAAGGGAAGAAAGTTCTGTGTTCCCTACCACCCACACAATCATCATCCTCTCATAGACAAAAACATAGTACCAAGGCAGTAAATAATGTGATTTTGCAATTTACAGTGGTTACAAGTAAACATAAGGGCAAAGATAGCTTCATCCCTGAAGGATTCAAAGGCAATTCACTGACCATTAAAAAGTCTGCCATATGAACAGTAAAGAAAGGGAAGTGCTGTTATGCAGCTATCCACAAGCAATGGAAACTGAAAAGAAACCTCCCATGAAAAATAGTTGCACAAGAAAATAAAATTGTATTTTGATTTGGAATAGATACAATCCATTTTTACATACACATAGTATCTTTAACAGAGGTCTATTTTCAATTGTATTTCAAAGATGGCCTACCTGTTTTCCCATTACAACTAGTGTTCAGTTGGTGAAGCTCCAATCAGCATTACTCATTGGGCTGAGACATCATCTCATCCTACATGGAAGATGTTGCATGATCATCACCTATACACTCATGAGTTTTGTTTTGTGCTCAATATTTTTCATTCTCTATCAAAAGATTCCCAAGGCAGTGCATCCTCTCTAGTCTTGCGTTTTGAAGTCTCTGTTTTGTAGTAGACATCATCTTTCTCCAGAACTATCCTAGCGCTGACAGCAGCCAAGTTTTTGGCCAGATCCATATATATCAAATTTCCTCCCACAACTGCTATAGACCCATGACTTCGTGCAGTGCTCTTCTGTCCACCTCTTAAATCTGAATTCAGATTTTTTTTTAAATATCTTCCTCTTCTTTCTGCTACAAACACGTGTGCAATCTCTGAACAGCAATATGCAGATTTTTGTTGGTTGTATTTCAAGGCCAGTATACTGAGAACTAACCTTCATACAGAACAAAAGTGTTACTTGGAAGGGGGTGTGAAAACACAGGCTAGATTGCCAGATCTCAGAAACAAGTTTTATAGAAAAGGCTGTTCAGGAAAATTCTGCTTCAGGCAATCTAATGAGTTGATCTTAGGCTTTATGTAAAAGAACCAAAAATGGTGTGTGTGAAGAATGAAGCTCAAGATACAGCTTTACAAGCAGGAAATAACAAAACTGTGCTTAAAGCAACTGGCAGTAGAAAGAACAACTGAGGAAGTGCATACTTCAATGCACCATAGGTCCCATTTTTTATTAATTAACAAATTTATGGATGACTTAGCATATGAAATTACTGTTACACTTTATAGAATCAGATAACCACTGGCACTGCAGTCCCAATGCGTTTAAACGCTTTGGGCCTCATCCTCAGGAGAGATGCAAGGAGAGCAGCCTCTAGGGTATTTTTACAGGAAGATGATTAGACAGACCAAAAGGCTGAAACAGTCTAGATGATCCTAAAGCTCTGCTGCAAAAGCCCACAATCTAGCTCACAGAGGAACTCTGCGGCCTCTTCTCTCAAACGCTGGAGTTTAACACCAGGAATGCCCTGCTCTGGCATTTGAAGACTGCTAAGAAAATCTTGCATCTCTCACTAGTTCACACTAGTGCACTAAGCCATCATCTAACATATGCACCAGCTGGTTAAACAGAGGTTTGCACCGAACATAAAGATTTCTTTTGATTTGTAATGAAAAGCATCACTGGCCACCACAGCTCACCTGTCATGGAACCAATAAGAGTTTTAAATGTCAGGAATCAAAGGAGTCTAAGCATGGAATATAGCCTGAGCTCTGGCATTTAAGCCTCTTAAGACACATATTGAGCACAGAAATACTTCCCACTTTTCCACATGTAAGAATTCTCTTACCTGTCTTGCAGACCTGACTGAAGTATGATCCAAAAATAATATTAGTCTTAAATGGAGAGGTTTTCTTCAGGAGGAAGCAATAACTCTCCTTAAAAGGAAACCATTCTCTTCCCATTTCTATTTTCTGGGGTTCTATTAAATACCTAGCTGACAATTATAGGTGCCTGACATCTTCAGCCAGCTGCCTCTCTTTCCATCCCTCCTAAAGGCTGTTTGTGGACAGAAGCCAGAGAATATACATTCTGGTCTCTCAGTTCTTTCTTATCTTCCCCTTCTGCCTCGCAAAACAGGTGTCCCTAACAGAACCAAGATGTGCAAAGTAGTTGTGAAGCTATACAAGCTCAGTTAATGATAAGGATATTCACAGCATAAAGCCAATGACCTAAGCAAGTCAGGATGCAATTCCCCTTGGCTTTCCATATAGCATGGCACACTCTGTCAAGATACATTATGCATATTTACCCCTAAAGAAAAAAAAAGCAAAAACAACAAACAACAAAAAACCCTGGGCTTAGCGTAATATATACTGTGTCCCATCACTGGACATAAGAACTAGTGTGCAATGTAAGGACACTACTTGTCCTTCTATAAAATGCCAAGCAAAGTACAAGGAAGGCTCATGACAAGGAGGCTGGATGACTGCCAACACTAGTAATGAAAAGAAGAACAAGGGTGAGATCTCAGAAGTAATGTACTTGTATGTGGTTAAGTGGATGGTGATGAATCAGCCTGAAAGTCTGCAAGTTTCCTGCCAGGAAGCTACATAGAATTTTCTTAGGAAGATGCCTACAGAAAGATACAAAGAATGGGACTAGCCTGAGCCCCAGTACGGACCTCTAGAGGAACACCAGTAATAACCCCCCACCAGCTGAACTTAGAGTTGCTGATCACTGCTCTTTGAGTCCAGCCTGTTTCCCACCTATCTGGCAGTCCACCCACCCAGTCCATATCTCTCCAATTTGGTTTGAAGGACATTATGGGAGACAATGTCAAAAGCTTTGCTAAAGGCAAGGCAAACAACATCCACTGCACTCTTCTCAGCCACTGAGCCATTTATCTCACCACAGAAGGCAACTAGGTTAGTCAGCCATAATTTGCCCTTTGAAGATCCAAGCTGACTATCCCCAGTCACCTTCTTGTCCTTCATATACCTGCAAATGACTTCCAGGAGAATCTATTTCTGCCATAATCTTCCTGGGAACTGAGGTGAGGCTGACCAGCCTGTAGCACCCAGATCTTCCTATTTGCCCTTTGTAAAGATGGGCCTGATGCTTGCCTTTACCCAGCTATCATGGAACTCTCCCAGTCACCATAAGCTTTCAAAGTTGGCAGAGAGCAGCCTTGCAGTAACATCAGCCAGTTCTCTCAGGACCCTCAGATGCGTCCCATCAGGTCCCCTGGACTTGTGCATGTTCAGTTTATTTAACAAGACCCTTACTCAGTCTTTTCTACCGTAGATAGTATCTTGCTCCCCCAAACACTGCCACTAGGCACAGGGAACTGGGAGGCCAGGCCTGAGAGAAGACCATATCTGAGGCGAAGACAACATTGAATGTCTCAGTCTTTTCTGTGTTCTTGATCACTATATCCCCTGCCCCATTCAGCAGCAGGCCTATATTTTCCTTAGTCTTGTTTTCACTGCCAATGTACAGTGGGAGACCTTTTTGTTGTCCTTCACATTCCCCATCCATTCCTGCCAATTCCCTCCCTGCATGCCCAGATCAAGTTTCTATATTCCTCCCAGACGGCCTGTCCATCCTGGTTTTCACCTTCCATACACTTTGTTTGCATTCCCTTTTCACCCTCACTCACCTGTCTTCATGCACATCAGAATGGACCACTCTCAGGTTTTGAGGAGATTGTCCTCAAAGATCAGCCAACACTCCTGGGCCCTCTGCCCTTCAGAGCAGCCTCCCATAGGATCCCTCCTACCAGTTCCCTCAAAAAGCTGAAGCCTGCTCTCCTGAAGTTCAAGGTAGTTCTATTCTTAGCAGCCTTCTCTTCCCTGACAATTTTAAATGCCATCATTTCATAGTTGCTGTTGCAAAAGCTGTCATCAGCTATAGCATCCCCAACCCATTCCTTATTCACAAGTAGCAGGTCCAGCAGAACCCCTCCTCAAGTCAGCTGGTCTAGCACCTGTGTCAAAAGGTTCAGAAACAGCTACTACAGGTGTAGGCTGCAGCTCCCAGTCAATAGACAAGTTTCATTACAGAGAAAACCACATGATTACATTTGTAAAGATTCAGTGAGCTAACAGCCAAAAAGCCTGACCAAAAATCAGTGCTCTGGCTTTGCTCTTCTCAAACAAAGCAAGGAAGAACTGGTTCCTTGGAAGACAGAGGATCAATTTCCAGTGCGCAACTTCAAGCATGACTTCTAGAGAGGTCCCATATACCTACAGCTGCCCTCTGAATTCTTAAGAAGCTGAAGAGCCTAAGTTAAGTGCATCAAGAATACGCAGTGACGCCAGTCTAGGTTTTCAATATTCTTAAGAAAATGGGAAAGGAAGAAATGGAAAAAGAAGAAATGGAAGAGGCAGTCATGTAATTTGACAACATAGTCTTTGTTTACCATTTTGAGGATCTCTATTTCCCGCATACATGGAATTTACAGGAGGATTTGACTGTCACAAAGGGAAACACAGTCCAGATGTCCAGTGCTCAAATAACAGAGTCTGTGTACAGTTCTTGGGGAGTCAAAGGGAAAGAAATCTGGTAATTTTGTACTCTGTTTGAATTTTAAAATATGACCGCCTGATGAAAAAGTTGAATGAACATTTTGATTGGGACAACAGAAATAAGGTCTCTGAAAAACTGGAGATCACAAAAATCCTGCACCAGGGCTAGGCTAATGTTCAAGTAGACCTTTCTTCTAAGGTCAAACATGGATCAAGGAAGGGTCAAACTTGGAGGTCACCTTCTGTGAGCAGATTTATATTGGGAATCCTCTCCTCCCACTTTTCAAGTAGAAAAACTAGGAAATCCCCTGACAGACCATTTTCTCTGCTTGGATATTTTCACATTACCATGGGTCAGAGGGCTGTGGTTCAAAAAGCCCACAGAAGGCTGCTGCATTTTATACAGCTGTGGGTTTGTTTTGTTTTTGGCCTTTGCAGACAACACCTTACAGTTTCTCAGGCTTCTGCTCCCTGCACAGACAGTCAGCCATCTTATCCTTAGTTTAGGGCAGACTGTCAGAAAACATACACACCATACCCATTCTCAAAGAGGCTTCATGTTTGCCCTTCTGCTAGTCTACAGAACAAACCATTTGGCTTAAGAGAGATATTTGCCAAGTACGGAGAAATGCAAGCCAGACAACAGGTAGCACAGCAAGCACAATTCTGTTTCACAAAACTCTTGGACTCCTTACAGTATTATCTTTCCATCAACGACTTTCCCAAGTACTTGTTGGCAGCCCCAGCCATAGTTATAGTTGATTCTCCAAGTACTAGTGTCAAATTGAAGGTGAGAAATAAAAAATTCACACTATACTCAGCAATGCAGAACAAAGACTAGGAATCTTCCAGTTTAAAGAAGCAGACCCAACACACACATGCACACCTCCAAGAGGACTTTAGAAGCAGTTACGCACATTTAATAGTAAATTATCCTTCACTATTTCCCAAACTACCTTCCCACTACTAAAAGTCACTCCATACCTAAGGTCCAGCTGGAAGTTCAAAGCAGATGGCACAGATAGCTCTGAAAAATATTAAGAATTTCAGGAATGCATAATCTTTATCGACACCTGGCAAAATAGTTGTTAATACTTAGACCCATAAATCCTTGCCAAAGAGGCTTTAAAATAAATGAATAAGGAACTTTAGTCATCTGACCTGCATTTGCAAAATTGCTGTGGGAATAACATGATTGTCCCTGTTTTCTATTCTCACTATGCATAGCATAGCATTGTTAGAGTTGGATCAGGCCCAAAGAATCACTATAATTTGGGTGCAACTCAGGAAAAAAGAACGGGACTGAAAGGAGGAACCCAAAACAGTTTGGGAAAGCTTCTCCTCAGTAGGACAACCAATAATTCAGCTAGATTCCAGCAGAGCCATGCATCAAGGTAATTATAGTGCAGAGCTGGCAAGATTTCTAATGCAGACACCTCACACACCCTTCAGCATGTGATAACAGTTATACATGCCCTTGCTCTTTGTCTAGTGAAACAAACAGTACTTTCCTCAAGGACAGAGTAAGCCTGCAACTTATATTCCCCCTTCCCCTTTCAATATTGCACGTGGTAAAAGTTCATTAAAGCCATAGATTATAAGAAATAAAGCTGCATATATCTACGAAGGTCTATTGATATTCATGGGGATACTACTGTGTTCGAAAGATATATATCAACCCTCACACACACAACAACATTTTCTCTCAACATCATCACTGCACAAAGATAGAAGGAAAGAAATGGACTTACTTTTTCCAAGTGAGGGTTCTTCATCCCTTATCTCACACAGCTATCTCTAGCATGCAGCATTAGCAAATGGTATGTGAACAGATGCATTTACAAGCATAATCAGTCTTACAAATAAACATCCAGCCATCCCCCCACAGAATATGGTATGAGGTGGGTTGATGCAAAGGCATCAAAAGGAGTAGAGTGACTACCAAAGAGGAAGGAACTCTAGCATAAAGTTTCCCCTTACAATACTTGCGCAAAACACGGGGAGGGTTTTTGCAACAATTAGCAGATATTATCACTGATTACCAATAGATAGTAACATTATATATTTAATGATATTTCACCTTAGGAATTATTTATTAGCCACTCAACTTCATCTGCCTTCACTCTGCAGTAACTAAACCGGCCACACCTTTGGACCAAAGTAAGCAATAGATCTCCAAACATGTAAGAATTCTAATACTGAGGTTGCACCTTTTACCAGTCAGGTTCTTCACAGAGAAGCTAAACTTGAGCTTAGTTAATATGAAATGAAGGATTCAGGGCTTAAAGAAAAACATCACAAAGCTTAAATTTTAAACAACTATGCCCTTCTGGAACAGCATCTGCCTTCATATATTCCTATACAGCATTCACAACCAAGAGAAAGACAAACAGTTCTATTTAAGCTACATGGTATTCAAAGCCCTTTCCACTATTGCTTAATCCTACTAAGACTTCAGATAAAAAAGGAAACGGCTATGTTGCAGTATACTTTCCTAGGTGGAAAGATTGTTTCTCCCATCAGAATAGAATTTTGTGAGTACATCTTTTCAATTTAGCTGAGTGTAACATTTTCCTGGCTTATGTGTGCTTTCTGATGTCATTACATAGTCAGCTGCCTATTTATTTTAATTTAGTTAAAAACAACCAAAAAGAGAAAGTCTTGAATTTGCTACATTACCAAAACATGCACATTATACACAGCACAAGAGAAGGCTTCATGTGCATGCATTAGACTACAAAAAAAAATTAAAATAATTCATAGTAAGGAATTCACCAAGTATCACTCAAAAAAGATGAATTTAAATCAGTCTCAGAAAAAAACAGGGTCAATAATCTCCTAGTCACTAAGTCATCAGTTTAAGAGACAAAAATAAAATACCAAAGCTCAATACAGTAAGTCACTGAATATAGCACTTCAGTAAAGAACCATCTGAGCTCTACTTATTAAATCATGTGCAGTATTTGGAGAAAATGGTGTTAAAAAGGCTTTTGATCCCTAGCTAGCAATGCAAACAATATATCTGCCTAGTAACCACAACAACTTCTATAAAACAGCAGATGGAGCAAATCTATACCAACAGCTACAAAATTTCAAACAGCCTAAGCTCAGATCAATGGAAAGTCAAAACAGAAAATATTAATTTAATGGTTTTAATAGGAAAGAGTAAATATCTGTCTTACAGTAAAACACAGTTTCTTATTTGCCCCTTGTGAAGATGCAAGATGACAAAAAAAGAGTGTGATCAATGAGGTCTTTGCTCCTGTGACCTTTGTTTTCCCAGCTAGGTCCAAGGCAAAAGTCTTTCCCAAGGACGCGCATGCAACCTGACAGCTCCCAAAAAGTTACTTCTCCCTAAAGGTGGTTCAGGAAAGGGTTTTGACATGGTAGTAATACTTATCTTTTCTTGATGAGTTCTCCCACCCAAGAAAAACTCTTTCAGATCTAATCTAACTTTCCAAATTAGATGCCTGCTCCCCACAATGCCAGAGAGCATCTGCTTTTTCTGCCCCATGCACAGGATCCAACATGACAATCAGGTCTGCTGATCCAGCAACCCAAGCTGCACCCAGATGAGAAGACTGTCTGATCCCTGCTTTTCTTCCACTTCATTGCAGTTAAAACATATCCAAGAATCCATTAGTGTGCACTGCAGATTAAAAAGTACATGAGAAAGGTTCTAATGAACCTCTAAGAGCCCCATTGTCCCCCTAAATAGGATGTTCTACTGAATGCAAAATCAGTATATCTGCCATTTCAAAGTTAAAATGTTATTTATGAATAATAAACTCTGCATTTCAAAAAATGGCTGAGACTAAAATGTAAGGTTCAAGTGTGGCCAGTTTTGCCCCTATTACAGTGTAAAAGCATTGGATGATGTTTCAGATAAAATAGGTTTGCATTAGCTATGTTGTCAACCTTTAAAAAATTAAGTTGGGTAACAAAATGAAAATGCTTCAATTTGACTAAGACTTCCTGATACCCATATAACAGCCCCAGTTCATGCAGCTCAAAGCTCAGAGACCTGAAGACACACTACACACTAAGACATATGCAAAACCGAGACTTTCATAAAGCTTTTCATTGTTTATACAGTTGGTAACCATTTACTGCTAAAGGCAATATGCAGTAAAGAGGTTTTTGTTGGGTTTTTGTGTTTTTTTTATGAGTTGATACCACATGTTTTCACAAACAAAAGAAAAAAATTATTTAAAAACCAAAGCAGCCACATTCATTTTGAAAAGAAGCTTGCAAAATCCCAATGAACCACATCTGCAGAGTAACTGCAGCAATGATATAAAATGTTTAGTGTTAGTTCCTGTGTAGTAATGTAAAAGTTTATCCCTTCACTTTAACATAGCACTGTGTCTGATAAAGGCTCTTCCTGCCTTGTCTATCAATCTAATTAGATCAGTCCTCACCCTATTAAAACTGGTTAAGAATTCCCACTCCATCCACCAATTTAGCCTCCTCCTTCCATGAGACACTCTGCTGACACCACTACAAAATTTAGTAACTCTGATGTGACTGGGGCAGCCAAATGAAGCAATAACCTGTAACTCCTGCAGTAAATTTTGCTGGCTTGGAAAGTCAAATAACTTGGACTTAAGTAGTCCTGCAATGACTTCAAGGAGTTACACCAACTACTGATTCCATCTCCCAGCTCTGAGCAGTTAGGCTGTCTCTTTTCAAAGCAATTCCACAAGTTGTCTTTAGTTGCAAGCATTCCACATTTTAAGAAGTGTTGGGGTTTTTTAACCCAAGCCTGCAATAAGAAGCCACACATATTCAGAAAGTGAACTCCAAAAGTAAGGCACAGACTTGACCACAGACTACTCTGAATGAAACATGGAAGTTTGACAAGAAAGCACAGTCTACCCAAAAAAAATAACGGCTTCAGCTTCTTACCAGTGAAAACCCTTGGGAAATCCAAGAAGCCTGTGTTATCTCTCACTTCATCTGTTCACTGGGGAGGGCTGGGATGGGGGATTCCATCTGTGCATAGAAAGTTCCCAAATCTGGCACTACAGACTGCATGCATGCTGTTAAATTGGTGCATTCATTAGTACAGTGTTTTGGAGATGTGCCTATACATTCTGGGGGGCTAAGGAAGGATCTTTCATGGAAAAATTGAAAGAAAAAAAAAAGAGAGAGAGAGAGAAAGAAAGAAAGAAAGAAATTGCCCCAAACTGGTCAATCCCAGCATCTCAGCACCAGTAAAATCTATCATATCAGTAAAAATTATCATAGATCTTCCCCTTATGAGCTTTTACAGAAAACAGGTGGTCCCAAGTTAAGCATCAGAGTAACTAATATGCAATTAAAAACTGGTCATATATAGTACAACTCCTGAACAAAGAGTCTATATTAAATGCTTTCAGCATATAGTTGACATGGTTTGTTGTTCTTTAGGATCCATATTTGCCCAATATGAGTACAGACAGCTCTCCCCATTCACAGTCATATATATGCATCATGAAGAAGAAAGCTAGCTTTTCCAGTTTCAAAAGAAACAATCAAAATTTCCTATCTCAGCATCACTATACACACCTGATCCTAACTACCCTCCCCATTGCATTTCAGCTCCCATTCAAAACATTTACCTTTTACACCTATTTAAGTATGATCATCTGGCATAAGAAGTCACTCATTTTGATGGAGAATTATTGCTTGCTTTGCAGTGTGACTATTTAAAATAATGAGTGAATTTGTGTTCTGCCATCCCTGGGAGTTGCGTCCTCTTAGTGTTGACTGCACTGGCTGAGTTTGATACTTGGCAAGGAAGACAATTCATACCAACCAGCTTGGTCACCTAACTTAAGAGCTTTGTCCACCAGGAGTTCAACTTAAGTGGCCCGCACTGACAAAGCCCAACTGGACTGACTACAGGCACCTAAGAAAACTATTTCCTTCCCTCCTTCGATAACCCATATAACTTAGGGTATCTAACAGTACCCAGCTTTCATTCTTCCCTCCCCGGTTTTAAGGCACACCACTAAGGCCCGTATTTCTATATGCATAAACACACTCAAAATATAGTTTTATACTATGCTTGTTCCAGCTTCTGGCTTTGCCATGATTTCAAAACTCTGCCTATATGTCTTCAAACTGTGGATTCCAGGTTCAATAACATGATGCTCATCAACAGAATATTACTTAAGCCTGAACCTGCAGGCACTCAAGTGCAGCAGCAATTTTCTGCATAGAGGCGGAAGTCCTCTGAGTGAAGTAGAACTACTTGAGTGTGCAAAGTTACTTATGCGCTTAAGCACTTTAGGATCTGTCCTTAATTTTTTTAAGCAAGTTTTCTGCCAAAATGGCAAGGAGTTTCACAACAATCAGCAGTTCTTGGGAGATTTCCTCTTCTTGTTCTAAATCTCATAAGAACAGCTGTTCTGGAGAAAAGTTGGCCATAGTTCCAGACAGGCTCCAAAACCACAGGTGGAGGCTCCAAGCCAGGGATGCATATGTACGTCTTCCTGAAATTTAATGGGGTTCACATTTTCTCCTTTCTCTCACTACAAAGCCACCACAGAAGGCGCAGTAGTAAATAAGGAAGCTTCACCAATGGACATTTTATTTGTTGTTCACTTTGCAGCCAACATTATTAATAAGATTTTTGGGTGAGACAGTTTAGCAACACTTTTTGCACTGTTCCTACTACTGACTAGCCCTGCTGTATTATGTACTAAGAAGTTTAATGTCTTTGTTTCAGTATTGCAACTCAGTAGGGAAACGGCCAAAGAAGAACCACACCAGGCGATGTGTAGGCAGGGTTCCTGGGGGCGCGGAGGATAGCCTCATAGGGTATTACTAGAAAAGGCATTTGTTCCAAGCATTACTACAGTATTACCATTGTTGTAATCAGCAAATACTGGCTGTAACAGCCCCAAGAGTAATTCCTGTGAAAGTTATGGTTCTTTGTAAGCTTTACCAGTTAGCATTAGGTGTGAAGCAGACACTACAATTTCCAGTTACTGCCTAACTTTAAGATAATTCATAAGACCTACTCAGTTTTCTCAATTAATTCCTTGGGTTATAAAAGAGAGATCCTCACCTAGAAACATAGAATTTCCTGCAGCATTTCCCAGTAGACTCACCTCCTATCTTCCCCAACAGAAAATTTGCCAATAGTCAACCTTTTGACAAGTCAGACATTTTTTCCTGCTTTAATCTACAACTGAAAACATATCTGCATGGAGTTCTGGCAGTGTTTAATTTGCTCATATTCATCTCACAAAGAGCATATTAATTTGTTCATATTAATATCCCAATGTATCAGGAGACTTGAAACCATGTATTTAGCTACTTATTTGATCCTTGTGCCACAAACACTGTCACCAGAAGTCATAACAAATATATGTTAATAGTCACGATCCGGGGAGCAGAAAAGGTGCAACAATTTCAGACACTAAAATTAACATTACAAAATTACTGCATTTGTAGTTAAATCATTCCCTCAGTGATACATTTCTGCTCAGTCAGGTCAAGACCGAGTATGCATGGTGGGGGCGGGTGGATGATCTATATAAGTTTATTATGTTGCTAAAGCCTCTCAACCACGTTTGTTACACTACACATCATCAGTTAGGCTCTATTAGACACTGAAGAGAGAGTCCATTTCACTAAATATGTCAAGTCCAACAAATTGCAAATTCCACAAAGTCTCAGTTTGAAATACTCTTATTTAAAAAAATCAGTTTGTGAAAACCTCTTTATTCTAAACTTTACATGGACTATTTGACTGGGGGTGCAGGAGAGAAACACTTCAATTGACCAGAAAAATGCATTAAAAATATTCCCTACTCATATTCTAACAGTAACAGGTCATTCACTCCTACCGTATAAAACTATCATTATCTTCCAGGTAGCACCGACATCCAGCATTACAGTGGGGCTGTCAGAGCTGTAAGAGAGGTTTTGGTGCCAGGGCATCGCGCAGGCCGGGGAGTGAGGGGGACCCGGGGCAGCGCAGGGCCCGTCCCACCGCCCCCAAGGGAGCCGGGCAGCCTCAGCAGAGTCCAGACCGTCGGGATAAGGCAGGTCCGTGCGCACGCCTGGAGTCGGTCTGCGGGTCAGCGTCAGGGACCGAGGGCCCCAGGCTGGGCTGAACTGGGGGTCTGGGTTGGGCTGGGCTGGGGGAAGCCCCGGGGGTGGCAGGGACGGGGAGGCCCGGGGTGCCCTCGGGGCCTGATGTTGGGCTCCAGCAGCAGTTCCTGGAATTTCACAGCTTATAAGGTGCAGGTGCAGAATTTAAAGTGGTCTCCAGTGCTCACAAAACCACTTTAAATTCCACACCAGCACTTTGCTAGTTACAGCGCTCCAAGCAATCTCTAAGAAGGAGACAACTTTGCTAAGAAACAGCAGAAACTCAAGCAAAAGTTATGACAGCTTTTCATGCACTTAATTGTGCTACATCTCCCCTTAGGTGTGATTAAGTTGAACTGCACACCAAATGGTACTCAAAATGATTAAAAGGTAACGACTAGAGAAATCAAGTCCTAAACTCTTCTGGTACTAATGGGTTAAACCAAACCATCAAAGTTCATGGATTAGTGCAGCAATGTCATTAGTAAAAGCATGTACTGGGATCCACCCCCTGAAATTCTCCAATCAGCTTTGGCTGGCAACAGATAGCAGCTTGGTGACGAATATGACTGGACTCATCACACATAATCGCAATGGGTTTCTCCTGCCAGCTCGTGGGCGGGAGTTAGAGTGGGGATACTACAAGATATGACTAATCATTTAAAGACTTTCAAATAGTCAAACTGTTCATCGCGGTCACCACCCACAACAGAGTCACAAGTTCATTTTCAATCGGTGTTTTCTCGGCTGGCAATCTCCCTCCTCTGCCTCACGGAGGCAGCGCTAATGATGAAGAAGCAGGTATGACCTGCATGGTATCAGGAGTAGCAGATACTGTGCTACTTAAACGCAGCAAGGATCCTGCATAGGAATGTAGGGTAAAATTGGCTTGCTTTCCAAAGGGAAATGGTTCTTGGGGGCTCACTATAAGGTTCTTCACTATAAAACTGACATGGACTTAAGAGCTTAGGAAGACCAGAATGTGTCCGAACTGATTTAGGAAGCAAGTTAAAAAGCAAATGCCTTGAAAGTGAAGGGAGAAGCTTGGTATTCCTCTCCTTGCCCAACAGGAGAGCATCATTTGCTAACCCTATGCAGCCACCAATGATTTGGTCCGTAGCCAAATCATTACATAAAACGATGAACCTGACAGAAATGAATGATTCAGAAGATTATGTCATTTTTAAGCTTTGCTCTTAGAGAGGATTTTGTACCAATAAATGGCTCCTTCAGTGCATTAATTCCAAGCATTTTTCTCCTGAAATCTTCCATTTCAATAATAAAATGCCATCCACCAAAATTCAAACACTGGTCTCATTCTATTCCATAATAAAAAGTTACAGGAAGGCAGTGTTAATGGGAAGAAAATTAGCTAGCTTCCTTCATAATTTTGCAAAAACAAACAGAATTGCTCTAAGTTTAAAAAAAAAAAGCAAAATTAAAAAAACATGTTCATACTAGCAATCCCAGAGGTCACTCTGATATGCCTTTGTTTAGATACAAGTAATATTAGAGAAAGAAGGAGAAGAAACAAAAGTGGATGTAGCATATGCATATAATCTGCAAGTGGCAACACTCCCAAACCTGCCATATAGATTCACTGCATCATGTAGCTCAGTCAAAATTCATTAGCTCTGTGTGCACGTATGTGCATATGGGAGAGTGTGTGAGAGTGTGCGTGTGTGTATTCACACATCTGCTTTCAATCTTGACACTGAGGAAATCCTACACAGTAGACACGTGAACTGTCTTTAACTACAACCTGAACCAAAGTGTGAAAGAGACAGAAAGGATTTAAGAGAAGGAGAATTTTTTTCTCATAAAAGTAGGACTGAGCTGCAGAAATGAGTCACTAAATACCAAGATTGTTTTGAACTTCAATTTAAGTGTCAGTAAGAGTTTGGTTTAGGAATTGAAACCAGTATAGTATTGTGAAATACACAAATGACAGATATTATTAGTAGCCATCACTAACTGGTATCATACCAGCTTCTTGAGAAACAATTCAAAGGAAGCTAAGGCCGCATTCGTCAAGTCTCCAGTGAAGACAAGTGTGACCCCATCTCAGATCTGATTAACTAGATGTAAAGCTGCAATATGCTGTGTGACTATACGATGCAAACAGAGGGCATGGGGGGTGAGGGAGGCCAACTATATTCCTTGAAACCTTAAGGTCTAGAAAAAACTACGAAGTACTCTCTGCATTCTCCATTCACTGAAACTTGTGCCATGTAATGGGTCAGTTCAAGCTGAAGTGGCACCGCACCACAAGGACCAAAGACAGTGAAGACAGTAGTAGCCAACTCTAACCCACCTGGCAGGACTCTGTGCTCTATACAAAGCCCCACCAAAGGCACTAAGTTGTACTACAGAGCTGACTCAAGGAGCAGTTAAACCAAGCAAGGCAAAAATGGTGCCTATAAAGTTCTCCTTTAACAGCAGAGCGCAAATAAATATATATATATATATATATATATATATATATATATATATACACACTTTGATCACAAGCAACTTGTAAGTTGTAGATTGCCTTTAACTTTAGTCCTCCAACAACCAAGGCTCTTACAGCATCCTACCTATAATTTCTACAGAAGAGTTGGGATAGATCAATTGAAAGTTACAGCCAGTTTCACTTCTGCATCTGTGCTATGTAAGGCAGGCGCCTTTCTTAACTTTCTGACTCTATACAACGTAATTTTGTAATGAGTAGAGGACCAAAGAGCTCTCTGAACTCTATGTACACTTACTGGATGGATTTCTGCTCCACTTTGGGTTTTGAAGCAGTGCCCATGCACTGAAGGAGGGTCTAAACAACTTATAAAAGTGGTGTTTTTAACAATTCTGTTGCAAAAACAGTTTTAAAAGACAAATGATGGGCTACCACAAAAGCAGTACTCCATATCTCTGGATACCTCTCAGCTGATTGTCAGCTATCTTAGCTGTATATTTAGCACAGCCAAGTATTTCCACATTTGCTGATCTTCTTCATGAAGAACCTCCATGCCAGTTCAAACCCAAGATTAATTTTATTGAACACCATGAACTACTTGGGAGGGAAGTTATAAATGAAACCAAGTAAGGAACAGCAGAAATTTTCAAAGCTACTAGAATTCACCAGGCACAAAACAATTTCTTCAAACATTTACAAATACAAACATTTCTTCAGTCATTTGCTCTTCTGAAATTGCTCTAACAATTAAAATTTTCCTGGCAGGACAACACTCCTCCTCTAGATCTTTTCATGCCTCATGTAACTCTTTTAGAACAACAACTACAAAAAATCACCAGTGTGTATGATATTCTAACAGATTCAAGTGACTATTTAGTACCACTGAGTTTTCTTTTGAATTTTCCCAAGCATTTTACAATATCATGCACAGATAAAATTTAACACAACATACTTAAAATACTGAAGGAGAAACATTTTAAAGCTGCTGAAAGCTGAATAATAATTCCTAATATCGACCCTTTGCATGGAGGTGGGCAGCTTACCTTCAGACAAAGAAGATAACATCATCTAACAGAAAGAAATGTTACCTTGCTGATAAGCAGCTGTTACTTTGCTCTGTGTAACAGCATTTTCTGTAGTGCAATAAAACACACTTCTTCAACCTTATTTCCAGTTATTGTTTGAAGATGCTAATTGATATCACAGTGAGCAGGGGCAAAGCATCTGTACGCTTTACTGTAATAAATATTCTTAAGAGTCTGTAGGTGAGGGTTATTTTATAGTAAGGAAGAGAAGTGGGCAATTTCATCCTATCACTTGAAAAGTCCTCACACAAAATACTTAAATGAACTCTCCACAGAAGTCATTCTGCTTTGAGCAGCCTGAATAGTATAGTCTTGTCCAAGTCCTTTATTCTAACATCATTTAATACAAACCAAAAGCTACCTTTACAATCCTGATGCTTAACAACTGAGATCTACACTGAAATCACGCTGTTATCAGCAGTGCCATTTTTCCTGTCTGGTGTAATTTCCTGTCCGCTAACCCAGGGAGCCTTCTTGCTAATGTGTGCTCTGACCTGCAGGGCCGCACACAGCTAACACACCAGCAGGCATTTGATGATGGCATTTCACAGCAGCCGCTAGGATGTGCAGTGTCCAAGTACACAGACCTCCAAATTTTATTCCAGAGGATCTGGACCACTGTGTTGCATCTGGCCAGAAATGCCCTCAAATACAGATGAGATATGACTTATGGAAAGTCAAACCTCAGCCCTAATCCAACTTAAAGGCATTTTCATTTACAGAAAGAGACCAAACATAAATCCACTGTTTATTGTTTGGCTGCCCTTTCCCCAGCTCTCCAGCTTCTAGTATCAGACATCTTCATTATCTCCCCCTCCTGCATAAGTTGTATTTTTATTTACATCTCAAACTCCCAGAGGCCATTACTGTAAGAGGTTGAGGACCATCCATGATAGGACCAAACTGAAACATGAAGTGCTAAGCATATTAAAAAAAGATCAGAAGGATTCACAGGAACTGTTTGCAGAATACCCATGCTCAAACTATGTCCTCTCTCAGCATTTACCCAGCAGACATCTCCGTCTCCTCAGTAGACGGAAAAACAATGGTTACTTCCCATTGAGCTCCAGGGGTCTTCCTCCCTGAGAGAACAGTAAAAAGCCTTTGCTCTGAGTCAAATCTCCCTTTGAGTTAGCACACACCTACCTTTCCAAACTAAACCTTTCCAAACTAAACCACCCTCTACCTCACTCTTGGCTTATGACATTATTTCTTGGGTCGCTGGCATGCAGAACAAAAGTCACCACGATCGGTGGTAGGCAACTGGCAATATGCTGCACAAGCTGAATCACTTCCTTGCTATTCTGAAGGCTACAACACTGACCTGCACAATAAGAGTCAACACCAAGAGCCAAGTTGCTGTAATACCATTTTAATAAATCCAGCAACCCTCAGATTTAAAAAAAGGAGAAAAATCAGCAGCAACAGGGCTGTCCCAAAGCCCATCCAAGCTTCATCAGTAACACAAATGTGTTAAAATTGTGTTCTGAAAAACTACAGTATAATTTGGTTGCCAGGAATACCATTTTATTGGTAAGCCTTGTAAAGCTGAGTGGGAAAATCTTACATGTGAAATCATTCTAATGATAATTTCTAAATTAACTGGTGACAACTCTTGTGTGAGACAGCTGACACCTGTATTTCCTAAGGCCATAAGTTAGAAACAGTCTCTTCCAATATGCTGCTAACCCTGAGCAGCTGCGGGGGAGGGAAAGACCCCTTGTTAAAATGAATCCTTTGGGACAGTAAAGCTGGGAACTAGCACTTCCATTCCCCCTTTGCTTAAACAACAAGAGTCACAAAGCAGAAGGACCACAGTGTCAGCCAAGGAAGGAAGAAACTGCATAGCTATGAAAGTTTATGACATCCCGTGGGTAAGAAAGCAGCGATCACCAAGCATAATGCAGTAAGGTTTAAGTAACTCTGCAGTTTCATAGTGTCCTGTGTGTCGCACAGTCAATACAACACCCCAGTCTCCATTTTATTCCAAAAACCTGATATACCATCAGAATATCAGTGTCAAGTTCTGCAAAAAGAAAATTATCATTATCTCAATCTTTTGGTACAATATTTGTTTTTGTCATTTTGAAGAGCTGTCAGAATTTTAAATTATTAGGCAGCGCCATAGGGGTGAGGGTGTTGGGAGTAAAAATTCGGGGAGGGAGGAGGGAAGTGAGGATGGCATTCCATAGATCAAATGGTATCAAATTTATCATTGTGCAGACATTTGTTCCCGGTTCTACCAGTTACTGCATGTCACAAGCTACGAGCAACATGAGAGCAGTTCCTAAATTTGTCCAAAAGGAAGGAGTCATTTGGACTTGTTGCAAAGGCTTAAGGATAAAGGACAGAAAAAAAAAAGAAAAAAAAAAAGACACAGCCAGAAGCTCCAGACCTGACCTATTTTGAAGATGTCCACAGCAAAAGAGAAACAATGCCCTTTACTAACAGACTAATTGCATGTGCTAGCTGAGAAAGTTCAGCCCAACAGCTGTAAGCAATGTCACAACAAGAGCACAACACTGCACTTGGCACAAGACAGGACTACCTCAGCTGCCCTCCTGACGACTGCTGAGATAGTTTAAAGAAAAATATAATTTGTTTTTTTGACATGCAAGCAACAAAGAGCAGTTAAAAGAAATCTGAGTTACTTTTTCTTTGCCCATATCAATTCAAAGACAAACACAACTGCTCTCTTGAAAGAAGTTCAAGCGGGCTACTATCGGAGACTTAGCCTCACCCTCTCCTTTCCCACTCAGTGAAGAAAATAAACCACACACACCAGCTACAAATAATAACACCCAGAAACTCCAAGAGTTTCACAACTGCCCCTTAAAGAAGGGGAAAAAAAAGAAGAAAAAAGAAAGAAAAAGCCACACGCAAACACAACTTGAAAAAAACACACACAAACACAACTTCTAGAAAGGTCAAAAATTTGAGAAAATGAGAAAAAAACATAAAACCAAATGCTAGAGTTTCAAAACGTCCTCATTAGCCAACGGCATCTGTCTAATATCTGTCTAGGCTATTTGAGTAGCTTACTTCATGTCAAAATTTCATTCCTTGAATCAACATCTGCTCTAAATGGCTAATGTACAGAAGAGAAGGATGGAATTGTCTTTAGTTTCTCCGAAAGAATATATTTGAGAAGACAAAGTTGCAGTTTATAAACTACATTTCTTTAAAATCTGTGTATATCGATCAAAATCCAGCAGTCTTTTTGGTTCTGCTTTTTACCCAGCCAGATAGTTTGTTCTCATCTTTGAACTAAATAGAAAAAATATGAGAGTCTATTTAAAACATGAGCAGCCAGAAACTTTAGCATTCAAGTTAAGCACCCTACTCTGCGGTATGAGGTTAACCTCAAACGCTTAGAGGGTGGTTTAAAGCACCAAGCTATGGTTTGCTTAAGATTAGCTACCCTGCTTTTAACCAAGCAACCAACATATCACTGCCTTCCCGCTGCAATTCCTACTTCCTAGGGTCGCCTGCAGCCCCGGGGCCTGCCCTGAGGAGGGAGCTAAAGAGACAAGAGAGGGCACAGGCCTAGGGTGCAGGACACCTTCGGTCACCTGTCAGCATTTCGCATACACGCAGAAGTCTTAGGGACGGGCCAAAACTGAAATAATCCTCATTAAAAGCAGTGTGAAACTGCTGTAAATATTATTCAAGGGGAGAACTTGACTCCACTGCAGTCAAAAATTCAGACATCCAGTCACAGCCAAAAGAAGAGAAAGCAGTAGATTATGTGGGATGTGGATTTTAGGCTAATTTTTACAACACCTTCCCAGCCTTCTATGTATTCCCTACCAGACAGCAGCCTACCCATATCAAAAACCCATGAGCACATGCTCATGCACGCACAGAAAATTTTCGGGCTAAGCGAAGTGCCCCCCGGGAGGTACACAGTGTGCAAGGCACACTGCAGTTGTGTCGAGGGAGGCCTTTCACACGGCGTGGGAGTGCAGAATGTGCCATGCGATCCCAGCCTACCCCAGGAGGAAGGGAGCAGAGGGAAGGACAAACAGCACAACGCAGCAGCAACGCTGGAACAGCAGCAGAGGGGACCAGATGTGGACAAGGAACACAACTCTAGCTTAGCTTAGACACAGTTACTCAAGGTGCAAGGGCTCTAGTCCTTTCATGAGATTAATAATCTAAGATCAATTTAGGGGCCTGATGTGCACACAGGCACTTGGCAAATAAAAGTTGATACACTGTTCTTGTGAACCCTTTGCATCTGAGAAAGTGGATTCTCTCCTTGTTGGATTTAGTTACGGCAGTGGTAACAATTTACCTTATATATCATATATTGTAAAATGGAACATTAGATTAAATCCACATTCTGGCATATTTTATTAGATTTTCAACTGATATCCCACCACCACCACCAGCTAAAGCTGTGCCTAAAGGCTGTTCCATGGTCTGCTCAGCATTTGAGTGGGTGAGCACTAAGCTAGAACAGGTCCTGGTGGGGCTCGAGAGGTCCCACAGACAGTGGGCAACCTCCGTGCCATCCCTTCTGCAGGCACAGTGTGGACACGCCAGTGCCCTAGACTGTGCAGCCCTTAAACAGTGTGGAAACATTACAAGTCTCATTGTCAGGAAAAATAAGAGTGAGTGGAAAAGTTTAGTACATGTCCTTAATTTGAGAGATGGAAATAATCGAGTCACAGGTGTTGCTAAGGCATTTGAATTTCACCTGCAGTGGCTGACAGCAGGTTAGTAGTAGCCTCCTTTGAGGCCCACAAGCCTTTTGGGTGAGACGTAACAGGAGAGAGGGAGGGTGACAAGGTTTCCCCAGCCAGACGCCTGAGGGGAAAGGCAGGGAGAGAGAATTCCAAGTGCAGTTGGCCACATTTGAGATATTTGGTTTCAGCGTACGTTTTAGAAAAGGAATGGTATGCTTAAGCCTGGCCACAGGCATCGGTCAAGCTCTTGATATAGCCACCCCCTTCCTGAGCTTTCCCTGTTCCACTGGCATCAGTCGTACAGCTGGATGAGTCCGCTAACAGGCTGGCACTTGGTCTTGCGTGACAAATGGGCTGCAGTGCGCACAACTGACAGACACGGCGACACTTTACCGAAGGCATTCATGCTTCACTGTTTATTATAGACCATTTTCCCGGCAGCACATGCACTAGAGCTGACTAATGATACTGTGTCTCATTTCAGATCTCCAAGTTCAAAAAGCTGCTTCCAGCTGGACCTAGGAATGAAAGCCCATGAAAGCTAGAGGCAGCATGTGCACCTGCATGTTTGAGGATGACAAGCCTGGCTCCCCCAAGCTCCTGGGATCCCAAATGAAGGAGGGTCTGCAGTGTCGCGACCCCCACCACCACCTCAAGACATGGTGGAGGCACAGCCCAGAGAACACCTCACCAGCAGAAGGCCAGAGAGCTGCCATAGCACCAGGTCAGGCTGCAGGTCCTGCATTTTGTGAGGGGCCAGCTGGGTATTTGTATTTACACAGTTGTGCTTTCGCCTGG
The DNA here is from genome assembly GCF_036417845.1 of Apteryx mantelli. Taxonomy (NCBI): domain Eukaryota; kingdom Metazoa; phylum Chordata; class Aves; order Apterygiformes; family Apterygidae; genus Apteryx; species Apteryx mantelli. The sequence continues at coordinate 60,902,998 of NC_089982.1, forward strand.
CACAAACAGGGGCTACCGGTGGCAGAAATGCAAGCTGATACCTTGAAGGCAGAGAGGTTTGGTGGGAGTGGGGGGAAAAACCCACACACACCACAATATTTTTCTGGGCATTTAGCATGACTGAACTAGTCTTGCTCTTCAGTATCACATGAGGTGAACAGAGGCACCAATCCAGAGGGAAAGATACAACAGCCATCAAAAGCAGTTGAAATTTGTAATAGGTGAGTCAAGAGGCAGAAAGACTTTGTGGTTCGGTTTGCTGGAGACCTAAACAGGACAGTATTTATTGCACAAAAGATGTTGGGACAGGCTGCAAATACATCAAGGCACTTAAAGGCACCGTGCAACAACAGTACCAACCCAGCACTCGGGAATCTTTTGACAGCCCGGTGTTAGGTCAGAGGCCTGGTAGATGTCCACAGCAACAGCAGAGCAGGTTCCCAGGTTCAGCAATGATGAGATCTGTGCTATCACAAGTTAAATTCTCACAAATCTCTTATTTTGAACAGAGGATGTGCAAGAGACTGAATCAGGAATGAAAGCAGTGTGGAAATTCAGTTGCTATGAGAGCTACAAAACACTCTAAACAGGGCAATTCCAACCCGGATACTTGTGATCCAACTAATCATGCCCTCTTTCATGTGAATCATTATCCAGTGAAGAGCTGGTGGATTAAAAAAAAAAAAACAGAAAAAAACCCACACAAATGCATGCTATTTCCCAGCAGGCCAGCCAAGCATAATGAAAAAGGATGCTGTGCTCAAACAACCTCACCTCATAGCAAAGCCCACGCACTCAGAGGTTGAAGTCAGCACGCAGAGATGGGGGATCTTTTGGCCAGAGCTAAGGGCCAGCCTAAAGCAGACAGCATCGGGAAAAGGACTGAACTTTGGGGGCTGCCTCCAGCTGCACGCAGCAGGCCACCATCTTCATTTCTCTAACCTTGATCCCCTAACTGAATCAAAAGGGATGGGATTAAAGGAGAGGTGTCCTGCATCCATGTATTCAACATTGTTTATATAGCCAGATGAAATAAAAGACAGTTGAGATCTGACATTCAAAATCCTACTTCAGTCTCTGCGTGTCATCCTCCTTTGACTCAAGCACATGTGAACATTTGAAAAAGGAACTTCAACTGAACATGTCATAACATTGTTATGTTGAAACTCATTTTCTCCTCAAATAAAGATGGTGATTCTCCTGATTTTGACAGTCACAAATGTCTGCACAGGAACTGAATTCACAGAATAAGTTTAAGCTTTGAAGCCATCTTTCTCCAGGCAAAAATTAATACAGCAAGCAAGTAGTTTACATAAAGCTTGGCTATTTAGTTCTAGTGAGCCAATAAACTGCTTCTGAAAAAAAATTAAGAAAAATTCTAGTTTTTAGAATTTGTAATCGTCACATTTACTTACATACTGAAAGAAAAACAAAGAAAACCAATCAAGCTCTTTAAGAAATGCTAAGATCTGTCACCAATCTTATACCAACTTTGTTTATTCAAATTTGCGACTAAGAGTAACTTTGCAAATCTTTATATATTGTAGTTTGCTTGCTTATTTCCTCCCATTTTCATATTTGCATTTAGAAACATTGTGTCTGAAATAACATTTAATGAGTGAACTGAATAGTCATACAGTGGAAGATATCAGTAAAACACTGTTTTTTATTCAAAATGTTCAAGTTGTTTCTAATAACAAATTTAAGCACTACAGGATTGCTTGCAAACATTTCAGAGTAGCAGCACTTTCAGTTAAATGCTAAGAGATGCTGATCAGACCAATCACAGGAGTAAGACTACTATTAAGCCTGCAGAACATTTCCTACTCTCCATACCCTAAAATTTGAGGACTGAGGTTAATTAGATAAAGACCAATAAATTATGCCTGTCTTCTGTATTTCTGCATGTATTTCTGCCTGTATTTCTGCAATAGCACCCAGAAAACATAGAAAGGGTTAGCCAGCAGCCTTATTCCACTCTATAGAACTGAAAGTCTGATTTTCAGAAATGGGAAACTGATGGTGCTCACACATATAAAGGAATGGGGAAAAAAAAACAAGTCCCAGTTGTGATGCCCACACTTGCCAGTAGGATATAACCACCTTCTTTACTGTATTTGTTTGTTTGTTTTCCTAAAACCAGTCTGAGATAATGTCTGGGTCAAGCTAGTGCAATGGGCACATTCCAGCTTCAAAAATCTCTTGTTTACTCCTCTTTCGGGTAGCTTCATCCTGTCAGCTCTTCCCCTTACTTCAAGGTCAGCTACAGTGGGAAACAGGGTGTATTCTCAGTCTTTCAGAAACCATCTGTACCTACAAGATTTAACATAAAAAGGTATTTTTCTTGGTGCCTGATTATCAAGTGTCTGCCATGCAACTTTCCACATTCTCTTTGCCATCAACAGAAACCTGCACAAAGCCACCTTGTGCTAAAATCTCAAGTTTCTCCTCATTTCTACAAGAGACATTAGCTGCAAGCATTTTCCCAGGGTTCCAGCCAAAACTTATTTCGCCTGCTTGTGTCCCCATTTGGGAGCCTGTCCTCTCCTTCTGCCCACTGTCATAGTGCAACTATTGTTCTGAGAGATGATTTCATGCCAACACACCAAGAGAGAGCAGTATGATGTAGACCCTGTGCTTCAAAGCCAGACAGATAAGATTTCCTTTCTGATCAACACTTATCTTACTAAAATGGTAATAGAAGGCTTATAATGGCATCCTAAAACTTACCTCAACTTAAATATATAGTTTTCTGATTCCCTGAAGCTTTTCTTTCAGATAAGCCTGCTCATTTTACAGTCACAGCACAAAGGCAGATACAAAACCCAAGCTTCTATCATAATAACATTTAAAGGGTCACCACGTAGCTTCCACATAGCCAAAATGTTTTAAAAACTGAAGAGTCTCCAAGGCGGAGCTGATTCTCTAAGGTGAGACAGAAACTTACCTTCTACCTGAATTTGATACATGTCCCCAGAGCCTTCCAAGAATTAGCTGCAGGGAAATGTGATGTCATTTTAAGTGTATGCATGTGTGTGTACTTAATACACAGCCTTAGCCACCTTTCATTAGGCCTACCAGCATCACAAAGGAACAGAATCATCAGCTAGCAGGATCTGAGCTGATGAACAATTTGCCTCAAAAATATTCAATGTATTTTACAATGAAAGAGTTGGATGTTAAGACAACACTGTCCTACAATTCCACTGAAAGTCCTATATGGTGACAGGACTCATTCATGCCCAAAGAAGGGAAGCAGTAGCAAAGAAGGAAAAAAAAGATGGTTTGGATTGATCCCAGGTTCCTTACAATATTTCTTTAAGAATATTTTGTTTTGGCAAATGCCTACTATTTGTGAACATTAACATAGTTTGTTTTTGAATTCAAAACATATTATTGTATTGTGAGGTCACATCAGACTTGGATCCTCTAAGTCTTCCTGCTTCTGTAATATTGCATTTGTTCATTGATTACCAGAATGAAGTAAAATTTACTATGGTTCCTAGGAACAGATGCAATTCCAACAGAACTCTTTAATTTCTGCTTCCAATGCTACAAAAACAGACATAAGTCTATTCTTGTTGAATGTACCTAACAGCCTTACATAGCTTTTACAGCTTGTAGTTGAGTCAAAAGAGGAAAGTGAAATTTGAAGATTATGTTTGAGCTAAAAATAGATCCCTGTGCTTCAGTTCTGCCACAAGATATTTTAAAGAGTTCCACATGAATACTATTCTACAGCACACAAAAACTGAACGTAGTGGGAATTAAATAAATCATTTCAATTTGACTTTTCACTCTAATTACAGAAGTTACTGAAAATGTTATTGAGAGAAAAACAGATTTAGAATTGCCTGGTGATAGCAAGCAGATCCACTACCAAGACAAATTGACAGAACAGATTTCCAAGCCTTTATGACAGACAAATTTTGATCTATTAACCTTCACATTAGGAATTCCAGCTAAAGAATTCAGAAAACCTGAATACCAAGGAATAGATGTCTCCACATAACAGGACAGACGTTACTGAATATTATGCCCAGTCCTCTTTCCTGCCACAGGTCATTTCAAAATTCCTGACATATGGACTCCTAATTCATCATGACTTCTTCTCACTTCCAAAAAATGATCATAAACATGAAAAATATGTTATATTCCAGTTGAAATGTGTATAGTGAGCCAGAAAATTCATGCTGGACAAGCTCTTTGATGGGCTTTTTCCAGGGAAGGGAAGACAAAAAGTCTGCAATGCCTGGTCAAAGCATTAATAATTACAGCAGTTTATTATCTATTAGCAGGGGAAATAAATTACTAGGATTCTATCCTGGTAGGGGAAAAAAAAAGAAAAAAAAGGGATGGTTCATAGCCCAAGGGGATTTCAGACCTGCTTCCTAGCCATTAGAACCAGCAAGGGTGGCACATGCTTCCAGATCTTGTGACACAACAGCAGCCACACTGCTCTCGTTTAGGTCACTGACTGCTTTAAAGCATCACAAGGCAGTGAGGTATGGGAATGATGGGGCTACGAAAACAGAAGGAAATGGGAGACAGAGCTGTCTGAGAACAATCAAGAGCAAAGAACTGACAATAAGACCAGAAAAATCATTAGGTCATTTGATGCGATATCACAGGAGAGTGAGTTTAAAAGGCTCAGAGAGAAACAGTTCAGGCAAGGACATGACATTTCCTTGCTTGCTGTGTAATTTAAAGGTAGGTAGCAGAGGGAGGAAAGAACAGCAAGGAGCTGAAGAGATGGTCTTGTATTTCAGTAACACGGTTACTGAGATTTGAATACTATCCTGGCTTGTGCCACAGTACTCAGTTGTGTTACTAGTCAAGTCATTTAAACTAAGCTTTTCATAGCTGATCACTAGTCACACGTTACTCATTTACTATGAGTGCCTGGCATCCCAGTGCATGGAAGAGAGCCATAGCTGTGCCTCTATAATGCTACAGAATGCTAAGCACATTGCAAAGAATAAAAGGTCCTAAGAGTCTCAAATTAGCATACAGTCTTGAATCTATTTTCTCTGTGCCACAGTCCCTGTACTTACAGCGATGCCATGAAATAAGATTTGTGTTTGCAAAGAACTTTTTTTGCAAAGATACTGTGGAGATGAGCACCACAAAAGTCTGAGAAAGTTAGCAATTCTGTCCTCAGGATTTGGTTTGAATAGCACATAATAAACATGGCAAAGGATTGCACGTTGAACAGTAAGGAGAAAGTGAAACACTGAATAGTTGTTCATTAAGAGCAGCACTATTCACTCTGTGCACTAAAGAGATGCTCAGAAGAAACACAGCAGTGACCACGTATTTAATATGCATGCACATGAAGAATTGAGCTTGCAGAGACACTATTATATTATTTAGCAAGCCTGACCTTGCAAATTTCATCACATTCTTCTAGACTGAAGATGGAAACTTAGACATGCAATTATTCAAAAAATAAGTCTCAATTCACTAGCATTTAGCAGTCTTCAGTGAGATCAGGTTCTGAGATGCTGGATACTGTACGAGTAAAGTAAAAACCTATCCATTGCTCCAGAGAACATACAGCACACTTGGTATTTTACTGTTTTTGTGTTTGCACATGCAACTCAGCCTAACAAATGCTGCAAGCATAGGACAGGACATGAACTGCCAAAGAACTGAACAATCAGATAAAATGTATGCTCAAATGAATAATAATAAAAAGGTTTAAGAATTTAAATTTTAACTTAAATTTGATGGAAGAAGCCAAATAGCCTAGCTGGGCTTTAGTGGAGGCTAAAACTCCAGCAGTAGCCCATGCATAGCAGAGATACTCTATGTAGATAAAAGAATATCATTTGCATTAGTATTCACTTGTCTTCTTATATAAGCCCTACTGTTCATGACAGCATGAAGCTGGCCATTCAGGTACTGCACACAGGAAAGCTCCATTGCTTTGGAAAATTAGGTATTCCAAGAGTAATATATTGAGCTTTCTTCATCTCTGTGCAATATTATACCAACTGGTCTGTATGGTATTAGAAGCAACCATAACTGGTTAAAAAAATCATGCAATATATCTAAGAAATGCAGGTCATTTATTTTCCCATAGCGAACAGCTGCTTGTTTATCCTTTGGGTTATGGAACTTACTTCTGTTAACTTAAAGTCACAACAAAAGAAAGCAAAGTAAACTGACTAAGACAAATTACTCTTAGAAAGCATGCTAAATTTCTAAGGCAAAACTGCAAGTCTCCTGTAAAAGTTTAAGGATATAATCTTATGATAATAATAACAATTATTATCCAGAAGGAGCCACTCAAAATCTCAAGCTACAAAACTTATCCTAAAATTAGAGTGCTAGAGGACAAAGCTAGGGAATATCTAGAGTTGATACTGAAAGATAGTAATGAAAAGCTATCACCAATGATAGAAATCTGTGTCTTCTAAGACACAGATTTATGAAATCTCCCAGTCAGGGACTAAATAATTAAAGAGGTCATCTCCAGCTAGAATCTTGACTCCAGCCTGGACCACAGTCAAAGTCTGTCAAACTCCAGTAATACCAGTAATACAAGTATCACACAGGAATTTCTGTCGGCTTGAGCACAGAGACTGAGGATTGATCACACCCACACTGTCACACCTCTGCTGCCCCTTTCAGCTTTCCTTTCTGAAGGACTCCCTACCAATGTTTATCAGACAGACTTCTGAGGAGCCATCTCTTAAGAGTAACTTTATAAAGGTATCCAGCCACAGAAAAATTAAATTCTTCCCAAATAAGCACAATCCCAGGGCAAGAAATACCAGTTCATACATGTGCCTGTGTGCGTCCTTGCTGGCTCCACAGCCAGGACTGACCTGGACAACACTTCCCAACAGAGCTCCAGCTCGCCCACCCTCCCAGGCAGTCCCACAAGACACTGCTCACAGGGAGGGGGGAAGGAAGGACAACAGCTCAGAGGTACACCATAGGCAGAGGGCAGGCATGACCAGCACCCAGCATCTTCTGCACAATCTGGCCAAGCATTACACAACCAGAAATATTTCAATAGAAACTGAACATGAATGGCTGTTTTAAGGGAAACTTCTAATTTAAAAGAAAAAAATTAGGACATTGTAAACTATTTTATACAACTATCATTTAAATGAAAATGGAAGGGTGTTGGTGAGCTTTTGGGTTTGTGAGGCAGGGGTGGAATTTTCACTTTAATCGCAAAAAAAAGAGGCCCAGAAAGCCATGTTCCCTTCACACTTCTACCAAGCTCAGCTGCGTGATGTGCACAACATTACTTAATCTGTGCCCATCACCAGTAAAAGCAACTGAAATGCCCTGTCTGTGCATCTCAGCACAAGGGAGTCCTGCACCCATCCTTGGAACAGCCAAGTACAAGACCGTACAAACAGAAGGCAGGAAATTTAAATTCTTTGTTCTTTAACAGAAAGCTGGACATATAAATTGAGTTTTCCATTTAAGAAAAATATTAGTTTCTCAACACTTGTCTAGTAAATCTTTCTGCCAATAAACCTTAATTAAGCAAACCAGGGTTTTTTCATATTCTTCAGTTTCAAGAAGATGAACTTTTTGATTACAGACATGGTAGCAGGAATTTATTTTTGTTTATTAAATAAGATTTAACACTGTTCTCTCCTTCCAGAGACAGACTTCTGTTGTGTCAGATCTCACACACAAACACACACCTGTTTTTCTACATATTTTCCAAATATAAGATGGACTGATATTTTAAAACTGTGGCATCTTAAACCAAAGTCAGTGAAGTCTAAAAATACAACACACATCAGCTGAACAGAGTACTGGAAACTTAACTCCTGTTGAAAGATCATCAGTTCTTTTGCCCTTCTATTCATGTCTTTGCTCTTTCCAATAATGAAAACCACCTTTGTTTCTCTCCTTTCACACCCATGGCTAGCCCACAAGAGAACTGCTCACCAGAAGCATATCAAATTCATTCAGTGCACTCAGGCAGCAAGATAAATCAGAATGAATTGATGAGGCTAAGCAAAAGGATATTGGTGTCATAAAAATTAAGAGCTTATCACTATTCTTCCTAGAATTACACAGAATATTATAGACAGAATAGGCATCTCTAGTGCTGAAGTCAGATGAAGACCATGAGAGACCAATACATGTTCTTAACGTGCTCTTCATCATATAAGAGATCCAAGGCCAGTAAGCAATGTATTAGGAAAGAAACAGATGTGAGAGCACACCCCCCAATCAGAGTTCTTCCTTTTACCTGCTTATCAGCAACAAAACAACATGCATAAGGAAATAAAGTCTCTCCATGCAGCCTGGACCACTGCCAGGACAAACTAAGCTACCAGTTCAAAATAGAAGTGACTCCTGATTTTAATTACAGGAGGAATGCTTGCACATTAGCTTAAAACTAGAGTTCCCGAACCATAATGCACAAGGTAGTTACTTGACTGCCGAGCACCAGAGGAGTGAGAGAAATGGTCACTAAAGCACCAAGTGTCCCCAAAATGCTAAGTATTCTCCTCTAACTGCACATAGGCCACCGGTACTGACAAGAGCTGCTGTTGCCCCCTTCAGAGAAGAATAGGTGGCCAGGCTGGAAGGACGCCATCTGCACCATCAGCACAAACCAGCAGAGAGAAAACACTGGCACCGGTGCCATCACCACCACTCTTGCAAGAATTCCCTTCTCAGGACCATGCTGCCCAAGAGAACCAAGTTTAGAAGCTACAGAAAATCATCTTCAAGGAGTGAACAACACAAATACGCTTAGAAAATCCTTCTTATGGACTTCACCAATTGTTCAAGGAATGTATACAGAGCCCAAAGCACAAATATGGTATCTGTGGTGCCCCAAGAACAAGCAATGCTGAAAGAAGTCTGCTTTTAAGGTTTTGGCTTGAAAAATATTTGGGGGGACGGAGAGGGAAGAAGGGGTAGAAAAAAGAAGAGTATTTATGGTAAATCTTTACTTTTTGCCCACTCAGCAATTAAGCTAAAATTCCAAAAGATTAAGGACGCAGGGCAAGCTAAAATTTTTAAGCACTACAGAATTACTGGTTTTATGGGTCTGCCAAATGACTGCACACTCCAGGCAGAGCATTCTGGCTGCAGAAAGCCTTTAATGCCAATGAATAACTGTTACCAGGAATAATGTCAGCAGAACAGCTGTCAAGGTGAAATGCTGTTCAAGTTTGCTGGAGGAACAACTGCCTGGAGTTGGAAAGTGATACATTCAGCCCAACTGCAATACAAAGAGCAGGAGCTGAGGTGTCGGTTTAACTAACACCTGCCACCAGCACCTTCCACCTTAAAAATGGGAGTATGAAGGAGGCAGACTGAAGCAGCAAAGGAAACCAGCAACTATTCTCTTCAGAAACACAGTAGTGTTAACTCTGGAACAAATTTGAGAGTTATCTCAAGTCTTCTCCAAACAGAAGATGTGAAAAGTCAGTACATATCTGTACTCAGTACTTCTCCCTTTCCATTGAGGTGGGAAGGGATATTAAATGCCAGCATAAAAGAACAGTTAAGAAAATAAACAAACTCACAGAAATTATGTAACAGAGAAGCTCTATTAGGCTCTGCTTAGCCTTGCTGAAGGCAGGTCTGCAGCAGACTTGCTACCATGTACTTCCAGTACAAGGAGATACATTTCTCCTGCATCACCATCAGGTCTGGCACCCTGACTCCAACCCGGTCTCCCCAGAAAAAAAAGGGGAGTGGGTTGGAAAAGCCTGATCTAGATTATACTCTCTGAAGTGCTAATCTGTTACAGCTTGTGTCTTTTGATGCTCTTTATCCAGCCTCTGCGCTTGTCCTCATCTCCTCCTTTCACTCAACTAAATCTCTTAAATTTGTTTTCTCTGCATCAGATTTGGACTGGCTTGTAAAATGGTGAAACAGGATAAGGTTCATTTCAAATGCATTCACCAGAAGCTCAAGGCATAGCAGCTGTGCTGAGCCAAGGCCTCACTTGCTTCGTTGAGCTCCTAGATGCAGCCCAGGAAATAAGGGAGACTGAAATTCTTATATAAGAAATACATTCTGGTTCCTGTGACAGTGCTTCAAGTGGCAACACAGCATTTCAGTCCTTCAAGCAGCACGAAAAGGAAGGCCCATGCAGAAACCCAGGAATGAGCTTATATGAAAAAAACCTTGAAGCTATATGCACTAAAGCATATGAAAATACAGGGAGGCTGGATGACCAACTACACACAAATTATTCAAGTAAGCTTGAGATAGCCATTTTCCCACATAAATATTTGTTGTTTAAAGCACCTGGGACACACAGGATACAGACAGCTGGCAGCATCCATGTGACAAAGATGCATCAAGCACCTTTGGCCACCTCATCTGCTCTGTATTAACAGATGGATTACTGGGCAGTCATGACCTCTTGGTAGCTTACAGAAAACAAAATCCCCTGACCTTCCCTGCACAAACAGCAAGTAAAATGCCCAGAGTGTTCTGGCCAACCGAAAGTCCCATATGAAGTCAGATGGGCTGATGATGAGAAAGAAACAGGCGGTCTGCATTATGAGCAAGAAGGAAGTTGCAGTTCTGTTTCTCAGTTCTATTAGTCTGAATAATGTCACTGCACTAGGAAAAAGCTAGTTACCACATTCTAGAAATTCCCAAATACGCTCTTCCCCTCCAACAGCCTTGTTAGACTTCTGGCAGGAGGAAATCACAGTTCTGAGGAGCAGGATAAGTGCACAACATGCCTCAAACCTTTCTTGCTCTTTATACAGCAGTTTCCTGTAGCACTATAGGGCTAATACAATTTAATACAGTTTGAGACTGCACCATTTCCAAAAAGTTTGCTCTGGATTTGATTTATTTCAAGGCCCTTAATGTGGGAAGTTGAAAAGTAGTTTCCATCACAAAATTCTAAATTGAAAAAGAAAATCCACTATGGCACTTCAGAATTAAGCACTCCACTGAAAAACTAGCAAGTATTGGGGGGAAAAAAAAAACACACAAATACCAGATCTGCTTTTAACCAGAATGTGCACTCAAGACACTTTTGGCTGAAATCCAAACATAAAAGTAAAAAAATAAAACTTACATAGCAGTACCACAGCAAAGAGACTAGCAAACTACAATGAATGGAAATTAATGGATAAAATCCCGCAGCACTGGTAGACAAGTTCTTTACTAAATCTTACTGGAATGTCCTCTCAGAGCTACCCATATGAATTTTCATTAAGTTATCCAACAGCTATCCACAATGGTTTTGCTTACTTTCTCGCCTGAAGCCACTCACAAGAAGCAAAATGATGGGAATAAAGTAACAAAGCACTTACTACCAAGATGCATTTCTAAATGAAAATAAGGATGTTTTAGTTTAGCACACTCTGAAAGTCTCAAGCACTAACTGCAGTGCACCCTTCGCACACGGAGCTGCAATAAACCCAGCTCAATGTGCATCTTTGAAGAGCACCAACACCAAGTGAACCTCTGCAAATCTACTTGGTGACTGCATCCTGGGAGAAATAATCACCAAAAAAGATAAGTGGGGGAGGTGAAATTACTTTGTAAAGCTACTTGTGACTAACTCAAGCTTCACCTGTTTTATTTTTAACACCCTGCTCCCTTTACGCTTACCTCCTCGGGGGAATGTCTGAACTCCTCAGCTGTGCTGTGCCAATCTAAGGCGCTCTGGATGCCAGCAACCACTACGCCACAGCCGCCACCTCCAGTTTAAGAAGTGGCCTGCATGCCCAGACCCTTCAGAGGCTAAAATGTAACATTCCCTGTGGCCAGTACCTCTGATGGGCAGAATATTGCTCTTGACAGACAGCACCTGACAGTCCAGCATACTTGGCAGAGCAAGAAGATGGACAGAGTGGCACTGATCGCAGAGAGGCAGAAAATACGGCCCCAGCAAGACCGAAGATCTGCATGTTCATAATTAAAACGTTTTGAGGGTATTTTTGCTTCTCTTTAGAAAAGCCAAGCTGTTTCTAACAAAAGATCATTTGAGTCGCTTGAAGTTTGTTGATTTATTACTTTTTTCATGTTATTCCAAAACTGAAGGCCCCCTTGTCCAATTAAAAATTATTTTGGGGAGGAGTAGGATGTTAAGCTTGCATTTTATATCATTTCTTCCAACTCAGGAGAGAGTCACCTTTATGATTCACCAATTCTGACATTTTCTTTTTCCTGCTGTTAGTGACATTTTCCTGGGAAACAGTTTGTTTTCTTGGCTATCTGTAATTAATCCCAGCACTGGCACAAGATACACACTGCACGTGCATGCTCCCAAATCAGGACCCTCCCCTGCCCAAACCACAAGTTTAAAACCCATCAGAATCAGAAAAACAATAAACAGAAAAATATTTTTACATTTGCTGACACTTTTTCTGTTTAGATTACATATTTACAATTATGCTTCTGGACTTGAGGAATATTTTAGAAGTTCTCTATTGCAAAGCCTGACATATGGAAGCCCATCGAAATAAAGCACAACAGTTGCATGGAAACAAAGATACACTGAGCGACTAAGGAATTCAGCACTAAACTCCTGAGACACTGGCATCCCTGCCAACGGCAGGCTGACAGAGACAAGCCAGTTTCCTCACTCCTCCCTCCCCGTCCAGAAATCCAGGCAGAAAATGCTCTCTGCCAAGTAGCAGACTTTAGCTAACATATCATGGCTCCTTTTTTAATTAGACAAAAATTGGAAAATAGAAGAAAATTTTAACAAATGCAAGCAACTGATGATAGTTAAAACAAGGAATTATCCAAGAAAATTGAAGGTGGGGGGGAAAGAACTTCAGCGCTTTTCCCCAGATATTTAGGCTTTCATTCTCTGACAGAAGAGTGCAGAAAAATCTGTTATTTAGGACACTGCAAGATCAGTCGAGTAGAAAGTTGGAAGAAGTGGGTTTTGTTTGTTTTTTGTTGTTGTTGTTGGGGGAAGGTGCCCAATACACATATATTTCAGGTGTAAAACATGCATAACCTTGATATTCAAGAACTTACAGCATTAGAGTTATTAGTTCAGCAGTTTCCCAGAACACTTGCGCTCATCTAAAAACTGAAGTGGTAGGTTACGGATTTGGGGGCTGTGCTACATTTCTTTTAAGACATTTTGGAAAGACCTCTAAATTCCTGTAAATTTCATGGAAAACAATGCTTGCAACCTAAAACACCAGGAAGGGGTTTTAATCTCTGCCCCATGTCCTCTGTAGTCTTGCAGCCATTCTGCTCCCATATGAAATCAGTTATTTATGGGCATCAGCCTTCTGTTGCATAAAAGTAAAACTGTGCTTCTCAAGTCGGAGCAAAGGTTACAATTAATTGTGCCAGTCTGTGGCCTGCTGTAGAAACACAAATTAATCTCCGAGTTTCTTGGTCTTCTGGTTTTAGCGGAAAGGACATTTGAGGCTTTTTTCTTCAACTTTGCCACTTTGGAAATAGAGAGTTCCAATACTGAAAGATGCACTTGCACTTTTTTAGTTTGAGTCACAGCATCTCCTTCCAAGAGTCCCCACATACCAACCTCTGTAAGGGATTTCTCATGATGGTGCACTATCAAGTATTATCAATACCTTATGTCAAAGCCATTGACTTGCATTTTTGTTGAAAGCATCAGATCTAAAAAGTTATTTAAGAACCCTTGTGTATTAATCCCTCATATAGATTTCAGCCCCTTACTGTTGTGGAGAAAAACTTGAACCACCACAATGTACAGTCTGATGAACAGAAGGAAGGTTAAAGTCTAATAAACTTTAAAATGATATGTTAATCAAGCCAGATATTTGACTGCTCACAGTTGCAATACTGTACCAACATCTATGGGAAAGGAAATACAATAGGGAAAATATTTACAGTCTCGGGATGCAGATTCCTTTTTTCTTTTTTTTTTTTTTCCCCCAGCACACTGAATATGTGCAGCCAGTTTCCCTGCAGCTTGTGGATAGCCAGAGGGCTGGGACTCTTCTGAAGCCCAAAGAAAGGTCAGATGAAGGTGGTGAGATTTTTGAGGTTGGAATAGTAGAGGGAAAAGGCCCAGCAGAGGTTTTTTCCTTTCATGCTGTTCCTGAAATCCATTATAGGATCACATAATGGAAAAATCCTTGTCTTATTTCCAGCATGGAGCAGTGAGAAATATCTAGGAAGGAGAGATTAATGGAAAGCATTTCCTTCTTACCTTACTCATTCAACTGCACAAAGAGGAACTAAATAATTGCTTCCCTCTCCCTTCACCACGCTGCTCCTGAGCCTGTGAAGCTCTCTATGCATCAGTGACAACCACGCTATAGCCAACAAGCCATAGCAGCATTATTTTTCAAAATCTTAGCTTGTCAAAGTTGCTTTCAAAATCAAGCTGTCTTTGGCATGAGATCTCAAGCACAAGAAACTGTCAGAGCAGGGTTTCTCTTCAAATGGCCAAATAAGTCTGGGGTTTTTCACCTTTTTCCCACCAAAAAAAAGAAGGCACTAGACCATTTTAAGTCAATGTCAGAACTCAGTTCTGATATCAAAATTAATTCTATCATTATGCTAGCTATCCTGCTAAGTTAAGGATTACTAGCAGTGATCATTATATGTACATATATATATATCAAAAAACTATTTAACAATATTAAGCAAGTTATGCTAGAACGAAACAGAGTGACTATAAAGCTAGAGGACTGTTATAATGAAATACTATCATGAACTATCACAGAACTATTTAAGGACTTAACATCTGAATTCTCAAGAATTAAGCTTGCACATCTTTTCCTCAAGGCCCAGAAAGCAAGAGGAATCATTTCAATTCTCTATTGGTCAATTAAAGTGGTACATAGTGATTTAAAAAAAGACCTCATCAAACCAAGGCAATCAATCATATTTACTGTTTTCTAAAATAAAATGGGTTGTTTATTAAAAACAGTTATATTGAAAACTGAAAACATTTTACACTGACTTGAAGAGTTATTACAAAGGAAACTGTAGCATATCCTGAAAATGTCTCTTATAAGCCACAGGAGTTCTGCATTCATATAGAAAACAATCTTGTTCATGTAAACAGGCTCCTGAGCACTACAATAATAAGTAATCAATAAAGTAGCATTAAGAAAAAAACAATTTCAGTTATATTCATTCACCTATCTTCAAGAAGTCATAGATTCACAGAATAATTCTGGCAGGAAGGGACCTCAGGATTCCTCTACTCCAACCTCCTGTGCAAAGCAGGGTCAGCTGTGGGGTCAGACTAGGCTGCTTCAAACTTTGTCCAGTCGGGCACAAAAACTTCCAAGGATGGCGATTCCCCAGCCTCTCTGGCCAACCTGCATCAATACTTGACCATCCTTATGGTGAAGAATTTTCAGTACGCCAGGTCAGGACCTCCCCTGTTTTAGTTTATGATCAGTCTCTCACCTTCTGGCCACACACCTCAACAACCTCCTCGTAGAGGGAGGGGGTAACAGCTAGGGGTGCTGTTAAGTATCCCTGAAGCTGTCAGTTCACCAAGCTGGACAAATCTTGCTCCCTCAGCCTCTCCTTACAGGAGAAGTGCTCCAGCCCCAACCATCTCGCTCCAGCTTATCGATATCATTCATGTACCAGCAGGCCCAAAACTGGATCAAATATTTCAGATGCAGTCTAGCAAGTACCAAGTAAAGGAAAATAACCACTTCTGTCAGTCTACTGGCTATGCTCCTGTTAATACTGCCCAGAATAACTATGAGTGCTAGCCTTCACTGCTGCGAGGACACACTGCTGACTGATGCTTAGTCGGTTGTCCACCAGGTCCCCCCAAGTCCTTTTCAGCAGAACTGCTCCCCAGGCACTCACTCCCCACCCTGTACTGCTGCAAGCGGTAATATGGCCCAGGTTCAGGGCTTTGTATTTATCCTTGTCAACCTTCAAAAGTCCTACAAATTGCAGCTGAATTAGAAGACTGCTAAAATTTGGAGGGCTGACTTTTGGAGGAACCTCTTCACTAGGATTCTCATCTTTGCTGTGAAGCACCAGAGCTGGCATTGCTAGATTATGCCATCTGTAGAGGGAAGTACACTCATTCTGTTTATAAAATAAATTCCAGTAATAGGGTAGCTCTTCATTTCAAGCCAGAGAGTATTCTATTTCTTCAAGAACCTTTCTTACAAGCCTTTCTGCCTCTAGGACACACTGCAGTCCTTTTAACCTGGCAAAATTCTTAACACAGTTAGGAGAAGTTTCAGCTATTAATTTTGATGTCATGTTACTAGTACCATAGTAGCACTGCTGTAGTCATCATGATCTAAGGGACTGAGTAAGGCAAGGCAAGACAGTACTTTTTTTATTTTTTAATGATGTAGTGCAGGGAGAAGGAAGGAAAACTTAGATCTTCAGGGTCTGCATGCTAGACCGTTCACACTTTCCACCTATGCAGCTGCATCAACTGCCCTATTAAATGACACTTTCACTCCTACAAATTTTGCTTTTTCTGTAACATTGTTCTAAAACTGTTCTTGTTGAGATATTTACAGAGAACCAATATGCAAAATTGTTCATCCATGGATGAAAAGTTTCTAGACTGGTAGCTTTTCTAAATAAAAGATAATACAATTTTTATAACCCATTGTGAAATAACATTTCTTAGATCAGCCAACACATTTTAGAAGCTAAAAACAATTTTGTTCTATTGATCAGCTATTTATCCTCGTTACTTGGGAAACATTCCACCTTCATTTCTAGAGGACAAATACTTTCTTTAAAAAAATGCAGTTACCACTAGCAGAACAAGTGGAATGAGGTTAAATAGCCATGTTCAACTGGTCTTCAACACCAATTGCATAATAATGACATTCCATACACTGGTGTTAAGGGCAGATCCTTTTCTTATTTCAAAATTTTAGTAATGAAAAGAGAAATTAATTCAGGTTCAAGACAATTAACAATTCAGTCTTGCACTTCCTGACATTATCCCTTTATCAATAGTATCGTTGTTCTGTTTATTCCCACCCACACTCACCCTCATGCCAAGGGCTACTTGTAACATGGCTTAAACTGATCTCATGACAAGAGAATTGGGCCCATGTATACAGGAGAGGAGGTCGGCTGCCAAGCAACTGGGAAAAAATTTTCTAGAAGGTGATAGCCTGAATACGGGGATCAGAGAGTTTGGGCAGGTTTTCCTACCCTCTTTAAATCAATTTGGCTTTCATTCCACTGAATGACTAATTTAGCCAGAATGAGGAGCATCCCATCTACTTTGTCTGCAGTCATAAAATACTGCCTAGGAGGAGATATAGAGATAAAAATAAGGGAGAACTCTTCTCCAAGTCCAGTACAAATTAACTACACAACAAAGTTATTCTCAATTCACATCCACCAGAAGTCAGCCACAAATCTTTTGACTCTTTATGGCTGCTTTATAGACACTGTGGAAAGGATGCACCTGGCCTAGCTTTAGTTGTCCACAGATCAGGCAACTTGTCTAAGCTATTTGCATAGGTTTCTTCTAGTCTGAGGAACTAGGGTGGAGAGGACACTCCACCTCTCCTGTCATGAAGGGAGAGTTGTGACTAGTGTAGACTCATCACCTAGAAAGTTAAATGCCTAAAGTCAGGTAAGATGAATCCTACCCTATCCACCAAAACTCTCTTCCAGAGCTCAAGGGCATGGTCCAGAGCCTACTGAGGTAACTGGGAATCTCTGCTCCACTCGCTCAGTGGATTTGGAGTCATGTGTAGCACCCTTCCTGCAGGCTGGACCCTCCCCACCGTGAGCAGATGCATTCCTGGCACAAAGTTCCACCACAAAACAACTACCATAATAGATTAACAGGTCAAGCACTACTGGCCTAGATAAACACACTTGTTCACTCCAGTAAGTCCATTCCCAATACATTATGTAAAGTATATGGTAAGACGCTCTTCCAGTAAAAGAAAAAAGGAAGGCTAGACACTAAGGAATCTGAACTGCAGGCACTGCTTGGTGGTTAATTCAAGAGCCAACCAAGTTTCCTCTGATATTTGATTAATATCATGTAGTCTTAAAGCTTTGTGTACCCCCCTACACTTGAATGATTTTATTCAAATACACTCATAGGCAGCTCAACTGGCTTCTCTGGAATTGCCTACTGTAGAAAATATTTGTTGTATTTGATCTATTCTTATCCAAGCAACAGTGAGACTGCAGTGGCACCCCAAGGTCCCAGTCTGGTTCAAGGCTCCACTGTTCTAGGAACAGTACCAATGCCCAGAGGGACTCAATTCCCTACACAAGGATGTAAAGTCTGCTTCAAAGCAAGGTAAAAGTAGATGTCTACACATAACAGGATATAAAAACACTCCTGAAGGATACAGGTTAGTGACGTACTCAGCAAATTAGTTAGCTTAACCAATACTTTCTATAAAAGCAGCTGCATCTCTAATGTCTCTCAAAGTCAGGGCACTCCATTCAGTGTCATACCATATTTTGAAGGTCACATAAACAAACTTCACTGTTCCTCAAGTTCCAGACCTCTACAGCAGATTTTTCAGTAAAGTCCCTTCAGCAATTAGAAAAGATTTTGTCAATGAACTACTTCCATCTCCTTTTAAATTACATTTTTTGCAGTGGGAACCATAAGCCTCAGCTCTCCAGCACTTCATCCCCACCAGGGAGAGACATGCTATAGAAGTTTTGTTTCCAGACCCCTGACACAAGACAGTCACATGAAGTCCATTTGTCTGAGTCACTGTCCTGGTTTTATACCCCTGGTGCCATTTCACAGATACGGCAGTGCAGAAGTGACACGCCTATAGTGCTGTATGATGTGACACATCCAGAAGCACTAAGTAATACATCTGGCCCCATCTCTCCTGCTAACAGCACCGCCGCTGTTACCAACTTAGATTTCAGTTTTGAAGGTCAGCAGAGTTTTAACAGAGATAAATGTTTTGCTAGGAAAAAAAGAAAAACACCCAACAACCCCTCTGACTGGCATATTTCTCCTTAACAAAAAGAATTGTCTAAGAGAATACAGGTGGTAGAAAAGTGGAGGACTTATTAGAAATTATTGCTTTTTAGCCTCTTGAAGGAACAGCAAAGACAAATACTGAACATAGGGGGAAGAGAAAATGTGACTTGTTTATTATTACCATACAACTTTAAAGGAAGCATTTTTATCAGCTGGCAAAGTTTCTAAGGAATACAAGTCTATGGAAAAGACATCCCTAATTGAACCATGTCTCAACAAGGAGGATATAGCATAACAATGAGGCAAGGCTAGGAGGTGTGATTCTGAGATAACAATACCCTTAGGAGTTACACTAGTATTAAATGCAACTTTATTACTCCTATGAATCTTTGAGGCAAGAATAACTCTGTTGATACAGATGATCTTTCAACCATCCATTATTCTAGTTTAAACACACATGCTAGGGAGCCTTGACATTTTAAGATTACAGGACATTAGATTAAATGAGCCTTTTTATTTTGCTGTAGTAACCCATTATACTTCACAAGGCTGATACAATCTTTCAGTGAAACTGAGATGAAGTAATTGAAATGAGATACTGCACCTTTAATAATGTAGATTGATGTAGCGGTCTCACAGGGTTTTTCATTTGGTGCCTTTATTTTGGGTCTTCTGAGTGCTACTAATACGGTTCATTTTATTATTAAGACAGCATTCTCTACTGAAATAGCACATGCCAAGCTAAACTAAAATAATAGAACTGGTTTACTGTTACACAGAGGGAAGCATGGCTGATATTCATGCAAAATTTACTACATGAGCATGGCCGAACTCTGGTTTCCTACAGCAAGTGACTCAGTTGAATCAGAAAGTCCATAAAATTCCAAAATCCCATCTTCTGCAATAAAGAGACCACATCAAATCTATCATCATTTGAAATACTCTCCCAAAACACACAAACTGTTAAAAACATAAGCAGCCTTTACAGCAAGAATCAGAGCCCCGGCCCTTTTTTCCGCTCAGGTGAACCCCTCAGCACTACCAGTTCAGAGCTCCTGGTTCAGGAGACAGAGGGAGAAAGATCCCCTACAAGGATCCACCCAAACTTGTGTGCATATTAGATTCCCCTACTCTGTAGGGTCCAGATTAAAGTAATTCTGGCCGAGAAAAAAGAAAACATCTGACACCCAGGAGCCCTGCTCTGGTGAAAGGTTAAGCACCTAAGAGATACAGAAGGACTTCTGAGACCTCTGGACCAAGGGAAGGGAACTACCTCAGTCCTTCTGAGACCTCTGGACCAAGGGAAGGGAACTACCTCAGTCCTTCTGAGATCTAGACATTCACCATTTTGTGTCTTAGCTCCCCATCCGTAAAAGGAAGACTGTTTCCCTTTCCAGCCCCACCAGAGAAGAAATGCATTGCAGACCACAGGGTGGGTTCCCATCAGTGCTGCACAATGGTGACAGCGCTCACATGAGTATTTAAAACAGATGAGAATCCAACTTGTGAGTCACACAACTTATTTATTCTTTAGAAATCAAAATGCACAACAAGTTCAGAGTTTCTTAGATGTGTCTATCTCTGCCTTAAAATTTCCTTGTGTGGCACTATTTTACAGCCTAAAACAGGTTTTAAGGTACCTCACACTGTTAAGATCCTCACTAGCCTGTCTTCTCCATGCCAAAAGAGTTTCACTACCCTTCTTACAACCATTATTACTTATTTTATTTTGGTTTGAGAGAAAAGTCATTTTAAATGGGCAGAGCTGAGCTGGAAGAGACATCACACTGGAAATTTGCTAATGTCTCTAGGCCAAAGAATAAGTTAATTGAAGAAAATTTCAGAGCTAGCTGAAGTAGATGGGCATGCACAGCATGACCCCCATTTCCAAGTTCTGGTTTTCACCCACATCAGTAGGGCTTGACTCATTGAACGATGATACCTGCAACATTCATTTCTCATATTTCTTTTCTAAATGGATTTTGCTTTTCAATAACTTTGGACCAAAGTGTCATGTTCTGCATAATTTGCTCAGTCCAAATCATCCAAATGTAGAATGGTCAACGCCAATGACATTTTTGAAGAAATAATAACCCTTGCACTCCAGAGCTTAAGCCAAACAGGGATTAAAAGGAAACCTAATATGTTAGGAAAATTAAGTCACATTTGCTTTATAGGTAGCTTCTTCCTCCTTCCTCTTAATAGCACTTTGGGCACTGCTGCAAAGGCAGATGTTTCCCCTGCAATGCCTCCAGTGCCATAGCAATGTTCTGGGCTCCTGAAATGCTCCCTCATGCAAGAGAAAAGCAGCGATAGTAACAGTTCCACAAAGCACATTACAGTTCTGTCATCCATACAGCAATCAGTTTTAAAAAGTGAACAAATAAGCATAAGAAGGTATATACAACTTCCCCTGTACACATGGATCTCTCCGGCCTGCACTGACGGCACAAGGAGTTAAGGTTGTCTTCTGCTCTTCTCATCAGGCCCTGGATCTCACAAGAACAGGTGTAAGAACTCCCGTCAGGGTGAACTGCAGAATAAACTGCCCAAGAGGGGAGTTTCCGCCTGATCCACAAGTTTCTGCTCTTAAACAGGAAGATTTATACTCCCTTAATGATTATTATGCCTGGAGACATTGCTGGCAGCTTCTTTACCTACAGAGTTGCTTAGCCATTGAGTTTTTGGCTTCATTAGCAGGCAGCAGAACTCCCTGTCACAAGGTACGTACTGTATGGATAACAAAGTGACATGCCTGTCTCTTGGTCCTGTATTATATGGAAGGATAAATAGCAACCACTGTATTCACCTCCCTGAGACAACCAGTATTCATTTATATTCTACTTTTCCTCTTTTAGTCAGTCTTTTCCCTATATACCCACCTTTCATTGACACAAAAGCCCTTCTTTTCAGGTTCCTCATTGTTCTTCTGTCTGTGGTCCTACACCAGCCAGCTTACTATGTCAGTACAAATTCAGTGGAGTCTCACACAGCATTACCTTTTTGGCTGATATTGGAGTAAACCATTATTCTTGATATACTGAGAATTTGTAACTGAATTGCCTGAAGTATTCCCCAGAGTTTAAGGGAATATTAAAAAAAAAAAGTTCATAACGATTTGCCTAACCACTGTTGAAAACACAAACTATTGAGGCTTACTAGAAGCTGCAGATTAAATTCAAAGCCTGCAGCTGAAGGGAGCTCTTACCCTAATATCTTGGTTTATACCACCTTCATGCGTGTTCTGTACCAGCAATCAGATGAAGAGCTATTTAAAGCGACTCTATTGTTACACGCCAAAATATTTAACTATTAAATTCCACCCACCACCTGGCTGTCTTCGCATTTTAAAACACGAGCACACAGATCCATTTTTCCGCCCCGTCCGAAGAGCGAGACCGCATTTCTGTCGCCAGCTGAGACGAGCTCCGGCAGAAGGAGCTGCAGGGCTCCCACGGGAGCCCCTGCCCCAGGGACGCCGATGCCGATCCTCCGCGGCCCGGGGCCCCTCTCCGCGACCTGCGGAGCGTTACCTGCGCGGCCGCGGCCACCAGCGCGGGCGAGAGGCGCCTGAGCGGCGCAGGGCCGCGCCAGAGGCTCCCGCGGCCCCGGGGAGCGGGGCGGGGGGTCCCCGCCGACCCCGCGGGGCGCCCCGCTCCCGGCGCCGTCCGCGCCCGCGCCGCGGCTCTGCGCGCCCGCGCCGCTCGCACCTGCGCCCGCCTGTTTACAGCCGCTCCGTTCATCTCAACGCAGCGCCGGCGAGGGGCAATGCGATTAAGAGATTAAGCGCGGGCGAGAAATGCGCGAGGAGGCAGCGGCGAGCGGGCGGCCGGCCGGCCGGCGCCGAGCCGCGGCTCCGCGCCGCTGCGCCGGGGCGCTTTGCCCGCAGTGTGCAGGGCGCGCACCCGCGCTGCCCGGCGGCGGGAGGGCTGCGGTGCCTCGCGGGAGAGCGCAGCGTGAATTAAAATGCCTGCAGTCCCTGAGCCGAGGGGGGAAGAAACTAGATCACCAAACGGGGTGTCCCCAATGGAAGAAGTACGCGTTACACACACACACACACACACACACACACACACACACACACATTCAGCCTGCATCTGTTCCAGCGAGCGAGCTTACCTCGATCCACTTCTGAGCCTCGGTGAAAGCTAGCTCAGGCTGCGGAGAGTCGGGCGGGGGCTGACTTTCTTCCAGCCCTAGCCGGGGACTGGCCATTTGCGGGTCCCCGCCGTGCCCCGGCGGCAGCAGCAGCGCCGGCACGGAGCGAGCCGCCAGCCCGAGGTGAGCCGCAGCGGCGGCGCTGGGAGGCCGGAGGCCGCTGCCTGCTCCTGCCTGCCGCGGAGGCGGGGAAGGGGCGGCGGCGGCTTTGCAGCCCAGCTGGCTGCAGATCGCCTGCGGTAACCTCGCTGCTGCTGCTGCTGCTGCTGCTGCTGCTGCTGCTGCTGTTGCTGCTGTTGCTGCTGTTGCTGCTGTCCTGTGCTCCCGCCCCGCCGGGAGCCGCGCTCGGTCCTCCCTCGCCTGCCGCCGCCCCGCCTGCAACGCCAGCGGAGCTGCCAGCTAAAAATAAAACAGACGGGCGAAGCCGCTTTGCCTTCAGCCTATGCAAATGCCCGCGCCACCGCCTCCGCGCCGCGCTCAGCACACGCGGCGCTGCGCCCAGGGGGGGCCGGGGGCGGCGGGCGGCACCGCGCAGCGCCCCGCGCCTGCGGAGAGCTCCGTGCTCCGCCGCAAGTGCGGGCCGCCGCGCACCGCGGCCCTGCCCCGGCCGGGGTCTGGCCGCCGGAGTGCAGCTCCGGCTGGGCCCCTCTGATGCCCCGGCAGACTTTCTGCCTGTGGCTGAATCTCTCAAAATGGGGTTATAGCATTGCAGAAAGTCGTGAGGGTGAGCAGAGTGCCCGAGAGGGTTTCTCGACTTTCCAAAGCGAGCTAGACACCAAGGTGGCTGTGTTAAGAAACAGTCTATGAATATTCTTTTTCTCTTTATGCAAGGGAAGAAAACAAGCTCCTGCAAAGACTTGCAGGCCTAGCTTCTGTCGTGGGAGTAGTCCTGGCTCTAGCAGAAAGGCTCTGGAGCCTAAGGTTACGCATAGAAGTTTCTAGAAACTGTAAAGAAAAAATTTTCACATGGCCTTTGTAAAGTCAGATCCTACAAATATCCATCCATCCGCTCATAAGTGTTTGAAAGATGAGCCAAATTACTGATTTGTATTTGATTAAGCTTGCAAAGATAACTGAGTGCTGGAAATCTAGGTATACAAATATTAACCCTTACTACCAAGGGAAGGTGCCTTTTCAGGGGGGAGTTCCTTGTCATAACCGACCACATTTCAGGTCTGTGATAGCTGTCAACAAATATCGACTAAAAATAGATTGTGGGAACTACTTTTCATCATTATTTTAGGTATAAATTTGCCTCAATTCAAAGACTTGGAATTTTGAATCTTGTTTATTGTTATACATTAGTGAAAAACGATATAGAAATATATCACAAAACTTCACATGCTTATCCCTATCTCCCTTCTAAGATTGCATCTCTACTCTTCTCTGGCTTTTGTTTTGGTCCTTGTTCACTGTTTGAAATTTGCTGGAGTAACAAAGGACCTGAAAAACAGAAGGTGAAGTTAGTAGGGATTTTTCTGAGAACTGCAAATAGAGGAAAATATCATTTTTGGTAACCTAATCTCAAACATTTAAAGAAAAATGAGAAGTATATTTTGGAATACTTATGCTAACAAAAACTATTTTATGAATCTCATAATATTTAAATAACACTGATGTATATCAGACATCAATTAGATTTACTCTCCTGAGGCAGTGGTAGACTAACAAGTTTAAAATAATTACTCTGCTTTTTTTTTGACTGTGAAATATCAAATACACAATTTTGCCATCTGACGACCTCACCATCACCTGTAGAGAACTAGAAGAACTAGAGAAGAGCTAAGGTTACTGTTGTACCATAAAGCACTTGCTTGATACAGAGAACAACACATACCTCGTGTTAAGCTGAGAGGTGAACGTTCATTTCTTGTTTATATAGCCAGTTTTCATTGATCACTAAGGCCAATATGCTGAACACTCTTATATCCACTCTTTACGTCTCTTCAGGATTGGGACTCAAACTGATGAAACCTACAAAAAATGCGAACGGATACAGAGCTAGTGCAGTCCTTTTAAGAGCCCTGTCTTGCATTTAGGAGTGTAAAAACACCATTTGAATGGCAGCAAGAATCTGGCCACTTCTTCCCTAATCCTAATCCTGAACTTGTTTCCCATTTGGTCAAGTGCTAGGCAGCATCCCTGCCTCCCTGTTCCCATGGAAACACAGTCCTAGCATCAGCCCAGCTTGCTTTTTTTTTTTTTTTTTTAACCACCATCTGCCTGGGGAGTTGCAGAGCCTTCTCTAAGCCCCTTGAATACCAGTTATAGGTTTTTCAAGGTTTTCCTTTCCCTTTTGCAGCCATCCTGGCAACTAGTACAAGAGGCAAAATATGAAAACAAGCAGCTTTGGAACTCCAGCAATGTTTTCCTAATATCACTCTGCTACTCCTGACCAAAAACGAAGCCATTCCCTGTTGCTCAAATTAGGCAGTGGACTTTGGAACAGCAACAAAATTCTGATTTTTTTCTTGCAGCTGTTTGCAGAACTCTCCTCTTTTAGAACAAATGTTTCAGTTTTGCTTCTTAGTTTTCTTTTTCCATAAAACTCAAGCTAGTATCGCAGCAGTGATCATTGCTGGTAACAAACTTGCATCTACACTCATTAGATGGAGGAAAACCTATAAAGGAGCAGATGTAGATATCAAGCTTCATCTCTTTTATATAGGCGCAGGTCACCCTTCCCAAAAGGAGACTGTGCATATGCACATGTAAAGTAATTGTGTACTAGTTGTGGGGAAATGTGTAATATGGCTGTTATAGGGAAGTTATGAGCAGAGGAAGATGGTCTTCTCTGATTGTCGGGGATCTCTGCTGCCAGATGAAGAAAGAAGAAAGAGGCTTTTATCGAAAGAGTTTTGGGTACAGTGGAGGTTCAACTTGTATCATACTGGCCACTTTGGTCTCCTACCCAATTTAGTTTTCTCAGCTGCGAAGGAGAACTATCCTATTCCTTTTTATCTCCAACATAAAATCTAAAACATTTAAGCCTCTTGAATACCAGGAGTGGTGGGTTAATGAGGCCTGATTGGTGTCACAGCAAGCCTGATTTTTTGCACAGTAGCAATAAAGAGCCTTCATCAAGGAAAATGTGTCATGGACAATTTTTGTCACTATGGTGTGTCTCCCTACAGGAAAGGGGCTGGTTTTCCACACTGAGCTCTCTGTGGAACTACTCTTAGATGGGATCTTTGTGCTCTTGCTCTTTTTTCTGGTTGTGTTAACCTGACAATAAACCTCCTTCTGCAAAGAATATTTGACACCGTGTGTTCACAGTGACACAGGCACCCCCTCTTCAGAGCAATTACTCTTTTACCAAAATACATTGCACAAAGAGCAAATGGGTGGCACATCAGAGACTCCTCTATTTCTATTTTACCTGCCATACTAATTTTTATTTTGTAAGCTTTTATAAATATCCCTTAAACCAACAAGCCCCCTTGGCTTATTTAGATGGGAACATACCCTACTAGCCCCAGGGCTTTTCTGTCTCCTTCTTAGCAATCTGTCTGTCCTGACTGATATTCTCTGAGCAGATCTTTTTTACCAGGCCATCATCATCATAGTTTGGCATGTTGCATAATCCTAGGTTAGATCTAGGAAAAATCTGAACTGAGCCATAAGTGGGCTGCTCTGACTAAATATCTTCTCAATTTTTTGCTCAAGGACTTTTATACATTTCATTGGTTTGCTTGCCCTTTTTGTCCCTTTAACAAACCACTGAATGTCACACAGAGAACTTGAGGCCATATGATATTTATTTTAAAAATACTGCTTGGAATTCCCTCATTGTCTAGAGTACAAAGTGGGGATGCTCATGTCCAGCACAGCTCTGTATAAATTATTTCAGAGCAGTGCCTGCTCGGACATGCAGCCTGTGAGCCATCACGGGGCTCACATGACTCCAGGGAGCACTGTGACTGCCTGGCAGAGGTGCAGGAGTTGGGCAGCCCTGCCATAAAGCAATCCTTGGTATTAACACCTCTTAGCATGTATTAATCCCACTGGAGAATATTTGGAAATTATTGCTGGCTCTCAAAGGCAGGTTGAAAAGGTGCTTTCACAGCTTGTCATGTGTGTAGAGAGGGATGGGCTGGGAGGTGGGCTGGGTGAGCAGACAAGAGGAACCCTTCCAGCAGTGTTTATCAACACAGAGGAGAGTGGTGGAAGAGATCTTTACCAAAATTTTAGCATTTTCTTCATTGATAAAACTACATGCAAAGATGGTTTAACTCTACATGGCATGCAGGCTGTCTTCAAGAGTGGGCTGGTGAAGATATCCACTTGGAGGCAAGAGATGGAAAAACCCTAATTTTGAAAAATGACCTAGAGGAAGACTGTTCACATTCAAGAGGGGGGTTTTTATTTATTTTTAAAAATTTCAGGCTAAAAAACAAGTATCACCAGAGCTTTAGTTATTTTTGTTTCTGATGAAAATCAATCATTCTGAGATCATGAGAGCATGTTGTTTTTTTTTCTACCGCTAAAACAAATGTTGTGACTTTGCATTTTATTTAATCAGGGCATCTGCTGTGGTACATTTGCAGTGTTCAGCATTTGGCTGACAGCACCTGTTTGTTTATTCCTGCCATGCTGTCTTCTATCACAGTCACTTTCTCTCTGCTACCACTCACTCAGCAACATATTGTCAGGCTTGGCGTCGACACTCTGTGTCATTCTGAAAATTACAGGAGGGGATGGATCATCTGTGTTTGCTGTTTCCTAGGAGAAAAGTGGTATCATCTTTTCTCACCCTGCCTGTAGAGAGAATGTGAAGCCTTTTTGCTAAGCATTTTTTATCTATTTTAGAATCTGAGGTTGATTTTTGAAAGTTAATACATCCAATTTTTATCTGCTAGCTGAATTGCTGAGCATCATTTGACAGTTTCCTATTGGTCCGTCGTTGCATTTAATTACATTTTTAGATTTTAAAAGCTGTTGACTATCCAGGACCTGATCTGCTATTATGCATGTTGCTATTTAGCTAGCTATGAGTCTCATGAGGCAGGGTGCAGGCAATTCAAAATGAGAAGTCATGTGCCTAGATGCCTGTAAATAATCAAGTTGAACATCCTTTTCAAAGCATGGTTTTTGGGGCTTTCACCACCTCCTCTGTCTCCTGCATAACAAAAAGTGCACACTGATCAGTGTCTCTCTTTTTTGAGTGCTCATATGCTTTTAGGGGTGGGTTTCTCCCTGCCCACCCCTCCTTTCTGGCTTTGGCACCTGGTCCCCCCCCCTCTTCTCCAGACCTCCACATCCCCCACTGACAGTTCTGATGGTTATGTCAAGCCCGGCTCAGCTTCTCCTTTAATCTGCAGCCATGGTCAAGTCTCCTGCTCACCCAAACAACCACTTCCTTCCTTTTCCATATTGTTTTCATCAAGATATGCCTTTCCTCTAGTACAGGAAACTCCTATATCAAAATCTTCCTTAACAAGCATCATTTTTTTCTCTGCTGGCCTGGCTTACTTCATCCCAACCTACCATAGTCTCCTGTCCATCAGCGTTCTAACTTCTTACAACCCCATTCCCTATCTCTCATCTATTTCAGGTACTTCTCCCTTCCTCTAGTTCATACCAAGTAAGTGGAGGGACAACACAATAAACATAAAACATGAAAACAGCTGAGAAAGAAGAGCAGAAAGAAAACTAGTGAAGAAAGGTGAAATATGACAAGTACATGATACCAAGTGTTAAATGAGGTTAAAAGACATACATGGGGATGACTGAAGAGCAATTACATAAAAAAAGAAGCAGAGAAGATATCCACAGAAAAAGGAGCGGTGGAAGGGAAGCAAAGCAACCTGAAATAAAGAGAAATGAGGTAAAGGAAAGAATAAACCTGAGCACAAACCAGCGAATGCATCAAGTCAGGGAGCACTTTTTCATTCTGTTTGTAGCTGCCAAGTGCAGCAGGGTTCTGGTCCATATATGTCCTTTCTACAGGTTGCCGTAAAACACATACCATATTATGAAGCGAAAATGACCACACACAAAAAATAGAGACTGAAATAGGACTCGGAAGGAGAGCGTGGCTCTCCCACACTGCTCTTTATTCCCAGAGCTGCGTGGCTCTACTCTCTTAGTAGTTTCGGTCAGGAAAAGGATGTAGCAGGACAATGGGCCTTTCACCAGCTATTATCAATGATCTTTTTAGGCTGTTAAAACAAAAGCACACTGGTGGGGAAGCAATGCTTGTAGGTTTGTGTACCTGCCAATGTGACGCCTGGTTTCTTTAATGCAAAAACAACAAACAGCCTTAGCTTCTATGTTGAGCTGGAAGGAGTTCAAAAGGGCAGAACAGTATTTTCTTTCCAATTTTCTTCCGAGTTTAACTGCTTTTCAACTACTTTTTTACAGCCTACAGACTGGAAGTGGAACCAGGGTGTTCTTCCAGACCCAATCAGATTCAGTGCAGGAGTCTCCACTTGCAGTTTGTGTCTGCAATAATCTTCCAGATGATTTTACACTCTGCTCATTTAAATATGGTGTCTTTCCCTGTTGCCATCCAACCACTGAGCATCTTACCACATTTTGCCCTCTTGAGCAATTTTTCAAGAACACAGAGTTACTCAAATCTTTCTCAGTGAGGAAAGGCATTACATGATGGAGGGATTTTAGTACTCCCAGGGAGATGTTTCTAAACACTTCTTTTATAGCATCATCACCTAGAAAGAGGCTCTTTTAAGTCTGCTAACTTGCTTGATTTGATGAACTAGTTTCCAGCCTGAGCTCAGAGAGTCTGTGCCAGCTGCAAGTTCAGTACGTGCAACTGAGTCTGTCTAGGCTCAGTTCATGTAAAGATGCACAGCCAGGGCAGGGTGTTCAGCTATCCACAAACCTGTGCAGCAAGCGGTAGCCTCAAATGAGTGCTGCAGAGTTGTGTTGTTTGGGGGTTGGGGGGAGGTTATTGCCTATGAGTCAGCATGCTATGAATGTAATTAGAAACTTTTGCCAAACTGGTGTCAACTGGGATGAAAATCAAACTTCTACAACAGAGCTATACTTGGAAAAAGGTGATTTGGAAACCAAGTCCTAGCTTCCAAAGTAAATTCCTGGGTTCTGATAACCTGGGAAAAGGTGCAACCCATTCAGCCTTTAATTTTAGCAGTCACTTGTATCATCCAGAAAGAACTAATGAATGATATCTTCTCTCTTCTTTTCTTAGTAACTTTTGCTGTGGAACAGATCAAAAGGGGGAAACGTATATCAGGAATTAGCACTGGCCTTGATCCAGACTTGTTTGGGATACTAGCTGATGCACAATGAAGTGGAACATTCACTTACTCAAGATGAGGAAATAGGAATCTAAAAGTGGAAAATGGAAAGGAGAAAGAGAAGTAGGGGCAGAAAACAAGTTAAAAAAATAAAAAGGTGAGAAACAGAAAAACAATGACTTAATTCAGTAGGAAAACAATATGTTTTATTTGCCAACATTATAATTCAGTTCCATGACACAAGTATATTTAAGAAAATTTTCTTCTATGCATTGGATTTCTAAAGGACAATATTTAGCAAAGGATTGTGTGCAACTGGAAAGGAGAGAGCCAAGTAGTGTAAGGTGTGGGTGAGTTTATTCCCTAAAAGCAGTCTGTCTTGCTCAGTGATCTCCTGCAGCCCAGCAAGCCTTGCTGAACAGGACTCTCTCATCAAAGCCTCTGGAAGTTCTTTAGTACAACAGGTACCATTCTGGGGACAGACAGCATCAGTCATGTCATCACAGACTTGGATGGTGGCATATTCATAAGCATCAGGACATCAAAATCAGCAATCTGTCCAAATTCAAAAGGAAGACTGTTATGTCCTCCTTATTTTGTTCTGCCTACAGTTTCAAAGGATAGGGCATTATTTGCTACTCTGCCTAAATTACTACTGTGGGTTAGGAATAGCTGTGTACATCTTCCCAGACAGCAACATTTCTTATACAGCCCTATACTACAAGCACTAACAGCATGATAAGTCTTAGTAGTGTTATGTTGCCACCTACGCACATGCCAGCCAAAAACTCATTCATTGGAGCCATTGGTGGTAAAAAATGTAAATCTAAGACCACAGAAACAGAATACTTCTTGATACATGTGAGACACTTAGGTGTTAAAGAAACATGTACTTCCTATAACCTTTCAGTGTTTCTAGAGAATTACTTCTGCTGTTTTCCTGACCTCTTGGAGACCGAGCCTGACCTCACTGAAATCTCTGGGAACTTTTCTGAATTTAGAAGGTCCTACCTTGCAAAAGTGTGAATCCAGCAGGGCCTTTCCCACCTCTCAGGGTTGGAGGCTTTCATGCAAAGGTGTGTCACTCTGCTCTTTCAAACTAGACATAAGTTCATGTTGCTCTTGCTTCCAGCTGGTCAGATGTGAGCCAGCTCCTAACCAGCCGCTACATTACAGTGCCACTGAGCTTGAGTTAACAAGCCCCTTGGGCTTATTAGCTCAAGCCCAAGTGCATTGGATCAGCTTTTGGATCAGAGCTGGCTCTCTTCCAGCCTGCTGTAGGAATGGATATAGTGACGCAGGTCTGTCTGCTGGATCGTGTAGACATACATATCTCTTATTTTTGCCCATGTTGATAAATTGTCAGGGAAGAGAAGGATATTACACTTTGTTGAATCACTGTCTGAACTGGTAAATAATTTATTGTATAAGAGCTGCCCGCCCAGAAAAAAAGCAGAGGTGATGAGATTGCCAAGTAATCTCTGCTATCGAATGTACAACCAAGAAAGTTTATGAGGGCTGCCCTTAAAAAAGCAAAATAGAAAAAAAAAATACCTTTAAAATTATTTTCATAAGTTTCTCTTATTATTACTTTTTAATTATGTCTTTCTGTCTGGCCAGCAAAAGTATCTGGAGCTTTTCCCAGTTTAGAGACACCAGTGCTTGTTTTTGGGCCTCTAAAAGAAGCCCAAAGGTCATGAAAACTAAAACAGGTAATTCAGGAGAATGGAAAGGACTTTCTGGGAGCTGATATCCGTGTCACTGAAATGATTGTCAATACCTGTTGGCTTTTATTCTCTGGCACTTTTTGGCCACTGATGGGAATGCCTGTCACACAAGCTCCTGATCTAGTGGGGGAAAAGGACTGGCCAGTCTGACCACAGGAAATCCACAAGTTGAGAATTGTCATACCTCTTGTATCAGACTATAGCTGATCCACCACAGCATCTTGGAATCTATTTACATTTTGTTATTAATTATTGTTTTCTGAAAGGACCATATTTACTGTTTGGTTTTTTTTTCCTTTAGATATGGTGTATATTGACTGTGTCCTTGCCATATTGATGAACCAGGAAACTGGATAGGGATTTTCATAAGACTTTAAGGGAGTTAGATGCTCAAATCCCATCAAAATCAATGGGATCATGGACCTAAGTCCCATCCATACCTTAAAAAATTCCATTTCTGAGACATCTATGAGACCACGTTTGCTTAGTGTGCTAGTAGGTTAGCAAAAGATCAAAATGATGGCATGTCTAAGATACTGGAGTGCTAACGTTAGAAGTCATAGCTCAAAGCTCAGGTCAGACAGCGCAGGGAGCACTGGAGTAGGCCATCATTTGGCAAACTTCCTTGGTTTAGTATCAACCCTTCCTAAGAGACAAGGGACCTTCAGTTAGCATTAGACAGTTTGCATAATGATATATTTCTCTGAAAACAACTATATTAATCATCTTCTGGTGCTGAATTAGACCAGTGGATGTGTCAGCTTTGTGTCTGTGTACAATTTCCAGACTTCAAGCAAGCTTCATTGCAAATCTTTCTCTTTGTAGACCACTTTGCAACCAGAATGTAACAAAGATTGATGTGAGGATGGAAGGGAGGAAAGGAGAATCACCCTCTGGAGCACCTTGTGAGGTTGGTCAGAGTCTTACATGCCTCAGCAAAATTGGAGAATCGTAAGCCCATCTGAGATAAAGACCCTTAAACCCTGTTGGCAATCGAGATCTGTGGGATCTTCATCCCAATGGGTAGGGAAAGACAAGCAAGTAGTTCCATGTAGTGGAAGATTTTTCAGCAGTGCAGGGTGACTGGGCTATTAATTGTGAGAGCTCTTGTAACATGTGAAACTGTCCCTTTGCTGTCTTGCCAGGAGCCAATGCTGCCTCTGTGTTTGGGGTAGCTGATGTCAATGCAGCATTCAAGCATTCATGATCTAAACCTGGGGGAATGGGGGCACTTCAGGAACGAAAAGGGAGGCTCATGTGTGGAGAGCATAACGGCTCCTTCTAAAGAAACAACGGTTCTTCAAGGCACGTGCTACAGCAATCTGTGGACCTGTCCCACCATCACCAGGCTGCTAAATACTCCCCTTTGCTTTCTACAGCAGTTAATTTCTTAAGCTACTGAAACAATGCAGTATAGTTGAGTACAAACTGCTGAAAGCAGCAGAAGGCACTCACTGCATTGGATAACCTATCCGGAAACCATCATCGTGCGCGTGCACACACGTTGGAGGCGTTCTGCTGCAGAAGAGTGCGAGAACAGTGCTTACACCCCATTAAGTCTGCCGGTTCTTAGGGCTGATTTACTGCAAAGACTGTTCGGCTCTTGCTTTCTGAGGGCTTGAAAGTGTTAGGGACTTCAGAAGCAATGGAGGGGAAAAAGTAAGATGGCAAGAAAACTCTTCACCCCTTGGGCAGGTGAAAAGGAGCTGTGAGGGAGAGGAAGGAGAATCAACTACTCCATATGTAGAATAAGGACCTTTGTTGTTTTTTACTAATTCTGCTGCATCTCTTTTTCAAGCATATGGGGTCCTAATGCTGAAGACTGTAAAACCCACAGAAGAGAGAGAGAGATGGAGTTTTTTATGAAGACTGTCTGCTTCCACAGGAGTTTGACAGTCCAAAAGAGGAGGCTATGAAGCAGGGAGAATATGGTGCACATAATAACTTTCAGGATTTACTTCTTATCTTCCTCTTGAACTTCTGGCCCTCAGTGCATGAATTGAAATGCCTTTATTCTGCATTCTGCATTTGAAAGCTTGTGGCAATATGAAAACCATCCTATGATTAATTTCTTCTTACAGAAACACCACTCAGAAGTATGTAAAGAGATGTTTGCATCAAGAGATATCCTTAGTTTATTACATGTTGAGTAATGGTAAAAATTAAGACTGAATTTCAAAATCCATTAAAGTTCTCCAGTGATTACAATATAGTTAACACATCCTTTACAGAAAACAAAAATAAGGAAATGAATGCTTAAGGACATAATAAATCTTTCGCGATCTACATAATAAATACAATATTCTTATCAGGTATAAACTACAGGCTATTTCTTCATAATCGTAATCATAAATCTGGCTCAGTTATTTATACATTTTATGACCTACATATTTACTTTTGAAGAATACCAAAGTAAATTTCAGAATCTTAAAGGGATTTACTTTTTTAGTAGATATTTACAAGTTACTACTTCTGGTCAATAACAGGAGTACAGTTGGAATGAAAAATATATAACAACAATTTATCTTCAAACTGTGTGTGCAACTAAAGTTACTTCTGAGACTGGAAACAGAATATTGATACTGCTTTTAAGCAATTTTTAAATATATTTTTAGGTTACTGAAGAAAGAACATAAAATATTTTGGAGCAATGTTGAAACAGCTGTGTTATGTAGAAACATACCTTTCTTTATATTTTAAAACAGAATGGTGTGTTTATCACAGTGTGTGGGTTGTGTAGGATCTAGATGTGTCTAACTGCTTATTACTTTGCTTTCAGGGTATCTCACTATCTAATACTTACAAAGCCCACTGCACTGTAATGTGAGCATAATGATCTAAGGAAAAGCCACACTGTTGAGTTGTCTTTGTGGATTTCATGAAAGATTTTGGCTCTGTGAATCAAGATAATTTGTTGATACTCCTGTAAATTTGATGAATTAACAAGTCCTTTTTTGGAGAGTGTTTTCAAACTGATATTTTTCAGAAATGTTTTGTTGTTACTAATGGAATCGAGTGAATTGGTGTGTTGGCCCTGGTGTTATTGAGATTGATGTTTGGTAGATTGCTGATCAGCATATTAACATTTATATATCTCTGCCTTCTTGGTGTCCTTCAGCCCCAGCTCCTTGTAAGCTGATGCAGCATGCAAGGAGATACACTATAGGTTTATTTTCCTTTTATATTCTGCCCTAGGGTCATGCTATTGGCCATGGCTGGGTACTGAGCTAGATCACTCTTTGGTCTGATCCTGTATAATGCTGTAATGTTCTTAAGACTAGAAATCACTCTTGTAGTGTTTAAGGTGCATTTTTTAACCTTGGATGTGCTTTCTTGAGGTGGCATGACTGCTGATAGCATCAGAAGCTACAGGCAGAGAAGGAAAGCATTTGGTAAGTTGCAGTGCCATCTATGGAAGGAATGCAGCAGGAGCCTGCACGCCGAGGTCTCTGACACCATGCTCTCATTGCCTTCAACAACCAGATTTTGTACCTTCAACAACAAGATCACCGTTTTGAACACCAACTAAAACTAAGGGTTAAATCCAGCAGAAAACTCTTGGCATCTTTAGGCATTACTGAAACCCCCAGAGCCTCTTCAGCTGCCCCCTACTTCCCTCAGAAGCTCTTTTTCTGCCAGCGCTGTCCCAGTCTTGCATCTATTTTCGCCAGTGGGTGTCCATCTCCTCGTAGCACAGAGCTGCTTGATGGTTTCGGTTAAGGGCCAGGAGACTCTTAAATTTGGCTTTCCCCTTGTTGGGGGGGACGGGCTAATAAGGGCACTTAGATCAGTCTTTGTGCAAGAGAAAATTGCCTCCTTAACATGTCTACCTACTTTTGGAGTAAACCTGGGCCTAGACCCGGTATTTCCCACCAGCCAGTTTAAGCAATGCCCCACTCAGCTTGTTGGTTTCTGTGAGTCCTGGTCACAAGCGTTCATTTTGTAGGGACTCGCTGAAGGCTGAGGTTGCCGTGAGTGACAAGGTGTGCGGGAGCCGGGCTTTACAACACGTGCCGCTTGATGAGGAATGAGCCCTGCGTAGCTCGCTCAAGAAAGCTGGCAGCAGAACTCAGCAGCCTCAGGTTCAGCAGCAGGCTCCGGTGACCTAGGCTGGCCACCAGGTCCTCCTGCTTCCTACCCCTTCACAGCACTGTTGCTTATCACTAGGCATCCTCATGGCTTTGGGCAACAAAAATTTTGGTTTGGAAATTCCTTCTCTACCCTCTGCCTTTCTAAAGTCCTTAGATTTTGGGTTGGGATGGAAAAAAAAGATTCAGAATCTAATGTGGTACCATTTTAAATCTGTGTGGGGTTTTGCTGCTGACTTCAGCTGGCTTAGGAGGTGGTTTCATTACCCAGAATAAACTGGATGAACTGTTCTTAAGTTAAATGACAGCAATGATTTACTCCAGTCACATTTATAATGTCTTCTTGCCAGAATTTGTTTCATTCAGGCTCTGATTCTGGCGAATATGAGGTACAAAAAGTAACTTCACTGTGCAGCTGAATTACTTGTGCCTACCTCAGACAATGTGCTTCCATTTTTAAACAGGTAAAAATATGCTTGAACGTTGATATTAAAAAAACAGAACAGCAACTCTGAGAATGTGAAAAGCAAAAGAAAAAAGACACAGACATTTTTAAAAGAAATAGTTTAAAGCCTTTCACTACTGAAAACTACTTTTGAAATTTATTCAGTATTTTCAGAAAATGCTGTGTTGTCTTTTCAAAAGTATTAGATGTCTTAGTTTGGGGGAAAATAGTTTGAATGAACAGGGAGAATTTAAATTTGCCTTCCAACACCTTTAGTTCTGGAGAGGCTAACAAAATTACTGTTAAAATCACAGAAGTCTGAATGGCTAAGCCTAGAATCTAGATGCTGCCATTACAGAAATACAGCCTCTAGTTTTTTGACCAGAGACCAGTTCTTTTATCTATCATCTAAGTGAACACTTCTTTTTTTTATTTGTAAATGTCAACCAACCTATAGAAAGTAGTATAGAGAAATGTGGCACTTTTGAGCAAACCATTGTTCCAAACTGAAAGTACAAATGGTTCATTGTTACCTGAACACCAGAATTTTAAATCCTTATTCTCAGTTTTAGAGGCGCCTAATATAAAGTAGGGGTCTTAAAACAAATAAGCCCAATCATGGAGTAAGATAGTACTCTGCAAGATTAATTGCATGAAAAGGAGAATCATTAGCAGAGGAAGGCTACTGCCTCTTTGGATAAATCCTTCTGCATCAACTTGATTAACACAGAAGTTCAATACAGGTTCTGGGACTCTGAAAGCTAAAGCTGGAACCAAAGTTTCGCAGGATGTTCTCACATCTAATGTTTATGGAAATGAAAAATCCAGTTCAAGCTAAGGATTTAAACCTATACAAATCTCTTAGGCAGAGGTATTCTGTGCAGGAGCAAGGGTAGCTATGCCAGTGCCAAAGCCTTTACCCTTAGAGATTTGGTGGGAAAAGAGGGGATATCTTGAGAAATGCATCGTTTTGGAACACAACCCTTCATCACTGCATGTCAGCTGTAATCCAACACACACAATGCTGTGTGAGCCAAGAGCAATGGCTAGCGTGAAGGAATGCAGACCTGAGCTGCTTCTGCCCATCTGTTGCGTCTCATCCTGGAGGCTTCCCGGAATAGTAGGCTACAAGAAAAGAGCACATCTGGATCACAAGACATCAGTGAAACTCATTACTAATTCAAGTACAAAATCTGTATGTTAGAGTACTATACTTTTCTATATAGAAAGACCATTCTAGACTGTAAACATTTTTCAGATTAGTTGTAGTTTTAAATGAACTGTGAAATGAGGTCCATCCATATTGTGGGCAGCAGGTATATATCTGAATGCCGTAAACATGCATTAGCTGTAGTTCTGGAAGTCTTTTTCAGTAGTCCATTCTGATAATTTCTGTTGTCCTTTCCTTTTTCAATGCAGAAAGGTCATCTGTAATTCCCTAAAAGAGATGACCTGAACTTCAAAGCACTTTGCTACTGAATACATTATGGGTATTTTTTTTTCTTTTACTGCTTAGAAAAAACATGCACATTTGATAGTATTTGCAGAGGTTTCCTCCAGCTAATTACATTATAGGCACTAGATAGATTTTAGGGGCACCACTACATATATTTTTGTTTTGTCTTCTATTGCAGATGTCACTGTTCATGTTTATCTGCAAATAAAATACACACAACCATTTATTAAGCTCCAAATGAGAATGAATACAAATAAAGAAAAACAAGCAGAGGTTGCAAGCTCTTTCTAGTTCATGCGTCTGTGTTTCCCTTCCGAAACAGAAGTCATTCTGAAAGCTTCAGTGAAAGCTTGCTTTGAAAATGAGTGTTTCTGCAGACTGCTGACTGCAGTGCTACATTGATTAAAGAGATGCAGTAACACAATGGTTTGCCTCTGCATTATCTAGGTCACGGGCCAGAATTCTCCTGGGTGCTAACATTTTCAATTAAGCTGATTTGTCAGTGCCCAGTGGAACTATTTTCCCTTTTAAAGCTGGTCCTAAATGGAAATGCTGAGTTACATGCCTGGTTTTCCTGTTTTGGGTCCCACAGAGAGTCAAGGGGTGCAGTCGTAGCCCTGCGAGGCTTGCCACTCGCTCTGCTACAGCCAAGCACTCACCCAAAGTGTTTAAATTGCATAGATGTGTGCACCTCAGTACACTCCCCACCCCATGCATTCACTGTTGCTGATTTTAGAAGTGACTTTGACAGTGTTGTAGAAGGATATGTGGAACAGTCACTTGCAATCATCCATAAAGAAAAGTAGCTCAGCAAAATATAGTAGAGCCTAGATCATTCCACCTAAGTTTAGGTACTTAACTGAAGAGCCTAATTTAAAATCTAGTCTATTCCAGTAGTCAGTGTATGACAAACTTTTCCTAAATTCAATGCAGCAAACACTTACCTTTTTGTTCCTAGCAAATGCTTTTTCTCTTACACATAAATAGTTCATAAATACACATACTTCAAATACACGTACTTCTGTCTTAAGCTATTTAGAGAAATACCATGCAGGATCTATTGACTGCATTTAGGCTTTATGATTTCTTGAAGTTTTTTAATCATTCTATATATTGTGATGATCCATTTTGTATGCTGCATATATACAGGATGTGAATAAGGTATTAAATCAGTTGCATGCATAAGAGACAACAATGAAGCTACATCCAGTCAGTGATTTGTTCAGGACAGTGCAAGAAAACCTTAAGATAAATTATGTGACTGGTTGTGTTTCTCATTATCTCTAGTTCAGCCCTCCGTGAAAAAATCTTGTCTTCATATTGTCTTCATATTGTACGTATGACGTTATGACACAGATATAACAAGAACTATATCTTGGCCTGAATGCTGAAGTACAGAAAGGAAGAATATTGAGGTCTTGCCATAAATACAAGGAATAATGTGAGCCTGGATAAACCATATCCAACTTGTTATTATTTTATTTCTTAAGAAGCTTTATAGAGCTTATTTCTTAAGAAGCTTTCCAGCAGCACTCTTACGAAAAAAAACAAAACAGAGGGAAGTGGCTCTGTTGGTGGTCACTGGTGATGAAAAGTCCAAAAATCTCCTGTCTGAGAATGAAGGCAGAGACAGCCCACACAAGTTTGCACCCTTCTAATACACACAAACATTATCTATTATATTGCAGTGTGCAAATATGTTAAAAATTTATACTTTATTTATACAAACTCATGTTACTGCTGGGGTAAAAAATAGTTTGGAAAGCAGTTGAACTTGTGAACACTTACACTTTAGACTATAGTTACATTGTTGAGATCCGCATTTTCTGCCTGGTTATAATTTATAAACACTGAATTTAGTCAGGGAAAGTATTCATACAGCTTAACTGTAATTTCCTGTGGTAAATGGAGTCTGATGAGTGAGGATATGAAATCTTGGAAAAGTTTAGTCATTCTGAAGAAGGCTGTCCTACTTGATGTAGTAGAATTCATATAATTTTGTAAGAAGGATTGGCAGTTTGCTAACTCTCTGTCCAATCCAGAGTGAAAAGTCCCAAATGAAGGGCTTTGCCCTTTGGATTTTTGCCCCTCTAATAGGGTGGGATTGGGCCCCAAATCTAAGCAGATGTGGAAATATCATCAAATGTCTGACTAAGGAAATCACTTCAACCTACACATAGCTTCAATCATGTGCTTAGGTCTAACTGAAGTCAGTTGAAGTCATGGACTAATCATGAGCTGAAGTGCTTTGTTAAATCTGAGCCTAAGTGGTACATAGCAATTAAAAATACGTTCTCTTGTTGCACCCCAGGAGCAGCATTTAGCGGCATATTTGAACAGGGAGCTTTTCCCTGTATTCTAGCTGCCCCATAGAATCGACTGGAGATGGTAAATAACACCTCTTCCAGTATGATGAAATGACATTTCCTGACTTGCATATATCAAATGAATGGCAGTAGCAAAAATAATTTTGCTGTGGAGTTAATTTTTCCATTTTTGTGAGAAGCCTTATTTGTCTTCTTGTGACTACACTTCACGAGGGTCTAGTGTATTTATGGATTCTCCTTTCAAATGTGCCAACTAAGCCTGTAGGATTAAA
Source organism: Apteryx mantelli (assembly GCF_036417845.1). Classification (NCBI taxonomy): domain Eukaryota; kingdom Metazoa; phylum Chordata; class Aves; order Apterygiformes; family Apterygidae; genus Apteryx; species Apteryx mantelli. The sequence continues at coordinate 60,943,547 of NC_089982.1, forward strand.
AAAAACCCTGCACACTGTTAGCTGCAGACCTTTGCTTGTGCTGCTCAGAGAAATATCTTAAGTTTTGAAAATCAAAGGGCTTTTTAACTCATCTCCTCCCATGTTTCTTCAGTCTTTCTATGCACGTTTGTTCTTCTGTGCACAGCATCAGCGCATTCCCCATGGGAAGCAGGCACGGGCAGCAGTCACTCTCTTGGGACTCTCTCCGATTACAACCCCCTGAGGGACAGCCGTGAGCTATAAACATCCAAACTGTAGCTAAGCAAAGGATTACAGTCAGGCATCTGAGGGACATGTATCCCTGCAACAGCCATGGCATACAGGGCTGTGGAAATGAAGCAACTTCTGTCAAATATGCTGTACAAGGTCCTTAGCTGCTAAAACAACAGTTTCTCCTTGCCATGTAACACTTCAGTTTCCAAAAGAGCAACTGGGTGCCTGCATAAAAACTTTCCTAAATGTTCACAGCCTAATCCAGGGCAATGCACATATGCATCAGACTGATTCAAACTAAAAGAGGATTTTGCCATGGTTCATAGAAAAAGATTTGCATGATGTTTTACAATAAAGTTTGACAGCAGTAAGAACTGCCTGCACCGATCAATTCTCAAAAGCAGCTGTGGTTACCTGATGATTTGTTGGCAAAGGGCTTTGTTCTTTGTACAGAAAGTTGAAAACCAAGTCCCAAACTGTGTCTCATTCATAAGGGAGATAGTGTCCTCCTCCGTGTACAGCACAGAGAGGAGATTCGGGCTGCATCAGAAGCCTCTGATAGCTGCTTTGGGAAGAAAGAAATTAAACAACCAGAATCCACGTCTTTTTCTGACTTCCTTCAATAAGGATTGATCCTGTCAAATATGTTGTTTATTGACATGACTTGACCTTCGGTTCTATTGTTCAGCGAAATGAGAAAGAATAGTTAGTAAAGTCACAAAAAGTATTAAATTAGCCAGATTATATTATTTTCTGGATAATCTTGCTCCTTCACCAATACTTTTTCCAACCGTTCCATAAAACAACTGGGAGCATAGCTACAACTTTGCCACCTGATTCTTTTGTATGTCAGAAAGCCTGAATACTGCAACCCATGCTTTTTCTAAAATCAATTGCAATTCAGATTTATGAATATTCCTCAACTTCCCTGTGTTGTTAAACTATTTTGTGGGATCACAGTGGGGGAGAAAAAAAGAGGGAGAAAGTAATATTTCTTGAATCATGATGCAATAGAAGTCTACCAGAGAAATATCTTGAGGCATTATAAGAGGACTCAAGGGATTATATGTCAATACAGACACTCTTTTGCAGACAGACATGAGTTCACCTGACTGTTCTCCAAGTTAATCAAGCTGTGGTTAGCCTAACACTGAGTCTTAGCTAATAAGCCGTGCTAAGAGGCAGGGCATATTAACTCAGGCCCAAAGCCAAACTAGTGTAAATATAAAACTTTGCCTGCAAAAAAGCATGCAGTTATAAAGTTAGCTTTAATTCCAACTCTGCCATCAATTTCGTGTATCACCTTGGGCAAATCACTGAATCTATGTCTCAGTTCCTTACTTGCAAAGTGGGGCTAGTAAACCTGCATTTCTCCCACTCTGCATACATTAAGACTGCAAGCTGTTGTAGTAAGATCTTAATACATACCTGAACAAAGACTTGAAAAGCAAATGCAATTCAGTCTGGCTATGGTGCTGCAAGTAATAATGCCCCACCTTTCTCAGTATGATGCTGAATGATCCTATGCAATGGAATTGCCTGTCTTCTTTTATGGTACAGTGCTTGGAATGTTAAACCCACTGAAATATCTTTGCCCAGTGTTGTTTCTCCAAAGACGTGCAGATCTCCAAACCTTTTTATCTTGCTGCAGACCTTGCAATGGCAGCTAACCACATCTGAAATTCATCTAAGCAAAAAGTACATAAGAAATTTTCAAATCAGTTCTAAGTTGCTCATTATATATTTACTCAGGCATTGGGTTTCATCTAGAACTGCATACGTCCGATGCATGGCAATTCTTTAAGGAACTGGGAAACTTTGTTAAACTGTTTATGTTATTCATGGAAGTCGATGCTGCTGGAAAGATGAGCCTTGAAAGAGTAGCAGGAATTCTCTCCTTTTCCCATTTTCCCAGCACTTTCCACTCTTCTTCCTGTACCCTGTCATCTTCGGGGCTGTTACACTCATCCTCGGGGAGGACTCACCTTACTTCTGCTTCTGATTCATTGACCTTGGAAGAGCTCCCTCAGATCTGCCCTCTGCATATATTCTTTTCCTCTACTGTCCCCAGCTCTTTTTCTCCTCCAAGCTAGAAGAGCCTTCGTGAAGAGACAACCCTCCCATCTGCAACAAAACCTGCAGCCTCCTCCTAGATGCACAGGCTGCTGTTCTTGCAGCTGTTCATGTTCTTCCACTCCAGTGTGAGTGGAAAAACAGCAGTCAGCAGCACCAGCCTTCAGCCTCCAGCTCTTCCTGCAGGAAACAGCTCCCCCACATGTGGGACCGAGAGGAATCTTCTGATGAGCTCTTCTTCCTGCAGCACAGCATTCACTTCCCAAGGCTGAAGACTGACAGCATTTCAAATTTTTCATGGAACAACAGGTAACATAGAACAGTTTAACAAATATTGATTGTTAAATACAGGTTCCCCACCACACGCCCTAGCAAAAGCCATAAATTGCAATTATCAAAAATAGTTAGTGATCATCTAGTATTTATCACAGAAATGTGTGCATTGGCAGGGACCTCTGGAGATCATCTCGTCTGACCTCCTGCTCAAAGTGGGACTACTGTCCATACTCTATCAGGTCACCTGCGGTTTTGTCTATCTGAACCTTGCAAATTTCCAAGGATGGTGATGCCCCCATTTTTCTGGTGACTTGTTCCAGTACTATACTACCTAGTGAACAAGTACTCTCCTAGTTTCCAAGTGTCCCAAACTGAACTTTCCAAGCTGCAATTTGTGGCTATTGCCCTTTGATTATACCACCTGCCACTACCAAGAAAAAGTTGCTTTGCCATCTTTGCAACTGCCCTTCAAGTAGCTGTAGGCTGCAATGAGATCCTGCCCAGTCCCCTCTTTGCCAGACTAAACAAGCCCAGCTCTCTCAGTCTGTCCTTGTGGGCCATGTGCTGCAGGCCTCCAATGGTCCTGGTAAGCCTTCTGCTGGACCCTCGCCAGGTCCTCTCCTGGAGATGTCCTCTCCACATCCTTCCTGCACTGGGGAGCCCAGAACTGGACATGCTATTCCAGGTGCAACCTCATCAGGGCCAGATAGGGAGGAATAATAATTTCCCTCCATCTGCTGGCCACATTCATCCTAACGCAGCTCAGTATGCTGTTTGCCTTATTTGTGATGAGAGCACACAACATGTTGGCTTATATTCAACTTGGCACCCGCCATAACCCCCAGGGCCTGGTGAGCAGGGCAGCAACTCAGCCCATCACCTCCCAGCCCATGCAGGTGCAGGCGGTGAGCCCAGCCAGGTGCTGCACCTCACCCTGCTGAGCCCCACAAGGTTTCTCTCAGCCCAGTCCTCTAATGTATCGAGGTCCTTTGGGTTTGAAACATGTGGTGTGTCAACCACTCCCTTTAATGTAGTATCACCATGTGCAAGAATTTAAAAAATGACAAAATGCAAGTGATATTTTAATTCCTTCAGTCACTAAAGAATTTTAAGGGTATTTCTCAGCTTTCAGTGCTCATATCTGGCTGCATTTTTTCAAGTTCTCATTTGTTCTCATTCAATTCATAGACTCACTGAACGGCAGTCCTGTCATCAACCTCTTCTTGGCTGCCTGCAGCACCAGGGAAGGAATCTCTGATTATGGGATCTATTTCCATTCTCTCGTTTTCTCACTTTCTTCTAGCACACAGGTTAGTGGGACTGGCCCTGAGGACCCCAGGATGCCTTTGCATCAAAGGCAAAGGATACTAATACTTCTATTTCCCTTTTTCAGGTTATTTCTTCTGTCTTGAATATTCATATATTGGTGAACTGGTCTGTGCATCAAAAGCCAGATGCTGTGGGGGTTATTCCCACATCATTTTTTTCCTCACTCCCAAAAGAAAGAGTTCAGTTTAACACAGAAATAGCAGTGCATACATTGTACAGTGATGGACTATGAGGTGATGTGATGCTTTACCATCTGCAAATGAACTATGAACCTCAGCCAAAGGCCATTGACATGCATAGGAGGCTTTGGATTTTATGTCCAGCTTAAGTTAACCTCTGACTAAATTAAGGATTGGATGTTCAGGTCTGAAATCAGAAGTGTCATGTGAGCAGTCCCAGTGAAAGCAATAGGACTATGCAGGGGCTTAAAGTTATGTGGTCAATTAAATGTGCTGCTAGGTCTGTTTTGCCATGCATGGCATCTAATTCAGACTTTTTGCTGAAAGTTTCCCAATGCTGCCACCTACAGAACAGGTTAACTACAGCTTTCAAAATAGCAGCAAAAAGGAAAACCCCATTTAAAAAGATAGTGGGTACTGTTCTGAGCTAGCAATGTGCAGGTCTAAACAGAAATCCTACCTGAAACACTTAAATATTTCTCAGATATTTCCAAGGTTAGTTCTATGTCAATAAATAGTATTTTTATTTATATACTGTGCCTTAACTGTGAAGCTACTTTCAATAACACAATTTTCTGAACATTTTCCCAAGACCTGTTTCTGAAATAAACTAGACATCTTGGACTGCTAAGAGTCCACCTCTGGAAAGTTGCACAAAAGTTGCAGGAATCTATTAATTCAAATAAATTAAATTGCTCAGTAAATTCCTCACGTGTCTGGAAGAGCAGCAGTAACAACAGCCAGTCACAGATCTCTTCCAGAGTAGGCATAAAACACTGCCAACCTTGCAAACTATCTGCCCTTTTCCAGCAATTGTCACTGTGTAGATTCAGGGGTAAAATATTCATGGCTTTAGATGAGAAATGGAGAAGGTCAAAAGTGTGAATTTAATCAAGGAGGATGCACAGGAAGTTGAGGAAAGATAACAGTTGCATATGGAATTACATATGTAAGATAAAAATATGAAGAAGGAAAAACAGGCAAAGACAAGAAACAAAAATGAGCCTAGTTTCAGGTGGGCTGTGATTAATAGAAATTATTAAAGAGTACCTTCTCATGAAAACAGGAAATATCTTGACATGTAGCAACCCATAAAAAAAAAAGCCCACATTTACACCTTTCAGTTCAAACACTATTGCTAAAATATTAAACACAATGGACAAAGATTAAAATTCAAGAATAATTTACAAATAGATAAAACCAGCTTGAAAATATGCTTTAAGAAAAAAAGAAGTATTTATTTTGAGAGATTATATGCATGTGATATGATTTAAAAACACCTTCTTTCTTTCCTATTTATTGTTTATCCTGTATGGTTTTGACTTAGCACATATTCACTTCTGTGCATTGTGACTGTGCTTCTGAATGCAGTAACATCATCTGGAACTGTTGCACTATTAATATTGCAAAAGCTTCCATCCGTTCAGCTTTCAGATCCTCACCCCAAGCAACTCAGTCCCAACTGCAGAAGTCTTCTCCACCCCCAACAAGTCATCTTCCACTTTCCACCCAAGTTGTTTTAGAGGAAAGCCCAGTTGTTTGCCAGGTCCCTGTGGTAATTTTGATAAGGAAGAAGTCTTACTAGTGATGTCATACACTAGTGGATGGATAACATTCATTCTCCTTCTCTCTTCCCTTTACTTTCTCCTCAGAAGCTGTACCGGGGTGCACAAGGTGAGGAAATAAGAAGCATTTGTCACAACCCTTTGCCTACTTTTCACAAAGCCAAAATTATTCACGTGTTTGCCTATAAGTAGATTCAAAATCCAGAAGTCCAAGTCAAAGAAAGAAAGCCTCTGAAACATTAGAATAACTTTGGTAACACTAAAAATTTATACTGCTAGATAAAAATAATTTTACTGCTGTAATCGCTACAAAAAATATAGTAGGATTTCAAATGCACTTTTGGGTAGCATCACTGCTGGCTACCTAACTGTACACAGGCACAGTTATATATAGCAGGCACCATAGACAATGGCCTTCAAGACAGAAAGGTCCCCTGCAGAATAAAAACATGCTTGCTCAGGGACAGTATACAGCTGACAAGGCTCTGCTCCTTTTCCTGCCCCCTCCTACCCTTCCTCTGACCATTATTGCTCCCTGGAGCCTCCCGTGCTCACCCAGTGTTGCATCCCTTCCTGCAGATGCTGCCGCTCGCAGCCACAGCCCCCGTTAGCAGGCACCCCGCAGAGGACACTGCTCCTGGCCTGCGCTGAAAAGCCATGCCAGGCCTCCCTCCACCTCACAGCACCACCTACCAGCAAGCAGAATAAAACGCTGCTGTGGAAAACAAGGATTGAGCAACACATCACACACCTTTCCTCAACAGCAAGCTTCCACCCTCCTACTAACAGGAGTTGAGACAATGTTTAGAGCTGTAATACTTTGACCTTTTGCTACTCCTCAGAATAACGAGCTTCAGCTAACAGGTAAATATGAGTAGTAACAAGGTCCAGTATATAACACATTCAGACTATACATGGCTTTAGTAATCAAAGCTCATTTTTTGAATTACACTTCAAAAAGCTCTGGAAGCTTACAAGCAGCATACAAGCAGCAGAGACCACGGTAGAAGGCATAAAGTTACCAGGCATCAGGCAACACAAGGAGAGCTACCAGGCTGGTAGGCAGAGGCTGAACACAGTGCATTAAAAGAGAAAGGCCTGGAGTAGAAACATACTGCATCCCTTCTTGCAGCTGCCTGAAGCAGGCAAAGAGCCCCCAGGAGCCAGTCTGAGACAAGAACAATCTCTAAGAGGAGAACAGGGTTGAAGCTAACAGTTTAATACTTTTTCCCCCCTCACCCCTTAAGGTTTTTTCTCCGCAATTCAAAGCTCATTTAGTGTTGGGTGCTTTTCTTTTTAGCTCATTTTGCAAGGGAAGTCTAGTATAGCCTCTTACAAAGCATCTCCTAACACAATCTGATGTTAGGAGGCACTTTTAGCCTACTCCCTGGCTAGCTGAGAACTGTGGTCATTATTAGCTAGCAGACTTTTTAGCTACAACTATAGAAGAGACCACTAGAACAGGTTTTCCATCAGAGAAGGCAGGACATGAAGCAATTCAAATGGGCATTTTGTTGCTTGTAGTGTCCACAATACAAAGCCTCAGTAAAATCGGTCTGAAGTTGACACTTTAGTGCTCGTTTATCACATCTCACCCCTGTACCTTAAGTGTATTAAGGAGGCCAAGCTGCAGCTTGGGAGTTCCAGACCAGACATTAGCAAAAGCTTACCAGAAGGTTAGTACAGCACTGAAACACTCCCAGAGACTGGGATATATCCATCCTTAGAGGCCTTCAAGACACTAGAAAAAGCTGCAGCTGACCTGCCAACCTGAGGTTGATAACTTCCTGCTCAGAGCAGAACTTTACTATGGGACCTTCAAAGGTCCTTTAAAAAAAAGCATTTATAGGGTGCCTCCAGGCACCTTTTTGGAGAAAGTTATATTGATCACTTTAGTCCATTTTGTTTTCCAGCAGAAATTTTATTCTCATTAAGGACAAGGAAATATCAACCAACAGCTCAATTTACAGACAGATTAAACAAGCCCTGTTAAACATTTTCTACTTAACATGTGGAAAAAAGACCAAACCAGAAGTCTAAAGACATCTGATGTGTCCAAACTGTTCACGTTAAAACTTGAGCTCATCCTTTAGCGTAAGCTCAACTGATGTTGCCTTTGTGTATAGCAAAGGGTGGAAACAATTCAAATTACTGGAACAGCTGTGTTTAACGAGTACTGAAGCACTGAAGATTAGACTGCATTTACTGGTGTGCTATTAGACTGCTTTCCTTGCATCTCTTCAGATTCTCAGGCAGACTTGCAGAAAGCCACAGCAGAAAAACGAACTTCTCCTTTTTCACGTTCTGTAAATTGTCTGCATATCTTAGCAGAATCCTTGGAAGAAGAAACAGCTGTTAGATCCACAGAAGACTGATGCTGATCTAGACCCCCAAAGGCTTTGTAGCTCTACTCTGGGTCACTGCAACTAAATTAGTGTCTAGTAGCACCAGCAAGTGCATACATTTATCAGACATCTAGTTCTGTGGCACAATACTACCTTGTTACCATGGCATGAGAAGCACTAACTGCTACAGCAAGCAGGCACAGAAAGCTGCCACTATACCCTGAAAGCATGCCTCTCACCATTTCAGAGGCCTGGTTGCCTGGGAAACATGCAGCTAGAGAGAAGTCTTACCTTCAATAGCAAGTCATCTGAACTTGTGCCATGGTTCACAGGAAAAGGCATACGCCCATCTGTGAAAAAAGTCTTACATCAGTCAGCATACTTACCATTACTTTCAAGTTAGGAGAACTCAGCATAGTGGGCCCAAGAAACAAAGTACCCACATGAAGATAGTTGGACAAGTTCAGAATACATATCACACATAGTTTGGGGGAGAAAGGGACCAAATATTCTCAGCTCCACAGGAGATGACACACTTTACAAGGGGGCCTGGGCCTACAATGCAACCCACCTTATGTTAAAGCCTTCAACTGAAGGTTCTCATTTTGTATTCTGAACTGGCTGAAAGCCTCAGCTAGCAGCAAGCCTTTAGCCTGAACACTATTTTGCCTAGTCAAACTCTAGTTGGACTCTCAGTGCCTTACCCAATTCATACAGATGTCCATCCACATTGACAAACAGGATAAAGTGGAAGTTCACACTGTTGTCATCAACCTTAGGATAGACCATTAGATACATTTGTTAGGTCAAAAAAGAAAGTCTACTGTACAGTCTAAACCCTACTTGTGACTACAGGAGCTAGAATGCCTTAGGAAGTTCTCCCAAGACAGAGGAGATCAACAGCAGAGGACTGTTCAGTCAGACAGCTGTTCATCAACACCAGAGGACCAGCAACTTAGGTCAGTGAAGCTCTGCAAGACCAATTATTTGGATCTCAAAGTCAGAGATTCTTTATGTCAAGCTCCAATAATCCTACCATACAGTCACATTTTCAGCATATATCCAGGAAGAGTCTCAACCCAAGTTTTCCATGCATTTTTGAGGAAGGAACCCGCACAAACATTCATCCATTAGTCAGTCATTTCTCCTTCCCTGTGAGCTGTAACAGTAATTTGCCGGACCTAGAACTTTATTGCTCTACCACCTTCAATATCCATCCCTCCATCCCAGATTTTACTCATTCAACTCTTACCCGACATTGTCCTTCTTGTGCAACAGAATTGTGGACTTCTTGTATGGCCTTAAGAGAAAGCAGATATAGGTTACTATACCCCTAAGTGCTGAGAGCCATCAGCAGTTTGTATGGTTCATATACCTTATTACTTGCAAAACGTTTAGCTCTCTCTTCAGGAGACAAATCAGCTGTTTCATCAAGAAACTTCTTCAGAGCAGACCCCTCATCTGCACAAGGCAACCAAAGATTTTTATTCAACACAGAGAGAGAATCAATTACAATTCAGGTGTAGCCCACAACACCCAATATTTATTATACTAACTAGAAGTCATTGTGTTTAGGCTGGAACCATCTTTAGCATAAGTACATTTCAACTGCCACTTGAAGTGGAAGTTATTTATTTATCTGGAAGCTTCTGATGACAAACGACACCAGCAGCAAGAGTTCCAGTGCCTCAGGGCACTCTGAATGCCTGTCTTGGGACTGACTTTCAAGATGTGGCTTTTGCTATGCCCCCCTACACGTTTGGCAGAAGTGTTTAGTCACATTTTGCAAAGAAATTCCAAAAAAAATACCAGTAGTAAGGATAATCATCAACTAACAAGGTAAATTAAAATTCTGTCCTTCTGTACATTTGAAGGCAGTGAGATTGTACATGTGCTTGCTCATACCAGCTTTACTTTGGTTTTCTAGTGCATGAATTAGTACTAAGATGTTCTAACTGAATTTGTAGTATTAAATGAAAGATAACATGTCATTTCAAGGGTGTGCTATTTTAGAGAATCTTTTCAGGAAGAGTGAAGCAAAATTAGCCTACCATACATGTTTTCCTTTGTACAAGAAGGAATCCCACACCACTCAGAAGTGTTTGAGTTTTCCCTCTTATGACAGAAAGTTATGTTATATTCTGCAGATCTCTAGTCTTTGAGATACAAGATGTAATGTACAAGGTATTTCCTGAACTCAATGACAAATCTTTCTTGATAAGACCTAGTAATCCTGTTTCCTAGGAAACAGAAGTTTCCAGCCACCAGTTACCTAGGCTACTTTTATACCCTCTTCTGTAGGATTAGAACCATCAAAACTGTTCTCTCAGGAAAGTCTTACAGGCTCATATCATCCTATGCTACTTTCACATGGGAAAGTCAACATATCAGATTTACAGCCTACCCTGAGCAAGTCTGCCTTAGACATGTAAGTGGCATGAAGAATTGTATCTATCCATTCAGGTTACATTAGCAGTGTCAACCACTTCTGAACAGGATAATTTCTAAATTGTAACAGAGACTGGCCAGTCCTACTACTTGCCTTCTCCCTTTGCAAGCCTGTTACTGAAACATTGCTCACTACAAGGATAGAGGATTGCAGCTACCATACTAATGTCAAAGTATACTCACTCCTGCAATTCAGGCCGTAGGTGAGAGCACGTTTCTCTGCAAGAGCTGAAAAACCTACTTACCAATAGAAGTAGCACAGCATGCTTTAACTTGGCTTGCCAAAGCATGAAAACCTCAGGGAGAATCTTCTATAGCCCCTACCCACTCAACTTTCCTCTGTTAAAAAAAACTGGAAATTCAACCATCTCAGAACATTCATACTCACCAAGTTTCAGTTTGTCTTTGTTATTAGCAACTGCATGTATCAGACCAATTGTCCCACAGGAGTTACTAACAGTCTGCTTCAGAAAATACACCTTGGAACTGATTTCTTGGTCCTTTATTTCCTCAGTCTGTTGTTTCCTGAAGTTCTCATGCTGTAAACATGTAATTGTTTTGAGCATTTAGCCACAGTGATGTCTTTTTATTGGGCAAACTAATAGGCAAATCAATTGTGCAGGAGAGCCAATACCAAGACTGGACAGAAGAACTACCCAGAAAGTCATCTTTGTGGCACAGGTCCAATAAATCACTGTATGTCTATATTGGATGCAAGCCAAATCTTAATGGACTACCTGCATGACTCAGTCATATTCAAAGGCACCGTACTTAGCCTCTCCATCTGTTCCACACGCTGGAAATAGCTTGGGAGGGAAAAAAGCCATAGCATATAATGGATAGGCTCTTTCATTTCCTCTCTGAGGATGCTTTGGTCCTTTTAGTGACACTCCTCAGCATGTCTCCACAACAGTTTGCCTTTGTACTTTTAGGTAACTTTCCTCCATGAGTACCTCTCCATCAGAGCAGTGTACAGACAAATTTAAAACCCATCACTACCTACCGAGAGGCTATAATCCTTTCTTTAAGGGATCTGTTAAATATACTTTATTTCAAAGTCCATCTCATCACTAAGTCTTGAGCATCAGAGTTGGACCAAATATATTAATGATACAGAAGTACTTTAGGCCTCTCCAGACTGATTAGGCATGGAAACAGAATTACTATTATCACACGAGAATTAATTATATTCCCCCCTCCCCCCAGTCTGCTGCACAAAGCAAAGTGCAAGAGGAGCACTACAGAGGAAAAGGCTGCTTTTTGCTGCTCATTTCATTCTAGGTCGGGCTGTGCCGAGGCCTGAGCTGAGCACACAGCACACACCACCCGCCGCCCCCCTGCGGCCAGACCCCCCGACGTCGGGGGAGCCCCGGGGACACGCTCCCCCCGCAGCCGCCGGCGCCGCGCTCCCGGCAGCAGCCTGCCGTTCACCCCAGGAGCTCGGGGTCGGCGGGGCCCAACCTGCCGGGCGACAGCCGAAGCCCCCCAGGGCGGCAGAGGCGCTGCCCGCCCCCCCCGTCGCAGCCGCTCCGGGGGCTCCTGTCCCCGCGGGGCCGCCGCCGCCCCGGGAGCGCCGCGCCCGCGGCCCTACCTGCGCCGTGAGGGGGAAGAGCAGGAGCAGCGCGCAGGCCGGCGCCGGCACGGCGCCCAGCGCCTCCTCCTCGAAGCCCAGCACGTCCACGAAGCGCCAGCCGGGGCCCACGCCCAGGCGGGACAGCACCTGCAGGGGGCACAGCGAGCGGCTGGCACCGGCGGCCCCTCCCGCCGCCCCCCGCCCCGGTGACACAGCACAACGCGCCGCGCCGCGGCGCCCCCTGCCGGCGCCCCCGCCCGCCGCGCCGCGCCCCAGCCGGCGGGGAGGGCGCGGCACAGGGCGCCGCTCCGCAGGTGCGAGGCCGCGCGGAGGCAGGGCGCGCACGCAGGGAGGCGGGCGGCGGCGCGCGCAGTCCCGCGACGGGCACTCACTTTGTTCAGCATCTGGAAGACAATAGGGAGACAATAGGCGTGAGTGCCGAGGGCAGAAAGGCTGGCCACCCCCCCACCACCACCCCAAACACACCCTCCCCGCGGCGTGGGGCCCTCCCCCGCCGGCACCCCCCGCCGGCCGCCCCCGCGCACCTCGGGGTTGATCTCCATGGGCTGCCACGCCATGGCTGCGCGGCGGCGAGGAGGAAGGAAGAAAGGAAGGAAGGCAGGCAAGCAAGCAGGCAGGCAGGCTGCGCCCCAGGTACGGCGATATCCCCACGACACTGCACCACGCGCGCACCCACCACGGCCGTCAGCGCTGCAGCGCGGAGCCGCCCACCGGCTGCTATATAGCGGCGGGCTGGCCCACTCCGCGCCGCGGCGGGGGGAGAGGGAGGAGCAGGGCACGACCAAGGCGGGGGGCGCGGGGGGCCGCCGCGCCGGGAGGGGAGGGGGCGGCGGCGGGGTCCCGGGAGGGTGTCTGTGGCGGGGCCGCGAGGGGGGCGTGCGGCTGCGGCCCCCGGGCAGCGGCAGCCGCCGGGAGAGCCGCGGGGTTAGGGGGGGCTGCCCCCTCCCCGGGGGGGCGGCCAAACGCCGGTCTTGTCGGTGGGCGCAGGAGAGCCTAAGCAGCCCTTTGCTGCAGCAAGGATCCGAGCTCTTCTTATGCCGTTATCGAGAAAGTGCTAGAAATATTTGGGGCTCAGCTTCCCTCAGCATCCATGCCCCCCCCCCCCCCGAGCCTTCAGCAATTTTTCACTGCTTATGTTTCATTCATTAATCTTTGTTAGCTTGTGCTCTAGAGGAATTAAATTCCAGATGCCCCCATAATTTGGGTTTAGGCCACTGATGGATGATGCAGGCCGGTGGACTACAGGCCGACACCTTTCCCCTAACCCGAAGGGCCAGGCAGAGGCCACTGCCACAGACCCACATCAACACTGCTGGCCTTGGTGTAACATCTGGGCAACTGGCACTGCCAGAGGATTTGGCTGCTGCCACATTGCTAACAACATACAAAGCAACACATTTCTCCATGAACACCGCCCAGCACCAGACCTTTGTTTATCCTGAAAGCATTTATCTGCATTTGTGTGCCTAAAAGGCCACTAATTCTTAGACCTTGCAGTGTGTGTATTGTATAAAGTATGTGATAGTTTCAGTATTCAATATAATCATTAGATATTCCTTTTTTATTTTAACAATATTATGAAACTGTCATGAAATATGTCTGTCAGCTGACTGCATCTCTGCAGTTTGAATCAACAAATTCCTGTCTTCATGTTCAAGTAGAACAACTGCTCAATGAAGTTAATTTAAAAAATATTGGGCTTTTTATCTTTTATTCTAGACTTGACAGTTTCAGCATTCAATGTCTTTGGACTAGACTATCTCTTTCTGAATAAGAAAACAAAACCAACCTATCTGAAATATTAGAAATAGCATGGAATTCAAACAGCCTTTCATATTTTGCTGGTAAACAGCCAGCAATGTGAATTATGCAAAATAATCAAGAGATGCTTCACAGTTATCTTTCAAAACCAATGCAAACACTGAATAAAAGAATGTAATCAATTGAATGTTTGCAATCTGTTTATTTTGATGACTTTCTTTCTGTGTCTTCCTGCCCTGTTTCAGAATGATTTGGACCCAGTGCAGCAAAATTTCTAAGCGCATGCCTACTTTCAAGCAAATTTAAATTAACTTTAGACCTACTGCATTGTAAGTTAGTGGAAGACTATTTACATCTGTTAGTTGCACACCTATCTATTTGAACTGGGACCTTAAACTGAAAGACAGGGAGAAGTTTAAGGTTTAAGCCCCTGAAATGGAAGGTTAGGTTGTAAACTATTCTTTAGAAAATAATTTTCCTATTCCCCCACCAGAATCTAACCCCTGAGCCAGTCCAAGTCCCTGTATTCAGCTGCACTGTCTATACCTCCCTAGCAAACATCTTACCTCTCCAGGTAAGACCCTCAGACCTGGACCTTTCCTCCTTTTCCTGTAATATGACTCACTTCCCAGTAGGAGGATGCAAACAAAACCCATTCTTGGAAATCACCTTAATCCCCTGCTCCCTTCCTTCCAAACAAGCACCCTGTGACCTTAACCTGCTGCTGATGCCCAGGGTTAGGTGCAGCAAGATGCATGCGTGCACAGTGGTGCACATGGTGGGGCTGTGCTTTACTGCCTCCCATGGGAACCCCTTACTGCCCGTCAGTGCTTTTGTAGTAACTGCCCTTTTGCAGGCTCTTACCCTACAGTGTGTTTGAGGTTTTCGAGATTGCTTGAAAGAGTATAAGTACCTCTGCTGGGTTGCCTGAAGGCAATTATTGCAGGTCAGTTATATCATAGTAGTTTGCTGGAAAGAGGTTGACCTATTTAGAAATGAAGAGTACTCAAAGAGTTGCTTAGACTACTTGTGCCTAAGGCCAGCCCTGACATAAGTCATAGCGTAACTAAGGTGGTATTCATCCATTTACCATAGGGACAGTTAGGCTCCCTTCGTAATCAGTAGTGAGAAGAAGAAATCTGAGAGCAAGAGTCAGTGGTCCAAATGGAGATGTCAACTTTAAGCTGAGATGAACTGTGTTCTAGAAACACTAGATTCTCTCCATTGACTATAATGGGAGCCTACAGGACCCAGCTCAGGTGTAGAGGTCTACAGTATGGACACTTGAGTTTCGTTGGATGACTCCAACCCTAACTGCCTGGAGATGAAAAAAGAATACATATTTTTACTTTGCAACTTACCATAATTAAAGTTACGATGATGTATGATCGAAGTATACATTATGACATATGGTAAGGACAGACTTTATTTTTTGTTTTGGAAATTTTCAATAGTCTTATTCGGGATTTCTGTAGGACTGCCATAAGCCTGGTGAGGCAAGCAATGCTTTGCAAGGACTACATATGCATAGCTTACTGAAAGCATGACAGGCTTTTAGCCTGTTAGATATGTGGCTGTGAAACAAGACAATTTCCTACCATTTACTAGAATGCAGTACTAGTATGTAGTAAGTAACTGGAAAGCTAATATATCAGAGTCTTCATCTTCCACTATTAATGTTTTCCATGTTAGTATATCTACACGTCTATGCTTGCACCATCTAAAGTACAGATATAAGGGAATTGCTCCCAACTGCCTTTGTATGTAAGTTCCACCAAGTAAATTCTCTGTACCACTGCTCCAGCTGCACCACCAAATATATACTTAGGTTTTCAAAATGAAAATGTTGGGATTAGCTGAAGAAGGCCTTTCTCACAGATTAGATGCTTGTGAAAATCCATTGTCATAAGGTACCAAACAGAAAACATGACAAACATATCTGAAGCCATGCAAGTGACAGTGGGCATCGGGGTTCTGCATAACCCCGATGCCCCCTTTTCTTCTGGTAAACTGCCTGGAGCACAGCAATAATTCCCATGTATTAGTGCCCCAGCCTTCACTTCAAACATCAGAGATATCAAGAGGGTAAGCACAAATGACTCCTATTATAGCTGGCCTGCGTTCATGAAGGCTTTGAGTGGGAAAAGAGGTATGTGCCTGTATTTCTGAATTGCAGATAGGTTAATTTAAATGCTTCTGGGAAGACCCTCAATGACTGCAGCCCAGCACTGTGGGATAATGTAAGTCCAGCACCTGACCATAGACAGCTGCTCTCCAAGTCGATGAGCCAGGAGCTCTGGGATAGAAGGTCTACAAGGTGACAGTTGTAAAAGGGGGAGTAAGACCAGGAATTGAAAGAAATTTGAAGCAGCTCAGAGCTGAGATGGGAATAGGGAAAAAAAAATCTTTTTTTGCTTAATATGGGCTCCTGAGGTTGGAAACGTATCTTTTCCTATCCCCTTCTGCACAAGGAGAGGATGTATTGGCTGAGAGATGTCTAAGGACTGCTGAGGTGGAGAGATGCTGAAGGATGTGAACTCCCAGTCTAACTTACAATGAGGCTCAATTGGAGAAGGGTGACACTGAAGCTATGCAGATGAAAGGGTCAGGCTGATGAAAGGGGCTGCTTCTGCCAAGGACTACCTCTGCATGTATTGAGTGCCAGCAATGACTCTGCAACTGCTGTGAACTACAGCCAAGTTCTCCAGCACATAAAAACAAGCCCTACAGAATGTAACTGCTCTTTTGGAAATCTGTAGGTGGAGGAGTTCCCTGAAGTGCAAAAACGTAGTTTTAGAACTTGAGTCTCAGTTCTGAAAAGTGTGGCCTTGGTTTTCCTGAAGTCAGATTTGTCTGGCAGGATGCTGAAGATTCTTCACCTTGTTCTTCTGCAAAATCATGTCCAGCATATGGTGATGATGTCTATCAGAGACACAGTAATGGTATGCTTTATTTCACAGTAAAAGTAGGACAAACAAAGAGCAACTCCTTTTTCTTTCCACTGAGAAAGGCAGGAGGAACATAACTGTTGACAAGAAAATCTTTGTTTCCAACCAAATGTTTTCACTTCATATGCAGGCTTGCAGGGCTTGTCTCAAAGGAAGAGGAAGACAGTATATTGAAATCTGGGCAGTCTGTATGTGTCTTATTTTCCTGACATGTTTCCTTCATTTGACCTTAGCAAGTGACCCTTTTTCCTCTATAGGAAAGAACAATCCATCCTTCCAATCTGCGGGGGAGAACAATCCATCCTTCCTCTACCTTTGTTTAGTTAATCTGTACATTCTTATCTAGAGGTGTAAAATACATCTCAAATAATAGGACCTCATTCTGTGAGACAGTTTAGTGTAATACACATAATGGCTAATAATAATGAATTCTAGCATTGATGTGACACCTGGACAGTATCTGTAATAGGGACTTACATCCCTACTTACATTTTCATCTGGTCAATGCTTTCCCCAGATTAGCAGGTACAAGAGAAAACAAGATGAGCCATACGAATAAAGCTACTGATCTAAAGAGGTGTAAATGGCCGCACTGGATTCTTGCAGTATACTCTCTTGTAAAACACTGTGCCTTATTTTTCTTCCTGAGCAATGTGTTCTGCCAAACCATCCTGGGGTGAACCCAGTCTGCTTCTCACCTGTAGTCTTGGGTTGGTTCAGTCACAATTTAATTAGCAGCCCCTACTCTTAGACTTGTTTTTGAATACTCTTCAGCCAATAAATAGTAACCAGAGAACATTCAGAGCCTCTCCTTCAAGACTGCTGGAAGACTTTACTTCAGATAGACTGAGTTTCTTGTGAAACAAAATAAAAGGCTTCTCCAAATCAGCTCCTGAGCGCTATCCACTGTTAGGTCTGAGGAAAGTAGAAAAAGAAAAGATCTGAGGAATTCTGTCAGTCAACTAAAAGGATATCAAGACAGTGACTTGTTAGTGCTGTAAGGAGGTAGAGCTGCACTCCCTCAGGTATAATGGTACATGGCTGACAGGCACCATGCAGGCAAGCGTGGGGCTCTGCATGGTGCAGCCCCTAGAAGAGGGGTTTGCTCTGGGGTGCTCCCCAAGGGTTAACGAACCCCGGGTGCACCTTGGCCGGAGCCACCACACCGGGTGGGGCTGCTGTAGCCTGGGGGCACATCCTCCAACGACCCCATGATTGACCAGTCCGGACAAAGGAGAAGTGACACCACAGACTCACAGACTCGCAGTGGAGCCATTCCCCGCAGAACGCCCCATGAATGGGCGTGTTGTTACCCATGGAGCAGTGCTGTGGGCCGAGCACCAGGTTATCTACTGATATGCACACCATTATGGACTAGAGCCCTACAGCTTTTGGATAGCTGTGGGCTGGCACTGTTTTGACTGGGTGTAAAAAACAGTACGCCAGCCACATAGGCCTGTTGTGGACTTGGACCCACCCGTCAGCAGGGACATCCCTGATATCAATGGCGTGGTGAGGAGAATCTGGGGAAAACTCTACCGGAGGGGTGGCCCATAAGGGGCAAGAGTGGTCACTGTACCGTGCACCCCTTGTTTGAGAATCCAGGGAAAACTCTAATGGAGGGGTGGCCCTTAAGGAAAGGGCGAGAGTGGTTGTTGTACTGTGCACCTGTGATTTAACTATGGAGCTCTGTTATGTATATATATTTTCAATTTTGCTATATTTCTAGCTTTCCTATACTTCTAGCTTTGTTATAACCTCTTATCTCTAATAAATTCTCACACTTGACAAATGATGCTCTCTTGAGTTCAGTGCAACTAATCCCAGAGTCTGAAAGAATCCCAGATACCCCTCTGTTGGCGCATCACAGTGGCACTGAGGGATAGGCATGGACCACTGGCCAAATGCCTCTTTACGTCAGCCGTCTCCATCCTCAGGAATGAAACCTTTTCAGGGAAAAAGCAGAAAATATGCCCTAGGGAGTTGCTGAGGAGGGACCTAACTTCTTGACCAAGTTTGTTGTCACCTGTGTTTTCGTTCCATGTCGGCACGGCTGTGGTGTTAATCAGGGGAATGTGAGGAGCAAAAGAAGAAATTGGCCTGCCTGCTGTTTGATGAAGTTAGAGGAAGGGCTCTACCAGAATGAAATAGCAAAACCTAGTGTGTCCATTGCAAAAAAAGGAACTCTTCCTGCTTGCTTGAAAACAGAGGCACCTGTAGACAAGGTCTCTAATGCGAAAGGGTTTTATTGTGAAATGTTGTCACCTCTGGTTCAGCAGCACAAACCATCTTGCACTATGTCCTACAGGTCAGTGTCTCTCAGGGTTTTTGCTGAGAGGAAAGGGGTAGTAATGATGGGAATTAACTCAGATGTAGCAGGGGTCCTTCATCCTATCTTTTTTAAACAAATGAAGACCCTTAGTGGAATGTTACAGTAGTTGACACTGGAAATAAGCGAACAACAAAGCCCCCATTATAAAAAGGCCATTTAAGGCCATTTAGCTTAGCTCAGTCACAGAATCATGAAAGATGCTTGCTGTCCCAGACATCTGACATGGTCCTGTACTCTTGCTGTATCTAATGAGTAGTCTTCTGGTGAAATGTTTCTGTTTGATATACATATATGTATATATGCATATTTATGTATATATATGTACCCACATGTATATAAATTCCGAAAGAGAAGTGTGCTCAGCTCAACCTCTGCCCCTAAGTTCTGTTGAAAACTCTAGTTCTATAACAAAAATGTCTTAGGTAATGCAAACTACTTTAAAGTCCTATACATCAATGAAGACATGCATGCCACAATATTTGCATGAACTTGTGCTGAAAGATTTGCTTCCTGACCTGTATGTGCACACTCTGGGAAGTGCAGTGTTTTTGTTTTTAATTAGAAAAACGCCATGAAGTAAAGCCTAACCCCACAATTTGTGAGAAGTTCAAGCGTGGTTCTTCTGCGAGAGCTGCGTCACCTCAGAAGCGGTGCTGACACAGAGCTGCTGCTAATCCAGTAAGGGAAGCCCAGAGCCTGACGTCCCTGGAGTGCACTGAGACCCACCTGTTTATCTAGTTCCATCCTGAAGCAGCCTGGCTTTGGAGGACTGCATCAGAGTCTTTGCCAGGCTCCCCCTCCTCATCGCTCCCTGAAGCCTATGGCATATCTCAGAGCTCCTAGCCACATAAATATACCTATTTTTGGCATGCAGCTCAGGAAGGCTGGTGACTCAGGAGTGACTCAGACTAGCAGAACTCTGTCGCTTTCTCGATGTGACTACAGTAGATCTAAAGCCTCACAGACCTAGATTAGAGCTGTTCTTGCTTTTTTGCTCTGTAACAGTGAATAGAAGCATTTAACAAATCCCTTAGTCATGCTAGTGGAATTCAGTATGCGCTTTTTAGCCTCCAAGATCTCCACTGTCTTGGCTGTACCGATTCCTGTGTTAATTACAAATTAACAGTAGCTCTTCACTTGTGCTCATAAAACCAGCCTTTGATTTTAAAATTTGTAAGAATGAGACCTAACCCTACATTAATAACCACTTTCTGGCAGTACAGCTGGCAGAACATAATCCTTCAGTTAAGCCTTAATTCTGTCACACAGCATTTTACATATGGTTACCATCCGCTGCACAGCTAATAAAAAGCAGTTGTGGTGTACATGGTGCTTTTACCAGCTGGGGGACAGAGCAGTGCAGAGGCCTGTCTGCTCTGATACTCCGGTGTATGTCTTTGGCCAAAGATTATTAGCATTGGCTCAACTGCAAGCAATTAATATTAAAAACACAGTGAAACAAGCCCAGTGGGGACACATCCTACTTTCTAGGCTTGCCTTTGCCTTGAGGAGCTCTCAAAGTGTAACTCTGTACTGCATCGTGCAAGCCTTCAGAGGCTGGTCTCAGGGCATTAGCAAAGGGGAGAAAAGGGAAGGTTTTTTCCTCTCTGCTCTGGGAATTTTTCCGTGCTTTTTAAGGAGGAGAGAATTTCCAGCCCCCATCTTTGGAGAATGTGTACACAATGTTTGTCCCTGATGGAGGCAGTCTCACTGATGGAGAAGCTTTTCCTGAGGATCCAGTTTAACAGCACTGTTTTGGAGTGTTTACTCAAAATTAATGTAGGTATGAAGACCATCATCATTTTGCCCTTCAGTCTTATTTGTTTTAGTGGAGGTGTTTAGCTTGTGAATGCATACACCAGAAATATTTAGATGGTGAGGGGAAATACACTGCAGATCACAAAAGCAATAGGACTGTATCACATTCTGCAGCTGTAAATAGAAACACAGAACATGCAACCCTTTGCAATGTATGTTTATACACGTAGGGCAAAATTCCCATTGAGTGAATTTGCAGTCTGGCCTTTTCTAGCTGTATTTAGGGCATTAGACACTGTACTTTTGTCTCCCTTGTTTCAGAAACAAAGCAATGGCCTTCTGCTGTTAGTAAGCCTAGCGTTTCCAACTTCATCTTAGCTTCCTATGCCCTTAAATCAGGTTTATCAGTGGATGCAAATGTGAATATATACATAGATATGAGTGGTATAGCTATTCCAACCTGAGAATTGAGTTTCCTGACTGGCCTCAATGGCACTGTACCGCTGCATTGCCTCGGAGCAGTGGCTCTCATGCCCTTGGGTGTCTGTAACTGTAAGCTGTAAGGGAGAGGGTGGCGGGGACTGAGACCTGGGTACTGCCAGTGGTGGTAAAGTGCTTAAAAACTTCTAAGTGGTGCTTTACATTGTGCTGTTTGCACACTTGTCTTCTCAAACTGTGGAAAAATGGTAGTCTCAAACGCAGGCTGCATTTCAAAACCCGTTTCATATTCCCACATTCACAAGTGTAGAAAAATCTTGGAGCCCACATGTTTCAGTAGCCATCAGAAAGCAGGGCTATTATTTCTCACATTCAGTTTAAGCATCCAAGACAAGAAAATCTGGGTAGGCATTAATTTTGCAAGTGTGAGCTTTCCTCTACTTGCCTGCCTATAACCACAAGCCTTGCTCTCTCAAGATTTTTGAATACTTTTGTCTGCCAGAAGCGCATAAAACAGTAAATGGAGTTTGCTGAAAAGTCAGCTCTGAAAGCACCTACTGCCTTCTATCAAAGTGCCTAAGCAGCTGCTGTAGGATTGAGTAGCTGTGCATTAATAGCTGTTTTCTCTTACAAACAGCTTTCACTCTCCTGGCTGCTCTAGCTAGAAGGAAGTTCAAAACAGGTTGTTTTCCTGCAGTGATCTCTTAATACATGTAAAGTCTTATAGTTCTCCTATTTCAAATACTGTGATTGCTTGCAAGCTAGCACTGTCATCCTACTTGCCTCCCCCCAAACCTCCCTGTAATGCTAAAAAAAGATGGAGCTGCCCCAGTCTGGATGAGTGAGGAGGGGGATCAGTGCATCAGGTAATGGGGGAGTTTGGGTGGCCTGGAGGCTGAAGCCTCCTTGGTGCTCTTCCTTCACCCCACCCTCAGGAAATCCCACTATACTGTTGTGCAACAGGGAAAGGAGGGATCAGAGAATTACGTCTACTCAAATATCGAAGAGATCGTTTATAACTTACTTTACAACCATTCTCAGATGCAAGACTTTGCACTGCTGAAGAGCTAGACAGAGGAAGAAACTTGGAAATTACTATTCTGCCTTGCCTGACACATCAAGAAACCAACAAATTGCTGGCCCCAGACTTACCTGCAAATTGTTCCGGATTGAACTTGTACCCATACAGCATTCCTTCAGGTAGCGATAATGTGCTTGAGATATCTAGTGCAGTAGATGGTAGAGGGGTCCATTAGTGTAATAGGAAGCCTTGATTTAATTCCTGGCTTTATCAAACTGCTGGAATAATCCTATCTGAGGTTTTGATGTCTCTCAGTAAATAACATAGGGAAGAAATCTAAACTGAGAGTTCCTGCAAGGCAGAAATAATCTTTCACTATATGCTCGCCTAGGGAGCACTTCTGAGGCAGGAACTAAGAATAACAAGAGAACAATATGCTTTCACACAAGTCCTGGGAAAAAATGAGTCCAGGATACTGAATTTGCTGTCCACTCTGTAAACAAGAGTATATTCAAGCCTGTAAAGAAAAATTAGATGCCACAAGTCTACTTCTTAAATCTCCTAGCTGCATGTGTAATGTGTGGTGTCTTTTGTTCTTTGCGGAAATTTATTTCTTTTAGTATTTTAAGATGGAGACTCAATGTCAGAGTGAGTTGTGTGAACATGCTACAGAAGCATTCCATAGAAAATTACTGTTCCGCTATAATTGAATATTCATAATAAATTTTCTATGATGAGCTTGGGTTTAGGAACTATATATGAATATTCAGCAAAAGATTATTTGACAGTATAGGTTTCTTTGAAATAGTAAACTACAGTTGCACCACTAGATGGTAGTATTGCTTATTCCATATACACTGCTCTTCTACATACTTTGCAGTAGGAAACAGTTTCTCAAGAAATAGGTTCATTATATACTTTAACTATCCCCTACATGGACGAACAATCCCTTGAGCAAAAAGCTGATACAGAAAAGCTGGCAGGGGAGGAAACTGTATTACCTTCTCCTGAGAGAACATTCAGAAGCACAGTCAGTCCCAAAGTAGAAGTCTGCAAACCAGCATTGTAAAGTAGGTTGTAGACAGTTATTTTCCAATGGAAACTCATACTATCAGTCATTTTTGTTGCAACAGTCTACTTTAACCAAATACATTTGCAGTCATAGTTCAAACATAGAAATAGCAAAATGAAATGGCAACATGAAATTATTTTTTTTATGAACCAACAATGTAAAAAGGTCTCTTTTTTCTGTTTGTTATGAGTACAAATTATTTTACTAGATGTTTGTGTCTTCATACAGAGACAGTAACTGCTCTGTATCAATTCCTTAAGGCCCCAGCTGCAGGAACTATTTCATTGTATTTGGCAAGTTAACACATTGGATTGCTTTAAAACAGGAGATCTATATTTGATGAGACTGGCCGAGCCTATGCAAACAGCATATCCACCTGAAAATGTTTCAGAGAAGTCTGAGTGTATTGAGCGGTGGTCCATTTAGGATGTATTTGAAATTCCTTATTTAGTTTCCTCAACACTATTTTTAGGACCCTGCTTACTAAGTTGTAATCCAAAGTGCACTATATAGACTATGTAACTAAAGTTTAATCATAATTTTAACCACATAAAAGAAAACCACAAAGCAGTGCTTTTAAACTACTCATCAAAGGAACATGAATTTACGGGCACTTTGCCTGGTTATCTCTGTCAGGGAAACATATGAATAGGCTATTCCCTACCCCTATCTGGGATAACCCAAGAGTTGTCTGTCATCTCTCCAGTAGCTAAAGCTAAAAGAGGGAAGCAGCCTCGGTTGGGGACACTGGAATTCGATGAATCAACTATGGATGTCTCAGGAGGTTGTTGGTCCTTCCTGAAGTGATCGTGATGATACATATTGATTACAAATCATTAGAACTATTTGGGGGCTTTTTTGGATGGTCACCATAGTTCTGGATCTGAAAGAATCAACTGAAATGTGAGTTTTAGCTTATAAAAATATTATCCTTTTAATACAAATCTAGAAGATTAATAATGTTCACTTTACGTAAGTGAACTAAATGGAAAAGAACAATATCTTTAAGTTGATTAAGTATTAAAGTATAATTTCCAAGTGCTTTGCTCTGAACTATTACATCTTTGCCTAATTATTGCTTGTTGTTGTTCATCACTGTAATGCTCATGACTGCAATATTTATTTCTGTTCTTTAGGCTGATAGATGGCAATATGATCTTCTAAAAACATGAATATTCCTAATTAAAGATGCTATATTCCTATTCATTGCAATAGCCCCTTTAATTGTACTCAATTCATGAAAGTTCTTTCATCAGGAGCATAGTTATAAAGCCAGGGAGCGAATTATTAATGGTTCTGGAATACATAGGAAAAATCATATCTTCCTGATAATAGATTTGCCATTATAAATGATTTGATAAATTTTAAAGTAGACTTGGTCACTTTAATAGGATTGCTGAATTTGTTTTCATTTAACAGACTTATCAGATTTGCCATTTCATTATTTTAATAGTCTCTGACTTCCTTCTATATCTTTGGTTACTCTAATATGGCACCTCGTCAACTCGTTAGAAGGTGAAGGAGTAAAAGGATATCTCTTAGCAGTTATATAGCTTTCCACTCAGCTAGTAATCCTTGTTAATTTTTTTGCTCCAACAATGAGCAGTTTCTTTTCCAAAGGTCTATCTTCATAGAAAAGACAATATCCCAAATTTTTTTCCCCGAGGAGAAAAAATGATAACCAGGATACACCTACTCCATATATAAGCCTTACTCCTTCGAGTAATGACATTTGTTTTGGTAGTTGCTGACGAGCTGCTCACATAGAACGCTGTTTCTGCGCTGCTGCTGGTGCAGAGCCGCGAAAGGCCCCCGGGCTCCGCACCGCGGTGTGCACGGCGCTCGGGGAGGCTTCGCTGCGGCGCGGCGCGGCGCACGGCCCGTCTGCCCGACAGCACCACGTCCCCTTCGCGCGGGTCCCCACTCTCACCACGGGCTCCTCAGCCTGCTGCAAGCCCTGAGCTCTGCCCTGAGATAACGCTTTCTAATAATCAGGCAACGAGTGCTTCTTGCCTAAAAGCAACTGAAAAACTGAGCCTGTCCAAACGCGGGCAGGACGCAGCTCTCCTCCAGGGGAAACGCAGGAGAAGCGGAGGCCGCGGCCCCGCCCCGGGGCTGGGGCCAAGCAGCCGCTGCTCCCGCGGGCATCCCGGGCACCGCGGGCAGGCAGAGGCCGGTCCGGGCGCGCAGGCTGCCCCTGCCCGCAGGGAGGGCAGCTGCCCGCCCCCTGCAGCCGCCAGCGCGGGGCCTCCGGGCGGCTCCTTCCCCGAGCGGCTGCGCCGCAGCGCCCAGCGCCGCCACCAGCACCCGCCGCCTGCGGCCGCGGGAACTGCGGCTGCCAGGGGACGCGCGGCGGCGGCCCCCGCGCCCGAACAGCGACAGCGACGCCGCCATCGCCCGCCCGAGCCCCGGCCGCGGCGCCGCCTCGCTCCGCGGCCCCGGAGTGCGGGCCGCGCCCCGGGTGCGCCCTGTGCCGCTGCCACCGCCCGCGGGTGCGCGGAGAGGAGCGGAGAGGGGCGGGGCGGAGCGGGGCGGGGCGGAGCGGAGAGGGGCGGGGCGGGGCGCCCGGCCCCGGCTCTGGGCGGTGGCGGGAGGAGGCGGGGCGGGCGGAGGCCGGAATCGTTTCCTGGGTAAGCGCAGCGGGCTGGGAGGCGTTTCCGGTCGGCCGACCGCATCCCGCAGCGGCTCCGCGCGGCTCCCGGCGGGCAGGTGCGTGGCGGGCGGCCCGGGGGGACGGGGCGGCCCGGGGGGGCGGCGGGCCCCGCGGCGCCCCCGGTGCGCGCCCGCCCGCCTCGCCGCCCGCGGCTCACGCTGGCGGCGGTGCGGGCGGGCGGCGGCGGCGACGGTGGGCTCGCGGGGGGGCCGGCGAGGCGGGTGCCGGCGGCGCGGGGCCCCGAGGAGGCCGTCGGGGCGGACGGCAGTCGCGCCGCGCCAAAGGGGCGGGAGCGGAGCCCCTCGGGCTGCGGCGCCCCGGCGCTGGCCGTGGGGTTGTTCACGCGTGGGCGGCGGGGTGCGGGGGCCGCTCCGGCGGGCGGCGGGGGAGCTGCGGCCGCCCGCCCGCGGCGCCCTGCGCATCCTCCCCCGCGGGCGCGGCGGGGCCGCCGGCGTCGCCTTGCGGGCAGCGGCGGCCAAATCCCTGCGCCGCTCCCGCTGCCCCCTCTGGTCGCGCCGGTGAGGCAGTAGAAGTGGTGCAGACACTGCAGGTAATTCGGCTGGAGCTTAAGACTAGTGTCTGCTCTTCCTTTTAAAGCAATAAACTGCGGTAGGTCTTGCACCGCTGGGTGGAGGGAAGGGTAGAAAGGTATGAAAAGTAGCTAAAATGCCTGCAGAAGTCGTGGGGGTTTTTTGTCACTAGACTGGGCTGTGCAAATTCTGCTGTATAACATGCTCGAGGATTGTACGTGGGGTTGTAAAAGGGACTGTGAAAAAACACGGTACTGAGACACAAACAAAACGTGGACCTGATTTAACTCCCTTTGAAGTTCTCGGGTATTAGTTTGGGTCCCATGACAGCAGCAAAGCTACTTCTAGTTACAGCTTGAGAGAGAATTCAAACAGCTAAAACGGAAAGTGGAATGATTTGTATTTTTACATCTTTGCTTTACCTGCTTCTTTGCAAAGTCTTAAAATTCTTGGCTGCATTCCTACTTACCAGGGTGAATGAGTGTGATTCTACACTTCAATCACAAAATAACCAAAATGAAAAAAAAAATTGCATTCATAAGGGACTGGTAGTCTTTGTGCATTGTGCATGCTGTTGATAGTCGTACAGGATAGCAGTATCTGCAGCAAGTTATAGTACTTCATGTCTACAGCATCTGCAAATGCTGTGTTACCCCAGAAACTGAGATAGGGATTGATGATTAGCTGCTGCAGGCTTACTATGTCCTCTAGCTTGCCAACATGTTTCTTCGGTTCATTCTAGATCTGATATGTCATCATCCTGCCATCTCATGCTCTAGTTCTTTCTAAAAGCATGAGTTAGTTGACTGTCTTGTGTTTAAAAGCTGTTTTCTACCCACATAACTGAGTTTTGTTGAAATAAGGGCGTAGATGTTCTAGCCTTTAAAAGGGGAGACATCCTCTTATAGTGACCTTGTGGCAAAATCTTTGCTGATTAACTTCATAGCGTGGAACAGCCATGTTGATTGTGGATATTTTTATTCTTCCTTTACAGAGATGAGTATCTGATGGAATAATTTTGAGTTTTTATTTTTGTTTTTTGGCCATTTAAGAGGAATCAAAATTCAGAAAGGACTCTTCAGGAGGAAGAATGGTTTTGTTGTATGTCATGAAGCATGCATGACTTGATTGTAATGAGAGAGAAAACTCTTAGTCATAGAGCAGCACAAGTAAATGTGCCCTTTGTGGCAAAGGTGAAATCTAAGTAGTAGATCACAACAGTGTGGGAATCACTTTGTCAGAGAGAAGATGCATAAATTGGAAACCTAGATTATTTCTTATGTTTCCAGATTTGCAACCAAGTCAGAAACCAATGACAAAAAGTTAACAGTGGCACAGGGTATTTGGGACTGATTTGTTTGATCGTTAAGTCAGAAGGGAAAACAACTTCCTTAGGAAATGTGTAACACAGTTTAGAATGGACTGCTGCCATGTCTGAGCTGGAGAGAGTTGTGACTTTAGCAGCTAGTTAGGAAGGAATTTGAGTACTTGGGGTTGTATATGATACAGATTTTAAAAGAGGCTGGGGAAAATTAAAAAAAATCCTGGTATTTGGTAGGTAATGATAACTAACTGATTATGTCGGTGTCATCTGTCATACAGCAGGTCTATGCTTTTAGAAAGCTCTGACATAAGATGTGCAATAACATGTGAACTCACCATCCATGTTGAAAACAAACTATATCATATGTAGAACGCTGGCTCTTGCCTCTGCTCTCTGCTCAAGGCAGAGAACTCGACCCCTGGAAATAACTGAGCAGGAGAAGTGCTTACAGGAGAAAGTAAATGTGACAGTAGAGGATGCAAGGCCAGGTAAGTGGTGGGGACAGGGTGTTGGTGTTGGTGAGAGTTCCTCAGGAATATGAGGCGCAGGTCTTCCCACCTGTGCTTGAGGTAGAACAGGTGCAGAGAGGGTGATTGGGGAAAAAAATGCCAGTTTTGCCAGGGGAGATGAGGGAAGCCTGGCTTAGTTAACCTAGCAAATGAAGCCTGAGAGGGGATATGATTGCCATCTGCAAATACAGCAGGGATATAACACTAGAAAGGGAGAGGAGCTATTTAAACTAAAGAACAATGTTGGCACAAGAACAAATGGATATAAACTGGCATGAATAAACTTAAGCTGGAAATTGGAAAATTTCTTCCATAAATGGAGTGAGGTTTTGGGACAGCCTGCAAATGGGAGAAGCGTGAGTAAGCCCCCAGCTGTCTCTTAAAGATGTATTGAGGGAATTTATATAATGTGCTTGGCTGTGGTGGTAGGAGATATGACTTGGATGTAAAGAAAAGGACTTCCTGAGTTAACTGAATATAGATTTACTGTTTGTTAGTGTTTCTTATTTTAAAATTCTGACATTCAAAACTGACATCAAAATAAAATGTTTGCTTGCTTTACTGTTTGCAGGATTGTGGTGTGCTTAGTGGCCACTTTCTGAAATGTTTTGTAAGTTAGGATTTTGAAGTGAAAAAGCCTATAAGCATTGGGTTACAGCAATATCTAATTGTGTGGAAGTTTCTTTTTTAGTCAAAATCTCAAAAGGAGAGTATGTTTTGGAGTGTGTGTGAACTCTTTGCACTTGTTAACAGGTTAAAAAATAAGCTTCAGAAAACCTTTTTCTTGATTCAATTAACTTATAAATCCTCTCAAAAAAGGAGTTTCTGTGAGGGGAGTGGGAGGAGAACATTAGACCCAGATGGTGTGATTTGAGACCAATGGCTCAAGATACACTGTGACTGGAGGGCTGAAAGAAAATAGGTTTAAAGCAACTTTGTAAACAACTTTATCTAGTTGGATGTTTTGTGTCATTTGCCGTAATAGGAAACAGTGGAGAGTTATCTAGAATGGTTGTTTAGCTGTTATTGAAGTCTGTAGGCAATTCTAAAAATGTGTGCAACACAGAAATACAACCAGCTGCAGATACTATATAATAGATCCTATGGATTGTCAACAGGGCATGACAGCTTCTAGGAGATGTGTTATAAAAATGTAAGAGCAGCTGTAACGGGCCAAACCAAGGGCTCATCTATCTAGCCCAATGTGCCATGCATGACTTGAGCAAGCCACATGACATCCAGCTAGTTTAATCTCTGAGCAGCCTCTCAGAGACACCTATGTATGCTCCTGCACCATTTCCTTGTCCTTATGTCTGCTATGACAGAAAGTGGTCTCCTGCCATCAGGAGGGATGATGGACCCTTATAGCCACCTTGTCCTTTGAGCTAATTTTTGGTCCATGAAATCAAACATGAGAAAAAGAAAATGGATGTGCTTCATGGACTCCCTGACTTGTGTCCGTTTTGCAGTGAGAGGGGGACCCTGGGACATGTACATTTGCTGCATGAGGCTGCAGTTCCTCAGCTGGCTCCTCCAAAACCTTTTCCTGAGCTTATGGCTGGGCTTGTGATTTATAGCATCCCCATCTGCCACCCTACCAGAAGATGGGATCTTCTCACTTGCCTCCTCTTGGCCCTGGCAGAACTGACCAGCCACAGCTTGGTGGGCCCCAGGCAGGATCCCAGCAGCTCTGGGGTCTGTTTCGGTTCCCTGGCCCCTGATGGCTCCTGGCAGAGCATGGTTGGCTCCTGTCCAGATGGCTTCAAGGAGCAGAGGATGCTGTTGGGATCATTCTCAAGTTGTCATCTTTTCCTGGCTGAAGAATTGTTGTCTGTTCATTCTGTGCATCGAAGCTGTTCCTGACTTTGATCATCCCTTCTGTGAACCTTTCCCAGTTCTAAATATCGTTTTAGAGATGGGAGGATCAGAACTGTACACAGTTTCAACATGTAGGTGAACATTGGGTTTATAGAGTAGGATAATCTTTTTATTATTATTATTTTAATTCCTTTTCTAATGGTTTGTAATATTTGATTTGCTTGGTCAGTTTGGAGTCCATCAGTTCTATATAAGTCATGGTTGTATTTTGCTCATGTACCTCTTCTTACATTTATTACATTTATGTGCATTAGTTTTTGTCTGCTGTGTTACTGGCTCAGTCTCACAGGCTCATCTGGAATTCCTCACATCCTGTCCTTCCTGCCCTGAATAACTTTTTGTCATCAGCAAACATCCTCAACTCACAGCACGCTCCCTGCATTCCCTTTTCCAGGTGGTTTATGAGTGTGTCAAACAGCAGAGATCTGTAGTCTGAATTTAGCTGGACACTTCTCTTCACTACAAGAAGAGACTGCTTACTCTTATCCTTACCCCGTTTCTGTTTTTCAACCTATTGTCTGTCCATGCAGGACCTTTTCTCTTACCTCTCTCTGCTTAGTTTCCTTAAAAAGCTGTTAGTTTTTGGTAAGAAACTTTGTGGTCTTCTTGAAAATTCAAATAGGTTATAGCAACCAGATATCACTTGTCCAGGTTTGACACCTTTAAAGAACTCCAGAAGGTTTGTAAGACAGGATTTTTCTTTTTGCAGAAACCACATTGACTCTTCTCAGTCAGGTTGTATTTATCCAGGTGTGCAAAATTCTGTCCTTTTATTATTAGCTTCTGTTAATTTGCCCAGTACAGGAGTTAGGCTTTACAGTTCTGTACTTCCCTGCATCACCCTTGAAATCTTAGAAAAGTCTTTTTTGTTGCCTTCCATTCATCTGGTACAATGGATGCTTCAGGTGAGAGGTTACAGATCTCCTGCAGTAGAATTTGACCCAAGCTTTGGAGAAAGTGTCCTGGGATTTCTAATGGACGTTGTTTTAGCTATGACTTGTCCGGAAGATGCTGGTTACGTAAGCATGTCCTCAAGGATATTGAGGGCAGGCCCCGCAGTGAGTTGACTTGAAATGAATGTAGGAGTCTGCCTTGACAAGGCAGCAGGCTCTTGACCTGAATCATCTGTAGGATGGTGGATTGACCTTGTGCGCTTTTTTTTTTAAGGCTTTAAAAAGATCAAACTCTATTTAGTTTAAGATCTAAGGTGAACCTCTAAGTTCTGTCTCCTACCATCAAATCTGTTTTCAGTTTTGTGTGTTATTTTTTTCCCTAAAATCTGCTGAGCTTCTGTCTCCCCTGAAAACATGGTATTTGTTTGGGTAAGTGTTTAGATGGTGTTTTTTACTGCTGAGCAAACTTTGCATCT
Source organism: Apteryx mantelli (assembly GCF_036417845.1). Classification (NCBI taxonomy): domain Eukaryota; kingdom Metazoa; phylum Chordata; class Aves; order Apterygiformes; family Apterygidae; genus Apteryx; species Apteryx mantelli. Next base: position 60,975,162 of record NC_089982.1, read on the forward strand.
GTGTGTAACACTGATTAGTGCCTTTTAAAGTGATCTGCATAACAATTAGGATGATTAAAAAGATGCAGACTGCTGCTTTTATCAGTAATCTGTGCACTGCAGTTGGTCTAGAAACTTAACACTAGTATCAGATGAATGAAGTCAGACGTAGTTTACTCTAAGATATTTCCTTGTGAATGTAAAGTATTGACTTATTAGCACACTGAGTAGTAGTATGTGACAGAGGAAGGTTTGCTATAAAATATGTATGTATTTAGCTTCTGGTCTCAATACAGGATAGCGAGTGTCTGCAGTTCTGGTTTGTTTTGCCTTCTGAACAGTAACTGCTGCTGTGAAGCATTCCTAAGCAAACTTTTGGCAGGCTTATTATTGACAATTTAGTCTTTTGGACTTCGCTGTTTAAAAATCTTTGCTAAAATCTCAGTCTTGTCCTTCTGTAACCATGTCAAAGTAGAGCTATAACTTGCTGATTGACTCATCCTTTAGTTCATATTGTTTTGCTGTCCTTTTTTTTTTCCTGGTAGAAATCTACCCAAAATCTCTCTCTCTTTCTTTCCTTTGTCTTCCTCGCTGGATTGTGTTGCACCTCAGGTAGCATATCCCGTCAGACAAGCATCAGCTCTGTCTGCCCATGGGAAAACCCTGATTCTGGAAGCACTAGACCTGCTTTGCTATGATATGCTTTTAAGCAGTTTTGCAATGTGTTTAGTTCTTTTGTTGAAGCTCGCTTTTTTAATGCAAGCACAGTTTAATTTTCAAAAGCACCAAAAGGAACATTTCTAAACCTTTTTTGCCAGATTTCAGGTGTGGAATATATATTTAAAAAACACCATTAAAAAAAAAATTGATATTGGCCCTAAAATGTGGTTTCTGCAGGACTATGTTAGCCAGGACTAATTTTATATATGTCTACTAGCTTGTTATGAGGGGAGGTTTCCTTGGTATAATTATTGTGCGTAAAAGACAGATTCCAAAGGGAAAGAAACTGGCAGACACTGAATGTTCTCTACCTTTATGAATTAACTCATTTCAACAGAAGAAATCTCCATAAACTTTGTGTGGTTTTTTTGTTGTCTATTTGTAGAAACATGTTATTCCTTTGTAGCATTCTCTGCGTAGAATACACTCCAGACAGTTATTAAATTACAGTAATTTGGTGTGACTAATATTGGCACAAGCTAGTTAAGGCTTTATTGGCAACCTCTTAAATGTAATTTCTCAAATGGAATGGAGGGAGATACTACGGGGTGCTTACTGGCCAGCTACCTAATTCAGAAAATTAGGAGCTGGACATTAAGCCATCCCATGTATTTAATGCATAATTTCATTACAGAGGAACTGGAAGCAGTAGTTTGGGTAAATATGGCAACTAATTCATTGCTACAGAGTGTTTACATTTGCCCTTCTAATTCTATTTGCAAAGAGGATTATTGTTATGAAGGGGTGCTTCTTAGCAAGGTACTGAGTTGTGTAACTATGGAGGAAGCTGTGCAGGGAACCATCATGAAAGGCGAAAGGGAACTGCAGGGTAGAGAAATAAGAAGGAAGTATACTCTCGCATTGGAAATTCAGTGCTTGCCTGGTTAAACTGGGGTTTAAACACAACATAATGGAAAGTTGTCTTAATTAGGTTATTTAAATGAGTTGAAAACACATACACATAGGGCCTGATCTATGAACTAATGGAAAGACTCATTTGGAAATAAATACAGTAAGTAACCTAGTTGTTTGTGATCTGTATGGTATTAACAAAACCTTAAACATGAAATGATTATGTTGTCTTGTAAGTATCCGATGTGCCTTATAGATGTGTGGGAAAGGAAGACTCTCTGGGTATCTGTAATACAGTTTCCCCGATACGCATCTGGGTGTAAAATGGTGCCTTCCAAAGAGCTTGCAGTCAAATCGGGCAACATAGAGAGGCATGCGAGGGACTGAGGTTTTGTCGATTGCATGTATTCCTTCCCCAGCAATCTCCAGAAAACCCTGACAAAGACTACTGCAAACCCCACTGTTCAAATGCAGCAAAGCAAGGAGGGTATCTTAAATGTGAGTCCTTGGTTTTAATCAGAGACTAATCTTCCCAAACTGTGATGTCCTCAAGTCAACTCCAGACTGCAGTTGTCTTGAGGAAAAAGCCCCTACCGGAAAGCAGAGCCAGTAGGTGTACTTTGATTTGCATAACTTTAGCCAAGCTGTTCCATACTGATGGCCTTGTAGTGAAGCTCTCCTCAGGCACTGTGTTAAGCAGTCATGGCTCTCTGTAGAAACGCGTGGTAACTCTTGCTTTCTTGGGCAGTGTTAGGAGGCCCCTGGAGCGAAGGCAGGTAATCGGTGCTGCTGTGGCCTCTGCAGCCACGGGGCAGAAATGCTTCCCAGCTGAGCCACGCTGCCTCCAGGCTGGCGGCTGCCCTGCTCTGCCTGCGGCTGGTTCCTGGGGCAGCTGGGGCGTTTCAGGCAGCGCAGGTATTTCAGCCTTGAAGAAAGATGCCTGCTGGTGCTAGATGCTGATTGCAGCAGGCAGTCTCCTTATCACAGAAAAGCAGCGCAGCTGTGAGTGTGGCTGCCACAGCAGGCCTCAAACCCTCCAAAAGGGAGCAAAGAGGGTGTTTTGGCTGGATGTGGGTGTCGAGCGTGGGGTGGGGGGTTTGAGTGTGTCAGCCTGCGTGCTTGGTTGTGCGCAGGCTGCCTGCCGTATGCCAATCCTGCCTGAAATAACACGTTTCTTAGGAGAGGAGGAGGTGCATGGGAAACCAGTGGAGAATGGGTTAAGGCTGTGGAGGCTATTTCTGTTCCTGAAGATCTGCACTGTGAATGTATTCAGTAGGGAATGACTCAGAAATAGCGGAATAAAGAGGGAAAAATGATTCTGCCCTGTAAGGATGGGAGGAGGGCACAGGAGACGCAGCGGGGTGCTTGAGAGATGGGAAACGAGGTGGGAGTCCTAATGGGCGGGTGGATTATTCGTGTCGGCGATGTGCTCGCACAGAACTGACTGGCACAGACGGTTTTCATGGCAAATGGGAAAGAGCAGTATTTAAAAAGCTTTGAACTGACCGTTGAAGGCGAGCGCTCAGGTTTGATAGAGGTCTGCTTGCCCCAAGCTGCGCAACGTGCGGTGGGAAGCCCCCGCGCTGCCGCCGCGCAAGGCCCCTGCCATGAACAAAAGCCCGGGAAGCCCTGGACGGCTGGAGCGCCACTGACGGCCTGTTCCCACTGTCAGGAAGGGAACAGGGCGGATCCTGCTACCTGTACACTTCAAAGTCTATGTGTCAGCCCATTAAAAGTGTCGATAGATTAAAAACGCATGTGGAGATATATAATTTCACAGTATAACAAAGTGCTGTGGGTGGGTGCTTATATAAAGCATAAATACCCCACTAAGATTTTTCTCTGTTAATCCAGGCTAACAAAACAGAATCGTACTCTCCATTACTTACCATTAATTTTTTATTACACTGTGAAATTACAGAAAAATTAAAACATTAAAAATAAATGCTCTGCTCTTTAGGAAATTAAATTTTACTCTAATATAATTTTTCTCTAAAAAATATAGACATCAAATGTCTGCTTAAAAATACAGTAGGTTCAGTATGTGTAGTGACCGGTAAAGAGGTATTTAGAAAGGGAAAGGCTAGAAAGATTCCTTCACTTAAACTGTAAAGTGGTGAGAACTACCTGCTTGGGAAATAATTCATATTTTTAGTCTGGTGGAAGCCTGCTTGCCTGCCTTTCTTTTTTTCTTTTTTTTCCCCACCTTTCTTTCTTTCTTTCATCACACTTCAGGAAAACAGTGTGAAAACCATTAATAAAGGGAGTGGCTTAACTAACACATCTGTATAAGAAAAGCTGCATGTATTCTGGCAAATAAGTGGGGTTTTTGTTTGCTTTTTTGAGGAATATGAGACCTGCTCTTAGCTTAAAAGGTTATAAGAAGAATGGTTGAAGATACCTGTGTATTTTCAAAGAAAAGCATTAAAAAGCAAAAAAAAAATTTTTTTCACTCTGATTATTTGATCTTTGTTTCCCAAAGATATTTGTGACTGGATTTTTTTGGTAGATGTGTTTGTGGGTTGATGACTGCCCAACAAGAATAAAACAACTTGGTGACAAACAATATTTGCTTTAAACATGTGCTGTTGTTTAAACATGTTCAAGAGCTGCTAGCAAACCATGCTTGGTTAGATAGATGTGTTTAACCTTATTTTTATCATCTTTGCATCCTATTACATCAGAATTTATCTAAGTGCATTTTTTGCCAATTCTTGGCATTTCTAAAGTTGGGTATTTTCAGTAGAAGATCCTGTATCTTTCCCTTTAATGTAAATTTAAGCATGGATTTAAAATTGGCTAAACCTAATGTTGAGGATACTATAAACGCCAAAACAATATACAGTAAGTTGACTGGTAGAGATCTGTGGGCATTTAGAGCCAGTAGGTCTCTTTTGAAACCAAATATACATATATACTAAAGTGGTAAAGATGGTGCTATTCTGAAGGGAAATTGTATAACCGGTCCCTAGGAAGTGTGTTCCTAACAGCCTGACAGTATGTTGATATCATGATGCCCTTGCACTGAAATATAATTATAATGGAAGACTCTTAGGTGAATTGAAAGTAACTACAGAAAATTCAGGTGTTCCTTGAGAGGAATCTGTGTGGAGAAGGGGAACTGAGAGGGAGAATTGGGAGGCTCCCAGGGGCACCAGAGCTCTGTGATCAGGCTTGATCACGAGAAAGTCCTGGAAGGATGTGACTGTGCAGAGCATCATTAACAGCCTGTGTCTCAGAGAGATGGATCATGTTTCAGTTGTTTCACAGCCTACTTTGGACTAGATATTGGCCAGCACTACTGCACTCTGGTTCTGAAATGCCATTCTAGTTTATGATTCTTCCAGTCTTCAGGCCTGCTTGGCTAGCTAGTGTTTAGCAGGAGATGCAAGTGTGTGCTATGATTTTTTTTATTATTATTATTATTATAAACAGAAAAAGGGGATCCCTCAGTGCTTCCCCAGTCACTTCCCAGCAATTCTCGTAGTGATGTTCACTGGTTAATGTTCTCTCTTCTCTTTCCTCCCTTACGTACTTGCACACGTTACAGTAACTGGAACAGCTGACGGAGACGGAATAATGCCCAGTGCATCTCTAAAGCTGTGTCCAACCTTGATGGTGAGAACTGTATGAAGTAGTTTCCCTGGTAGCAGTCACTGTGGTGACATTGGGAGCCTCACAGATGTGGTAGTTGAGAGTTCCCTCAGTCCTTGTCTTGCAGTAGGCCAAATTTTTAGTGAGCAGACCTAGCCTTCAAATGTATGTAAGGACACAGGAGTTGGTGACTAGCTACTTGCCGTCTTACAGCATCACATTTCTGTCCATTACTGCTAAACCAGCAGGTAAAAGTGTTAGCTGTGTGGAAAACATTTTGTGAGATTTATGCAAAATAGCTAATTTTTCGTGGATGAGGCTGAGCTATGCCTTGTTCAGCCTTCCACAGCAGAGGAGAAACCCATCCTCATCTTGATGCTTGTCCAAGTTTTTGTGAATATACAGGTAAAATGATTATTTCTCTAAATTTAAAGCTTAGATTCTCCTTTCTTGTGTTCTTATGGATCTGTCTAAATCTTCAAATGGTTTTTCAAAGCAGTATAAACAGATAACCCAAACGTCTCTGAACTCCTCCCAAAAGATTCACTTTGAGGGATTTGGCCTTCTTTCTTCTGCTGTGTGCTTCTGAATAATCCTTGAAGTGTAAATATAGAGCTGGAAAAATAACACCTGATTTGGTTGACAGTATTCCAGCTCACATTAAGATTTAAATTTAGACATAGAAGCGTGTGCTGTAAATCAGAAATTTGAGTTTGTAACCGCTTAATTTTTGACCTAAGAAATCCTATTACTCCCAGAAAGCTGTTAAGGTTCATCTCGGTAAGTACTGAGGATGATTTAAATCTGTGGGTTATTTAAGTTATGCATGTGCCAAGATTTAAAATAAGACTGCTAATACACAGAAATTGGAACACGCCAGCCACAAAACCAGGAGTGGATGGTATGGAAGTGATTCAGGATATTCTCAGAGTGACCTAACCATCTCAAACCTAACTAGCAATGCAGTTTAACTCCTGCTGCCCATGCTGCTTTTGCCAGCCGACTGTAGAGGGAAGGAAAACTTGCCTGATGCTGAAGTCTTTATTAGTACCATAAGTTCTCCTGATAAAAACACTCAAGGAAAACTTCATGAAGCCATGTTGCCTGCTGAAGGATGGTGGGTTTTTTTTCCTTCTTTTCTTTAAATTCAGTAATTGTGTGCTGTGCACTCTACCAGGGGAGTTCCAGGAGAGGAATGAAGAAGCTATAGACACTTCATTTAGGCCACCTTGTCTGTCTCAGTACTGGCCATTGAGGCTAAAAGTTGTGTGTCGTTCATTTTGTATGATATCAGATTCGTGTTTGGCTGGCTGGAGAGGGAGACAAGGTGCTGCAGTTGTGCTCCTGTCACCCCTGCCTGGTGTACCCTGTGTATCCCGTGTGCCGCCCAGCTTGTGATGGGCAGTGTCCCTCTCCTTCTCCTCGGGACCCGCTGCCCAGCAGAATCGGGCTCTCGTACAATGTTCTTGTTTGGCATGTGGTCTTAGCACATCCTAAATATTCCCTGCTGTTGAATCAAAATATTTTGTTGAAAATATTTTGTTGAAATATATGTTGAGAAGAATATTTAAAATATTGTTTTCCTCAAGCAGTCAGAAAAGAATTCAGGTGGGAAACTGGGCTTTCCCTATTTTGGGATTGCTGTCTGGAATGAGATTGCAAGAAAATTGTTTGGCACTGGTAAATACAGTGGTTGATGTGATAGGATATGTAGCCTCCTTGCAGAAGGAGGGACACTGGTGAGCTTGGAAGGAGGTATGGAAATTTTAGATGCTTCATAATAAAGAATTAAGGTGAATTTGCTTAGAGTTTTAAAACTGACAGAAAGGCACTCTAGAGATAATGGCACAGATACCCTGTAATTTCAAAGTGAAGATACTGATGCTTCTAAACTCTAGCTCAGGAAAGGCACTTGCCAGTGGCTCAGGTGGAGGCAGAAGCTAGCACATAAATAGATCAAGAGGAATTTTAATTACACAAAGGAGTTAGATGATGAAATGGGCTGCAAAACTCAGCAGTAAAATAAACCTAAATCACTTGCAAGAAATTAGGCACTGACCTTGAAAAAGAACACCACTGTGGAACAGTGAAAAGGCATACTGTGCACCAACTACAGTATAAATCTACTTAAAAAAAAAGACAGGCCTTGATTTGTCCTGAAAGAGTCTAAACGTACCTAAATTTGAGAATAAGCCTGGTTTGTTTCACAGAAACTGAAATTTGCATCTAGGAATTTCACCAGCTTTGTTCGTCTGGAATTTCTTGGCAATTCCTAATGTAGTAGTGTCTGTGACATTTATTAATTATTTCTAATTCAGAAGAGTAAGATAAAACTTCCTGTTGGACTGCAAAAGCACTTAAAAGGCATTGAGAGATTTGGTGTAAAGCTAGTGAAAAGGCCATAGCTGGTTTGTGAAAATGAGCATAAACCCTAGCGTTTTCCAAAAGCATGTGCTTTGAATGTGGCTGGCTCATGGATAAGCAGAGTTTATGCCTCTCTCAAGAGCTTTTCATGAAAGAATCTTTTTTCAGAGTAGTGTACACCTAAGTGCTTGGCTCTTCTAGAGGCCTATATAATCTGATACAGTAAGTACCTGCTTACGCTATGGAAATCAATCGTAAAATTATCAGTGCTTTTGAAATAGATGTTTTCATAGTTGCTAGCTGTAACTAGAAAGTCCCACAATATCTTAGGCTCCATGAAATGCTTAAACTAAAAAGAAAAGCAGTTAATTAAAAGGAACTTTGTTTATGGAGAACCTCTGTTTTGCAATATGAGAATAATGCAGCTGGAGCAGATTGATTTCTTTACTGAGTGGCTGCAGAAGATTGATAGAGGCAAACCGCTGTAGTGAAGTAGCGCTATGGTCTTGATCCTGTCTGGGGATCTTGGTTTGTTTATTTTTTTGTTTGTTTGTTTTAAGAACTTTATTAGGAATTTGGTTTCTAGGCCTGGTTATCTTAGGCAACACCAGAGATGGCTTCAGAGATTGAACAGTTAATGTAGAAAGAGAGCTTATTGTAAGGATCAAGATCAGCAAACTTGATTTTTGCTTCTTAACAGAAGTAGTCATAAGAGACTTTTATATGCTGTTGCATGCTTCCTTTGTATGCTCGCTGTTATTTCATGGTATAACCATTTCTGCTTTTAAAACGCCCTTTTTAATTTTTTTTTTTTAACCAAAGATAAAAAGCACAGTTTTTGAAATGTTAGCATGTGGTAAGCAGCTTTCATTTAAATACTTTGTATACAAAGTGAAAAAATGTCCTGCCAGGAGGAATTTGCTTTTTACAACTTGTGTTTTTTCTGATGTCATGTGGATTTCTCAGCATTTGTCTAACTTCTGATAATTGTTCTCTCCCCTTCCCCCATTCTTTTTATGCCGTCCTTTTCACATTAAGTCGGGCAAGCATAGATATTTTGTGTGTATTAGAAACAAGAAATCATGTATTTGTGTCCTCAGAAATGAATCAGAGGCAACTGTGGAAGGAGAGAAGGGAAAACAAAGTCAAGTTTTGACTTTTTCACTTGCATCCTAAATGAAATAATATAGGTAGAGACTCTGCGTAGATTCTGCCAGTGGGGGTCTCTTGGCTGCATGGGCTTCAGCAACATCCCAGCGGCAGGGCTCTCCACTGTGTTTTTCACCTGGGGACATTTATGTGGCCAGCATGCCAAGAGACAAAGTGGAAATAGCAATTTGCAGGGAAGAGAGAATAGCAGTGCTGTTCAGAAGATCAGTTGCCACCAATTTTCCACTGGGCTGGAAATCAGAAAGGACAGTAGATGGGGAAATGCTCTGGCTTGTGGGTGGAGTGTAAGGCTTTTAGAGGAGCATGGCCCTGCTCTGCTGCAGTGTCCTCAAGCTGCCCCTGAGAAAAGTTTTTATTGTTTCACAAGGTATTGGTAACTACCACAGTTAGATAGGTTTCTGAGAGGTCTGACCTGCAATAGTAAAAGCTTATAGGGACCAAAAAACTTGCAGAACTGGAGAAGTGCAGAAATGGTCTTGGAAGTGTTCAGTGTTTAAAAGGATAGGAATACTTCTGGAGAACAAATTCCAAATTCGTGTTCCTGAACTCCTGAAAAAGTGTGAAGAGTAGTTGATATTAAAACTGAAAAGATACATCTGAAGCTTACAATATGCTGTGCTTTTAAAATAACCAGTAGTTAATGTAAGCTGAATGCAATTGCCTTATTCGCAATTGCCTTATTCACAGTCGCAGTATTGGTTACCCTCAAGACCATGGCCTCATTAACTGAGGTACCAAGAGAAAGAAAAGAAAAAACAGATTTCATGATTTTACTTCCAATATTTTGTAACTAAACTAAAGCTGGGTGGCAACAAGCAAGCTTTATAATCAAAACAAGAGGAAGAAAGGAAATGGAGGCTATTGATTGCACTGATGAGATTGTGAATAATTTAGTGAATGGCCTGAAGACTAATAAGTCCACAGCAAATATTTTATATTCAGTTCACTTCTACTGTCCTCCCCTTCACTTCTGCTGATATCTACTCTTGATGGTTAAGGAAGTGTATAGTTCATATACAAATTTGTTACGGCATGGATAAACTCTGGGAGGTTTTTGTCTCTTGCTTTGTCTTTGGTGAGGCAGTTACCGTCTTGATCAGAGCACTTTTAAACCTTCTTCTCCTCACCTTGTTGCTGTTGGAGAGTATAGGAGCTTTCTCTGAGAGTTGATTTGTGAGCAGATGAGTGCAGGAGTGGACACAAACTGCAAGTCTTTGTTTTAGTTGGTCATTATTTTTATTCAGGTCTTCACAACTTCGTGGCATTCTGATTTTATATATGGAACATTTTAGCCAGATGGCCAGTCAAGTTAGAGCTACTAGATGCTGACCTAACTTACCCCAGCTACTTTGTCACTTAAGGTGCCTCACGTTATCTGGAGATAGCTGGCACATAACCTGTTAGACGTGCTCACCTGCCTCTTCCTCCCCTCCGGTGAGGAGGTACCATCTCTCAGGTGAGCCTGGGCTGGTTTTACACAGACTTGGGATTTTACTGCTGTGAGATGATGACTGGCTCCTAGCCCATAGGAGATAAAACACATTGGGAGTGCAAAAAAAGGGATGCACAAGTACTGCTTTTAGTAGTATTTCAGTGAAACTTGTGTGGGGTATATTTCATGGAAGCGCCTGGCCTTCAGTGGTGACTGGGAGCGTGCACAGTGCTTGATTCCATGAGTCCATGTGACAGCACTTCAGGAGAGAAATGCTTGTCACCCCAAAAGGCTTTAGAAGGAAGGTGAGAAGCAAGTTGTTTTGAATTGTTAATTTTTATTAAAAATGAGAGTTTGTTTTAATGAAGAATAATTATTATTTTCATTTTCTGAGTAGTGCTATTTGTGATACAAAGTCAGTAATCAATTCATTTTTTTTCTAGGATAATGAGGACCTAAGGGAGGTGGTGATATACTGGGTTTTTCCAGGTTCCTTTTGTCAGGAGAGATCTGTTTGACTGTTCTGTAACATTCATTGGTTATTGTTTCATTTAGATCATTCCATCTTTTTTGTCTAGAGTAAACTAATGTTACTCTTAGTCTGCTTCCTGGTTTTTGAACAAATCACTAATCACTCTTCCATTTCATTAGGCTGTGTGCAGCCACTGGATTTGGACTCATTATTACTAAGGAACTCTTGATGGAGTTTTAATGACATGTGTAAGGTGCCCTGCCTGTATGTTGCACTTCTGAGTAGTATGAAAGAGATGTTACACATTGCCTGGGCAACCCAACAGACCTATTTAGCACAGTACTTGTGAATTTTATTTTTTTCTGTGAATTTTTGAGTGGTTACTCTTAAGACTAGCTTTTATACAGAAGTCTTCTGCATACAGAGCATTAATTGCTACTCCCCATAAACGTGGAATATATAGCCAGTAGAACTTTACTATACTGAATCCATTTTCATGCTCAGATGTCAAAATTGACTTAATTTAAGTGGCTTAATTTCATGTCAGTGACCCCTTTGCATAAATGTACACTTGTGTGGCTGTGGACATCTGTATGGAATTGCAGAGGAAGGACTTTGTGTGCCATTAACTGAACCAGAAGGAAGCTGATCTCGTGGGCTTCTTCCTCTGATACAGAGCTTCTTAACACACACTCACAGGCCTTGGGGTAGGATCTCACTTCTGTGCAAGTAGTGGCTTGGATAATTCTCACTGATGAGTGTTGGTTTTGTTAGAGATATAAATGCCGTTGCTCTGGATTGTTTATTTATTATTTATTGCATAAAGAGGAGAATCTAATAAAATAATTTCCAAAATATTTTTTTTTTGTTTTGGTTGGGAAAACCACAAACTTGGAATAACTATTTTTCAGCAGACTACTATGTCTTAGAATGAGTAAATGAGAAAAGCTTTAGAAAAAGATTGTATTTGTTAGGGTGACTGGCCATATTGCTTATTCTCCACATATATATGAGCCTTGTTTGTGGTGAAAGAGGACTTTGTGGGTTTTTTGTACTGAGACTGTTTTTAAACTTCTCCCTATGTGCTGAAGCTTTGTGTTCTTCGCATGTTTCTTTGCTTTGATTCTAATAAAATATGAACATATGCAAAAGTCATTTATTTTCATAAATGGAAACAGCCCTGGTGTGTTTGAAGCACAATGTTGTGTGTTTACAGAAGGAAGTGAACTATCAGCCTTGTGGTTTTAAAGCAAATATTGAAGGAAAGAGTAATTAAACATGACAGTAAATGGAAACCTAACAAAATGCAATGAGAGGTTATCCATAAGTAGACTGTGCCAGAATAAATGACCCCCCTTTTACCTTAAAATCTGAGTTAAGATAAATATGTTTAATGTATCTGCTCTTTATTAGAACATTTATTATGGTGTGAAGTGGGAAACTCTAAACCAAAGGAGAGAGGCACTAGAGTTGCAAAGTGACTAAGGGACTGGTTAAAGGGGAAAAAATAGGTTCCACAGAAAAGGAAGCCCCTAGGCTGGGGTGAGACTAGTGATGAGATAATCTTTGCAGAAAGCTTTGCACCAAAAGTTATGAATGTGCAAAAGGGAAACATTAATCTAGGCTATGTGAGGTGAGATGTTTGTGATAGACATGTAGAAGTATCAAGGCATTATACAGTGCACTGTTGAGGGCTTGGCTAGGAAGAACTGCATCCTTTTGATAATGAGAGGTGAGAAAGATTATTCTAAACCAGAATTGGTATAGAAAGGGCTCCTTTTTCTGAATACAGGGAATGAGCTTTGTTCATTGGCTTTAGCCCAAGTACTACCCAGCATTTTGTGCAGAGATGCCCCCCAAGTTTCTTGTCGTTTGGGATTTCTATGGTCTTTTGCAGTTTCCTTTCTGACTCCACCTTAGTTTGCCTTTCTATTTATCACAGTTTTTCTTTTCAAAGTAGTGCAGTACTCTCGGTTGTGCTCGTGCCTCTGAAAAGTGAGTCAAAACTAGACTTTGCTGATTGTCTCTGGAAGTGGCACTAAGGCTAGCTGGGCTGGTTTGCTCAGCCTGGGCTGGGGAAGAGCACGCTCTTATTAGTTTCTGCTCCTTGGACTGTCCGCGGCCATGACAGTGGCCAGGCTGCTGGTGCAACTTCTTCTTTGACCTCTCGTATCTTACCTTGAGGTGGAATCAAAAGCAGCAGTAAAGTTTTCATTTTGCCTGTTTGCTGCAAAGGCTTCAGGAAGAATTTCACTGCATACATAATTATAACAGTACATTAAATACGGAAGGTTATGTAATACATTTGTATTAATTAAATGGTATCATTCTTTTACTGTGAACTGAATTCAGGTTGTATATAACCCAAAGCCCCGCACTGGGTTGAGGCTTAGTTTGTGTTTGAGAGTTGCCTTAAAAAAAAAAAAGGGGGGGTGGGGAGAAAAGGGGGAGTAGAAAAACTGATTTTAAATGTCAGTACAGCCCCGTTGTGGGTAAGAGTGATCTGTATCTTTAGACATAGCCCTAGGGAAGGGTGAGTAGCCCTAGGGAAGGGTGAGTAGCCCTAGGGAAGGGTGAGTAGCCCTAGGGAAGGGTGAGTAGCCCTAGGGAAGGGTGAGTAGCCCTAGGGAAGGGTGAGTAGCCCTAGGGAAGGGTGAGTAGCCCTAGGAGGAGTCTTCAGAAGTCATTTTGAGTCAGTGGTTTCCTGCTACCAGCCTTCCCCAGTTTGGTAGGTAAATTAGGAGCTCACTGTTCTGCCTCCATCCAGTGAAGACAGGGAAAATTATCCAAATAGTGGCTGTTCTTACTCCTCCCAGACCTGCATAATGGGTGAAGGAGGCTCCCTAGGCTAGGCAAGGGGGATATTAGAGCAAGTATGAGTGGTGGTTTTCCTAAATACACTATTGTATTGAAAATCTTCATGGTAGCAATTTGTGATTTTTGTATATAGAATCATTGGCGAACTTTTCATTCAGACAACAGGAAAAACGTTTTTGTCCTCTAAAGGAAGGTGTTTGCTACCCTTTTTCATGATGCCTGGAATATTACTTCTGAAGCCACCCATTGGAGTCTATGGTGAATGAGATAGGACTGACTGTGAGGAGTGCCAGCTTTGGGTCACTTGTAGTCGTGAATTAAATATGGCAGTATACATGCTCAATTCTGTAAAAGATGTTGTTTCCGTCATACTTAAAAAAGCAGAGGCCTACAGATTTGAATAGTTTGGCATGTGCCTTTAAATGGTAAGGGATTTTAATGTTCTGGGAAAATATTTTTTAGCTGCCAGAAAAATACCCTGTCCATTTTGCTTAGCAATGTCTAATTCTTCTGCTTTGCTTTTGTATTTTAAGCAGTACTTTAATACCTCTTGAACTTTGGTTGATTTTGGCCTGATTCTTCTTCCACTGGTGCTAATGGGATAGACGGGCTGAAATACATCCCTCTGATGTAAGCAGAGCCTGGATCCTGATCTAAGGCATGTCACTTTGTTCAAGAGAATTTATTCCCTTCCCCCCCCCCCCCCCCCCCCCCCCAGTACTGCAGTGTCTTGAGATTGGGTCCTGTGGGCCCTGAGGAGCATAAGCTAGAGAAGTTTCAGTTTTGCTTGTTTTAAGTATCTGGTTCTTGATCAGTTTGACTTTCAGCTGATGATGTCTAAGGACTAGCCAAATTGGAGAGTTTTTGGCACTCTTTCCTGGCAGACAGTGTGACCTTTGTAGAGTTTCAGGATGTTGCTGTTCAGATGAACACTTCTAGTTCTAATGGTTCAGGTAGTACCTCTTTAAGATTGATGTATATCCAAGCACTAAGTCAAACTGCTTGTCTGACAAGGGAAAACTGGAGACTGAATTTGACTGCTGAGATACTGAGGTGAAGATACTCCTTGCTTGAAAACATTCACTCTTTAGTTGTGAAAAAAGTGAGACTTTTATAGCAAGAATATTATTCTTGCTATAAAGAAACTGTAAAACACTAAGCAAAATTACCTGAAGCTAAAGATTTATTGACCTTGCTATGTTTTTTTTCCTGAAACAGCCTGGAGTGTATTGTGAGGGAGGGTAGCTGTGCTTGGACTCAGAATGTGCCTAGCAGTTGCTTACTGACTGCAGTGGGTTTGCTGCAGGACAGTGTTCAGAAATGCGTGGTCTTGTGTGGAAAGCGGAAGCACGGCTATGGAAGATTGCTAATGATTTTGCGTGGTTATACATGGGTAGAGGCACGGGAACTGTGGCGTACAGTAGAGGAGGCCTAAACACAGACAGTGCCATTTGGCCCCTTTTCAGGCTTTCTTGCCATTTTGGAGCATAAATGTCTCTTTTCCACCTCCTTTGTTAATATTTTGCTCTCTCCTAAAGAAATCTTAGAAGAACCCTAAATACACTGTAAACTTCTAAAACAGATGTACCGTTTGATGTCAGTAATGACAGAACACCTCCCTCCCCTTTAGGTAACCTTTAGTAGCACTGCTCGTGTCCCTGTATGACCAGAAATACAGTGAAAGATGAATAAAGGCCTTCCTGTTGTATGAGTTTTTCCCTCCAAGTTTAAATGGATTAAAAAAAGCTAATGTGGCTACTGAGGGTTGGGTGTGGTGTGGGTTTTTGTTTTTGTTTTTTGGGGGGGGAGCAATAATTAGAGGTTGCTATTAAATTCCCTTAATTTGAAAGATACTTCACTTTCTTTTAAACTGGCTGGTCATGTCAAGCTGCTTACAACTTGTATGGTGCTTTTAGTGTTGTTTGGGGAAGGTATTAGATTTAGAAAAGCGCTTTATTGTGGAACAGCTTTAATATTATATTGAAAAATAGTATTTAATAACCAGTAAGACTTACGTTACTAAGGCAACCATGTTGCCTGTCACAAAGCATCAGCGTACATGTGTGGAAGTTCAAAGGGATATAATATCACTGGTTTATGCTATGAAGGTGCCTGTCTTCAGTGCCCTGCATAACCATGTTCTGTTTATTCATGAAAGGATCTGTGCACACTGGCAGCGCTGGGGAATTTAAGACATGCTCTAATGTCTAGTTTGTGTAAGGATTCCTGCATATATTAAATTTTTTGGTAACTGCTAATGCATTCTGGGGGAAAAGTGGAGGGAGATGGCTTGAATAAAGTTGTGCGGTTAATAGCAAAATAGTTAAGCATCATTCTTTTCTTAGTGAGCCATAATGGGATTTGAAATATAGGTGTTTCTAAGGCATCAACTTCTGCAGCACCTGTGGAGATTTCTCCCCTTTGAAGGCTTTGCAATCTTTCGAAGGTGTGAAGGAGGCCTGAGCTCCTCTTTCTGTTCCCCTGTGGCTGCAGACATGTCCCGTGCAGCCAGGTGCCGTGTTCCCTTTCCACGGTAAGCTGTGTGGTGGTTTTGTCTATTAAACTGCCTTCATTTTTGGCTTTCAGTGGGAAGCTGTAAATGCCACAGTTGTTAGCCTTTGTATTATTAGCGCCAGCTGCAAGTTAACGTTTGGTCACCTAGAAGATAGCAAATGTGTTGGTATGCACATCCGTGGAGGCTGCTAGACATAAGGAATTGACAGACTGAAATTCAGCTGGCTGGTTGTTCATTTACTTGCAGTTCAGCTCTTCTTTTACTGTAAATACTTAAGACAGGAAAACACTTAAATGACCCTGAGTCACTGCCAGGCCATGACATTTTATGTTGTCTGCTACTACTTTTGTTTACTTGTGTCACTGCTTTTCTTTGGAAGACTATCTAAGAGATTGTTTAAAAAATCATAAACAATGACAATAGCAACCTGGCAGCCTGCGCTGACGCGGGCTTGAATAGCAAATATTTGGGGGCTTTTCTCTTTTACCTTGTCACAGTAGCCACATTATAATAGGCATTGAGTTCCTGGCAGGATTCACAAAAGTGTCCAGTTAGGTTAGGCTCCTAGCTCCTGTTGCTGTGTGGGGTTGTTTGTTTGTTTGTTTTTAGTGTTTTTCCAAAGTACCTTTAGCTGCATTCACCACCTTTTAGCAACCTGGCCTTATCGCTACCATGAAAACCAGAAAGAGCTGAAGAGGGAAAAGTTGTCTATACCCAGGTTTAATCTGCTAAAGTATTAAATCATTCTCTTCTCCCATCAGAGGGTGCTTCAGCCAGCAAGGGAAGTAAAGCCCTGCAGCTCCTTTGCAACTCGAGGCCGTGCTGTTCTGGAGAGCCGTCTCCTGGTACTCTGCGCTGGGTTGGGGCTTTTTGAGTTGAAATGAGGAGACTTTCTTGAAAATGTAAGTTTCTAAATTCTCTCGACTTGAAAGAGCTTTTTTCTTTTTTGTCTTTTAACTTACCTGATTGCCTGAAGTATGCCCAGTTACAATTTCTGTCAAAGCTCTGATGCTTCAGTGCATTTAAATGAAAACCAAAAAACGTTTGTGGCTAAGGATTGCTTTTTCCGAATTTCCTGTTCAGCTCTTCGAAAATGTCAAGACATTCTGTTCCGATCTCTTTCCTTTCCTTAATGTAGAAGTTCAGGGTTTTTTTGCTCAAAACCTGCACTCTTAATTTGAAATTAACTTACAGTAAGACAAGTCAAAACAAACAAAAGGGAACAATTTTGAAGGGAAATGTTTAGTTATCTTTTGCTGTTCCATTTCTTTCCAGGCTATTTTTTTTTCCTTCTCTGCTACCAAGTTTAAGGCAGTAACTAGAGACGCTGGGGTAGGTTGTAAAGAGCAGGTTTGCAGACTAGCTGTAGAAGCAGTCATCTCGTCTGCAAAGATACAAGAACAGTACTGCTGTTAGCTGCTCCAAAAGTTAGCTGGCGATGCCAAAAGAAGGCTGACTCAGAAACCTTCAAAGCCCACATTCAGGTTGAATGTAATATGTAGTTTTAGATTCATGCTCTTTTTCAAGAGCTTCAAGTCTACATCACTGAGAGCAAGCAATAAGAATGTAGGAAGAAGTAAAATGAAGAATAACTGGTGTCTCACTAGAGTAAAACAGTGCCACTCACAGCTGTAGTGTTGACCGTGTCAAAAGTGGTACAATTCATGTCATCCACTTCCACCTTTCCCTGCAAACCTAGCATAAACAGTTGCCTGGCAACTGGGGAGCCAGGAGGAAGGGACATTGTGGAAAGTAATTTAGTATGATAGGAAACTCCTGTGCGCTCTTTATATATATATTCATATATCTATATACACACACACTATGTATACATCTGTAAATATACATTATGTATACCTACATATGTAACTTTAGTTACTCTTATATGTATGTATATAAAAGTAACTCAATATACATATATGTATATATTTAGTTACCTACAGATGGCAATGAACTCAATGCTATCTCTTACCATTACAAAATCAGTGTGCTTCATCTTTGTTTGTAAGAGCTGGCTGTGGAGCAGGACAAGTCTCTGACTTGAAGATAATATTTTTTTTAAATAGAAATTTTATAAGTTAGTATTTCAAAAATTCTTATCCAATGTTAAGATAAAAGATACATTGTGGTTAATGTGAATTACTGTTGAAGACAATGAGATGAAGAATGCAACACTGGACACTTAACAGCTGGGGTTTTTATGATAAAATACAAACCTTCACACAAAACAAACCACACTTCAGGAACTTTTAAAAACATTTTAGCCTCTTTAAAAAATATATGTGTGTGTGTATATATATATATTTCTTTTAAATACTTCAAAATTTTGAGGGGAAGTTTTCATCTCTCTTCCTGGTGCCTTGAGGGGAAGGGCAGGAGCGTTAAGAAACCTGTTTCTTACATTAAATGGCTTCCGAGAAGCTAAGCTGGTAAAACCTTGAATTGAGGTCTGAGGAGTTTTTGTTGAAAACTGTTCCTGCCCTGCTAACAAAGGTGGCTGGTATAGGAAGGGATGGCGCAGGCGCAAGCAGCTGGGCTGGGTGAGGCCTGTTGCAGTTGCTAGCAGGGGCTCGTGGCCCCTGGCCGCCAGCGGCCCTGCTCAGGGCTTGCCATGCTGCCCCAGCCGAAGCCTGTTGTTAGGTACGTGGAGTACGAGGGGAGCATGAAGCTGAAGAAATTCCAGGGCTGGTGAAGCTGGTCATCAGTTAGGCACAAGGCAAAAAGGATAGAAAAGAAAATATAGAAGTGATGCCTGAGTGTGAGAGAGCAGCAGGGGTTGATAGAGCTGTATGATTGACAGCTGTGCAGCCCCTTCCTTAATGGGTGAGCGGGCTGTGCTGAAGGCTTGCACAGCATCCGCTGGCAATGGGAAGTTGACTGTCCCCCACACCTGATTCCTCTTTGCACATCTGAGGATATCCTCTACTCCTAAAATAACCACTCCTGTGTTGCTGGTTCATTCAGCGCAGGTGTTTGTCTTCCCCCCCACCCCCGGCGAGAGTTTCTGATCTAAACATTGAGACTAAACTTGATTTATTCAGATCCTTTAACTTTGTTCTTGCCATTGGTTTGTATCAGCAATTTTGTACCAGGGAGCTGTGAACTCCTCTGGCAGATTGTACTCAGCACACCTTTTTTCTTTTTTAAAGAAGGTGAATGTAAAGTGCAAGAATCAGACTTCAGAAACTCTTGTCCAGCCCCTGCTGTGGCTCAGTGTGAGTGGGAAACCAAATTCTGGATGGAAAAACTGGCTTTATGGCAGCAGAAATAATTTCTGATTGAAACTTGCTATTCAGAGGCTGCTTTCATGTTTCTTATTTCAGTCTCAAAAGAAGTCTGTATATTATATGATGAATTAAATGTTTTTTTAGTAAGCACATAACTGGTATCTCCCAAGCTCGGCAATTTAGACACTTATGTGAATAATAGCACATGATGTGTAATAGCATGTTGTGTTCAATTTTCTAAACTTTAATAGAGAGGGCAATGATGCACAAATGTATAACTTAATTAAAACTCTTAATTTTTAGTACTCTGCAGCCCTCCTTTATGTGGATATTTTTATTTGTATTGCAGTGCAGTTGTATCAGTAGATAAATCTTGTGAGCAGTTAGGGTACTAGATTATGATTTCAGTGAGTCTGCTCATGAATAAATGAAACCCCTTTTTTAGATTTTTCAGTTTTCTTTTCATTGAGTAAAATGTACCAGAAGGTGCAGTTAGGGAAAATTATCTGTTTTTTTTTTTTAAACTTATCCTTCAAATTGGGTCAGTATACTAGTGCAGAGCTAACAAAATGTTGCCTGTTATAATACTGCCTATGCCTATTAAGCTTCCCTCGTGGAGCTCTGCCTCCACAAAATGACTTGTCTGAATTGTAGAAGTGTTAGTGCTTAGCTTCCGCTGAAGGCTGGTGGCTATGGCTTTCCTCTGGGAGGACAAAATGTGAACACCCTCAGACAAGGGAGCAAGTGACCCCAGTTCCATCTGCTTCCCGTGCAAACACTGCCGCTGCAGAACTGCTGCATAAATGGCCCTTGCACTGCCACTGCGACGGCAAGAGCAAATTCTGCCCTGTTTCAGGAGAGGACTAAGCAGGCACCTTAGGGCAGCAGCGTGTTTGGCTTGGGCTCTGTAAGTGTCTCAGGCCCTCACAGGGGGTGTGATTGCAGGCATGTGCTGATGTTCTCATTTTCGGTGCTTTTTTTCCCTTTTCTTTTTTCTTTCCTTCCCTTCTAGGATGCTGTCTGCAGTGAAATGTTGAAGGCAGTGTGGTGCAGTGTGCGGTAGAAGCCAGGTACCTGATCTCTTACTGTTGTCACGCATGGTTTCCCATTGCCTTGCCTGGTGCCAGCACAGCCCCTCGTCATGGCACAGGTGCACCCTCTGGGCTCGGGCTGCAAGTCTCACTTTCGCGTCCTTCCTTTGCAAATGCATGTTCTTTGTGTCAGGCTGGGTAAAAGTCCACAGCCACCTGCATGAAGTCCTGAGAAAGACAGGCCTATGGCTGTTCTGAAAGAGCCTGGGGCATTGAATTGGAAGGCTTACTATTTTATATATATAAAAAAGTGTAATATATAAGTATAATATATGTTATAATATTCATATATATATCTTATCGTTTTGAATTTCCTAGTGTTTTATTTTGTATATCTGCTTGTTTTTCCTGTCCTGCATAATGCAAACAAAAATGGTGAGACTATCTTTTCCAAACCATTTGCTGTTTTGTCATATTCTCAGTGTATTTCAAAAGATTGGGATTGTTCAGGAAAACAGTCTCTCTTTGAGAGTATTTCCATTCCCAGGGTCAGACCTACTACCTCTTTCCTAAAGCCTGGCTAGTTTAGCAACATCTTGTGGGGCAACTAGCACAGCATGGTATTCTAGAGGAGTCTGCAGCATTGTCTTTTAGAAGACACTTAATAAACAAATGTTATTTTTTTATTGTGTCTGTGGTTCTGTGGTGGTGATGGAGGAAGCTTTTTGTTCTTTGTTTTCAACTACAGCTGCGTCTTGAGCAGAGTTTTGATAAACCATTCCAAGCCCCTTATAGAGTTAATTAAAAATCCCATGCGGTTTTATAACTAGTATAAAAGTTTATTTTCAAAGTATACTACTTTGCATTTTTTAATACTGAACGCCTTTTGCATTATATTCCTTGTCCATCCACACCGCTTAACTCTCTTTGGAAATTCCTCACAGTCCTGTCTGATACTGCTTTACATCAAAAAGTGTCATCTGCTCATGTTACTGCCTTTCATCTCTCCCTCCTGCAGCCTTCCTTTGGGTTCATAAGACTAAAACATTTTAAAAGACAAGGATGTGGGAGGCAGCCTGTTATTATGAAAATTGAGCCCTTATTCTCGCACTAGCTGTTTGTCTCCTAACCAGAGTTTGGTCTGTGATGGGACTTTGTGTTGCAAATTGACTGACTGTTTGGTGACCTCTTGCCTTGGGCTTCTGGGGGGGCCTCCCTGCATCCAAGAGGGAGCGCTGACCCAAGGGCCCTGGTCTGAGGAGTCAGTCTGAATGGCTGTGAGTGCAGTGCAAATAATTTTTTTTTTTTACCACTAGTGACATTATTGCTGACAAAGCAAATGTTATGATTGCCTGTGAGAAACCTCAAACAATACATCCTTATTTTAAAGAAACCAGAATCAAAGTAGGGGCACAGGGAAAAGAAGTTAATATGTTGTGTTGGAAGCAACACCTTTAAGAGGGAAGAACTGCACTCCAATGTGTAATGCTTGAAGCAAAGGTGGAAGCTGGCTGCTTATCCATGCTAGCAGGTGGATATTTTGCTCCTTGGCAGGTACACCAGCCCCAGCGCCTGGGTCAGGGCCAGGCAGGAGGTGATGGGCGCCCAGCACTTTTCAGCTCTGCACGCCCGTGGTGCCTGCGAAGGAGCACCTGGCAGTTCTTGTCTCCCTCTTTTGTTGGCTGGGTAGGCAGCGCAAAGCGTGCCTAATTCAAAGAGTCTCAGGAAATACTGCATGTCAAAGCTGCTCCGAAAGACTGGCGTGTGTGTCGTGGTTCAGGCTTGTGCTGCCATCGCTGTTGGCATTCACAGGGCAGTCCAGTGAGTTCGTTTTTTGCATTGTATTTGTTTTGTAAAATATATGTGTATTGATAATCTTATTCATGATGTGATAGCTCATAGATTGAGGAGTACTTTAGGTGATTAAGAAAGTCAGAGTCTTGCCTTAAAAAATAGAATTAATTAATAATTAAGAAAAATTTAAAACTTTTGTTTCAGCAGAGATTACCTTAAATCTTCTCTTCTTTGCCCAGTAAATGTCAATTACTTTAGAAGCATTGAAAATTTGGATGTGTTCCAGCATCATCTTTATGCCTTTTTTGTTGCTTTTACCCTCCTTATTTAGCCTTATGCCAAAAAATACACCAACTCAAACAAATGACTTAAACATGAGAACTCTTTCCTTTAATTTTTAACCCACCTTTTGTATATATGTGCCTAACCTGTAACTCTTAAGCCCTTGTTTGGAATTAGCGGTAAGCTTCAACAATGCAATCGTACAATAATTTCATTATGTGAAATTCATAGCAGTTAAAACTTCTGGAGAGTGGCTGTCCTGTGCAGTAAGGCCTGGGGGCACAGCAAAGGCAGTCGGGTGCTGAGAAGGGCATGAGCAGAGGGCTAAGTTCAGTTTTCCAGTGTGTGGCTGACTTCCACCCCCAGCCACCCTGGTCCAGGAGTGGTCATTAGGACTACAGTATCTCTAGGTGTGTAAGTGAAAAGCATATGCTTTGAAAAATAGCTTTTCAAGTGTTTCTGCGTGTACTAGTTAAACTCCTCATGGGTACTGATGGATAATTCAGCATTAATTTTTAATATAGCCCCAAGTGGCTTTTTTAAAACTCAGAGTGCATAGACACTATCGTGACAAACTAATGTTTATGGTTTTATTTAAGTGGAACTTCATTCCAGGAACACTGTGTGGTGAACTTGATGTGTTAATGGCTAAAGTTCAGTTTGATTGTAATAAGCACTGATTCACATGTAGCTCTGCTTTTGTTGCATATGAACCTTAATTTTTAGAGGTTCACGTGTGCTCTGTATTCAAATATTAAAAGGAATTTTGGAGTAGTTTCCATCAATAAAATTAAACTGACTAGCTTTCCTGTGAAACTTCCTGTACTTCCTGCTTCTGTTCTGGCTTAAAATTGACGGTGTTAAAAAAAACAACCTTCCTTGTATTGATTGTCACTTCCATTTTTAATTTTAGCCAGCATGTGAAGGTAAAGAACAGTGACAGTTAAAAAATAATGCTTCAGCGTGACAACGTTTTCTCAAATGACAATCATCAAAGCTTCAGTTTTCTGTCATTTTCTTTATAAAAAATAAAAATTCTACACATGCAGATACTTCCACGTTACCCATTATGATCTCAGCACATATATAGCGAGAAAAAATGCGTTTGCAGGAAAACCAAACAACCATAAGAAACAACTTCTGTGTAAAAACTGAGGAACAACTGCAAGATTAGTCCAAGCAGTGGCATATATGTTATTTTAGGGAAATTTATCGAGCAGCCTGTGAATAGTGCCGTATTGTTTCTCATGTAAACATATTGCTGAAGTCAAATGGTGATTTTAGTGTTAGCTGATAATTTTATAGACATGTGTCAAATATGTTTTAATCTGTTTTTGTATATAGCATGCCTGAGTCATAGCTGTTACTTCTCCTGCTGTCCAAGATTGTAGCTGCTTCCTTCTTAACTTAGGTCTTCTGTTCTTTGGCCAGTAAATGTCAATTACTTCAGAAGCGCTGAAAACTTGGATGCGTTTCCTCTAATTCATTCTGGCTTGTATTTGTGATCTTCCCAATACAGCTTAGCTGCAGAGATGCCTAAATGGTCTTCATTTAGGATGACATAGGTTTTTCTTTCCTATGTTTTGCTTGGAAAACTTGCCACAGTTTGGCATTTAGTCTGGGTTGCAGTGTAGATAAAGGTGTTTGTGAAAAGAGGATCACTTCAATTTTGTGTTGTGATAGTATGTGCTAAAGGGAAAAGTGAATAGGAATCCTGCAGACAAACCCTTGCTCTGATATTTCTGTGGTCTGAGTTTTCAAATCTGAAATCCAGTCTGTGCTGTATTCCTGAATAGAAGTAGCTCAGCTTTCAAAGTCTCCCCAAACACACACCTACAGTTTTATGTGTAGGACATGTTTCTGGAAAACAGTAGCCATCGTGCAGCAAAAGTACAGGAAGGGAAGAAATTAAACCCAAACTTTCAGAGTGGTGAAGGAATAAGGAAAGACTTAAAAAACAACGAGGTTATACTAATTTATATAGCCAGTATTAATAAGTTCTCAGGTAGGCTTTTATTGAGAATAAAACTGGGAAGCAAGCTGACTTTTGACAGTAGTGTTTATGGCAAGGTAAAAATGCAATAATGCGAGCATATGGTTTTCCTGATTATTTTTCTTTAATTTGCGTAGAAGCAAGCATAGCTGTAACCCCCTAAGTGAGATTATTGGTGTTATATAACATTTGCAAACAGTGCTTTGAGTTCAGCCCCACTGGAAGCATGAACAATTACTCCAGTCCTGCATCTGCTTATGCCTGCTCTGAATCTGATCCAGTATCTCCTCCCGAGATCATGTTTCAGTGCACAATTCTTCCCTTTAAATGTGCTCTGTCGAGTATCATTTTAAAGTTTTAAATGTGGGAATTGAAAAGCAGTGTGATGTAGTCAAAAGCCAGATTAGGACACCTGAGCTGGTGAAATCCAGTCCATGCTCTAAGTCAGGGACAAAATTCCAGTTGACTTCAGTAGAATCATTGATTTGACACAGGCTTTCATCCTTGGATCAGTGATCCTGGGCAAGTTGCTTCTATTCATGCTGGTTTGTTCCCTTCTATTCCTTGTGTCGTGTCTGCTTGCTCCATAATCTCTTTGGGACAGTTTCACACTGTGTTTTAAGGTTCCTGTATGGAACCCAGGGGGCCTGTCTCATTATCATGCTTGACAATCCAGTAGAAGTCTTTGGAGGATTTAAAAAAAAAAAAACAAAAAAACCCTAATAATCCTCCATTGCTTTTTTGCGATGTCCATATTTTAACAACCATTAGTTATAATGTAACAGTGTATGGACTTCTAACTATGTGCTAGTCTCAACTGAACAGGAGTTGTATGGTCTGTCTTTTTTTGCCTTGCTAAAGAAAATGTTTCATTATATGAAGCTGGTAGATTGAAATAAGAACTAGGAATTTACTTTTTTTTAATTTTGCTTAGTAGGCTCCCAGTACCTAATCAGGTAGAACACTTCAGGTCAGGATTACACATGCTGCTTGGCTATGCTTTGTCTTGTTCAATGAAGTGTTGTTGGCATTTTTCTTGTGCGTAATAGTCGACCCTGTCCTGATCATCATAGGAGGATTATCTGCATTGCACATAGATGTGCTGTGGATGCAGAAGAGACCTGAGCTGGTTTCACGCCGTCTAGCTCAGGGCCGGAAGCGATGTGCTTGCACTTGGACAGCAACATCCAGCCTTACCAGTTTGGGCTGGTGCTACCTCGGAGATCTCTGTGCTTTAGAATCGGCATCGCTGGTATTTCTAATGTGCTCCTGTACCTTAGTTGATATAACTTGTATTACTCCTGTTTTTACTTTTTAGAAAACTATATTTTAAAGAAAAGACTTCATAGCTAAAAAATTTTTATCACTTGTGAGAATATTCACCTGTCCAGGCTTTGTCCTTTTCATCTTTTCTTTACTTGCATTGTAAAGTAAAGTTACAAAAGTTAAAATATAAGTAAACAACGCTTGGACTCTCCTATAATGTTCACTTTATAGCACTATAACTGTTGGTCCTTAAGCCTTACTGTTATAAATTGGCTTTGGGTTTCTGTGGAGAAAATGCTGATATTCATCAAATTTGAAGGATTAGGATGAGGAGGGAGTTAAAGCCCATGCACAGTTTTTACAGACATCCACAGGCTTTGTGGATGTCTGTCTGAATTGCAGAAACACAAACAGGATTACATGAAAGATGTTAGGAAGCAGTCTGTTACAGTTTTAGAGATGTTCAGTGAGAGAGAGGACTTTTTTCTTTCTGTGAACCTTTAGGAATGTGCTTTCTTATAGGTGGGGTACCTCTGAATGCTTTTAACAGCTTAAGCAGTGCATAAACAAAACCACCCTAAAGGCTGCTTTGTTAGTGGAATGACTATGCTTGTGGTATGCGTTTCTGGCTAGGTTTTCTGGAGGCCTTTTAAATTTTTTGTGGTAACTCTGTGAACAAAATATTCAGCAAACACACCCCTGCTGTGTCCTGAGGTCTTCTCTTTTGTCAATGTGCAGTTGTTTAAAAGCT
This sequence comes from Apteryx mantelli, assembly GCF_036417845.1. Taxonomy (NCBI): domain Eukaryota; kingdom Metazoa; phylum Chordata; class Aves; order Apterygiformes; family Apterygidae; genus Apteryx; species Apteryx mantelli. Next base: position 61,001,421 of record NC_089982.1, read on the forward strand.
GTGACTAGTAGAAACTACATTTTTACCTTTTCAAAGTCTATCTTTGACATATATTTCTATGTTCTGTGGTTTTTAATGTAAAGAAAACACTACGGTAGTATGCTCTGAAGGCATTGTTCAACAAGCAGTGTAAACCAGCACAAGCTGGCACTTAAGGCAGTGATGCCTTTGTAGGCAAGCTTCAAGCATTAGTTAGACTATGTACACTGTTAGTATGGGTTGCTGCATAACTGGACTCCTGTATTTAGAGTGTAATTAGAGTGTATTCATGATTTCTGGAGAAATTAATGTGTTCAGTTCCTTGGGGTGAATTTCCTTGATTAGCTGTCAGACTGAGAATAACTTCTCAACAGTGATTTCTTACCTGATAATACAAAATAATGTCTGAATGTTCACTTTAGTGCTGAGAAGGAAGGGTGACTCCCTCTTCCTACTTGTGCCTTTGAAGAAGCTGGGAACCTATTTATGAAAGACTTCTGAAAATCTTCCTGTGAATTGAGTCTCAGTTACCCTGCAGAGGAGCAGACCGAGTGATTCTCGACTTGTTGCTGCATTTCAAAACTGGCCCTTCTATAGCAATGCTGATAGATTCTCTCTCTAGCCAGTTTTCTGTCAGCATCCATGTAGCACTGTAATAGTCCACAGAAGCAGAATAGCAATGCTTTAAAGATACCTCAAAATTGTGGAAGAAATTGAAGTTCTGTAATGCTAGTATATGATTGTAGTACATTCACACGGCCTACAACTGTTTGTTGTTTGTTTGTTTTAAAGCCAACACAAGCACAAAAGGACCATTGCTGGTATTTGGCTCCAACTTCATCAGGAGACCTTGTGAGTAGTGATATACAACCTCAAAATCCAAACCATTAGTGGAGAACAACATAGCAAAACATTCTTATGGTGTTATGAATAACTGTGTTCATGCATTTTTGTGGTCGTAGCCTGGGTTTTCCATGGTTAACTAAAACATCTGGCTTTCCTTTTTTTTCCACTTACAGAAGTCTATCATTTGTTAGCTGGTCAGTTGAATTGTGCATGGGTACACTCACCTTTCATTACAGTTGCAAGCTAGAGGCATTTTTCCAAGGAATTTGGGGGACTTGTATGGAGTGGAACCGTTATAGCTGCACAGGGATTTTCAGTGTCTCTGTAGTTTCTATGTTCTCTAAGCAGTTGGTTTGCTGGGACACATTAACCCTATGTTAAAAGGAGTACTGAGCAGTTCAGGTATGAAGTCCAGCTTGCTGGTTGTTTGAATTACTTGGATAAAGAGCAGGAATGTTAGCTGGATTTAAAAGCTAGTTAAAATATGCTGTGAATTGAAGAATGGAAAGTGACTTTTTAAAACAACTTCTTAGTTTTTATAGAACAAAAGTTATTAAAAGTCCTGGATTATTCTTCCCTTGCTCTTTACTCTGAAGCATTTCTTTCAGTGGCAGCACCCATGTGCTAAAGTGCTAAATAGCAGAATGGCAGAAGCTGTGGAGATGGCCAGGGTGACAGCTGGCCTCTCTTACATTATGTGTGTACACTGCTTCCTTTTATGGAGAGCTCTTTTTCTGCTATAACATGTGGAAAGGAAGTATCATAGATTTATGCCCCCCACCCCATTTTTTTTCTTTTACTGTCACTGAGTTCAGAAGCTCGTGCCTTGCACAGGTGTGTCACATTGAGCAGTATTTTGTGCAACAGGAGGTCGGCTTGTGAGGTTACGAGCTGGAAGGGGGTGTTCTTGTCTGCTTATGCATACGATGGTGGGCTCAGGACAGTTTACTGACATTCCTTCACCAACTGGTAGACATGAATCGGTGTTCCTGAAGATCAGTGCAAAGCCTGAAAGCAGGAAGAACCTGCCTGGCTGTTGTGTTAGCATTAATGTTGTGTTAGCTTAACCAATCTGATAGCCTTCTATGATGGAATGACTGGCTGGGTAGATGAGGGGAGAGCAGTGGATGTTGTCTACCTTGACTTCAGCAAGGCTTTTGACACTGTCTCCCATAACATCCTCATAGACAAGCTCAGGAAGTGTGGGTTAGATGAGTGGACAGTGAGGTGGATTGAGAACTGGCTGAATGGCAGAGCTCAGAGGGTTGTGATCAGCGGTGCAGAGTCTAGTTGGAGGCCTGTAGCTAGCGGTGTCCCCCAGGGGTCAGTCCTGGGTCCAGTCTTGTTCAACTTCTTCATCAGTGACCTGGATGAAGGGACAGAGTGCACCCGCAGCAAGTTTGCCAACAATACAAAACTGGGAGGAGTGGCCGATACGCCAGAGGGCTGTGCTGCCATTCAGAGAGACCTGGACAGGCTGGAGAGGTGGGCAGAGAGGAACCTCATAAAGGTCAACAAAGGCAAGTGCAGGGTCCTGCACCTGGGGAGGAATAACCCCATGCACCAGGACAGGTTGCGGGTTGACCTGCTGAAAAGCAGCTCTGCGGAGAAGGACCTGGGAGTGCTGGTGGACACCAAGTTAAGCATGAGGCAGCAATGTGCCCTTGTGGCCAAGAAGGCCAATGGTATCCTGGGGTGCATCAGGAAGAGTGTTGCCAGCAGGTCGAGGGAGGTGATTCTCCCCCTCTACTCAGCCCTGGTGAGGCCCCATCTGGAGTACTGCGTCCAGTTCTGGGCTCCCCAGTACAAGAGGGATGTGGCACTACTGGAGCAAGTCCAGCGAAGGGCTACAAAGATGATTAGGGGACTGGAGCATCTCTCTTATGAGGAAAGGCTGAGAGAGCTGGGCCTGTTTAGCTTGGAGAAGAGAAGGCTGAGAGGAGATCTTATCAATGTGTACAAGTATCTGAAGGGAGGGTGTCGAGAGGATGGGGCCAGACTCTTTTCAGTGGTGCCGAGCGACAGGACGTGAGGCAATGGGCACAAACTGAAACACAGACACTTTCATCTGAACATGAGGAAAAACTTTTTCACTGTGAGGGTGACAGAGCACTGGAACAGGTTGCCCAGAGAGGTGGTGGAGTCTCCTTCTCTGGAGATATTCAAAAGCTGCCTGGACGCGATCCTGTGCAACGTGCTCTAGGTGACCCTGCTTGAGCAGGGGGGTTGGACTAGATGATCTCCAGAGGTCCCTTCCAACCTCAACCATTCTGTGACTCTGTGTAATGATAACCTCGCTACTGCTGTGATTCTGGGAGACCCAGCTGCCATTTACTCCTGGGCTAAGGATACTATATGTAGAAGGAGCAAGACAGTGTTAACTTTCTTGGACCTTGAGAGGTCTGAGAGGTTGGAGAAGATGCCTTAGAACTAGGCTGGATGTGAGTGAGGAAAACGTTGCAGATATTGCTGCATGTTTTGAAACGTCTGTGAGGCCAATGGAATGCTTCTGCTGGGAGATCGCCTGGCCATGCTGTGCAACCGGAGGTGAGTTCAGTCCCCATTGCCACTCTGGGCCCCTTTAAGGAGCACACTCTGGACTGGGTGCAGCAGCTGAGCAGCGTGCTATTTTGGGTAGATGTACGCAGAGGGTGGCTGTTTGCCTAATCCATTAGTGGGGAGGGTGCTAATGCTCTGGAGGATTCCTATCATTACTGTAATGTAAATAAGCCTGGGCTTTCACAAAGCAGAGCCTTGGCATTTGTAATGGAAAAGAAGCAAAGGTGTAAGGTGCTGGTGTGGCCTCACATCCCACTGTGCAGTGGCTCTCAAAACCCTGTAATGTTGTCCCTGAGGCTATTGATGCTGAGATGGGAGCATATAAGCTGTCTAGAAGGAACTGCTTTTTGAACTGTGGGGCGGCTGCTGGCCTGTGTGTGTTTTGGATCAAATTATTGTTGGGCATTTGTGTGTATCTATCTATCTCACTCGCGCTCTTGTTTTCCCCCCTCAAAAAAGCTTCTAGATGCCTCTTTCAGTTCTCCACCTCCCTGCCACTCCTTTCATTAGCTCCAGCAGCGACAGCCTGGGTCTATTCATCAGGTAGAAAAGGGGATGTTTTTCAAGGATGCTCTAGCCAAGGTCAATGAGACAGACTGGGAATGACTCAAAATAACTTCAGAATAACTTTTTTTTGTGAGGAAAACGTAGTAAAGAGTGCCACCTAAACTGTTGGTGGTTGAGATTCCTTCAGATGTGATTTAACATGTCCAAGGGTCGGGGGGACCAAATATATGAGAGAGCTTTGCAGTGTGCTTTTCAAAAGGCAGTGTTTCAGCAAAGGCTGTTGTGCTGAAGAAGAACAGAAGTCTGTATGCAAAAGTTTGTTGTGATGAGCGTTGCATGAGGCCCGCTTTGGAAGTGTGGCGCTGAACGTGCCGCGGTTGCCCTTGCAAGGTTCAAGGGGTTCCTGTGCCCGTGACTGGCAGCCATCTCAAGATGGCCATTTATCATTTTTCTCTGTTTAAACAAGTTAGTAGCATTAGACTGGCAGCAGCAGGGGGCTGGGGGAGGAAGGGGGGAGCTGAAGTGCTTTGTTTTCCTTCCGTGATGCTGAATTTAATTGGATTTATGACTTCAAGGGAGAATATAAGCCACAGGTAGAAAATGCATTCCAGTTTTGCTTTATCAAACAAAATCAGGTCAAGCTCTTATTTATTTTTTAATTTATTATACCATGTAATGTTATGCTTTATTAGTTTGAAGAAAGCACTTTCAGTGAAACAGAGTGCTCATTCATTGGCCTCCATATACTCCTGAAACCCTGTGCTTTGCAAGTGTCTTCTGTTCCGCAAAATTTCTGTTTTCCTTGTTTTTGGACCATTGCCTAGTATTGTCATTTCATGCCTGTGACATGAAGTGGTGAGTTAAAACAGGGTGCCTTTGTCTCCGCTCAGATGCTGCCGCTTCGAGCGGGGAGCTGGGGACGGGGAGGGGATGGCTGGTGCTTGCAGGCCCCCAGAGGAAATGGGCAAAATGGACCCATTCATGGGGCCCTACTAGTAAGTTATACCTTCCCGAGTTCCTGTGCACTACTGTTTTGTTTGGCTGTGTGAATTTACTGAGTTGTTAAGAGCTCCTGGCTCTCTGTGCTTGAGGGCGTTTTTGGTAGTGGGTCCTGGAGTGCCTCTGCCATGGTTGCTGCAATCTCTGGGCTGCCCTGAGTGCCTAAAGCTCGCTTGCTACAGGATTGCTGATCAAATCCTGCTTGCCCTGTATAAGTGTTGCTGAATCCAGTTGAGGTTGTGTTGAGTGAGCTTTTGTGGTGGCAGGCTTGCTTCCCATGGTACATAGATTCAGCTGGCACAGCAAAAGAGGGTGGCTTTTGAGATGAAAGAGTCCTCCGCATGACCCCTAGGTAGGCACAGGACAAAAGCTGTGGCTGCTTGCTGCTGCGTGTTGCTTCTGGGCAACAAGAGGTGGAATGTGGCAAAGAGGGGTTCTTGCTATGCTGTGTTTAAAGTTCTCTTTCCTCTAGTTATTTTTGGGTTGTCTCAGTATTAGGTAAACCTCCAAGTATTCTTGCTGGAGTTGAGTAGTTCTCACAGTCCTGCTCAGTTTCACTTGGGAATTGTGGATGTATTAAAAACTCACAACAAAGAGGAGGAGGATTTCCTCTCTCCTTGGTAAAAATAGTCTTTAGCTAAGGAGGAACTGGAATTCCCACAAGCTTAACTCAATGTATTGAGTGGAAATTGTCCCGCTGAGAAGTGTTTGCGGCAGACTTGCTCCTGAGCTCCTGGAGGGTATGTGTTCAGTACCGTCTCTAACAGCCGAAATGCTGGGAGGAGAGTGGCTGTAAGTGGAGTGTGGGAGCACTTTATATTCTATAAAAATCAGTTGTAGTTGACTGTTGATTACTTTCTCTGGCAGTTTGGGAAGTTAGTTTCTGATGTCCAGGACTAAAGACTAACTGGTATCTGGGGCTGGTGTCCTTTTTATCAATGAAAACTTTTTTTTGTTCAGTAAATTAATCTTTATTATATATGAAGATTACAGGAAAAATGAATGTTGAAGTTCAGTTCAGCATTACCATTGTTTATTCAATAACATTAATATGACAGTGTGGATCCATTAAAATTCCCTTCAGCCTTTGTAGGAGAGCTGCAAAGCTAGAAGACTGTTAACTTTTGTTCTTTATTTCTTTTACAGTTTCTGACTCTTATTCCATCAATATGTGTAGTTTTGAAAATACAATTTTTATGCTTGTGTTTTTTAGCGAGCAAGTACTTTACTTTCCTCTCTTGGCTTTGCAGTTTTGGAATACCAGGAATAGTGATATCATATGATCCTGCAGTTTTGATTTATTCTCCAGACCAGACTGGAGACCAGACTCTTTTCAGTGGTGCCGAGCGACAGGACGCGAGGCAATGGGCACAAACTGAAACACAGACACTTCCATCTGAACATGAGGAAATACTTTTTCACTGTGAGGGTGACAGAGCACTGGAACAGGTTGCCCAGAGAGGTGGTGGAGTCTCCTTCTCTGGAGATATTCAAAACCCGCCTGGATGCAATCCTGTGCAATGTGCTCTAGGTGACCCTGCTTGAGCAGGGGGGTTGGACTAGATGATCTCCAGAGGTCCCTTCCAACCTCAGTGATTCTGTGATTCTGTGATTCCTCTTCCCTTTTGCTGACTCTTGCACTGGTAACCCCATTTGCTGGGAATTGAGGACTTGGGTTTACATATATTTCCAGTGTTAAAGTAGACATGCTTTGCACATCACAAGAGTGGTGGAATTTTGTTTTCACCTTTTTTAAAAAATATATATATTACACTTTCTTTGAGCTCTGGTTATTTATTTACAAAACAGAGCAATTACGTTGTCCTCCCTGATGTTTTATTATCCCAAAATTAGTCCAGAGGCATTTCTGTAGGAGGACTTGATGGAAAAAACCTATGTTCTAAACAGGCTGTATAGATCTGATAACTTGAGTTGCTTGTGCTGACTCCAGAGTGTTTACAGTAAATTCACCTTGTACTGGAACCTTGTGAAAGGCTGTTTTAGAAATATAGTTTGATTATATATTGCAGTACACTGTTGCTCTTTTCAAATGAGCTGTTGGTGTTTAATTAGCAATGCTACCTCTTAGGATAATAGTGCCTTACTCCTGCAGCAGGTACTAATTCTCTACAATATACCCAGTCCCCGATGTACTAATAGACTAGAGGGAGAAAAAAAGTTTTGTCTCTTTCCTCTGTGCAAGTTGTGTCTTGACAGGTATGTAAGACAATATAATGCCAAAAAGTGCAATTTTTACAGGGATTGCTTGGTGTATAATGCATACCTGAATCCCATTCTGATATTATGCGAGTCAAATTGAACTGGATACTTAAATAAGTTGTCACTGCATGAGGAGAATTCCATAAGTTAAACAGTAAAGACTCAACTCTGTTTTAGTCAATAATATGCTAGCTTATTGTTTCTTGCTATTTAAAGAAGAGTTGCAGTGATAGTCTGTTTCGGACCGTGGCCATGAAAACATTCAAAATATGAACCGTAATCCTCTGATTTACTAGTTACTATAGAAATCTAAATAAAGAATGCTTTGCAAATGGTGTAAATATAGCACCTGACTCTTATAGTTCTTACTTTCTTAGAAAGATGTGCTGCTGTTTGGATTTCTGCAGTAATTGATTAATTAAAGGACTACTGCATGTGCTCTGAAAGGGCTACATTTACCTTACTGGCAAAGTATTCTCAATATTAGATTTTAACATTAATCTGTTGCTGAGATCAGCAGTGGTAAATGAGACCAAAAAGGCTGTTTTGCATGTGTGTTTTTTTTAATAAGGGCTGCAAAATCCTCTGAAGTCTCTGCTGATTATGAATGAGTCACCTGCAGAACTGGTGTTCATGCAATTCCAGCATGATGTGACCCAGGGACATACGTAGCAGCCAGCTTGAAGTTGCTTCTAGGAACTCAGGAAACAAGAAGTCTGAAGCGTTCTGCTTTTCTGTGCATGTCTTGACCTCTTACCTGGTCCAGCTTTCGGCACAACTCAGTGTATAGCCCAAGGAGAATGGGAACAGAGGGGAGCTGGATTTTGGGTTGCTTTGACCTCAAGGTGATGTGCAACAAGGCGTGGCACTATCCAGGCCATTCTGTCTTAAGCCAAGTTGGTTTGTGATCTAACATTGTTTTTAACAGATGAGAGGAGTTGTAGTGTACAGCTGCTCCAGTTTTTCTCTCTCTGCCCTTTAGAGAGTTGAACAACAGGTGCAATATGCATTCCTACCTGCTGGGAGCTGCCTGCCCTTCTGCTCCAGAAGGACTGGAAGATAGCCTTCTGCAACAGAAAACGCTGTCTCTCTCCTGGTGGCAGCATTGTATTTTTGTCACTTTTTCATTATTTTCTAAGTAAATGTTAAGCCATTTTTAAAGCAATCACTGTGACTTCATCAGTTTTCATCTGTTTCCAATCATTTGGTATTATGTAAATAACTTTCATATTCCATTGATTTTCCTAGAGCTGTCTAGCTGGTAGTAATAACCTCCTTGCAGCAAGAGAGCTAAGCATGTAAGATGAGTTTCCATCTGGTGTTGGTTTTGGCTTTGGAAAAATGCAAACACTCCTGTTACTAAGTAGAGGGTTTTTTTCTCCTGATAATTTAAAAATTGAAAATGCAGAATGAAAATTTAGTAGTTTCCAGAGCCAGAGCAGATCTGTGCCCTTACATCAGCACAGAGCTGAGCGGACCCAAAAGCCATGTGCACCATGTTATGCATGGGCAAACTGGGGATTTTATAGGTAGCTGTGAGCTGGTAGAGCTTCCCAACCACTCTCTAAGCCGTGTGCCTGTACTTCTAGGATGCTGAGCAGTTGGAAGAGAGTTATGGCAGAGATTTGGATTTGCAGATTCTCTAGTATGGTGGTGATGATTCTGGTTGCTGGATTTAGCAGGGCCCTCAGTTTTCAGAGGTCTACTTTTCTTTGATTGGGCAGGATGAGAGCCTGTCTGTTGTCCTTTGCCTCTGCGTTGCATGTGCCTCAGATGGCAGCGGGGCCGCAGCGGGCGTTCCACCTTCATGTCGCTCTGATGTGGTCTGGCCCACGTGAATAGCTGTGAGTGCTTCCTTGGGGAAGTTGGGTTGCTTCCCGTGAAGGATCGGTGCCTGGATGTTTGTTTGAAAGTGATGGGCAATGGTGCAGGCATCCTTCGCAGTGGATGGGACCATTTCCTTTTGGGGTCAAGCATTGGGTCGTTCAGATATACTCTTGCTGTTGCTTCCAGACAGGATCCGAGGGAAGTATTTATTACTTAACAGGAATCATTTGATAATGTTGTGAGTCTGTTTTCCTGGTGTTCATGCCAAAAGAGAAGTAGTTGTTTCCACAGCGATTTACCAGACTTCTGTGATAAAAAAGAAACTGATCTGTACTCAAACTCTTTTTTAATGGATCTGCAATTATGTTCTTTTTATTCCATGTTGTGCCTTCTAAGAAGCCAACTCAGCAAATCTAGCAGTTATTATATTAGTTGGCTGTTGCCAGTGTGTTTAGGTGCAAGCACAATAGTATATGGTGGAATTAAGCTAAGCAATTCTCTTTCTGTAGATCTGTGCTAATATGGTGTTGAATTTCTTTTTCTCCAGTAAGTCATCAAAATTGTAAGGAATTCTCACTGAGGCTTAATACACAAAAGTTAAATTTAGATAAAACACTGCCAAGTAACTATCGTCTAACACTAGTTCACTAATAGAAACGTTACTTGAAATACACTTAATTGCATTTGAAACAATTTCAGCTGTAAATGAATAACTTTTTTTTTAAACCTTCAGGCTTATACGTGCTGTCTAGCTTGCCTGACTGTCTATTTCCGTCCATCCTCACAAACAAATTTATTGTTTGTTCTTCAATTTCTTCTACAGTTATTCAAAACAACCATTTCTTAGGTCAAGCGCTCTCTAAGTTCCTCTCTTCAAAGGAACTGTGATTCACAGAACAGTGTGAAATGTCTAAACTTAAAATGAGAAAATGAAGATGAAAATCTTCTTTTAATTCCCAGCTTCTGACTTAAATGAGAGGTCAGTGCTGAGTGCATTAGAAGATCTACCTGCAAAGCTCATAAGCCATGTCAAGGTGCACAGAAATGACTTGAGTGTGGAGATGAGTGAGGAGGTGGAGTTCTGCTGCTTTCAGAGAAACGATACTGCTTTTTCAGTTCTGTATTTATTTATATTCTTAATTACTATACCTTGGAGCATTAAGTGAAATCACTGAATGTTGCAGCCCTGTGGTTTTAAGAACTGCATATAGTTCTGTAAGCTGTTCAGTTATCAGCATTGCAGAATTTAAGACAATTTCAGTTGAATCCAATTGTAATTGAAGCCAACAGAAGATGTGTGTATTGGTACAGAAGCTTTTATGGGAAAGGAGTTCTCACAGATTAAAGAGCATCCTTTTAGCCAAATGGCTTTGAGTAGGATGAAAATTCATGTTATAGTTAAGCCAGTGAGTTACTGCTGAGAGGGACTATCCCTATTCCCTTTCTTCATCCATGTTGGGTCATATGGTCCTGCCCCCTTGTCTTTGCTAGAGATCTGGCACTTTGTATTTAACTCCCAGTGTTAGATCAGAAAAAGAAAACTGCATCCATTCTGCTCCCTCAGAGTAGAGCTTGGAGCCATATTCTGCTGAATTCGTTCTCTATATGTGCTCCCTATGCAATTAAAGGGGTGCCAGAACTGGTGCAAGAGAAGCAATAGGGGTGTGAAGCCTCACCTTAATCCCCAAATGGTCTGTGAGGCTCAGGGCATATGCAGCAATTTACAGACATGCCCACCAAATAAATGAGAACCCCACTGATTAGCAGCACTCTTGAAATCCAAATAGTGTTTCTGTGAAAAGGGAGAAGGACCCCTTGCGGAGAAGGAAAATTGATGTGTACTTCTGTGATTTCACTGGATACAACTGGGTCAGATTTGAGGTATATTAGATTTTTCCAGAAAAGTCAAACTTCTTGAGGCATGGGAACAGATGATCTGTTGGGGCTCCTGAAAGCTGAAATTACCCAAATTTAACAAAGACCTTGAAACATAGTGGGTATTCATCTCCATTCAGCACTTCATAGCAGGTAAAAATAAAGCTTTTTACTATCACATCCTTAGTATCCTGTGGGATATTGCCTTTGCTGCTATTCCTGTTCTGTGCTTTGGTTGGCTGGTAATCCTGTTGCTTATTTTATGCCTGTGTTGCTGGTGTGAATTCCCAGAGGTATTAGTCCAGAGGTATCAGTCCCTTGGGTTTTCTTTCAGATGTGGTAATGAGGAGGATGCCGTCTGTATGCTTCCTGGTTGTATGTTCATGTGAAATAGTGCGGTGAGAAAGGTAAACAGGCACACACGGGTACAGAACCCAGCTGCCCTTCCAGCAGCAGCCTCAATCTGTTTGTCTTCCTCTGACAAAATAAATATACACTAATTATCGTATTGATTATATGGTGTAATCTCTTTATTCATTTTAAATTGCAGCAGTTCGGTGTCATCACTGACTTAAGGATCTTTGACTTCAGTTTGAACTTGGGCTTTTGGAGGTATCAAATATATATATTTGTAGTTATTGCAGTATAGTATATATTTGGAGACATCAAATATATACTATACTGCAGTCATCTGTCAGAAAAGAAAGTATTGCAGAATGTGAATGGATTTTGAGAATAAAAGTTATTAGTCCTTCTCTGGTGTAACCACCAATAGTATAGAAATTTTGTGCTGTGGAAAACTTTCCTGCTCGTATTGGGTTTAAATTGATCATCACATTTGACGGCTATTCTGACAGCCAGTTCGTGCAGTCAGGTGTGGTGCAGCTGCAGTGTCTCAGCAAAGAGCTAGGCTGTTCTGCAGGAGCTTAGGTCTCTCCCTTATCCCTGAACGTGAAAGGCTTATCCTTTTATGCAACTCTGCATCAATGTTAGGTGCTTTGGAAAAGCCCGTGCAAATAGATGTGTTTCGATTAATTTTATTTTGTTCTGGTAGATGTTGTGCTGTAAGGATCTGTTTCTATCCTTTCAAGATACAGAGAATCATTTCCCATAATTGCTAAAGGAAAACTGTGATTCCTGACATCTCAAGAATTGATCATTCCTGAGCTGCTTTTATTATTTCTTGATCTAAAACAAGAAACTGACTTCTAACTTGCTGCATGTTTGTGCACAGCTCGACCATAAAGCAGTAAAATGAGTAAGAGGCCAAACTATCCTCTCCTGAAATGTCTTGCTGTTGGGGAATTGCTTCTGTTGTTTGCAGTGTTAATTACTAGTGAGCTAGTGCAGTAATTACTCACAAGACCAGCTCTGTTTACATTAAAAAAAAAAAAAAGTGGTAACCCCTTACGTCCTTCAGTCACGAACTCCGATACATGCATTATATCTTAGTTTGCAAGTTGTTCTCTTTCAGCTTTGTTGTTGTTAACAGTTGTGTTTTATCAAATAGAATAACTAAATGGATGACTTTAGAAGAACTGCTGTTGGCTTGGGACCATTTATAGATCCTTGGTTTTTCTAAGAGTTAATCTTAACCTTAGCTTTTGCTCAGTTCAAATGTGAGTACTGATTGCCTGTTTACTTACATCCCTTGAGAGATTAAATTGATACAGTAGATTTTTCTTCTTATTAGCTAGTCTAAATTACTGGAGGGGGTGCTTCATTTATCATGTAAAACAATCTTCATACAGCTTTTTTGTTATAAAACGCCTTACCTTTATCTGAAACGAAAGAGACCATAAGAGCACAAAATAACATATAGAGATTATGTTTACTGATGATGAAGCATACTTGCTAATTACCTTTCATCAGTGGACCTGGAGATGCTTTGCAAACTTTCAAGAAGCCTCTCCTAGTCCTATAAACTAGGAATTATGAATACGGCAGCAAATTGTATTGCAGCAGTAGATGACAGTAGGCTTTTCCATGATCCTGCCTGCCTCATGTAGGCAGGTTTGACTGAATTCCTGAAGATTTGTCCTACCTTGCAGGGGATTTGGCATAAGAATTATTAGTCTGAGTCTTCTCTGGCTGCTGAGGCTTTCTGTTGATGAGTGACATGTGACTTTGTTTGGTGTGTCTCTTGCCGCATCCTGTTTGCTTCTTTATCAGTTTGTTGTACCTTGCCATAGTCCTCTATTTAGAAAGCTGTGGAGAGGAGGACACTTCTTGCTCAAGTTTTTGTGCACAGGATATATGGAGGGACAGAGCCTCGAATCAGCATCAGAACAAGAGTTATTAATCCGTCTGCAAAAGACGTTACAGGTTGTCTTGGGTTGCTTAAACACACCTGTCTATGCTGAAGGTTTTATTTGTGGTGCTTGTGTTTTTTGTGGTGGTTTATAAACCTTTTTATAGAGAGTTTAAATAGTTTGTACCTGGTAAAAAAAATCACTATTAACATTAAAAGAAAATACTTTTCTTCCAGTTCTCTGAGCTATTACTGTGTTTAGCCTCAGCTATGATTTTTCTTTAGCTTAGTATTTAAAGAACTCTAAGTGACTGCTTCAACTGATATATCCAAAAATACAGATGACTGTAAGTATTAGGTAAGTTGTGACAATACCATTTACGTTCTGGAGAGTTTTTTTCTGAAGAGATGTTTACTCATAGGAGTCTCTACTCACACAGCTGCATGGTTACAGATATTTACTTTCTTCCTTTCTTGAGATAATGATTCAGCTTCAGGAAGTCTGAGGTTGGGTTGGAATTTCAAGTTGGAGAAATTCTCTCTTTTTTTTTTTTGTGCTGCCCAGGTTGGGTGCTTCTCTGCTGGGCAGCAAAAGAGGGGCTGTCGTACTCGTTTATCATCAGAATAAACAAAAAGTTCTATCCTTGCTAAACTGTAGTTCTGAAGAAAAGATTAAGGCTTTAGAAACATATTGAGGCAAAAGAATCTGACTTTTTAACGCTATCAAGTGATATAAATTCACTTGTCTTAAGATCTCTATAGTATCTTTCTGTCTTTTTTTCCAAAGGTAATCAGTGTTCTTCTGTTATCTCCAGTAGTCACTGTAACTTATTCTTTTTCTTTTTGCATAAAATCTGACTGCCACCTTTAAGAATGACCTGTTAAGAGGTTTATTTGGGAGAGGGCTCTATTGTATCTAGATATGGCTGAATATGCTAAATTCTGTATCACAGGAAATCTGCAGTAAAAAGGTGTGTGTATGTGTGACTTTTTTTAGATTTATTTTCTATTTGTTGTTTTATTCGCTAAGATTTAGAAAAGGCTTTGCTTGTGTGATGGACGAATACAGAAGAAAAGTGTTTTCAACAGTTCTTTGTGAAGGAATTGCATTTGTTGCAATTACGCAAAGGTGATATGGTATTTCAAACTTGTATGGTATCTTGTATCTTCTTCAGGAAGAGATGGGCTTTGTGTAAATTGAGTCAAATTATGCCATCAGTCATATTTCATATGTCAGAAAATTGGTGTTAATTTTAAAGCAACAGTTGTACTTTTTTTATGTAGTCATTCTTTAAAACCAAACAGCACTTGTTTGGAAAAGGCAGACTGATACTCTGTGTATTTATAAGCAGCTACTCACTGTTCTAATATAATGTGGAGGTTAAACTCTCCAAGAATAAATTTTGGAATAGTTGCTATACTGAGATTTTGAATCTGCGTTGTCTTACATATTTAATTATATCCATATTTCTTAGAAGATATGACACTGAAGCATGCAGTCTTGTCTATAACTGTGCTGGGAGCCCCTATGTCAGCAACACAGAATAGCTGCGTTATCTGACAAGCTGTAATAGAGAAAGAAAATAACAGTAATTAGATTTCATGGTATTTAGCCCTTTGCCATGAATTCTACTTTTTTTTTTTTTCTTCTACTGGATGACCTAGAGTTTCTTGTGTTTTTATTTCTTCATTTTTTAGCTGTAAGGAAGTGGTTAGTGCCTTGTTCTCTGTTGGTTAGGATGTTGTTAAAGCCAACGGTACAAGACGTGTTGGTTTATAATTTGTTGAATGGCACTGGAGGCCTGAAAAGAGTCAAAAAGCGCAAGTAGAGCCCTGACCCAGAATCTTGCCTGCTGCGAAAGCCTTGCGTATCTGCTGGCACATAAGCAGTCTGTGAGCAGACTGCAGAAATTCTGCAAATTTAAAAAGCAAAACAAACTTGAAGGAAAACAGGACTGTAACCTTAGCTTTTTGCATCCTTTAAAAGGTATCCCTTCACAAGTTTTTTGTCTGTTGTAGTGTTGGTGTTAATCTGTCCCAAACTTACTAAAGTGAAGAGATGTTTGTTTAGGCTTGTTGACTTTTTTTTTTTTCTTCCTGATAGTCTGTCTATTTTGAGAAGTATAAGCAATGACATAAGGCACGTTCCCAGCAGAAGCAACAAGTGTTGTTTCTGGTAATCACTTAGAAGTATCCTCTACCAAGAGGGGATGGAGGTAATTCTGGCAAGGTCTGGACGCCCCTTCCACTGCTGGGTGCAGGAACAGGGCTCGGAGGGAAAGCAGCTCCTGCCCTACCTGGGAGCCTTGTTGCCTGCCTCACCTGAGATGGTGCTAACGTGCCAGATGACTCAGTTAACATTTATTTCCTCTCTTGGAGTCTGTTTCATTTAAGACATCATGCTAAAAATCTTTGCTTGGCTTGTGCAAAGCCCAGTCGTTTCCTCCCCTGGCTGTCAGGATCCACAGAACCAGCCCAGTTACGTTTTGTGGGTTTTACAGAATTTTTGTAAGCCTTTGAGATTCTTGCAGGAAAAAGAAGGCAACTGCATGCGTCTCTATGTTCCTTATTGCTGATTTCTTACGTGGAATCGGGAAGAGAAGCTGCTACTGCTGCTGCTTTTTGCTCTGTCCACCTGAAGGGCATGTTTCACTTTGTCTCAATTAGGGATACTCATGCCTTCTAGTGAGTATGGGAGCTTTTGTGTTGTATGTACGTAGTATTGCATGTTTTCCACTGGTTTGGTACAGTCATCTTGCAAAACAACGAGTAAAAAAGCTTGTGTCTTTGCATTACTTGCTGTATGGCAGTAACTGGGCTTTTTTAATAATCCTGTACATTAGCATTTAAACATACTTGCTTGTCATATACTAATTATTCCTACATTACCCAAAAAAAGGTATAATTTG
The DNA here is from genome assembly GCF_036417845.1 of Apteryx mantelli. Classification (NCBI taxonomy): domain Eukaryota; kingdom Metazoa; phylum Chordata; class Aves; order Apterygiformes; family Apterygidae; genus Apteryx; species Apteryx mantelli. The sequence continues at coordinate 61,017,393 of NC_089982.1, forward strand.
AGTTGTTTACTGTTAGCTTTTGAACTCACTTAAAGATAGTTTGCTAATGTTCAAAGTACAGACAGAAACAGGAATAATTGGAAAGATTATCAGTAACACCCCGAAAGGTAAGGTGGCGAATGACCAGTAGCATGAATGTGCTTAGATTATTAAAGTGTCCTTTCAGATTAGGATTTTAAATACACATCTGTCTTGCAGTCTTTTATAGAGGCTTCTTTTTTGAAAAAATGCATTGATTTCTTTTAAGACTTGATAGTTGGCAAATGTGTATGCAACTGGAAAGGAACATAAAAAAATCACTGGTGTTAATGAGGGAAATGATGGGCAGAATCCCAGCCCCACTGATTTCCCTGGGAACAGGCTTTGGCTGCTAGCTACTGCTACAAACAAGGCTCTCCTCATTTATACCAAAACGCCTGCCATTGATTTAAGACTCTGCTTAACTTAGAGTAACTGAAAGTGCCGTTGCCTGTGGTGCTTTTTTCTTCCCTTCTCAAGGCAAGCAGAACACTTCCTTGTTTTCTGTTATATTTCTAAGCTTAAGCTATCTTTAAAGGTTGGTGCACTCTCGAGCTTTATCTCTGTTCTGACTGCAATATTACTGTGGTTATTGCACACGCTATTTGACTTGCAGTAGTACTGGCATCTCTTTGTCAGGCAAATACTTTTCTGACCAGGTGTCCAGTGAATAGGCACTCTTGTAATGTTTCCTTACTCTCTTTTCAAGTGAAACCCATTGCTGCCCTTCCCACCCCGCCTCCTGCATCTGCTGGAGCCCCTAGGACTTCTGGATATTGCCCAGATGTTTCTGACAGAAGGTGTCTGTGTAAAAATGCTTGTTCACAGCTCGTTATTGTGGACAGCATATGCCAGATACTTTTAGATTATTTTGGGGGGGCTTTGCTTAGACAGAGGTTGGGGACACCCTTCTTTTCTATTGCTGTGTTTTTAGCACTGAGCCATGCTGTGACAGCTGCTGCATGGTGATTCTGGGCTTTCAGAGGGGAAGACCCATTTGTCCGTGCTGAAATTAGATCAGGCTCCTGACTGGCTTTATTTGAACCCTGTCTGAAATTTATAGGAAGCCGTATGTGGATTTCAGTGAGCTTCAGGTAAGTCCCTAGTAAGAAATGTGATGGTGTTTTTCTGTTTTTAAATGATAATGAAGATTGGCCGGGATAAGAGTCAAACACACTGGTAAGGTAACACGTGTCATCTGGGTCATCAGTGCTGGTGGTGCTCTTAGCCTGTTGCAAGTGTTAGATATGACATCTTTCAGTGAGGTTTAAAGGCCTGATGAGAGATTACGGGCACAGCTTCGCATTATTTTAAACAGCTACACAGTTAGGTGGTTAGAGGCCGTCACCAATGACAACTGTTAAAGATTGTCCATCTTCTTCAAACCACAGCAACACAACTTCACCTCGTCCTTGGCACTCCTGTAGCCCACTGTGTGAGTTGATTGCCTTGATGACCCAGCTGAAAACTAATCCCTAAAAAGAAGAGATGAGCTTCCAGTCTGCCCAGCTTGCTGATCCGCCTCATCACGTGAGTGGCGGAGCCAGCACAAGGGACGGAGTGGTCATGCTGCTTTCGGGTAGTGATGAGATTAACCCTTAAAAAATAAATTGGATTCCTGCCCCAACTGCTCAGTCCCCACCAGAAAGCATAACTCTGGCCCAGCTTTTATCCAGACAACCCATGGCTTTGAAACCTCCCTGCAGCCCCTGCCTCAGGGTCAGGAGAGGGATGACCAGCAAAAGAGGGAGGAAGGCAGTGATGGGCCAAGCTGTGGTGAGGACAGGCTGGGGAGGGTTGCGCTTGAATTTGCATCAGCTGCAGCGTGTCCTGTCAACGTGTGATTTTTATGGGACAGCGGAGCCAGTCTATAGGCCAGCTGCTGCTGAAAGGGACAGTTGGCTTAGGTCAGTGGAGATGTAAAACTGTACCCTTTCATAAAGCCTTTCACCGTGTCGGCTGAGGAACAGCCGCGTTTCCTTTTACTTCCTGCAGCCGCATTTATGTGGAGTAATTCCTTAAGCTTGAAGTCACCACTACATATTTGTACTCAAAATTCAACTTGTCAAGCCCAGTATTTTTTTTATTTCATTTCAGTTCTGCCTCCATGAAATTAGAGATGTTTCCAGTTTATGCACATTTTGAGTTTATATTGTGCTTAATAGAAGTACTAACTTTTACTATCATTACTGACTATGGAACAAAGTTGATGGTTTTAAATGAAGACTCAAAGTAGCTTGGCTTTGCAGGCATCTAAAATGTGTGTGAATATATATATATATAAATAAAAGTCATATATGACATATATGACATATATTTATATATATGTTTTCTAAAAGGCACTCTTGGAGCCATTGGTTCCCTTGCCATTAGTTCTGCATACAGCCAGCTTCCTATCTGAGCAAACTGGAAACAATAGGAATTCTTCCTCTAGGTTTGTGGGGACTTCAACTCGGGTTGTAGTTGCTCGCTTCTCATAGTGTTTTCTAACAACTTTTAACAGCTTTTAGGTTTTGAAGTGTCTGATAGAGTTTTAATGTTCTGATTTTCAGGTGGTCCTGCTTTCAACCATCTATGTTAAATCTTGGTATTACTGTGGTCACTGACTTTATTCTTAAAGTTGTCAACCAGCACTTGTACTCTAACAAATTCTGAGACCTCTTAGAGGTGGCATATAGAATAAAAATATTTTTAAGCCCAAACTTTTTGTGGATTTTAAGCTCCAAAAGAGTTTCAAACTTTATTTTTCTAGTTGTGGCAAGACAATCTGAGTTCTGTGAAATCAGTGGCTAAATTTCAGTTGATCTACTGGAGGCTTCCACAGGCCTTTCCATCAGTACTGCAGCTCACCTTGTTCTGGCTATTACATGCTTCATGTCTTGTTGTAGAACACCTTCCTTCCAATTTTTAATTTTATAAAACCTTGCATCTTTGTCACAGCTTAGTCAGAGAGGATCAATACACAGAAAAACTCCAGAGCTGTTCTGTCACTGACAGCAATTGCTCTCAAGTTTCCAGTCATTATAGGCACGCATTTAATAAGCTATCAAGCCTCTACATCTCTACTGAAGAGGTTACATTTTTGCTTTGTTGATTAACTTACTGTTTTGAGTAAATTTACAGCCTATGGCTGCTGCTGACCCTAAATTCCTGCAGTATTCCTCCAAGCAAAATGCTAAACATAGTTTACATTCTTGATACAGTACAAATGGGTGTGTTGGGAAATGGTAGGCGCTAAGACAAAAGTCATGCATATTTAGGATTTTTTTTTTTTATTGGGGGGGGAACAGCCTTATCCTGTGTTAGATTTAATTTCGAAGCACAGTGTTGATTGAGATCCCTCTTACTGTGGTTATGTATGCTGCCCCTCGGTTTCTTGTTAGCTTGGATGGTTCTGCGTAAACTGGAGAACGTGGGGGAAAAATCAATGTGCTTTGCTGGAATCTAAACCTTAGTTTAAATGTAGGAATAGAAGGAGGTTTTCATCTTTTCTGGCTATGAATAGGGGTATAAGTGAACTAGGACAAGGGAACCTTAGGATGAATTTTAATTTTGTTAGCTGTTTTTGTTGCTTTCTTTTGAAGCATCTGGTAATAGCTACTGTCAAGTCTGTTCTGACATGGTATTTCCTGTGTTCTTAAGAAAGTGGCTGTGGCAATTTACAAGATGTTTTACTGTAGACTCAAAAATATTGCTCTAACATGTTAACTTCTGTAGTTTAACATCTTGGTATTGATGTGAAGTGTAAATATAACCATTTGGACCTATAATCAAGTTGTGTGTAATGTCCTATATGACAATTTCCTTCCAATTCACGAAGTTCGTTCAGAAACTTTCGGCTTAAACAAAGACATAGCTGCACTATGTGTATGAGTTTACAAAAACACTTGCTAATAAAATTGAGCTCTTAAAACCTTAGGAATGGAGAACTTGGGAAGAACCTGAATGAGCACACTTTGGGCACAGTAATATAGTTATGAACTACTCTGCAGGCTTGTTGTCGTTATTTTGTTAAACAAAAATACATTTTAAGTGCTCCTGTTTTGAAAGAGCTTCCTAATCACGTAACTGCATTTCTAAGTTTGTGGTTTGTTCTTGTGTTTTGTTTTGGGGGTTTTGGGGAGGGTGGAGGTTCACACAAATAAAATGGAAAAAATCACCTTGGAATTTTTTTGTTTATCCTATGAATAGTTGCCACATCCTGACTTGTGAGTGTGTAGTGTTTCTTGGCTGTGAGATCACACATGAACAGGAGTCACTACTGAGATGTTACATTTTGACAACAGAGACATTGAAGGCTGTCCTTCAGCATATAGTTCTTTGGATGGCATATTTTGTCTGTGACTGTCAGAAAGGACTTTTCAGTTAAGAACGTGCATGTGTGTAAAATGGTAGAGCTTGGCTAAATTTAGGGGAATGTACTTCTGAAGGCCATGGGACTGTTTTGGGAAGCTCTGAACAATTTGCTGCGGAGATTTAGTGAATGCTCTTCTGAAGTCAAAGTGACGCTTTCCGTTGCTCTTAGTAATTTACTTGCTCTAGACAAAAAACAAATGTGTAATATGTAAACAGCACATCTGTCTATAATGACCAAATATCTTGTCATGTGATAGTTATCCTTGGAGTTTGCTCTTTAGGTAATGGTTGTCATGACTCCTCTGTAGCTGATGATTTTGTATCAGTTTGTCCTCTTAATTTTTATCCTGTGGAATGTATACTTCTTTTTTCTCCTTTGCTGCAATAGCTAATCTTTTTTTTTTTCCCCCGCCCCCCTCAAGAGAAACTGCAGGATCTCTTCCAGCAGTGGCTTCAAATTGGTCAAAACCAAAAATAATACTGAAAGTACGGATTGCTTAGAAGTTTTAATCTCTTAGCTAATGTTCTGACACAGTAGGAAGGTGTACATTTGATTTTTGAAGATGAATAGAACGTTATTTTATTTCTGTCAGGTTATTGCTTGATTTCCTACCTCTGATAGGGTGATCAATTAATGATGGAAATACTGCATAGCATTAGTATCCTGCAGCCTTCACTTAAAAATATATATATATATATAAAAATATCTTTACCTTGGTGAGAATTGTGAGATCAGAGCTGCTGTATTTTTCATCTTCCTTACTTCCTTAAGATATCAACACTAGGTGGTGAGTCAGCAAAGATGGTTAATAAAGGAATAAGCTAAATTAGGATTTTTCCATCAACTACTAGCTATTATGAGTAAGAAATAATTCCAGCACTTGCTGACACTGTTTTGCTTAACAAAATTATTTAAGTTGTTGTATTTGAGATCATGGAGATAAGACAGATCTGATAATTACAACAGCTCTGGCTGGGTTCTGCTAAGCCCGTATGTAAGTGAGATATCCCAAATCCTTCATAGGTTTGCATAAAATGTTTTACAGTGGTGGAAGAAATAGTTGTGTAGTTTCTTGGTTGGTTGGGTTTTTTGTTTGTTTTCTAGAACTGGTATGACTGAGGCTTGTGACGTAGAGGAGGCGATGCCTTTATGCAGCCAAGCAGCTACTGTGCAAAAAGTTGTGACTATGTCATTCTGGTGTGCGGAATCAGTGTGATTTCTGTTTGTACACATTGCATAAGGCCTAGTTAAAGGTTCTTCATTATCTCTTAGCTGGTTTTGAAGCCAAAATTATAAGGATTTGTAACAGCATCATTAAAATCATATGACTGCAACTGGAGACTTGAGCCCTTTATTCTGCCTTTTCTTTTTTTAGTGTGCAGTCTGAAAAGCTGCTTGCACTTTCATGAATGTTGGACACATCTTCCTATATGGATTTTCATACAGTCTGAAGCAATGCAGATATGAGACACTCTTCAAATGGCATAATAAAGCTGCAGTGTGAGTAGATGTCGAGGCTGATGGGCAAACTGGATGGAGGCCAGCAATACTAGCAGCATGGTCGGCTAAGCAGGACAGTTCAAGGCAGAAAATGCCAGAGCTGCCAAGCCAGCACTTCCGAAAGCCTTGTCCCCCAGTGCCATAGACATGAATTGCCTATGTGAATTGGTTGGCATTTCAGGTATTGAGGATACCTGTAAGATGAAGCATCCTGTGGTGTATTGCACAAACTAGAAAGCAGTGGTGTACAGCAAGAGCAGTGAGGGAGAATTATACAGTGGTAATAGTATTCAGAACAGGAACGAATAAACTTCTGCTAACTCATTAATGGGAGGATTTGTGCTTGGAGCACAGATAAGTGCGTTTGTAAAAAGCAGCTGACTGAAATCCAGATTTCACTTCAATTTTGCAGTGTACTTTTAATAACCTGCCTTCCTTCAGGCAAGGCCACAAGTTAATGCTGAGTGAGGCTCCATCCTTAATTCTTCCTGGTTTAGCTTAATGCTCTGTGAAATTGTCTTGTAGCTCAATGGCAGGAAAGTGTATCTCTTAGGAAATGTGAGTAAAGAGCTACCTTGTTGAAAAAACGGTCTTTCTGACTTGGTTTGTGGAGCTCTTCAGTTTGAGTAGATGAGATAATATTTTAACATCCTCTTGTGAGGGTATTTTGCATTTCTATTTGTCCCTAATTTCTTCTGCAACAAGTCATCCTGTTTTGCTGGGTTCAGCCTGTTAATGTATGTGCAGAAGAGGAGATAGAGAGAAAATATCCAAAGAGCGTAGCGCTCTGGAGGGGAAAGGAGAAGTTAAGCTAAAATGCTGCCTCCATATCCCATGGGTATGATATGTGGCAGAGTGCCTGAATCTCTTGCATTATTCATTGCCGTTGGCTTCTGCTGTGATGTGGGTGTTTATCACATGAATAGTAGTGCTGTGGGTTGCCGCAGAAAAGGTGTGTGTGACCTGAATGCTCATCCCCCACAGGTCTTTCTCTAAGTGACAGATACAACCTGGTCTCCAGTACTATATGTCTGCCAAGAAGGTGAATCATTTGGGAATGTTTCTCCCCAACAGCTTCTGGATGGCATCTTCGGTTGCTTGCAGCCCTCACGGTTGCTCTCTGTCACATACTTTAGCATGAATTATCAGGCCTTCAGTTCCTTCCTTAAAACTTGATGCCTGTGTGAAAACAAATTGCTTCCTAACATGTATTCAGAGAATGGTTCAGCTAGCTGAATTGTACCCCATTTTGTGGGCTGTTAAGAGTAAGATCTCTGAGAGAAAGTCCAGGCTGCTTTGTTTTCAACTGCCAATTAGGGCATCTTTATTTCCACTTCTAATATTTTTTTTCATTCTTTTTAACTCAGCCACTTGGGCGTTTTCAAGGTGCTGTTGTTTTACTGCTTAAGTAGTAACAGCAAATCATGCTTTGGGCTTTGTGGGCTCTAAAGCTTGGGTCAGGAGGGATGAGCAAAAGGAAAATATGGCTTGGTTGCCATCCACTGGGAGGGAAACACGTTGCAGTGGTTGCGTGTGCTCTGAGTTAGTCTTCAGCTCTGTGTACCCCTTTGTGCATTGTGCTGTGCTTTCTTTTGGTGTAATAACCCAGAAACAGTGAGCCTCAACCCAGATGTTTTCTCAGGCAGTTTTGCAACAGCAGTTGTTTATCTGTGTTTGTTTTTTGCAAGTGCAACAGCAGGCATGGTCATAGTGGTGCTGGAAGCTGGAGAAAAGGGGTAGGTTTAGGGACAGAAACGGGGGAGGGGAGGGGTGGGTTCTGTTATTCAGGGGATGTTCATAGCGCTGCAAGCTGCCTGCCCAAGAAAACATGGGAATGTGTATAGGAGGTTCCTGTGTTCTCCTCCTCTTCCTTTCAACCACTGAAGCCTGTGCATGACTTGGTTTTGCCTGTTGTATTTGCAGAATTTCCCATTTTAATTTAGAGGATTAATTGCTTGTTGTGGGGCAGGGACTCTGCGTGTGGCAGCCCAGCAGCTAACGTGTTCACGTGGACAGAATTGCCGTGTGGGCAGTAAAATAATTGGTGGTTTTACTTTAGAAATATGAGATCAAAAGGGTAGGTATCAGTAAGTACTAGGTAAGAAGCCTAAAGTAAATAGTGAATGAAATTGCAGCACAGATACTCAGTGGAAGGAATATAATAAATGGCTCATGTTGATGCTATAGTTAGAGCAAGATGAGAAACTATTTGAATAGCAAAATCTTCCTGTTGCGGTGGGTGGGGTATGAAACACAGCTGAGAGGTTGCTATTATAACTGGAGCCTGCCACAAAGATTTAAGACCATTATTATATTATTTTTGTATGTTGGATATATATGTCGAGGCTGAGGACCAGGACAGCAACCGTGTTTCTGGAACAGCTTCTTACCTTGCCTAGTTGGTTCAGCTTTAGGAAGCTTAATTACTAAACAGGGGAAATATCAATTTCCCCCAGGCTATAATGCTATTGTATTTCCATAATTGGTTTTGCTAGCAGGATATTATGATTTACGGGTAACTATGGAAGCAACACCAGTACGAGAACGCTTTGATTCTTTGCATGAGACCTGGCAGGACCAGGTGAGCTGGAGCCAGTGCTGGACAATGGGAAACGTTCATGGCTCTGAGAAGCAGAAGTTGAATTCTGATGGGGTAAAACTTGCAGCCGGAGGACCAGAATAACGCCCTGACGTTTGGGAACGGTATGGTGTATGAGGAGGTCTGTGTAAATAACTGGGGGGAAGGAGGGTGGCGCTTGCCAAAATGAAAATACAGACTTGATCCAGAGTAGTTTGAAAGGGAAGTTTCTTAGCTCTGCCCTTCTCTTCTCTAATATTTTTTAAGAAGCCTGATAATTCCAGCAGTAGGCATTGGAAAGTCATTTCCCAGAATTTTTTTTTTAACCAGGAAGGAGAAGGGTGGGACCTCCTCCTGCAAATAATGCTTGACTGAACCTCTTAATTGGTTTGTTGCTTTTTTCACAGCTCATAAATAAAATGGTGCCATTTGTGTTTCAGTGTTTTAGCCACTGATTGTGAAAGAAATGCTTTTGAATGTAATGAAATAGAATGGTAAAAGCGAATGCCTTACTCTCCCCAATCTTCCTGACCTTCAAAAATTGTGCTTCAAAAATTTGGGAAGTTTAAATACCATTTAAATGTTGCTCTTTTCCTTTCAGCCCTCTAGGGCAGTAAGTGAGTTAATGTGTAAAATACTTCTTTCTGTGGATTTGGCAAAAACTGCTGTCAAAGAAGCCAAGGTATTTTTCCAGATACAAAAAGGTAGATACTAAAAATGTCAAGAAATTCTTGAGGCTGTGACAGCAACTTTCTCCCCCATGCCTTCTTTAATGACTCTCTTGCCCTTCATTATGTCAGGAAAATCCTTCACGTGTGCCAAACTGAAGTGCAACTTGTTAATGTGCCTGCCAGGGTTCTTGTTTTAAGAAAATCATCATTTCTGTTTGCTTGTTCTTTTGAACTGTTTCCAAACTAAGGCCCCTAGAAACAGGAAAACAAACCTCAGCTCCTTCTCTCCTCCATTCCCCAAACAAAAAATCTGGTGTTCCCAGGGCGGTTGTGTTAGACTTACCAGGGCGCTGTGTAATAGACTAGAGTTAGAAATTGGTAACGTACTGTTCAGAAGGAAAGAAAGAAAAATTCATCCCTAAAATAGATGACCATACTGTACTTATTAAGTATTGATGATATATTGGACTTTTTCCATTCTTCTATTTTTAAATTGGAGGAAGAAGTGGAAATTTCCATTAAGAAAGGTGCAGTGAGATCCTGCACTTTCTGTTTAAAAGGCAATTTGAGGCAGAGTTCCCAAATTGCTAACATAAATGCAGCATACCTGCACGTCTGTGGAGGGAACTGGAGTATGAAAGCTGCACCAGTTTTATAACTGTACTATATGTTGAGTACTGCACATCTATAATATCCACAAATTCTCCTGCTTAAGTTCATAATTGTGCTTTAATTCTAAAAGCACAGAAGTTGGGAAATCTATAGTTATTGTTCCCAGAGCAGCTGTATCCCTGCCAACATGCACGTTACTGATACTACACCCTCCCAAGTTCCTCCCCACTGCAGGCATGTTTGCAGGATATTAGGAACATATAGCCATTATTTTAACAGATACAGGAGGAGCAATGTAATCCTTAAAACTTGTGGTATTCCCTAATGCTAACAGGTGAGTTTATTTTCCTACCAAGCATGCTCCTGAGGGGTGGAAGCAGAAGAAAATCCGTTTCTGGCCACAGAGACGACGTCCCATCACTGACCTCCTGAAGCCCAGGCCGGCCGCTCTCTGCTGGGGCCGTTGAAGAAGCAGCCGCCCTCCGGGGAAGGGGGAGAGCTGATGGGCAGTCTCTTTATTTTGTCGGAAGCAGTTTCTAGACTAAGTGGATTTAGATTGGAGCTTGTTTAAGCCTACAGAAGTAGATTTGCCTGCACATCTGAAAATCTCACTGAAATGGTTTTGCCTAATTTAAAGGCAAGAACAAAAATGAAATTTCATTGCTGCAAAACATACTGTTTGTATAATATGTGCTTCAGAGAGAAGAATTATTGAGGCATAAAATCTATTTCAGTACCAAATGACTCCTCTTTAAGCGTGGCCACAGAAAACCTGTCTCTTTTCTATGTAAGCTAAACTTAAAAGCTCCTTACCAAAAGCAAGGAGGTTGAAGAGGGGAAAAATCAAACCTGATAACCTTCTTCCCTCCTGGCTAGAAGCAGCCAGTCATGAGCACGCTCTGCAGTGGGGAAAAAGCTGCAGCGATTGCTATCTCAGCAGATTCTTGCTTAACCTCAAGGAAGTAGCTGTGGTCTGAGGGTTAGAAATTCGCAGTGTGTGAGGAGCGTGGCTCAGGTGGAGGTCTTGCTCTGTTCTGAGGAATCTGCAAAGGTGGACTTTGCTCCAGCGTCTCGGCCATGGTGATGGCTCCCAAACTTTCTCTTTGCCAGCTGGTGTTTTCTGTTTGTTTTTAGATTTTGTTTTGTTTCTGTTTGTTTCCTTAATTGCAATTCAGTGACGTGCGTGAGATCATGTCGTGCGCTAGCATCTGACAGGTCAGCGTTCCTCAGGCTAGCTGAGGAATGAATTGCAGGGCTGTGTCCCGTGGAAATCAAAGTGTAAACGGCAACATCTAACCCCATCTTAAGCATTTATAGCTGTCATTCCACCTTTATAAAAGAAGGAAATGGAGTCTAGTTAATTCTTCAAACTATCATCTAGCTGCCTTTCTGCAAGCACTATTTGGACTGGCCAGTTGTTTCTTTCTGCTAATTGCAACAGTGTGTTCCTACTTTGTCATCTGGGGGTGGTCAGTGTTGGTGATTCATTTTCTGTGGAGGATATCACAGCCTGCCTGCTGTCTGCCTTCCGATTTACTGCTTTTAATGAAGTCCTAAATGAACTATTCTAGTCTATATAGGTCTGGGAGACTGACCTTGCTGCAGTGCTGGCTGTCTACGGGTTTATTTGGGAGGTTAAGATTTGTAACCAGGAATAAAATAAAAGAATTCTTCCTCTCTCCAGTCCTCAATGATTGTTTACAAGCTTAGCTTTGGAAGTGTTGCAGGCAGTGTGTTAAAAACGGGGGTGGCGAGGTGGACATGTTGTGCAGGATATGGAGAGAAGGGAAGGGCTGTAAGGAGGAATAGTCCCAGCTGGAAAATGTAGCATGTTGGGCATGCAGTAGCACTGTCTCAGGAATTTATGCCACAGCTACTAGTATCTTGTGGGGTTTGAGGTCAGATGTGTCTTTATTCCTGCTAGGAAGAATTCATACAAGTACTTTTTAAAGGCCCTTGTGTAATTCCCCTTTCTCCCCGAAGCTGTGATTTAACCATGTTTTATCTCCTATCTATCTTGGAGGGGGGGAAAAAAGAGCTATAAGCAGCAGTTTTGTCTCATAACTGAGGCACTTCTGGAAATGTCAACAACGTTGCAAAAATGTCATTGGCTGAGGCTGCAGGTAATGGCAGGAGATTTCTACCTTGACTGCCCGCTGTTTGCTGGAGGACTTAGTTATTCCTAACTTCAAGAACTGTATTTTACATTTTAACCCTTAGTATGATCTCCCGCAAGGAAGAAGCTCCATATTGGAACTGGTTGCTGACCCTGTCTTAGTTTGGATTGAAATTGTCTTGTTTCAAAGATATAAAATGCTTTTTGAGTTGTTGCCTTTTTTTTTTTTTTTTTTTTAACGGAATTAACCAATGTTTGCAGTTACACTAGGCTTGGTCCAGAGCAAATTGTTTCATTTACAGGAAGAGGGCTAACCACAGAAATAGCCATTCCAGCACAGATGTATCCATCTGCTTGACTGTTTATCTCACAAAGAATACCCTTAAAATCATGATGCGGGGAAAAAAAAAAAGGTAGCGCATGTGCCCAGTCTGGGGAGAAAACTGGAGCTTACTTATCCCAGAAAATTTTGTTTATATAAAACCTGTGGATCTCAGAAATGGAAATAAATCACTAGTTTCTTGAAGTTGTCTTGGTATGCAAATGTTAATGTAATGTGTTTTCTCTCTCTCTCCCCCTCCTCTGTCCCCTCCAATACTGAAGTCTGATGCTCTGTTACAGAGGGCCATAACTGTGCTTGCTAAATGGGGTTAGAGGACTAGTCTAACAAGTGCTGTTCTATTTCCTCCCTCCCTCCATGACCAGTTTAAAAACAAAACAAACCCTATATTTTTATTATTAACATAAAAATGACTATTTTCTTGATTTCTTTGAAGAGTTTTAGACTTAAAAATTATATTTCATCTGGTTTATAAAAAGGTTCGTTTTCATGTTTCCAGATGACAAATACTATTTTTAAAGAGAACTTTTTATCTCTTATAAATGATCTGTTCTGTCTCAGTACTTTCTAGGATTTATAGTTCTTGAATTTCTAATAGAACAGGGAGAGGAAAAACAGATCTCTCTTTAAAATGGACTATAATTTAGCTTGATTTAGAGTCTGGCTTTTGCTTAAACGGAAGAAACTTTCTGTTAAACTGTACAGCAGATGAGATTTGGATCTTCAGTCTTACATATTTACAGATGAGAGAGCAAATATAAAATTGAATAATACATTAAATTCTGGAACATAGTTTGAACCACAGGTCTGCTGATGCTGATGGAGTATGTTTTGATGGGGAGATAACCTGGCTTCTGTGACTGTTTGTGGCAAAGATTCCAATATATTTTTGAGTACTAAAAGCCACAGTGTTGACTTGCCCTTTTACCGGAGGGCAAAAGGATTAGGATCTGACTGTGATACAGCATACAGATTTTGCAATAATAAACTTGATGTCTCCTGAACACAAACAAAAATGAAATGTATTTTCTACATATAGATTATGAATCTGCTATTTGTTGAGGGGTTTTTTTGCTGCTTTTCTCATAAATTAGGGTTCATCTCTCTTCTAAAGTCGTATGGGTATTTTCTCACTGATAGTTAATGTTTATGTATGGGAAAACCACAGGTTTGTAATGCAGTGCAGAGGGAGAGAGAATTTAAGGTGAGTTTCACAGCTCCTATACCTTTCACGTCTGAGCTGTCATAGTCCCATAACAGCTTAGGACACCTGCCCGGTTTGGGAAGAACCTTTTCCTCTACTTATATTTTAATATATGGATCCAGGTGTCTCTACCTCTGTTCTGCACCTATGTCTCCTGAGTGTGTTGTTTAATAGGGGCATATTTCAAGGGGCCAACGAAGGATGTCTATTTTGATTACCTGGGTAACTTGTGCTGCTCTTCTGGTTCCCTGATTTAGGTTCTTTTCTTGACTCTGGTACGGTGGAGGGTGGCAGTGTGTGTTTGGGGTGCAGTTAACTTTGACCTTCAGGAGTCCAACAGTTTTCATTTATCCCTCCTTTACTTGCTCTCCATAAGTAGAAACTCTAATACGTGGCATACGTTTTTGTTTTGCAGCCTTCCTGACTTCTTCAGTTTGAGCTGAGAGTGTGCTGTGGGTGCTGGTGCCAAGGACCTGGTGCTTTTCGTACAGGCTTTCCGCCACTGAACAGGAAGAGTTAAGTGGTCTGGTATGTGTCAGGGTCTGCTGAGGCTGGGGAACCTCCTTTGTGGTAGAGGGAACAGGGGGTATCCATACATCTGTTAGTATGGACGCTCTCTTACTGGATTTCAATGTGCTTTATATCAGAAGTGCAATTTCTGGTGATACGTTTAACCAGTTCTGTGTGGGTCACAGAGTGGGAGGGAGACAGAGAGGGCAGCCGGGCTCTGCAGCTGCTTCGCGTTACTGGCTGAGGCCATCTCCATGAAGGGATCTATCCAGTGGCAGGTTCCCAAACAGCCTCACGAACTATGGCTTTGTTTCTCTTCTCATGCAAGCTGACAGTCTGGATATGCTTCCCAGTGCGTGACAGGCCACAGGGCTTCTCATGTTCAGAAGGGAGATTTTTGAGAGGTCTGGAATTGTCTGCCCAAAAAGAAATTGCTGTTAGCTGGGAGACTCAGGCTGGGGTCTCTGTAGGTTTGTCTGTACTCTACAACCAGTTGTGCTAGCAGAGCCCTGCAGAGAAACTGGCTGTGTGCTGACAGAGGGAGGGACTCTCTTCCCATCAGGATTGCTTTTCCACCTTCCTGAAATGCATTAGCCAGCCTGCAGGGGCACTCTTCTGCGTTTTGCAGATGTGATGTTTACAAGGGTGTCGCTTTTTACAGCCCCTAACTGATGGAGCTGAGTTGACAAAGCTGGCATGTATGCCAGCCGTGTAGACACCTCGAGTTCTTGCTGTTTGTGGGGGATAAATGCTAGTACCCAGCTGAGGCACAGAAATTGATCTTTCATGCTGTATGTTACTTTTCGAAAGAATTCTTTATTTACAAAGTACTTCTCACCCTGAAGAATTTCAAATGTTGCATACTTTTTTTTTTCTTTTCTTTTTTTTTTTTTTTTAACTCCTAGACAGAGTTGCACTCCAGTGAGGCAAAGGATTTCTTATGGAAGTAGTCTTTGCACAGTGAGAATGATGGGACTCCAGCCAAGGCTGATCTCACATTGGTGTGCAGTTGCTTATCACAAAAGTTTTAGCTAGCACAGTGAGAAAGCTCTTAAGGGCTTATGTAAGGTTCAGCATTTAGTCTCAGTTATGATTCAGTTGTGGTGATTTTCATGTATGTTAATCAAGTAGACTTGATGGTCTGTAGTGCACAGAGGCCAGGCTAATGATGCAACTTTTCTTTTCCAAATTGTTTTCTGTGAAGGTGTCTATACCTACCTGACTGATGTTCAGTTCTTACATGGAAACTCAGGAACATACGCAGTTGCCATTCAAATCATTACTCAATTGTATCATACACTAGCTTATTCTGAAGGTGTTTTTTGTTTTGTTTTTAACCCCCCCCCCCCCAGTCCTTTCCCTTTGGCTAGAAGAGCCTGTAAGGCCTTGGACTGTCCTCAGTTGTCTTATGTGTTGATAAGGGGGTCTCATAATTTCCCTTGAGTAAGCTTCTGGTCTTTTTCCTGTAAGTGGATTCACTGGGAGAGAAGCTATCCATTTGAGGAATTTCACCTTAATAGGAGCAGCCGTCTAAACTCATCTTGCCCCTCTCTGCAGCCATGTCCAGTTCCACAAAGGGCTGGAGCATCCTGAGGTGAATTGCTTGCTCTGTAATGCTTGGCCAACCTCTGCTTTGATTGTCAGGTGGCACTCTGTCAAGGCGTGAGTACATCCATTGGCCTGCTTCAGATGTTTGCTGGGTATCTTGCAGGCAGCTGTCTGTGACAGCCCCTGCTAATCCTTAATCAACATTATGTGCTTCTCACGGTAGACTGGTTTGATGCCAAACTGAGGCAAGTAGTGCTTCAATCATTGCTTAATGCAACTGAAACTCCTCACACCGACTGCTCAGAGAGGATATGACTTGCCAGATCCTAGATGTTCAAAGAAGAGAGAAAGAAGAAGAAGAAAAAAAAAAATTACTCACCTTTTGTCTTGGAGGTAATGGAGTTGATGTGCATTCAACAACCTGACCCTCTGTCAGTACTTTTAAGAGTCCATTAGTGATATGTGACTTTGAAATGAGGAGGCGGGGGGGGAAGCATACCTAATCCCAGCCTTTCTGCCTTTGGATCAGAGTGCAGAGAAGTGTGGTGGGCCTGTGTCTGACCTTTCAACATGCTGCTGTCTTGGAGACTGCAGCCTTGAAGACATGAAGCATGGACATGTTCACAGTGGAGCTGGCGATGGCTGCAATTTCTCTAAGATCACAAATGCTGTAGGAAAATAATTCGTTTTTACCCTGACTTCACTGGGTTAATATTTATTAGGTACAAAAAGCTTTTTCTTTTGGAGGCTGTCAGTAGTCCTGTGAGTTTAAACTCTTTGGCCCCGAACCTCTTTTATACCAGCATGGGAAATCTCAGGAAACTAGTTTTGTTTCCATGGCTCATAAAGGTTCAGCTGTGCTGTAGCTTAGATTTACTTTGGAGCAACTCTTAAATCAGTTGTCGAAGAAGCTAGAGCTGTATGGGAGTTTAGGTGCCAAGTGTGAGGAGCTGTTCTCTCACCAGCACAGAGCTTACTGGTCTGTTCTTCCTCCTTGCTTTCTCCGCTTGTCCCCACCCCTAGGGAGATTTTTAGCATGCTTGATCTGGTAGCTTCTCCATCCTTGTGCCAACCACAAGCACAAAAATTCAGTTACACCTCTGTTCTTGCAAACCCACTTCCATATTTGAAGTTACAGTTTAGTTACTCTGTTTTGCTTAAGTATGCATGTGCTGCTACTTAATTCTGAAGAATTCCTAAATATACTTTACACTGAGAAGTAGCTCTAAGCTTACTTGAGTTAGTTTGGCATTCTTTACTGCTCATCATCGTAGGTGCCAGGTTGCAGGGCAGACCTGCAGGTTGGGGGGTGTTTGTGCTTCATTTGTTGTTCTGAATGAGATACGCCTTTTAGGTTAAGAAATACTAGTTTAGGGGACAGAGTACTGCACTGGGAGTCAAGTGATCTACTTTCAATTCTGGGCTTTCATCTTCTAGAGAAAGGATGCTTTATGGCCCCCATTCTGCTTCTCCTTTGTAGCTGGATGATTGAAAAAAAAATTGGAAAAAAAATGTGCCAAACAAATCGATCCTAATGTGGCCAGAATCTGTAATACTAATTTTCTGATTTTTAGGTATGTGGCAATTCCATAACTTATGTATTATTGTGTTGTGTTCAGTCCACTGCAGTTTCACTGCATCACTTGTCATGCTGAGTAGTCAGTACCTAAAACCCTAGACTTTACAACCTCAGGTGACTTTTGCTTATAAAGTGCTCCCCATCCCTCTTGCAGAACTCATAAAAAGGTGCATTAATTTCTCCAAGTTCTGGTCCATTATAAGCACTAATATTTCTTAGCCTGTAGCTGGAATCTAAATGTAAATGCTTTATTAGTGAGTGGGTATAATTTACTTTTCCAGGTGAGTTGCAATGCAATATATTCAAGGGGCCATAAAAAGGGTATACAGATTTGCAGAGTCTTCTATTAGAAAATTTTTGCACACTAGTATCACATTTTGAAAAAGCTGTGCAGTTGCTTACAGCAACAAGGGAACAACAGGCTCGCTTTATTGCTCTTGAACATCTTGCAGCCTGTTGCACTGCACATTTAATACAGCAGTCTCTCATAGGAAGAGAAGACCTCAGCTTTGTGGTTCTATTAGAAATAATTGATTTTTCCATTCTACAGAAATGGAAGTGTTCTGTGTTCTTGTTGTGAATTAACTTTTTTTGGTTGCGTGACACAATTCTTTTGAATTGATTGTTGCTGGTTTCAGGGACTATCATCTGCCTGCATTCTCTGAAATTAGGTTGGTGTCATATCTTTGACCTTGACAGGGCATATTCAGACACTTGTCCTATGTGCCACAGTTGTCTACAGTTTGTGTTTGTTTATGTATATATTTAAATATTGCTGGAGTCAGTTATGAATGTGTCTGATTTCCACATAGGAAACTCATGAAATCTCCCCTGAGAGGAGTGCTGGTGACTGGGAGCATGCAGCTTTCTTCTTCATCAAGCCCCATGGTTTTGAGAAGGGATTTCCTACAAAAGTGAACTATGTACTTCCTCATTTCTTTTTTTGTAAAATCTGTCTGTTCAGAATTAGACATCTGACTGTCATGATGAGGAAGATCGCTACTGCTGTCCCTCTTGGTTTTGAGTGTGCTGTAGTTATGGACTTTAAGGCCTAGGCACTATTATTATTACTGTTTTTTAATTATTTACTTCTCGGGACAGTAAGTCATACAGTGGCCCCACCTGTCCCTAGGCACTGACTGGCCTCCTGGGCTTGTAGGGTGTTGTGAGCTGAGTCTCTCCAATTGGGATGATTGTAGTGCATGTCAAAGAACAGGATATCAACCAAATTGCTATTTGTGCCCTAAGTCAGGTGAAGCTGAATCTAATTTTTGCTGTCGAATCCAGCAGTAGATTGCTCCCCAGATGAGCATGAAGAGGAGCCCTGAAGGGGCTGAGAGGTTGCAAGCTGAAATTCCCTGCTGGGGTGCAGCATTAATGTATGACCCCTTTTTCAGGGCAGAGTAGAAAAACCCAGCTATCTGATTTAAATAATTTGAAGACCAATGCTTTGTTTAGAATATGTTAACAGTTAGTTCTTGCTTGGTGTAACAATTTTGTTGTATTGTTTTTTCGCTGCTGTTTTTTTCTCCGAGACACAGGTACCCAGCCCAGACTTATGGCAGCTTTGATACTTGGCTCTTAAACCACTTATTCTACTTGCCGGCTAGTCCAGCTTGATATTTGTTAGCGATCACACAGATATGTGTATCCTGACTCACTCCAGTTGCTGGCACCCCAGACACATGGGCCCCTGTGACCTGCGGTCTGACTTCAGTTGTTGGCACTTAAGCCTACACACAGACACTTGAAAATAGAAATGGATTTTCAGGAGACAACAGCAGAAACTATGCTGATCAGGTGCAGTTTATGGACGGAGAAGCATACTGACCAGCAACATGCTTATACTTGACCTGTCCCTTTCTATCCCCTTACTTGTCTGTTTTCCCATGCTTGTTCCTCCCCACTTGTGATTTCTCTGCTAAACATCCCATGGTAAGTCTTGTACAATCCCAAGATGCTCTTCCCCTGCATCCCATAATGTGTCCCATATCCTTAGGCAGTTCCACAGTCTGTAAGATGCTCCAGAAAGCCTTTCCCCTTGACTCATCATGGTGGGTTTCACACCTGGACAATGGGTCTGAGCACTCCCTCATGATGGGCCTGCGAGTAGGGTGTTATTTGGGTTCCCCACCTGCTGTTGTGCCTCTGCTCCTTTGTGTTTCTGCAGGTGAGCTTTTTATCACATAACCTAACATTCCTCCACTTACAAGTAAAACCAGAGAGGACCGCATCATCTTCTCTCCTTGCACAGCACTTTCCAGCTCTCTGCTTTACCCCTGGGAGGGCTGTGCTCCCAGAGCAGAAGACTTTGCTGCTGCCAGGTACCTTCTAAGGGGCTTGTAGATCTATGTGGATTCAATGTGCTGAGTCTTATAGTCCCACTTCTCAGGAGGGGCGGCTGCGGGATCAGAGTTGCTGCAGGTTCAGGGTAGTCTCAGCTGGACCTGCTCACATTTCCCTTCTCTTGCCTCATGTTGGTGTCTCAGCAGTGCTGCTGATTTGTGCTTTGGTTCAGCAAGCTGGGGCAGGATGCTTCGTTGCCCCAGTCTGTGGACAGATAATTTTCCACTGCAATCCTGGATCACCAAGGGCCAGGGCAGCCACCACAGTTGTCCTTCAAGTATGAGCGGTAAATAGGCCCCTGCTCCTGGTCTTTGCAAGTAACACACTTGTTAATGAGGTGTGTTTATGTGAGAGTCCCTTTCCACATATCATAACATTTCCATCACAGCCACTGTCCCAAATAAGCCACTCATTACAGTAGAAATGCCTGCCTGGGAAGGGTGAGTGGAGGCAGACATGCTGATATTTCTTTACATTCCTCCCCTACAGAAGGTGTCGCCTGAATGCCCCAGAGAGCTGACAAGATGATGTTTGACACAGTTTTGAATCTGTTAGGGCAACTGAATAAAACCACGTACAGTTCTGGCTGGGCCAACCAGAGGGTGCCTTCTGTTGCCTGGGTCACTTTAGCACAGTTAAAGCAGAAGTGTCAAATGCACTATGACAATGGCCCTATGGTCTCTACCTGCTCTCCATGGTCAATGCAGTTGAGGTCTCAGTTTGTGGTGGGCTACTTCTTTTCAAAATACCCTGAATATATGCATAAGTACACTTAATGTATAATGTGCATGCTTAATGTATAATTGTGAAATGCTTAATGTATAAGTGTACATTTTATTCAAATAAACTAATTCTACCTACAAGAGCCAATCGCAGAAGAGTTGAGGTAACAGTTGAAGATAATCTGGTCCAACCTCCCTGCTCAAGCAAGGTCACCTACAGCAAGTTGCCCAGGACCCTATCCAGATGGCTTTTGAATATGTCTGAAAATGGAGACTCCACAAGCTCTCTAGGCAACCTCTTCTGGTGTTCAACTACCTTC
Source organism: Apteryx mantelli (assembly GCF_036417845.1). NCBI lineage: Eukaryota > Metazoa > Chordata > Aves > Apterygiformes > Apterygidae > Apteryx > Apteryx mantelli. The sequence goes on from NC_089982.1 coordinate 61,037,814, forward strand.
CCAGTAAAAAAGTGTTTTCTTATGTTCAGGTGGAAATTCCTGTTTCAGTTTGTGCCATTGCCTCTTGTCCTGTCACTGTCCACCACTTAGAAGAGTCTGGCTCCATTTCCTTTACAGCCTCCTGCCAGATATTTATACACACTGATAAGATTCTACCCCTTCCCCCCCCCCCCCCTTTCTGAGCCTTCTCTTCTCCAAGCTGAACAGTCCCTATTAATCATTCTTATGGCCTTTTGCTGGATTTAATCCAGGAGCTCTGTATCTTGTACTGGGGAGCCCAGAACTACACCCAGTGCTCCAGGTGCTGAGCAGAAGGGGAGGATCACCTCTGTCAGCCTGCTGGCAACACTCTTCCTAAGGCACCCCAGGATACCATTGGCCTTCTTGGCCACAAGGGCACATTGCTGCCTCATGCTTAACTTGGTGTCCACCAGGACCCCAAGGTCATTCTCTGCAGAGCTGCTTTCCAGCATGTCAGCCCTCAGCTTGTACTGGTGCATGGGATTATTCCTCCCTAGGTGCAGGACTCTGTACTTCCCTTTATTGAACTTCCTGAGGTTCTTCTCTAGCCATTTCTCCAACCTGTCAATGTCCCTCTGAATAGCAGTGCAGCCATCTACACCTCAACCTTAACTCAAGATACATTGTTTTCAATCCCATTATCCTAACTATTCCAGAAGCTTCCCACACCATGGTCTAAAAGTTTGGTAAATAATTTTAACATGTTGCATGTATTTGCAAAAGAATCAGTCCCTTTCCCTGCCTTTGGTTCTTCCCTTAAGCATCCCATAATAAGTCTTGTACAATCTAAAAATGCTCTTCCCTGCATCCCATGGTAAGTTTATATTCCCATAGGTGGCAATCCCCCTCAGTCTGAAAGGTGCCCTGGAGATCCTTTTCCACTGGCTCATTGTGAAGGGTTCCAGCCCCAGACAACAGGGTTGATGTGTGTCCCCTGTGAGAGGCATGGGCAGGGTGTCCCTTTCTCGACCTGGGTTATTGGGGTTTTCCCACCCGCCGTTGTGCCTCTCTGCCCCTTCATCTGTGTGGACGTGAGCCTTTCATCAGTTAACATAACATGCAGTGATGCTTACCTGCTTCCCGTGATGAATGAACTTTACTCTCAAGCACTTTATATTCTGACAAAGAACAATATAAGCACAAAATCTTGGTTTTGTTGCACTTTATTTGCGATGAATATGGTTACTTTTGGTTGCTTGAAAGCAAAGCATATGTTTTAACAAGTCTACAGAATATGTTTTGAAGGTGAAAGTCTATGTCAAGAGTAAAATCAGCATGGACACAGCAATAGCTCAGGTTGTCCTGTAGGCCTCATCAACATCATCTTCCTTGCCCAGGGGGATCTCTGTTGCTAATGACAAGGGAGTTCAGTTTCCACAGCTGTTCCAGTATTTCTGCTGAGACAGTAATTTTTGTAATGTGTGTGCCTCTGTTGGGAATTGAACCAGAATCATTAATTTGTTTTGCAGGCTAGTAGAAAATCAATGGCTATTCTTGTTTCTGACTGTACTTATATCAGTGACCCCTCTTTAGTTAAACAGTTTCTTAAAAGTCATTTAAACTGTTGAATACAGAGCTGGTTGAATCTGGGCTTCAGGTCCAAGTATGGCCTAAAATGTATATTCTGTGATATTTCTTAGGGACCCCCATTCCCATTCTGATGGGTCTCATCTCAGTCCTTTTTGGTACTCTCAGCAGAGGAGCTGAAATCTTATGAGATTACCTGTAGTAGTTATTGCTTGGTTGCAGTGCCTCATGCCAGCTCCAGAGCTGTGTGCTGCAAGCCCTTGTCTGTGGTTCAGCAAGGGCTTCTGCTGATGCTTTATCTTTACTTAGAACTGGAAAGAATAGCTTCTTGTTTGCAGAAAATGCTATTCGCAATCAGCGTAATGCTCCAGTGTCTGGGTTGGTTAATAATAGTAGTTGTACACAATAGATTGTGCAGGAGTTAAACCCTGGGGGAACTTCTCAAGCCGCAGCAGGTAAATGAAACGGCCTTTGCTCGTGCCTGCAGACTGTGTCGTCATCATTCATCAGCAGAAGATGTAGTAGGGGGGTAGTGTAGGACATGGTTCAGCCATTTTTACTACCTTGGTATATCCTACTTCAAAAGAGAAATAAATTTCTTGCTATATAGATAGCAATTGTCCTTGTAAACCAAGGACACAGCTCTCACCTTGAGGGAGGGAACTGGGGAGTGGAGAGATCTCAAAAGAAAAAATTAAATCTTAACTGGTTGGTTGTTTTCAGCTGGTAGTTTATTTTCACCAGACTCATCATCTTTGTCAAAGAATGCAAAATGGTACCATGAGGTAAAAGCATTTTTAAAAGTTTATTAAATAGAATTGTTTTCTTAGATGAAGTACTGAAATGTTTAACATCACTGTTCATGATGCAGTTAGGATTAGGAAAAAGATCACAAAAATCAGTTGTGATTCAAATCAGTCAGATGTTTAATTGCATAAAACTGTTGGTTTTTTTTCTTAATAATATGTTCTTACATTAAACTCGGGAAAGGTAGAACTTCTGTGTGATTACCACAGACAATATGCCATATCTTGACCTGTGACTCAGTTAATAAATTTTGCTTTTTGGTTGTTGGGAATCTTTTTCACTGTGTAGTGGCAGTGAAACATGTCATGTGGCATATCAAATTACCACACAATTTATGCTGTATTGCAGAGGTTGTCAGTGTGATATGAAATACGAATGGAAAGGGAAGGATGTACCCAGGAATGTGCTTCTGTCATTCTTAAAGCATTGTTTTCTTTTCCAAAATGTGAATTAGGTGCTTAAGTCCTACATGATTAGACTCTATTCCTTCCTTTATATTCAATTTTGTAGCCAAAAAAAGTACTGCTTAAGGTGCAAGAGCAATATTTACTAAGGACTTTTTTTTTTTAAAGTAGAAATTGAAATCTTGAATCATCCCTCATAAATGGTCCATCTGCTTTCAATTGTTCCTGGTTTCAGATTCTTCAGGGAAGTAAGAAGTCCAGAAAATCTTGCAGAAGGCAGAATGGGTAATCTGTTTACAAGGTTTCTTCCAAATTCTATTAGATGAAAGTCATTTTATAATTTGAAACCTGATACTCAAAATCTGTGTTATTTTTTAAACTTCATATTTGTACTCTGGATATTCTTGTTATTCATTAATCATGAAGTTTTATAACCCTCCTGGATTCTTGGCTTGAGATTATTGTTTAGATTCTTGTTAACCTCTCAGTGAATTTCATAGTCAAATTGTGGATAATGTTTAAAAAACCATGTTAGAGACTGGAAATAGTCTCCCATTGGGTTCCCATTCAGTTGCTTAACCCCATCATGTTATGCAATTCATAACTTTTAAGATGAAGCTCAATTAGTTTATTGTTAGATGATTCTTTACTCCTTTTGGAAGACTGTTCTTGGACCACATTCCTCTTATAGTTAGGTATATTCTTCTAATTTCTAGCCTAAATTTAGTAAAGACTGCTTTACATGCACTTATTTCTTGTGCCAACATTATGCTTTAAAGTTTTTGTTGCTTCTCTAAGCCTTCATTTTCCTGCAAGCCAAACTCTTCGTGTCTTTGTGCAAGAGAGAAATCTGTTACCATGATTATCTTCCAATTTCCTGTGTTTTCCATTAATCATGCTGGCGTGTAAATGACCAGATGCTACTAGGCTATTTCAGATGAGGTCTGGGCATTACCTTGTACAATGGTGTCAGTGTTTTCTTAGCTCTGCGGGAAACCAGAGAACGTACTTGCCTCCCTTCACCCACCCCTTGAATTTCTCACACGGGCAACTCGAACCCGCCAGTACCCTGCTGCTGCAGCCAGATCTCTTTCTCCCATGATTTCCAAACGCTTCAGTCACAGCACAACCCTGATAGCAGGTTTTCTTAGTAATTCCCTAAGTGAATGGCCTTTGCTTTGTGTTATTTCACCTTATTACGTTTCTATTATGCTCCTTCTTGGGATGTTCAATTTTCCTTTTGGCGATTCCATCTTTCTCCTTGCAGAAGAGCTGTGAAATTTTGTGTCATTGGCAGACTTCACTAACACATTTTATGACAAGGTCAATTAATTATTAAATTATCTTAAATATATACATATATATTTAATATATAAAATATGCATAATAAATTTAATTATTAATTTAAATTATCATTAATGGTAATTTTCATTGCTACTTCTTTTCATCATTTAACACTTTCTACTCTTTTGATTAATTTTTATTTTCCCTTCTCCTTTTATTATGGGAAATGATGACTAGAAGTTTGCAATTTGCTTCACTGAACCATTTACTTGGTCCTTTCTTTGTGCTCCCTCTTGTTCAGCTCCTCTGAAGTAAACATTTTGTGCTTCTCTTCATGTATCAAAGTTCTTCACAATGCCCTTGATTAGCTATCAATTCCCTAAGTCTTCATGGTTTTACTGTATCTTAAAAATACCTTGGATGAATATTCTTGGGCTTGTGTGGGCTGTTAAAGTTTGTATACTACTTCTGAGATCAAAATCAAGCATGAGGAAAGACTATGCTAATGTCCCATAGCCTTCCATTGCCACAGATAAAATTACATTTTGTTAAAATAAGTTAGCTTCAGCATCATTCATCTGTTATGAATTATAAATTGTAATTTAGCCAGTTGGCTAGTAGTCAGAAAGCAGTTGCAGAGCTGCTGTCTTAATATGATATTTGAGAGGGTTAAATTTTTTGAGAGGGATCTCTGCCTCGGGGTGCCCACACATGACCTTCGCTGTGTTTGATCAAGTCTCCAAGTATTGCACATTGGGAATATAATGTACTAATATAAATAAAAATAAGAACTGCAACTTTGATGACAGGAGGAATGTATAATAAGATTATTACAGAATTCTAATGGCTTAATTTTGGGATTTAAGTTTCAAGGTAGGAAGATACAGGAGGCTGCTTGGGCCTGTGCCAGGAGCACTTGCAGAATGGATCTGCCACTCTGATAAGGGTGGAAAAACGAGCTGTTTCTGAAGGAGCCATTTAAAGAAAAATAAGTGCATGTTTGGGGGGGGGTTTTAAGCTGCTGTTCTTCTGGAACTCCGGAAATTAGCTTTATCTTATGCTCAGCTTGTGTTTTTAGGGCTTTCTAGTAACTGTGGGAGTTTTGGTTTGAACTCCTGGTCTTTTGGCAGTAGGTGGTTTCTGCTGTGCTCACAGCTCCTGGTAAAATGGTAAAATACAGGGAGTACAATTTATATCTAAATGGGTAAGATTGATAAATTGGGAATTTCTTTCTTGAGTAATAAAATCATTCTCTTTATTTTATTCCAGTATTGAAAGGAGGATACCAACAAAATGAAAAATGTGGTTATTTTCTTTTTGTTTTCCCCTCTAACAGTTGATGAACACTTTGCATTAGCAGATCCATCAGTTTGAAGTGGGAAGCTGTAGCTCATCCCATTAGTTAACTAAAAGCTGGCAAACGCAGAAATAACCATATTTTCTGAGGTTTCCGGTTCTGTTTTGTCTCAACTCTCAAGTTTTGCATCTGTTCTTAGGACAGCAGCAACATTTTAATCATTCCTACAAGAAACAATACGAAAAAAAGACTGAAAAGTAGTGGTGGAACTCTGTAACAGGAAACCTGGTTGTGCTTGAAAAGCTTCCCACAGAAAGTGAAAGCACAGTAGCATCTGTACCTTCAGAAGAGATGACTACATTCTCATTCAGAATTACTGCCGTTTCCTGACAGTCAGCTCTGAATAATATAAATGTCACTTACCTGAGTGTAAATGAGATTCAGAACTCATTACTGATACCCTAAATATTACCCTCTCATTTTCATCTTTACTGGAAGATCTACATTATCTGATGATGATTGCTCTGATTGTGTAATGACTTCATAGCACATTACAGCACAAAAACTCTAGGAATTATATTTATTGAGCAATATATGATACTAATTTTCTCTAGTATTATGCATAAAAAATTTCATAGGGTAATTCAGTACCTTAACATCTGCTCTACAAATAAGTATGTTGAATCCTGTGTTTATATTGAATATGAAAACTGTCATATGTATCAGGAGAAGTATCCTCTGGTTGAAGCAAAGGAATAGAAGTTAGGATTCCTGTTTTATTTAATGTTCCTGTTTTTGCCACAAGCATCCTTTATAACCTTGCAAGTGCCACTTAGCCTCTTCCTCTTCTGTTTTTCAACCCATAAGACAAAGTTAATAAAGTTGACCTTGCCTGGCTATCATGAGGCTTGATTCATTTGTGGTCTTAATTTTATTGGTGTGCTATTTCAGGTCTATGCTAATGTAATGGCATGAACTCAGAGCTGCACTGGCATAAAATGAAGTAATACAGTAATAGATTCCTTAAGTCTCTCTTCAGTTGTAAGTGGAAGTTATCTTATTGAGACTGCCTCAGTCCTAAGCAACTAATAGTATTTCTAAAGCATCTTGATCTCCTCAAATATGACAGGTTGTAGAAGTGGTACTTTTAACTTGCATATTTCTTAATGCATCTTCATTTGAGATCCAAGGGACATATTTTTTCTACAACAGAAATAGCAGCATCCTGCCAAGACTTCTAGAAAAAAAGTGGATAAATCAGAGTGAGGGTGAAGTTAAAAAGGACACAAATTTGTCCTGAGAACCGAACAATTCAGTTAACACTCTGGGTCAGTGATTTGAGGGGCTGTATAAATAGATTACTCTTTAATCATTCACACTGTTCCTGCATTGAGATTTTCTTCAGGGACTGAGTGTTAACTACCCTATTCCCACTGACTGGCTTTCAGTGGGGAATTTGTGTGTCTTAAGTCTCACATAGACCCTAACTACTCTGCATCCTGTTTTTGAAAAAGATACAGACCTTCAAAGACCTGGAGTCTTGGCCAGCATTGCCCTGTCTGGTACTTTCTGCTGTCAAGTGAAGTCTTGAAATCTGAGACAGACACCAAAGCTCCCTGTAAAATGCACAAAGGACTTGGATATCTAGAATTAAATACTCACTGAAAGGAGTCTTAGGAGGTGGCCTCTTGAACGGGGAGCTACCCATGTTGTCCTAGTATTTTGGTGAAAATTCCCGTGCTGTCCTAGTATTTTGGTGACCTCGTTGATTCGCCATGTTCCAGGTTCAAAGTGCCTGTGGCTGGCATGCTAGAAGGTGAATTCTCCAGCCTTTCCCCAAACTTCCCATTTCCTAATATAAACTGCTTGGATATACAGTTATCAACACAGCACCGCTGCGTTCTCTTTGCCCAAGTTAGGACTGAAATGTAAAACATCAACCTGGTGCAACTGGCTCATGGTGGAGAGTTGGATGTCTTCTCTGCTCTGATACTCCATGAAACCTCTCCTGGGGTGGGGTGGCTGACTTGGTGTAGTGGTGTATGTAGTCCTTTTTCCAGTGAAAAATCTTTGTTGTTCTTTTAACAAGAGAGTCTAAGTGCTGGAGAACTGCTAGTCATGCATATTATTAAGATATTATTACAAGGCTTTAATAGAAACATTCAAGGAGACAAACTGAGTCAAAGTTAATGAGGTTTCCTTTACTGTAACCTGTTACAACTGGTCATAGTGTCATGTGCTGGTGAGTGGTTCCTCATAAGCAATTCTTAGTGCCACTCTTAGAGACTTTTATGGTGGGCACATTAGCCCACATGGAGCTAGGCAAAATAAATGTGATGGCCAAGTGTGTTAGTCTGCACCTTGGCTCTTACAGGACTGCAAAGTGTTAGTTGCTGATCTGCTGGCAGCCTGCTTATATGTTATACTGCAGCACAGCTCCAAAGCAGCAGAGCTTGCCAATGTTCCCTTTTGTCACATAGCTGTATATCACTGCATACCCAGAGACTTAAAGCAAAGCAGTAGTAATCTGTATGCCCCAACATGTCTTGTCATTCTTTACTTTGTACTTTTTTATGTTTATTACTTTACTTCTAGCTTAACAAATCCCTGAAAGAACAAGTAAAATTGAGCTCATTTGCTGATGTCAGTTCAGATAGCTGCATGGGAGTAAATGGAGCTATCTTGATTTATAATGTGTTGTCAGTAGTATTGACAGTGTTTTGCTTTGCATTTAAAGTATGTATGGATTATTTAGTTATGTATAAAATGTCCTGATGTTTTCTTTGGTGTATGATGAAACAAAATCCGCACTGAGATAACTTAATGTGGAATAAATAAATAGAAAATCAACTGTTGTGTTTTACTGAGAAAATATATTTCATCTGTGCAGGGGATTAGGGTCAGGGTGATGATGAACTACTCGAATTAAACTTGATCTATATGATCTGACTGCAGAAGTACCGAAACACTAATTTTCAGAAAAACACAGTTTTGAGGAGTTAAGAGATCTGTAACAAAGCCTTGCCGTATGAATTAGGGACACAGCAGGAACTTTGTCTAAGTGCTGATATTATCCCACAGCACAGAGAGGGGAATAATGACATCCATCCATATGCAACATTTAGGAACCTCAAATAAGTGGGCAGGCTGCACAGTACCTGGAAAAGAATACCAGGAATAAGGAATATATATCCTCATAATATATATATATATATATCCTCATATCCTTTGCAAAATTGGAGAAGAGAGAAAGCATCCAAGCAAGAACTTACAGGGGAGGTCTTGTAGATCTAATGTCAGCCAGTAGGACAGAGAATTTCAAGTCAGGAGGATTGGAAGAAGCAGGAATTTGGGTAGTGTGAATTCACTGGAAGAGAAATGGTAGAGTGGCCAGGCCTTTGGGCTAGACCAGGGCTTTCCAGGTCTCGGAACATGGCTGGTGTCTCGATTACACTGCAACCCAGACAGCTACAAGTGTGGTAAACTGTGGCCTCTGCAGCAGGGCTGGACAGGGGCAGGACGTCCCGATGCTGCTCGGTTGTGGCTGTCACCCCGGCTCCCTGAAGGCTTTTATCCGGCGCCATGGATGAGAGCGGAGGGCAGTGAGTCCTTCAGTAAGCAGGGTGGCTTTATGCTTTTGCCTCACAGCAAAGGGAGGCGAGACAAAATTGTCACGGCAGGTAGGTTTCTTGAGTAAAAAAGGAGACTTTAAGAAAATCTGAATTTACAATTGCTGTTTTTAAAAAGGTGATAGATGAAGAATGATGGGTATGAATCATTAATGACCTTTCCAGAAACAGCACACCCGCAGTGTTAGCAGAGTATACTTGGCCAGCAGACAGCGTTGTGCTTTCTCTAATAGAGAGTTTGGAGAAAGCGATCTGGTTGCTGTGCCCAGCGCGGGGAGTGAGTGCCTCCGCATGTGCCCCCAGGAATCGGCAGCACAGTTTCCCAACAGCCTGTCTGCTCACTTTGCCTGCTTGTTTAAACTGTGTTTCATAATGTTGCCCTACAAATGATTTTCTGAGTGGCTGCTTTTTGACGTGCATGCAAATTGAAAAGCTGTTGACTATGGGAAAAATATTTGCATTATATACACAAGTATGTACATACATATATATATATAATTACACCTTTTTTCAGCTTGAAATGAGCCATCCATCAGCTATATAAGCTGAAAATTCTCTTGGTTTATTTTTTAATCAGCTTCTTTTGCTGTCCAAAGTCTGGTATAGTGGGGCTATAGTGTCAAAAGATTACTACTACAAGTAAGAAAAAACTTGAATGTAGAAGTTATAGAAACCAAACAATATGAAAGAGCTGCAACAACGGAAGCTCTGTAAAAAAAATGGCTTAGGAGGATGACAGCCTCAGCTGAATGGCATGGTGGCTTCTTTGCAAGATGAGTTATGCCCTCCTGGTGTGTGGTGATGAACAGCTGGTAGCTGTTGCTGCAGCTCTTAGGAAGCATTGGCATCAGGTGAGGGGGTAGCTGCTCTCAGGTGCTGCCCTGGGTGGCAAGTAGTAAATGGTATTGTGCAGGCTGTGCTTTGCTGTCTGAGATTGCTGGTGGTGGGTGATGTGCGAATGTCCTCATTTGAAACGGAGAAATTGGGGAAGATCAGTGAGAAAGAACAAAAATAATTCATTAGGCAGAGTCAGATCAAAATATTTCTTGAAGAGAAACCATGTGAGTGAGTGTGAATTTCATTTGACTATAAAAAAGTAGAAATTGCTATAAAGCAGGATTTTTAAAGTGATTTTGCAGTAGAAAAGCGGGTTAAAACTAGTAACATTGAGAAGATCTGATCTGATGTCTGAGGTATCTAGGTTTACCTCAGGTTTATGTGCAGCTGTGAGGCGGTTATCTAAGTTGTGTACCTATAAAACTGTACATACATTACTCCTTGGCTCTTTTAAAACTGGTATTTGAGACCTCCCTTCATTTTGTTCACTCTTCTCATGGATGCATAAGGAAAATCACAGAATCACAGAATCGCTGAGGTTGGAAGGGACCTCTGGAGATCATCTAGTCCAACCCCCCTGCTCAAGCAGGGTCACCTAGAGCACGTTGCACAGGATTGCATCCAGGCGCGTTTTGAATATCTCCAGAGAAGGAGACTCCACAACCTCTCTGGGCAACCTGTTCCAGTGCTCTGTCACCCTCACAGAGAAAAAGTATTTCCTCATGTTCAGATGGAAGTGTCTGTGTTTCAGTTTGTGACCGTTGCCTCGCGTCCTGTCGCTGGGCACCACTGAAAAGAGTCTGGTCCCATCCTCTCGACACCCTCCCTTCAGATACTTGTACACGTTGATAAGATCTCCTCTCAGCCTTCTCTTCTCCAGGCTAAACAGGCCTCCCAGCTCTCTCAGCCTTTCCTCATAAGAGAGATGCTCCAGTCCCCTAATCATCTTTGTGGCCCTTCGCTGGACTTGCTCCAGTAGTGCCACATCCCTCTTGTACTGGGGAGCCCAGAACTGGATGCAGTACTCCAGATGTGGCCTCACCAGGGCTGAGTAGAGGGGGAGGATCACCTCCCTCGACCTGCTGGCAACACTCTTCCTGATGCACCCCAGGATACCATTGGCCTTCTTGGCCACAAGGGCACATTGCTGCCTCATGCTTAACTTGGTGTCCACCAGCACTCCCAGGTCCTTCTCCGCAGAGCTGCTTTCCAGCAGGTCAACCCCCAACCTGTACTGGTGCATGGGGTTATTCCTCCCCAGGTGCAGGACCCTGCACTTGCCTTTGTTGAACTTCATGAGGTTCCTCTCCGCCCACCTCTCCAGCCTGTCCAGGTCTCTCTGAATGGCAGCACAGCCCTCTGGTGTATTGGCCACTCCTCCCAGTTTTGTATCATCATCAGCAAACTTGCTGAGGGTGCACTCTGTGCCTTCATCCAGGTCATTGATGAAGAAGTTGAACAAGACTGGACCCAGGACTGACCCCTGGGGGACACCGCTAGCTACAGGCCTCCAACTAGACTCTGCACCACTGATCACAACCCTCTGAGCTCTGCCATTCAGCCAGTTCTCAATCCACCTCACTGTCCACTCATCTAACCCACACTTCCTGAGCTTGTCTATGAGGATGTTATGGGAGACAGTGTCAAAAGCCTTGCTGAAGTCAAGGTAGACAACATCCACTGCTCTCCCCTCATCTACCCAGCCAGTCATTCCAACATAGAAGGCTATCAGATTGGTTAGGCATGATTTCCCCTTGGTGAGGCCATGCTGACTACTCCTGATCACCTTCTTGTCCTCCACATGCTTGGAGATGGCCTCCAGGATGAGCTGCTCCATCACCTTTCCAGGGATGCAGGTGAGGCTGACTGGCCTGTAGTTCCCTGAGTCCTCCTTCTTGCCCTTTTTGAAGACTGGGGTGACATTGGCTTTCTTCCAGTCTTCAGGCACCTCTCCTGTTCTCCGTGACCTTTCAAAGATGATGGAGAGTGGCCTAGCAATAACATCCGCCAGCTCCCTCCGCACTCGTGGGTGCATCCCATTGGGGCCCATGGATTTGTGGGTGTCAAGTTTGCTTAAATGGTCTCTAACCCACTCCTCCTCCACCAAGGGAAAGTCTTCCTTCCTCCAGACTTTCTCTCTTGCCTCCAGGATCTGGGGTTCCTGAGGGCTGGCCTGAGCAGTAAAGACTGAAGCAAAGAAGGCATTCAGCAACTCTGCCTTCTCTGCATCCTTCGTCACCAGGGCACCCACCCCATTCAGCAAAGGCCCCACATTTTCCCCTAGTCTTCCTCTTGCTACTGATGTATTTGAAGAAGCCCTTCTTGCTGTCCTTGACATCTCTTGCCAGATTTAATTCCAAATGGGCCTTAGCCTTCCTTGTCGCATTCCTGCATACTCTGACAACATAAGATAAGTATTAGTTTTCAAATGCTTGTGGCGTTCTGATAGCAACAAGGTCACTTATATTTCTGTGAGAGTTGCATGATCTTGTTGAAGGAGTTTAAGAGACCCTTTGAGGTTCACCTGGGTAAGCTAATGTGTTCAAAAGGCAGGTTGCTTTGGTTATGCTCAGAATTCAAAGAAACTTCTTGGGGGGGAAAAAAAAAAAAAAAAAACACAAGCCTAAGCAGCATCTCCTTTTATCTTACTTTGGGTATCTTCCTGCTGGTCTGTACAATCCAGTATCATCACTGTTTTTTCAGCAGGAACTGCAGTTTAATTTCACTTACTGTGTGGCACGTGTTTCTTAATTGTCTTTTTATAGTTGGCTTTCTAAAATTCAAGTGTTATGCACATACCCAGCTTGTAAATCTCTGCAGTTTTCATTTTAATATAGGAACTAATGAAACCTCTGCTGTACATGACAATGTATCTTTAGGTTGTCTTTTCTGCTGAGATCTCTGCGTTTTTTTAAGTGTGATATTTAAAATGATCATAGCTTTGGGTCCCTACTTAGCCTCTCCTAAGAGTAGTTTAATTCCCATTGTGGCCACACTACTTAAGGAAAACCATATTTTGGTTGAGAGTATATTTATGGGGCAGGAGATGTTTTTTTTTCTGAGTTTTTAAAATTTGTTGTTACAACAGAGTGCAAGACTCCTCCTCTAATGCTGTGCTGCTCAAGAGGGAAGGAGGAGAGTGTCTCAAGTGTACAGCTGCTGTAGGATGCTCAGGGGTGTTTGGTATAATTTAGTGTTGTTGCTTTAAAAAGGTATACGCCTGCAAGAAAAAGACATTTATGAAAGTTAAGAAATCCTGCAGCTCCCTATTTATTGATCAAATTCTCTGTAAATTTATTTCTCAAGGTTGGGAAAGCAATTGCAACTACTATAATCTGGTTACAATTATTTTTTTTTCAGCAGTAATGCTCTTTTTAAATCCCTGCACAGGTAGGGACTTTTCTCTTGTATTCGGATATGGATTATGAACCGGGTGCGTAAGTATTTGAGAAGAGTTGAAATGACAATGAATTTGGGGTGAGCAGAGGCTTAGTTTTTTCTCTGCTGTGGAGTGGGAATGGAGAAACAGCCACCTGCAATTTTTTTTCCTTGTACAACATTAAAATGTGTGTTGTGTTTAGTGGGCCACTACAGAATTTTTGAAGAGATCCATTTGGCCCTTGGCAGGGCAGTAGTTCCATATTGTACTGCCAAAAAATGCAGTTTTGGGGGGATTAAATGTTTATTTTATTGTTTAGTGCAGACTTTTCCTATTAAAAGCCTGAATTATTAGCATTAAGAGGTGTGGTTTCATTGATTCATTCATCTTTCTCCATCGAGGAAAGTTAAACAGGATACTTTCTCAGCATTGATTTGGCAAATAATGGAGTTCCTTACTTGTCTTTTCCACTGTCAAATATGCAGCCTTGTGGGTGGCTGTATTTCAGAAATAATCTACTGAGGCCAGAACAGTTTTATGTGATTGCATTTTAAGTTATTTTAAGTACAGGCTGCCATGGTCGCATTCTCTGCCCTTGCCTCACTAGCTACCAAGACTAATGCCACCACAGTGAGCCAGTTCAGGAATCTGATCCAGCTGAAAACACATCTTTTTTGTGACGTTAGTTTTCAGCTGTGTTTGCTCCCAAACAAGCTCACCAGATAATCGGATAAATGTAAGCGTCAGCAGAAGGAAGAAGTGGGGAACACACTGCAGGGGAGGAAGGGATGAAATCACGGTGGCCTGGATTTGGGTCGGCTGAAGCAGACGTGGAACAGTAGCTAGAAGCAGCTTGATGCAGCTCTGTTGCTCTTATTTTCCTGCCTGTGTTTTTCTGGCCAATCCAAAAAAGAAGGCTTATCTAACTCAGGAATAATCTGGTGTCCTGCTCAATTGGGGACTGGCTTATCTGAAGATTTGTGGAATTCTCCTCTCAGTTTCAATGCAGTGCTATTCCATCTATGTTCTCTTGATGTTCTCAGTATTTCCTGCATACAGTAACCCTGTGCTTGTAGCTGCAGCCTGAGACAGTAAAAATTCATAATATATTAGGAAAAGCACTCCCTGAAATTTGTCGCTTTTTTTTCTCCCAGTAAGGGCGAGAGTAAAAGGAAATGTGTCTTTATAAATTGTGCAGTTGATATGCAATGGACATTGAAAGATGTCTGGGAAGATGAAGACTATTCAGATAGACTGAGAAAAGGGTAAAACTGAAGATCAGCTGAAAGCTGATTTTTAGTACAAATCTTATACTAATGAATGAAGCAATGGGACTTCTCATTTTTGGACTGAAAGATTTTGCACTTGGTATTTGACAGGTTGAGTAGCATTTCAGTTAAGATTTTGGATTTGTGATTTGTGATTCCCAAAGTAACTTAACGTGTGCTGTGCATTTCATGTTCAGCTGAATTTCTTCAATACATTTAGAAACTAATATACTAGTAGTAGCCTGCATTCTGATATAGACACTTTGATTTTTAGAGATGAATGCAGAACCTTCAAAGCAAGTGGCATTATGTGGCGTGGATAAGTTTTGGTTCTGTAGTAAACTGTTCAGAAGCTCGTTCTGTAGTGATGACTTGACAAAAGTTCAGACAACATTGTATTTAAAGCTGATTGCAAACTTTTTCTTGCCTTGTTCCTCATTCTGTCAGTATCACAGACTAAAGCAAACTACTGTATGACCTGAGACTTCTTTGTGCCTTAAAATTTATGTGAGCTTATTAATGGAGGCCAAACACTAATGATAAATTTGTGCTGCATCTATAGTACAACAGTTCATCTCCACTGACAACATGACTATGAATAATTCATAAACGTAGTTATCTTGAAATTTGTGGGGGTCATTAGCATTTTAATGAAAAAAATAAAGCAGTTGTACTAAATCTTCACTTTTCTTTTTTGTTCTTCCCCCCCAGTTAAGCGTTTCGATCTTGTACTTTGAAAGCAGCTGACAACGTGCGGTAATGTGCTGACTGGCACTATGGGCAGGCGGTACCCGGGGGCTCACTATCGGCCAAGCAGCTCATGTATGTATGCAATTGGTCTAATTTGTTTGTCACTTTATTATTTTTGAGGGCTGCTAAGTTTATACATTGTAAAATAGTCTTTATAAAGGATGCTGACATATTCTAATCAATGCCATCTCTGTTGTGTGTATACAAAAATGGTAAGTATATTGATTTATGTTCGAATTGCAAAGTTGGTTTCTAGAACTTTAAAAAATGGCTTACACAGGGACTTGGCCAAGTCTACTGCAGTGTGCTGTTTTGTGTTCAAGGTCCTCAGCTTCGTTTATTCTAGTGTTTAGAAGTTTAGCTGCTATTCCTCCTCACTCCCATCCCAAGCTTTTAGAAATAGATACCTTCAAATTAACAAACTACTTGAGCCTCTCCTACAATGCTTCTGTGCTTTAATTGCTTATATTTGCAACTAACAACTCCAGATTTTTTATACTCAAGTTCAACATTATTGTATCTTTTCTGAATTGTATTATGTTGTATCATATTATCTTATCTCTTACTGTCTTCTGTAAAAGTTCAAAAGCGGCTCCTAAAGTTTATCACCTGCACTTTCCATCTAATAAGTGGCTGTCTGTAATGCTAGTGTAAATGCAGCCACTGAACCACAGTGGTTCCCTGCCGCAAGCAATGTGGAATGATGTGAAGTGATAGATCCCCAAGGCCAGAAGGGTGCTGCCAGTCCTTGTGCCCTGCGGTGAAGCTGGGTTAGGTTAACCTTTGTATATGCTCTTCATTCTGCTGTCGCAGAGGAGTATGATCCCACGTATGTTTTTCTTGGCATCAAAAGCAGTTTAAAAAGCTCTCATTTTTGTTTCATTAGTTCTGTTGCTTCAAGGTTTTGTTTTAAAACCTGGATCACTTCAGGCATTCAGCTTATAGCATGGCTCCACAAATACTTGCATCGGCTGATGGTAGTAGACTGCAGCGAGAACTTACAGCTGTGGCAGGACAGGGACTTCCTGAGGTGGCTTTGCCATCGAACATGCAGAACTGCATGCTGAGACCCTGTATGCAAAACAGGATTTTGCGGGTTTTTCCTGACCCTAAGGCTTAATCATGGCAACTAGTGAAGTATGTTTACTCTCTGCTGCAGGCTAGTCATAGCTGTCACAAAGGTGCATATTAAAAAGGTGCATTAGAGATGTTTTAGATAATACTCTCCAAACAGTTTATCTTGGGTAGTAACATTGGGATTTGGACTATGCTAAAACCAGGGAAATAAATGGATGTTACAATTTTGACTGAGGTCTCTGGTTGGCAAGTGCCAGAGTGCATAATCACACTGATCTGTTTGAATCACCGATGTTAAATCTAGACACTAGCCTTTAAACCTGATCTCTCAGGCATACTTCAAGACATGTTATCTATGTCTCGTGCTTAGGCTTGAAGCTCAGAGCTTTAAACAGGGTAAAATGATGATATGCGGAGGTAGGTAATCAAGTCTTCCCCATTCCTACTTAGAGAGAACAAGTAATGGGCATTAAATTATTGCTAGGAGAGCCTAGGATTTTTTTCCTGTTGTCTAATTTAACAGCTGAAGGCAGCAAAGAACTGGAATGGTTTGCCCAGGGAAGTTCAGGGGTTCTTGTCATCTGCAAGTTCAGAAATTTGTGTCAAAATTAATGACGCCAAAGCTCCCTCTGTTCGGGGACAGAGATATCAAAGTATCTACTTAGTGATGGCTTTATGGTTTTTCTTTATCCAAAATTTCCCTTTCCTTAACCTGTCGTGGTCTCTAAGTTATGAGACTTGCCTTATTTTTTGGTTTTGCAGCAGTATTATTTGTATGACTTCCTGCTGCCTAACATAAGAGCTTTGGCATTTTCAACAGTAGTGGCATTCAAATTGCCCAGTCTTTGGGAAATACGGATAATGATGAAATTGCTGATAGCAAATTAGCTTTCTCAAACTTTTTTGTTTTGAGCAGTGACAGTACTTGTAGAATAGATCATTGAAAAGTAGTGTCTTGAAACTAGATCATTGAAAAATAGTGAATTGTGTCATTTTACTTTTTTCTTTGCATAGATAACAAGTAATTGGACCTCTCTCAGTTGCTGTATTTTAGAGTCACAGTTATTGCAGCAAAAGGAATAGCTTTACTCTAATTTTTCAATCTTAATATTGTACCATCAAGGACTTGGTGCAGTCTTAAGCCTTATATTCTGGCTTTTATCTTCCTTGTATGTACCTATCTACCTTTCTGTAAATAAATAAAATCTGTGAGGGGAAAATATTAGATCTGTATAGAGCACAGCAGTTGTATGCTCTCTGTGTGGTGAGATGATCTTTAATCCATTTATGAAATAAAATATTTTGTTAATGATTTCATGTATTTCATGAGTATAGTATTGCATAGTCTTAAGAGAGTAACAAAAGGTTTTATATCCAAGGAAATCTGTAATCAACTTAAATCAACACCAGCTTATTTGAAGCCCAGTACTAGGAAATGTGTTTGAAATACAGATGCTGAAGGTACAAGAAGAAACAAAATGTATAAAATGTGAAATTAAAAACTTGAATTCAACAGTTTTGATTTTGTCTGGACAAGGTGGTTTTAACGCATCTATTTGATTTGTGCTTGTTTAGACTTTTAAAGAGCAGTGATCTTTCTTGATTACTGACCATAAAGAAGGCAGTTTGGGGTGTATCCCTGGCTCTGCTTAGCACTATTTGTCCTGACTCAACAGTGAGCCTCCCTTGTGTGGTGTTCTCTGTTGGTTTTTATTTTTTCTTTTCTATGCTTTTCTTGTCAAAATTACAGACTTAAAGATATAACGCCTCCCCCTACTGAGAATCTGGGTTTTGGAAACAAGACTGTTTCTTGAATTTCTCCTGACCTTTGTTCGTGTTTATCTCCTCTAATATTTGCTCATAAGAACCACTTTTCTGCACTGACTGCAGCAGCCCTCTTGAAAACATGGTACAGTTTGTGGTGTTAAGGTAGCCTCAGATTTTCTCTCATACTGAGGCTAAGAATTTTGGTTCTGTGCATAGAGTAAAAGTCTTTTGTAAGCCTGGAAGAAACCTTTGAATGGGTTGTCCTGGCATATCCTGTCCCCGGTGTAATGATTCATTTGGTTACCTGTAGAGTTTTGCCTGATACTGAAATCTGAGCAAAGCCTTTCCAGGAAAGTGGAATTGGGCCCAGTTCCCTTCTGTTGTCCTACATGCTCTTAAGGACTCAGCCAGAGTTTAAATAATAACTAAATGCACAGCAGTGGTGTTTTCTAACAGTCCTTAAAAAAAAGAGACTTTTTTTTCTTTTAAGACATTAGAAATGAGGAAATGCAGGAATTCGTGGGTGGTAGTTTTCAGTACTAGTTGGCTGTTGGAGTATGCCTGCGCAGTGTAGTCCCATGCTGGCACTTCAGCCTTCGCAGGGAGAAGGGGACTGCTTGTACCTGCAGCTCCTCTTCCTTCAGCATTTGCTTTTTTTTTTTTTTTTTGGAACCATTGAGCATCTTTTATTTAAAACCTTCTCAGGCTGGTGTCCACGTGGAAGAATTTATTGATATAATTCTGCCAGTATAATTATTAGAGCTGACCGGATTTTTATTTCAGAGACTTCTGATGGGCGATGATTTGCCAAGCAAACCTTTTTGGGGAAATACCATTTTGACAAAATGTTCACAAATCAAGGATGGAAATGAAAGGAAATGCTCCCTGTGGGGAGGCCCTGCCCTGGGCTGTGCAGGGAGAGGCTGGAGTCTCAGTTCTTCCTGATTGTCTCCAGGCTAGAGCTGTTCTGCTTATAAATAATTCAATATACTTCAAGGCAGAGAGAGCAGGGTGGGTTTTATAAACCTGGGGTTTGGTTTCCCTCCAGGAATGCTCAAATTCCTGTTTTGCCTGTGTCTCTTGAGCTTCCCATCTGCAGCATTTTTTGCACGGGGGGCAGTCTCCCACTGCTGGGCTTACAAGGGAGGGCCTGTTCAGTGAAAATATAGAAAGTCTTAGCTTCATTTCTGTGAAACAGAGAAACATATGCTAAAATAGTGACACTATAAATCACAGAATCACAGAATCGCTGAGGTTGGAAGGGACCTCTGGAGATCATCTAGTCCAACCCCCCTGCTCAAGCAGGGTCACCTAGAGCACATTGCACAGGATTGCGTCCAGATGGCTTTTGAATATCTCCAGAGAAGGAGACTCCACCACCTCTCTGGGCAACCTGTTCCAGTGCTCTGTCACCCTCACAGTGAAAAAGTTTTTCCTCATGTTCAGATGGAAGTGTCTGTGTTTCAGTTTGTGACCGTTGCCTCGCGTCCTGTCGCTGGGCACCACTGAAGAGAGTCTGGTCCCATCCTCTCGACACCCTCCCTTCAGATACTTGTACACATTGATAAGATCTCCTCTCAGCCTTCTCTTCTCCAGGCTAAACAGGCCAAGCTCTCTCAGCCTTTCCTCATAAGAGAGATGCTCCAGTCCCCTAATCATCTTTGTAGCCCTTCGCTGGACTTGCTCCAGTAGTGCCACATCCCTCTTGTACTGGGGAGCCCAGAACTGGACGCAGTACTCCAGATGGGGCCTCACCAGGGCTGAGTAGAGGGGGAGAATCACCTCCCTCGACCTGCTGGCAACACTCTTCCTGATGCACCCCAGGATACCATTGGCCTTCTTGGCCACAAGGGCACATTGCTGCCTCATGCTTAACTTGGTGTCCACCAGCACTCCCAGGTCCTTCTCCGCAGAGCTGCTCTCCAGCAGGTCAACCCCCAACCTGTACTGGTGCATGGGGTTATTCCTCCCCAGGTGCAGGACCCTGCACTTGCCTTTGTTGAACTTCATGAGGTTCCTCTCCGCCCACCTCTCCAGCCTGTCCAAGTCTCTTTGAATGGCAGCACAGCCCTCTGGTGTATCAGCCACTCCTCCCAGTTTGGTATCGTCAGCAAACTTGCTGAGGGTGCACTCTGTGCCTTCATCCAGGTCATTGATGAAGAAGTTGAACAAGACTGGAGCCAGTACTGACCCCTGGGGGACACTGCTAGCTACAGGCCTCCAACTAGACTCTGCACCACTGATCACAACTCTCTGAGCTCTGCCATTCAGCCAGTTCTCAATCCACCTCACTGTCCACTCATCTAACCCACACTTCCTGAGCTTGTCTATGAGGATGCTATGGGAGACAGTGTCAAAAGCCTTGCTGAAGTCTAGGTAGACAACATCCACTGCTCTCCCCTCATCTACCCAGCCAGTCATTCCATCATAGAAGGCTATCAGATTGGTTAGGCATGATTATCCCTTGGTGAAGCCAATACCTATAAAACCCTGAACCCCACCCCCCAGGCTTCCAGTCTCATGGCCAGCCCCAGTAGAATTATATTGCTATAGTTAACCCAATAGAAGTTGGTGTGAAAATTGACTCTGGAATGGCTCTTTGGGCTTGGCTTGCAATCGCTGCCAAAGTAACAGAAAAGTCGCTTGAAAGAATCAGTCTTGCTCCCAAAGAGGAGTGTACACACAGTACACCTTGTGGTCAAAGTAACCTAGTAAAGTTGTCTATATACACAAGCCTGCACTGTATTTCACGTTTTCTTTCCTCACAGTACAGAAGCAGTATTTTATTTTTCTGGGAAGTGCGTCAAGTTAGTGGTCCTGAAGTTTCTTTCCACTGGCAGGACAAAGCTTAGTTTTTCTCTAAACTCCTTTGCTGGCAGAGCAGTCTAAAGGGATCTCATTGTAAGTGAGACTCTAGTATTGGTACTGCTCAGGCCATGCTCAGGAGAGACAGTTTTCAGTGACATTGCTGAAAAGCTGCAAATATGACTGGTTGCTTAGATAAGGAAAAGGCAGGGAGACGGACGATTCATGCAGTAAAACTTATATAAAAGCATCTGACTACATAAACGTCACTGTTCTAGTTAAAGCCCCTTTTGTTCCCTAGGAAACACTGTGGATTACAGCTTCTTTAAGGTCCCTTGGACAATCGTGGTGAAGCCCCAAATGCATCCCGTTCCCACAGACAGGAAGTTAAGTCTAATGCTAACCTCTTTCGCCCACTGACTGGGCCTCTGCAGATAAGAGCTTTCTGCAAGAACCGTGTATTACTCTGAATACGCGTTGTCACGTCAGGTTTGGTTCTTAAAAATACTACCACCACAACTCTGACAGATCCATCGTTTCTTAAAAATGAAACGGGAGGTGGAGCACTCTGAACCTGAAGGTTTCTGGGTAACTCCACTTGGGATTGTGCATGTTTGCTGACCAGGACAGTGTTATGAGGTTGTATCTCACGTGTTTGTCCTCTTCCACAGGGATCTCAGTTCTTTTAGTGTTAGGGTATCTCATGAAGATAGATGAGTTTATAGGATGATAGCACAAGAAAAAAAATAATTATTTTATCTATAGAGTATTTTATCCACACATCAAGAACTTAAAGTTGCAGCATGCCTTGTTGAAATTCAGGCCAATAATTCTGCTAACTTGTTCTTTTTCACTTGTTTTGTCTTTTACAGCCAAGTTTCCTGCTTGTTGAAACTTAGCCACAGTTTTAGCCACACTTTAGCAAACTAAACAGTAGTAAGTTCAGTTGAGTGCAATTGCTTTTTTGTTATGTTCTCCTTCCACTTTATTATGGATTGATCTGTTTAGTTTATGGAAACCATAAAGCAAATATGATACTTTGCTTTGATTTATGAGCATGTGGGTTTGTTTTATTTGTGAGCACTAAGGTAAAAGTTTCTCGGCTATTACAACAGCATTCTTGAGAAGCTCTACTTGTTAAGCAGACCAAGACTAAAGTTGTTGCTGTATTCTAGGACCATAGTAACATTCGACAGAGTTACTATAGGATATGGCCCTCAATCTTCTCAGCATTGTGTCAGCTTAAGAAGTATTGTAACAATTGCTGTATAAATTTTCTGTTTATATGATTCAAAGTATTTCTTGTTTGTGCTGTTAAGATTTGGTTGAAGACAACGTAGCTTTCTAGGCAACCACTCAGCCTTGTTGAGATTTATTTCTTTATATGTGATGAGCCTTATTTTTATCTTAAAATCATGTCAGTCTTATTTAGGTGCTGAAATGTAGTTCTAGATACCTCCTTGGAATACTTTAATTGGGCTGTGTTCTATGAAAACATTTTTTATTTTGCTAACTTTACTCAGCTTACTGTTAGCTATTTGACATGATTTGCAAACACTGCAAATTAATGAAATTAGAGTTTCAATTTCTTTGATATACCCATACTTTTATTCTTCATCTCTTTTCTTGTAGAATTGTAGAAAGTATATTGAAAGATGACTTCCCATTTATTTAATTTTCAAATTTACATCTCTAGATCCTAACTTGACACTAACTATAACCTTAGAGTAACAAGAAAATAGCTGTGGTGTACCATGCTTTTTAAAATGTATTTTACGGTCTCAGTTATGAAGCAGTGATAATAGCTGGCTCAAAGCTACTACTGCCAGTCCGGGTAATTTGAGGGTAAAAACATTTATGGATAACTTTGATAGCAGCTTAATGTGTAACTAGCCATAAATTTATTATGTGTAATTCAGAGGGCAGATAAAGCTGTAGCATATGAAATCATGATACCAGGCCATCAAAGGTTTAATTCTTAAAATATATTAGTTTGAAGAGAGAGATTGGCATGTCTGAGTTGGTGTGCGTGCAGTTAGCTGTTACCATAGCCGCTGACTGTGCTGAAGAGCATGTGATGTTGTTTCTAGGCTTTGCGGGAACAGCGAAGTGTTTGCAAGCTGCCAGTAGCAGAGCCTCAGACAAGATGTGTGGGAGATGGTTAATGATAAGTACCATTTTTTTGTTTAGCACAGAGGCTATGCTGGAACTTAACTCATCCATCGCATCTGACAGCGGCTCAATTAACATTTTTGCTGCTTCTGTTAATAAAGCTGTGACCTATGCTTAATCTCTTTTCTCCTTTCCTTGCCCATTTCTCCTGATAGAAGAGCTTGGTATTGGGTTAGTGCCATTAGGAACAGTTGGAAAGCCAGTGCTGGTGATAGATCCTGCCGGTTTCTTTAACCCTGTGCAGGAATCAGTCACCCTCTGAACAGCTCTGCTTCCTGATTTAGGAGTTGTCAAATGATCTCTGTTAGGTTTATGTGGAGGCTGAAAATTCCCTGGTCTGAATTCAGTCTTAATCATTTTGTGTGCCAAATCCGTGACCACTGATTCCTTTTTATTACTTCGTTAAGCACCTGGTTAGATTGTGTGCTTTAGAAAGCATTTTGGTTTCTTTGTATTCCCTAGCAGAAATATGTGGGACAGACTTAAGTTTATTCTAGTTTTCTTTTTTATATACTGTTGTGCTTTGGTCTTGATAACTCTGATCTGTACCTTGTTTACCTTGAGAATTGGTAAAAGTTATTTTTGGTGGTACTTGAGATTGAAGTTGCAGGATATGGAAGCCTGAGTCCTACTTGCTTTATCATCCGTCTCAGTTGCAGAAAGTTTTGATTTCTGGGTTTGTGCCTCAGTCCGCGTAAGAGGGAATGAAGTGTGTGTGTGTTCTCTGTATCAGCATGCACATTTAAAGGAGAGCTGTGTGCAATTAACAGATAGGCGTAAGTGTGATCATTATTGCTGTGGCTGAGTATTCATACGATGATTAAAAAAAATCAAGACCATTCAGGCTTGAGAGTTTAATTTACATAACAGGATTAAAAAATGACTTGGAGGGTTACTAAGCAAATGTCCATGTGAACGTGTAGATCTGATGACAGACGGTCTTATTGTCTGTGCTTGCAAGCAGCCAATGGATAAAACACACTCCATCTTTTTGCAGTGACAACATGGTGTTTGCCTGCCAGACTGTTCCATTCTGCATAGGGGGACAATCGAATTAAAGGAAGAAAATTAGATGTAAAAGTACTTACCATGTCATCTTGTTTTTGCCCTTACTAAATGCAGACTTGACCCTTGTAGTATATGATGGTTATGCCTTATATAAATGAAACTACTGCTCTTTATTCCTGTAGGTGATCACTTGATTTAAGACCATTCCATTAGGATGAGCTGACCAAGGTGGACTGCGTGCAGCACAGTGTTTATTCAGATAGTCAAATATACACAGATTATTTAGATGCATAAATCATATTAAAATGATAAGGAAAGTAGCAAAGAATCAACCTTGCTTCTTGTTTTTAATTTGCAGCTGTTAGAATCTGATTCTGATCTGATTTTTACTGGACAAGGAATTTGAGTGGAAGTGTGGGAAGGGGGAGGGAAAAACGATGAACAGGAAGGCATGCTCCACTCCAGTGCCAGAACTCATTGCAGGATCTTAAGTTGTTTTTTCCTTAATAACATTATTTAAAGACAAA
The DNA here is from genome assembly GCF_036417845.1 of Apteryx mantelli. Classification (NCBI taxonomy): domain Eukaryota; kingdom Metazoa; phylum Chordata; class Aves; order Apterygiformes; family Apterygidae; genus Apteryx; species Apteryx mantelli. The sequence goes on from NC_089982.1 coordinate 61,062,373, forward strand.
TCAGCATTATGGATTTCCAGTAATAAGAGCATCACTAGAACACAGACAACACTGCTGCTAGGCTATTGCAGTCAGTTGGCAGTATGTCTAGCTCTAAAAGGAGAAAATGTAATTATATGGCAGCAGAGGCTGGCAGGGTGCCTCTTGGGGAAACAGAAGCCAGGAGAGAAAGCTGGTTACCGGATGACGATTTCAGTAGGACTAGGTGAAGTAGAAATAGCTGGAAATGGGAGAAGCTGCATAAGCAAGCTGAAGAGGTGATTTTGTTGTGGAGTGAGGACAGATCCGGGTGGAGTGGAGAGGGCAGCCGTGATGGAGGAGGGCTGCAGATGAGTTTAAAGCACACATGCAAGCTGCTTGCAGCCCTGCTCCTTTCCAACCCTTCTGTTCCCAAAGCTGCTGTGCGCCCTTTCAGAGCTTGGGGCTTAGCTTGCTCTGCTGGCTTTGCTGAGCTCTGCCTTTCTCTCTCCAGCTCCATGCTCAGTCCAGCAGACAGATTGCTGCTGGAAGGGGTAATGAGAAGAAAACCACTGGCTGTAGGAACATCTCCAGTTCCTCTGATCTACCACAGCACTTCTTCCAGGTGGTTTCCCCCCTTCCTTCTCCCTCACTGAAAATGTTTAACATCCCCTGGAAGGAATGGAATTTGTGTAGATTAAGTAGGCAAAAAGGAACAGAATTAAAACTTGACATAAGGCTTCTAGTCCTGATTCTGATTTTAGCTACATTAGTGTAAGTCTAGGCTTTATTAGGATGTTTTTGACTGACATCTGTTTAACTATTACTATTTAGCTGGTCCTATTTGAAGAAAAATACAGATGTGAGAAGACAGTGTTAGAATATTTACATAAGAACTAATTTTTTAACATTGAAATTCACACTTCGAAGTGGAGGGAGTTAGCTAGTGTTAAGTGAGAATTGTCATATAATGAAGGCTTTAGTTAGAACTGAAGTTGTACAGGACCTGAGGTGATAGCCCGAGAGTTTGAGTTTGTCATTAAACATTTTGTCTTCAACAAATATCCTTGCAGAAAGGAAATCTGCTTTAGGAAAAGGTTTGTATTATTTCTTTCCTATGTTTCCCAAACAGCTGCAGAAATAGTCATAGATGCACAGAAATACTTCCAGTGTATGTGTCACTCGCATCTGAACCAGAGACTTTCAAGCAAAATGGCTTACTCATGAGAAGATGGCAATCAAAGCACCTCCTCCATGCAGGAGGTAGCTGCTAAGCGTGCTTTTCATGATTCTCTCCTGTCAGATCTGTCCTGCAAACTATCTAATTCTGCAAATTGTTCACACAAATGTGCCTTGCTGCTGCATTTATTTTGCTAAAACTGGTGTAGCTTCCTGAGTAAGCTGTAGTTGGGTAATTAGGAAAAATTCTTATTTTCTAACCTGATGAATTCTTTGCTACAGCATGTTGTATAAACGGGAGAATTTTTGAATTTGTGCTTCTAGTAAAGCATGCACAAAGAAAAATGATGTTATAGTTACTTTTAATTACTTGCTCACATTAACTTTAGACTAGCCTCTCCCACTACAAAAAACTTTCTATGTTTGTCAAATAGCTGTGAAAGCTCAAAAGATGATCACTGTTATGTTACCAGGGTTTATTTAGAATGTATAACATCGCTCAGGAACTTCTATATTGTGGTATTTCTATTCTGTGTTTTCCTTTGTTTTTAATTCTTAAATGATCCCTCTTTTCAGATTTCAAATTATAATCTATTTCCTGGTGCATTGCTGAAGCCCCGTGAGCCATGTCAGAAGTACTTCCAGGTCAGATGCCCTTTAAAAGATTCTGCTATGCAAATATGTGACACTTTCTTCTTCTTTTTCTTCTTCTTGCCAGGCCCATATTTGTTTTAATTTTGCACTCATAAGTGAAAAAGAGCAAGCGCTTTCCTTTTAACAGTGCCTTTTTGAATGAGCTCTCTATTCAGCTTTCTAAAACCATTCTTGTAGACAATATAATGAAAACAAACATTTCCATTCAAGACAAATTAGTTGTGCACTGATTTTTTTTGTGTTTATACTGATATTCTTTATCTTTCTTCCAGCTCTGTGAGTTTTATGACATATTTGAAAAATATCAATAAAAGCCATTCCAGTAATAGTATTAATTGTATTATGATGATGCTCAGAAAATTGGAGTCTTTTTGTGTTAAGTGCATTATATTGGTGAAAGTATATTAATCTATATCTGTAGTTATGCCTCTAAACATTAGAGGTATGCAGCTGAGACTTTGTTTTTTTAAAAAAAAGTAAGCAAGCTAGAATTATTAATGAATCACTGTAACAAATCCTCTGCCTACTTAAGAGCTGTCTTGAAGCACCAAAATTTTAATAATATCCAAATTATTCTTAGTGATGATAATGTCCTAATTATTCTTAGCTCTTAGCTAGAGTACAATATTTTTTATTATCATACTTCATTTTTACTTGCCTATTACTTATCACCCTTCCTCTGCTTTAGCTGAGATATGTGACTTGTACTGGTGATTATTCCGGCTATGATGGTGGAAGCTGTTGCTCAGGTGTTTGGGGTGTGATTTTTACACCTCTGAAGTAGGGTGCTTTTTATATGGCCATAGTGACCGCATTTGGACAAACTGCAAGCATCTGCTAGCGGATGCCTCGCAGTCCATCCTGCCGGTGCGGCAGCCCAGCTCTCAGGTTTCTGGTCTGTGCTGGGGCAGTCGGGAGCACCAGGTGGGGGCCAAGGAACTGAAGAAAGGGCGCCCGTGCCTTGAGCGCCATCCCTGCTGGTCCCGGGCGGCCTGAAAGCACCTCACTGAAATGCAGAGCGCAGCGAAGTGACAGGTGGCTGCTGAGAGGGGGCCTGCAAGGCTGCGCCTGCAGCATGACATTAGCTGCTGCGGGCACGGCACGGCCAGCAGCGCTGGCGTGGGAGGGAGAGAAGGAACCAAAGATGCCAGAGGTGGGCAGTGGTCACGGATGTGCATGAGGGAGGCAAGCATGGGTGGCCGGGTACCTCACGCCCTCCTGCAGCCCATGCTGCCCGTGACGCCAGCCTTGGCCGCGCTCCTGCTCCCTGCTGTCTTGGGAGGACAGCAGATGGGAAGGTACCAAAAAGGAAGGGAAATGAAGGGTACAATCCTCTGTTCCTTCAAATCTGTATTTCTCTTTCCTTCTCTCCTTACCTGTTTCTCTTATGGCAGCTTTTATGTGTAGTTTTGAAAAAGATACTCTGCTGGTATATAATCTTTTTTGTCAAAGTGATGATATCCCTCTTCACTTTTCTCATTTGTCATGTGTCACGTTAAGCTGTAAGCTCATTTCAGGGGGACTGGTGACCTCTCCTGTGCAACACCGTCATATTTGAGATAGTCGAGTGCATGAAGGTAGTCTGAGACTTTCCAAAAGCTCTTCCTGGGGGATTCGGGCACCTAGCTTCCAAGGCGTTTGGGTGGGATCTCAGCACCTGATCCCCATAATGGTTTTTAAATCTTTTTCCATATGGAAAGCATAGTAAGTTAGGGAAACGTGTGAAGCTCTGGCATCTCCTCTGAAATTATTCAGTCTGTTCTGTCAGTTCTTGGCTTAGCTGGTTTCCTTAAAAGAAAGGATAAATTTGAAGAGCAAGATTGATATCTGAGTGCAGCAGCTCCTTTGGGATTTGAATTCATTCTCACTGAGATCTTTGGTAAAATGGTGCAACTGTTCAGTACAAGATTGGGACCTTAAAGGAACAGCTTGAGGTTCGGTTCCCAGGAACCTGAAGTCACAGGCATTGAGTTGTCAGACTGAATGAATGCAGCTTTGGGGTGGTTGCCCAATACCAAGCTGTAGTAAAGAAGACTTCTGCAAGGTCCCACTAAAGTTAAAATAAATAAATAAATAGTTTAGTAGTTGAATCACATTGGTAGTGTGGTATAGACCTATGATGACGAATGACTAATTAAACTAGTTCTGTACCAAAGTTAATGTTTGCATGAATCACTGTTGTTTGCACAAAATAAAAACACATTTTTTCTGTGTTTTATTCTTCTACGCCAACTCTACTGGTTTCTTTTTTCCAAAGAAATACTATGAAATAGATACTGCTTTGCCCTTGTACTGAGAAGCAAAATCTGTCTCACTAGGCCTTGTGGGTGCAGTCTCAAAAGATGCAGAAATATAGGAAGAGTAATGGGAAAAGATGATGATGCATCTCCTTGCTTGGCTGCACAGAGCTTTGGGCTTGGGGTTGTCACATTTCACAGGACTGGGTGGCAATGTGGTGAGTTAATCTACACTGCTGTGTAGATCATCCTTCAGCTCTCCAGCTTCTTACGGGTGTTGCAGGCTAGAAACACTCTCCAGGGCAGCTGTGCAGGTGGTGGAGATGCTTTCCCTTCCATGCAGGGTCGGAGCATTGCAGAGTACAGGTGAAGCAGAAAAAATGTCTCTTGCACCCTTGTATGGGGTTTCTGCTTCACCTTGCTGCAGAAAACACTCCCATACGAAAATTTCATATTAAGTATGGCCTGTTTTGTTTCCATGAATCTTTTGTTTTCAGTTAACAGTACTGGAAATCAAAGGTATTGTTTATTTCCCTTTTGCTAAATGCTTTAAGTACTTCAGGTACCATTTTTATTTTTAGCAGTTCATTGCACATCCAAATATAAATGCGAGACGAGGTCCCCTGCATGTTACATTACAGCGTGCCCCGATGAAGTATCATGACACTAGTGGTAAGGCAGTTGGCTTGGAGGAGGCTGTCGCCTGTAATCTCCTGGGTGGCCTTCTGGCTTCTGGGGTGACAGAGAATCAAGTTGACTGTTCTGAAACTGCACCTCCTGCAGGTGTATTCAGCATGGGTGGGTGGGTAGCAAACAGTACGTTTGTTCATCGCTTCTCTAAAAAGCAACTTCTTGTGTTTGTCTCCGCACCCAGATTTTTTAGGGCCCACTAAAAAATCTGATGTCATACCACTGAGAAAAGAGTCTTCCACTGCTTAGTGCACACTGGAATTTTTGCATTTTGTTTTTGGTCAAGACATAAAGTAAAACTCTTGGCAGGAAGAAGTGACCATAAAGCTCGAACTGAAAATTCACGTTTCAGAAATAAGCAGAGAGGCCAAACTTGCTTACAGGGAAGCGTAGGTGCTCCGGTAAGTGCTGGAGTGCAGGGCTGGGCCCTGTTACTCCCCTTAACTCTGAGCAAAGTCAGTGAAAATGGGTGCAGATCCGAATGGCGGTGCTCTGACAGGGATGGTCAGGCTCAGCGTAGGTGCTGTGCTGGAGTTTCCTGGAAAGTCCCAACTGTGGTTTTGTTGCCCCCTCACCTGGCGCAGAAGTGATGGAGCAGAGGCAGAGGAAGAAGTTGCATTTCCTTGAAGTTTTTGAATAGAAAGTGAGGCTGGGCTTCCTCTGGGGAAAAAAGACCTGTTTTAAGCCTCATAGCATCCTATATGGGGGTGTGCATGGACAACTTCTATTTTTCCTCGTGTTATTCTGTTATGTAATTTTGGATTTTCTTCAGGGTGTTTAAGCCTTTTCTTGCATTCAGGGGTCTTCTAACACTTTAATCCTGGTCTGGTAGTATCTTCCACCCTTGCGAGAGAAGACCTGCCCTTTCTTATTTGTATTTCTTCTTGTCATTTAGCCTCCTTTGTTCCTGCTCTTCCTGCCCCCTTTTGTCCCATTTCTGAGAGCAGATGGGTGCCGGCAGGGCATACTGCAGAGCCTGACGGGTGACACAGGAGCAGCATGTTGCATCTGCTCCTTTCGTCTGTGGTAGCCAGGAAGCAGATGTCTGCCCCAGGAGAGGGCACGCTCTTACTTCTTGTACCTCTTGGTACTGTTTATTGGCATGTTAAGGGACCGTTTGAACGGGGTCGGAAGAGGAGGTGGTGTCTAGTGGAAGGCTGATTTTGAGCTTTTTCTGCTGGTGCTCATGCACCAACTCGCTTTGGCACACAGCTTAGAAACGTTGCTCAGCTCCCAATGCCCTCACGTTGAGCCTCTTGAGGCTCTCGTTCAATCGTTGATCACTGTGTCAATGTTTGTGATGAATCACTCATCGAGCTTTATCGGGCAGCTTGGTAAAACATAATATATTTTGTTTCTATGTCTCCGTGTGCTTATTCTTATAATATTTTTGCTATGTGAAATGCTAGCCACAAGAGGCTGACTCAAGATAATCTGGCAGGCAGATAGCTAAGCTTTATCTAGGAAGATTATTTTTTAAGAAACTTGTCCAATGGTAACAATAGTGGCAAACCGCATACACCATGAACCAATCCACTGGTAACAAAGGACAAGAAGAAATTTCAGTCTTGTGGTGAGTTAGTTTGTTGCTGGAGAACACGGATCAGGGTAGTTGCATTTAATGAAGTAAAAATAAAAGCTTGTTTTAATTTGCTGAAACAAACTAAAATGTCGCACATAATCTGAGTGAAATCTGTAGGTAATGTATAATTCCATAAATTCTAAAGGTCAGGCAATGGGTCAAAATTATCCTGCCGGATAAATGTATTTTAACATGTGATTCAACTTCCTGGTTAACTTTAGACTTTAACTGATTCAGAAAAATATGTAAAGCAGTCATCCCATAAACCATTTTGTGTTTTTGGATTAAGCCATGTGCTTTGGTAACATTATGTTGGATCAGGTGTGACCTTGCTTGCACTGGATTTAATTGTTTTACATGAGATGTAGAAAGCACCAGTTTTTACATGTTTATTTACCTCTTTTTGTATGAGAAGTACATTACAGAATTTCTTTAAATTATGTGATGATTGTGTTTTAGAAATCTCTTCTGGCTAAAACTGAAATTGTCTGTAAGATGTTAACTGTTACCTAAGCTGACGGCTGTTGCACAGCATGCACGGGACAGTGTATCTTCTGAAGAATTTGTGGTTGGTCTACATTGTCAGACAGGTCCTTGAGGAAATGGCAGAAATGAAAATTTGTAAAATTGAGTTTAAATTCTGTTTTGAACAAATTTTAGAAGTTGTTCTAGGTGGATGGTTCAGGGAGCAAAGAAAGTACTTGGGCTGTTCAGTTTGAAATAAAATGGAATGATGGCTAGAGGTTGTAACTTTGAAAATGCATTAAAGAGGAGAGAAGACTAGCAACTGCACGTGCATATACATCTCTTTCTGAAGCGATCCTTTTTGCTCTGTGTGTTCATGGGTTTTTTTTAATTATTATTATTATTTTTTTTAAAAAGCCTGTATGTATTCTCCTGCAAATCTATACAGCAGTCTGTTCTGTCATATATCAAATACACAAGGATGCAGCACAACTCAACTGGAATGATCTGTCAACAGCTAGCTCAAATTATAGCTTTTCATTCTTGGATAAGCCCCAAACACGTTTTTATGTGCAATATAAGCAATTGGCACTATCTGAGAATTAGGAACAACAGGAAGAGTGTTTCATGTTGTGGCAGATGGGAGTGATTTATTAATTGGCCTCTAGTTTGGTTGCCAGGTGTCAAACAACAGTGACTACTACATTGTGTAAACTGAGGTGTTCATGGAGTATTTATGGAGATTAGTGGTAGCCATATTTACCTGGGAATTGCAATAAATAAGCAAGAGAAGAACAAATGATAGTTTAAAAAAAAACATTTCATCATAGACTACAAATCTGTTCTCTGAACAAACTTAATTTTTTGCAAAACGTGAGCTGTAGCTCTGACTAATTAAAGTCAGAATCTTCTCCACAAGAAGGCAAAAGAATGCTTTTATTTATCTGAAAAATATGTGCACTCTCCCCTTGGACATGCATTTTATCCTTAAGTTGGAACTTTGTGAGCTGTAAAAATAGTAAGCCATCTTCATCGCTGCAGTAGCCCTTTTTTTTAAGCTGACTGAATTGCAGCAGGATAATTTGCCAAGGCTTTTTTTTTTTTTTTCCTTCTCTCTCATGGAAATCAAATACAGTATTGTGCAATACAGTACCATGGCTAACAAAACATACAGATTGCTGCTTCTTTGGCTTTCCCTGTTTCTCTTCTTTGACTTCTGCCTCATACTGCCCCGCTTCTTCCCCCCTGCCCCCCCCCCCCCGAAAAAAGGACAAACAGCAGAGAAATTTCAGGTGTTAAGAGGCAATAGCAGCCTGGCCAGTCATGCTTAAATTTAACAATATTCAAATTCTACCTTATAGATATAGATAGATAAATAGTAATTAATAAATATAGATAAGATTAAAAAAGGAGCAACATCTGCCTGCAATCTATCAAAAAACTTGTTTCTCAGACCTTCAGCTTCCTAGCGGTGAGCACTAGAAGAGTTCTTCCCCTACTTCTCATCTGATTCAGTGGTAAAATATTAAAATTTAATGGTAGTGAGGGCAACTTATTTCTGGACTTCAAGGCATTTGCAAAGGGCACTTCTCCTATCCCCAAACCTGCCTGGCTAGAATATAGGAGCTCAGACTTGATTAAAGTGCTTCATTTATTTAGGATCAAGCTTTCTGCCTGTTTCTCAGCTTCATGGTCCTGATGATCTCTCTATGTTTTTCTGTCTCTTTTTTCACTTATTTAATAATCTGAGCTTTTGTCTATTCTCTCACCCACTTAGCTTATGGTAACTTTCCTGTTATAAAACAGTTATGTAAAGCATTGCATCCCCTTACCAAAAGCCCTACATAATATAATATATAATGAATGTGCCTCATGACTGTCTTTTTTGCTTTTCTAGTTGATTCTGGTGTGGACGCATTGGCAGTGTTTATGGCAAGCGGCAGCACGACAGACGTTGTGAATCGCAATAATCCCGCCACCCCACCGAACACCCTTAACTTGCGCTCCTCTCATAATGAACTGTTGAATGCAGAAATCAAACATACAGAGACCAAGAACAGCACTCCTCCAAAATGCAGGAAAAAATATGCACTAACTAACATTCAGACAGCCATGGGTCTTTCTGATCCAGCAGCACAGCCCCTTCTGGGGAACAGCTCTGCCAATATAAAGCTGGTGAAGAATGGAGAAAACCAGCTCAGAAAAGCCGCAGAGCAGGGACAGCAGGATCCCAATAAAAACCTCAGTTCCACTGCAGGCGTAAACATAACTTCTGAGAAGTTTGAAGGTAAAGAGCCAATCCCACAGGATTTCTCAGGCTGTGAAATATTACCCTCACAGCCAAGGAGAACCAAGAGCTTCCTAAATTACTATGCAGATCTGGAAACGTCCGCTAGAGAACTAGAACAGAGTTTTGTAGCGATGGAAGACAATTGTGCACAAAGCAACAGCCAGGCTTCTACTGTTCTTGTCAATGGAGAAGTCCTGCCCCGGAAACAAAACAAGCTGTCAAGCCCAGAGGATGGCCAAGTTGCCATGGTGTCATCAAGTCCCGAGACTAAGAAAGACCATCCTAAAACTGGGGCCAAAACAGACTGTGCACTACACAGGATTCAAAACCTCGCTCCAAGCGATGAGGACTCCAGCTGGACAACGCTGTCGCAGGACAGCGCTTCCCCAAGTTCACCTGATGAAACAGGTACAAAATAAAGGCTGCTTGTCGCCACTGTCATTCTTCTAGAAATGTGTTGCTAAATCCTTTCACCTCACAGCTGGAAAAGCTGAGACAATTTGGCAATGCTTTTGGTGGGGGAGGTGGGTTGCATCTAAACCTAAGTATTGGACTGACAACTCATCCATTGGGGAACACTTGGCAGCCTCCTTTTTGGTGTGTTTTTACTTTAGAAAAGGCACCATCGGATGCTATAGACAGGTCCTAAAAATCAGAGGTCTTAGGTTTCACTGCAAGTCCTAATGAGGTACTAAAGTAATTTCATTACTTTAACACTATCAATAATACATTAACTGTGCCTTGTGCTTGTTTGTAATTGCTCCTCTCTAGTCAAGAGGTAGGTGATATGAGAAGTACACAATGTCTGGAGATGGTAATCTCCTGCAGTTGGTCTACAGATGACAAACGCAGAAAGCTTTCTGGATAAGAAATGTTGCTTTTGAGCTCTTTAGGATTTTAACTTTAGCAAAGATTTTGTTTTCCCAGTTCAAATCTTTCTCTCTCCCTGCCTGCCTGCCTGCCCCCCCCAGCCATTTGATGATGCTCTTATACTTTTTAAAAAAGTCCTCCCAAACCCTGAGTCGTTTAATTGATATATTTTATTTTTTGTGCAGCAGTTCCCTACAGTAATTCAGAAGCTGAAATAGTGGCATCTCATGTTTTGAAAGCCTGGGCTTGTTAATTATTTGAACAGTAATTGCAACTTCTGCGCTGGCTGTTTTGTGATTTGCAACTCATCTGTATTATTTTTTTTACCTGCAGAGATCTCATTTACTCTAGTTAATGGACTTTGTCACTTTTTTTTTATATCCATGCCAGTATATAAAGATATAACTTCAGCAAAATGAGGAGAGAGGCAATCCCATTCTCGAGGGTGATGTGGGGCTGTTGCGGCATAGTACTGTTCAGAAGCCATCGTGGTCCAAGTTCACAGCTGCTTTATCTGGTTACAGCTTCCATGACAGTGTTCAGATTGTGCCTGATTATAACAATAGAGAATTTGATTCTAATAATGTGGGGGGGTCTTGTTCAATCACAGCAAGAAATTCCTAGTAGGAGACGTATAATGGATCTTTGATCTTCTTTTTGACTTTTAACAGATCTTTGCTATTAAGAGAAACATAATTTTTATGAAGTCTTGTCTTCCTGTGCACAATGAAAAAGTTGACAGTTTACTAAGGTTGCCGTTAATATTATGACGTGTGTGACATTGCTGATAACATTTTCTTCAGAAACCATCAGTAGCAGGTATTTAGATAAATTAATGCTGTTTGTTAGCCGTTTCTGTCTTTGATACTTGCCCCAGGTTTAGCAATGGAAAACTGTGGGTAGAAAATTTATGTTCAGTGAAAACTAAATAAGAATAATTCCAAGTAGTAAAATTAAACAAGAGTGGCCTAAAATGAACTAACTTTTTTTTTTTTCATAATGTGCTAAAGTTTATTTTCCAAACTACATATTACCACTGTATGAGCTCCTTCAGCACTCGGAAAGGGGGATTTTCTCAGTTGTTTTGAGGTGTTGGCAATTTTTCTTATTTAATTAACCAGTGTCAGCCAAGTTGTGGTTTGTTTGCTCTACAGAAATAAAGGGGAAGTTCCATCTGCTGAGTATGGGACTTTCCTCTTAAAAAAATAAATAATTAAAAAGACCTTCAGAGCTCACCTATCTTCTCAAGCAGAACAAAAGAACTTTGTAAAATTGTCCCCAGCCTTCACTATGTTATCAGGCAACGTACTATAAACAGACAGTTACGGAAGAGCAGTTGTCCAGGAATTCCAGAGTTCAGTTTCTGTAAGAAAAGAATTAAAAATAAACAAAAAAACCCAGGGAAAAACAAAATTGCCTTTCAAGATCAAAACAGCAGATGTGTTTCTTTCTTTTCCCCTTGGTCACTGTCAGACAAATGCAGAGCACTAAGTGGAGCATAGGACCTGTCACACTGGATTGGATCTCCAATCTTAAGATTTCTGTATATTTAAGTATTTGTGCCCTTTAGAATCCTGCAACTTAAAAACATCCAACTGTTAGGATTATTAGCTATCTTGAATTTACCTCCGCTCTGATAAAATTATATTGTTAAGCACTTCCATTTTCTTTCCAAAATAATTTGTCAATTAATACACAGAGGGGGACTAAGAAGTCAAATGTGAAGGTGTCCGGTTGCTGCAGATGCCAGGACAGCTTTTGGGCATGATAATATGGGCCTCTTTCTAGGCTCCTCTGCAGCTCCTTCTGCGAGACAGAACAGGGAGGCGCAAAGAGCAGTGCTGCTATTGCAGAAATAGCAAAAATGTCAACAATTTATGGAAATGTCTCCAGACATCCAGTTTTGGGCAAGTTTTCTAAGTGTGCTCAGGGGCTTCAGTGTTTCTGTAGATTTGAGCAGTCTGTCTGTTGTCCCTAGGTAAGTTCATATATCACATCTCAAAGGGATTCTGAAGGGTAATAAAATAAGAAGCGAGGTAGAAGTTGAGTAAGTGAATTGAACTTGCTTTTTTGGGGCAGAGTCAAGAACAGTTCAGTGTGCTTTGCATTGTAATCACCTGTGCCTTTTCCATCCCCTTCTCAGGAATTGCTTAAGTTACTGTGGTGGTGTCGATCTGCAAGCGTTCACCTCTCTCCATGATAAGTTAAGCTAGAGGAGTTATGATTTGCCAGCCAGGGCTCCCCACAGCTGGTGCATCAGGTTGGGAGAAGAGGGTGGTATATGCTCTTGGCAGCTTAATGCTCTCTAACCCTTTGTGCTTATGCTTCGGTAATAAATGTTAGAGAGCAAAGGAAGAGAGGCATCAAGGAGAAAAAGCTGCAAAAGCAGACAGCAGAAATATGGCTTCTGGGAAGGAAACAAAAGTACAGTTTGAAGAACAGTTAATTCATTAAAGAATGTGGTATCTGGCAGATACCTAGAGAGTTATTAATGTCCAACCCAGATTTTATATTTAGCATTTTGGTATACACAAGAATACTACAGAAATAGCTTTTTCTTTGCCTGAGAGAAGACTGTTGAAAATCAAATTACAGTATACTTCTTTCCTGTCTTCTGAATTGTTTTGTCTTCCTGGTCTGTCTGTTAACACAATTCATTATTCAAATCCTGGGTAATTGAATGATTTTTTTTTAAAGGAGATACATAATTCAAAGACCTTGAAGATACAAAAATATTTCAGTACTTCCTCTTAAGCTTAATTGTGTGCATGGGGGATGGGACATTATTTAGACAAAAATCCTCTTGAACTCTTCTTAAGGCAGGATACTTTTATCTGTGGTCTAATGAAAAGGTGATTTCAAGAGACGTAACTCTTTTGCTGAATTAGGATGCAACATAAGGCAGCCCAGTTTAGAGAAGCAAAACAATTTCTGGTCAACAACCTGCTGGATAGTATGCAGATATTAATGTTGTTGATTAATAATGCTGCTGTTAAGCAAATGTAAGAGAGTCCATTAATAACTGGAGCAGAGAACACCACAAGCACAGTGGGTGTGAGAGTTCTGTCCTGAGGAAGCTCTTCTCTCCTCCAGAGAAATTATTCAGACTCCCTGCTTAGCAAGAACATTGACTTCAGAGATTTCTATCAGGACTTGTAGCATTAACAGGGGCTTTCTAACCTTATTAGTGAAGTTCCATGCTCAAAGAAAGAAAGCGGCCAGGCTGATTTGAGAGGCTGAAAACAATTAGAGACAGTAAAGCAATAGGTTGTCATCAAAATGCTTAGCACAGGCTGAGCCCTCATGGGTTCAAGGCAGGCAGCTACTCAGCCATTCCTGGTGCCAGGTCGGGGCTCCCCACTGGAGTTCATCCGTGCTCAGCACCACGCGCAGCTCCTGCGGGCACAGCCGACACCACCACGTTCTCTCTTCTAGACCTTGGATCTCACCTTCCTCAGGACCTACCTCGTGTGTCCGGCTGAGTCTGCTGTAATTCAGAGAGCATGTTTTGTATAACCAGAGAACAGCTACAGATGGCTTCAAAATTGCAAATGGCATAAAGCTATTTTTAAATCATAGGGAGCTGCTCCTTCCCCTGTCCCCAGAAAACTTCCTTTAGCCTGGTTTTCAAAGAAAACACAGCTGATGTGACTACACCATCTACCTATTATTTTCTTCTTTGTCCCTACTTATTTGTAAGTCATGGGCCAGTCCCACCAAAATTTGGCAGATAAAGTCTCAAGCAACAGGAGGCAGCACACGCCCTGGAGCCCAGACTTAGAGGATGAGGATGGTGATAGTGCCAAACAGAGCCTTGCTTCCAAGCTGCAGTCTGACTCTGTAAAAGGCAGTCTGAAGGAGACTGCCCTTGGCACTACCTCAGTGGTGAGAGCTGCGTGTGGCCATGAAGGAGGTCTTTTCCCGTCAGTCCTCCCCTCTGGGCAGCCTGCTGTGTTGCAGGCATCACCCGCTCCTGGTGTGGCATCTGGGGGAGGGTTCCCCAGCAGTGCAGGAAGATAGAAGGTTACTGGGGGAGCAGCTTGCCCTTGGAGACCTCCACGGTGCCCCAGCAAATCGGTTCCTGCAAGCAGAGATGCAAATCGAGAGGAAATCGGGCTGTGTTAGTTTAGCTGCTCATGGAAGTGCTTGTTGGGGATGTTCACCTTCATTAGCTGCACGGTCTAAGGGAGAAAGAGAGCACAGAGCGAATCGAAGCACAGACCTGTTGACGGTATTGCTAATTAAAAGATCAAGTTGTTGAAGTATTTTCTTTTTGAAGCTGCTTTTGGATGAAACTTATCAGAATGGCTGTAGAAGGCAGGTGCATTTGCTAGACTTTGTACTGTCTGAAGAACAGTTTCAGTGCAAAATTATCCCTCCTTAGTAAAGTGCAGCTCTTTAATAATCTCCAGTGAACTTGGAATGAGAATTTGCTGGAAAAAAAAAAGAATTCCATTTACCTTAGAGCCCCCCAGAAAACCTGGAATTTGCTTCTGTTTCCTGTTCTATCTTAATTGAACCTTTCCAAAAATTGGAAAGGAGAGCAAGAACCCCCACTCCAGAGCAGAGAGTAGTCCCATGATGAGGAAGCTGCCTGGGATGTGGGAAACAACCAGCTAGAGAGCTGCTGGCTTTCCCACTCTGAGGCTATCGCCTTCCCTGCTCACTTCAGAGCTTCCCCAGACTGAGCAGGGACAGCCTCGGCCTCATCCTCCTCCCTGGCTTACCAGCCTTTGGCTTACAGTGCGTTGTTTCTCCCTGGCTGAAAATATGAATCAAAGAGGTGTCAAAAGTGCAAGTTTCCTCTTTTCAGGTAGTTCTGTATGTGACAACACTATACCAAATGCATTTCTGCCAGTGTTCTCTGAGCAAATCCAGGACTTCAGTTTAATAGCTGGTTACAAATAACCAAATTCAATGCAGTGCAGAAATGACAGCAATGAGACTGGCCCTTGGGGATCAGGAGTTTGAATCTTGTAAATAGAGCCTGGTATTCTGAAATAGTACATCTGGATAGGATAGCCCTCTAATACAATAAAAATTATAGCAAATCATGAACTGATCAGAAAGATTTATGCCAATGGTCAGTTCAGCCTCTGATTTTTAACCAGCATCTTTGGCAAAATTAAAACGAATGTCCTTTAAAAGCTCAATTTTTTTCCTTTGCAATACCTATATCTGATATAGACAGCAAGCATGTTCTTTACAGCAGAATGTTTCCTGTATTCCGGAGTACAAAAAAAGATTTATGGGAGTAGAAATACATTCAATTACATTGTGGATAAACACAAGTCCTGTAGTATTAGAGAACAGAATATGTTACCATCTAAACAATTGTAGGACTTCCAGGTAAACATCCAGTTTTCACTGATTTCCAGGAATAAGAGGCTCTAGTTCATACCCACCATGCCTCCTGATGGCATGCTGACTTCTAATACTGACCTGTCTTTTTTATCCTGCATGTTACTGATAACCATGAATCAAGAATGGTGCATGCTTTATAGTCTCAGAATTGAGTTGACCATAGGCTTACTACTTACCAAATAGTAAAGGTGACTGTTGTGCATATCCCCAGTATTTGTATAGGTAATAACATTTCTGTATGTGGAGTAACTAATTCCATGTTTATCTGCCTTTTCGCTACCCCTTTAAGAGGCATAGGTAAGGGTGGGGAAGGAAAAATAAACCACTTTAAAAGAAGTAAAACCTAGAAGACCACATGGTTATTTACAAAACATTCACAGTAATGATTAGCATTCAGGGTCTACTGGTAGAAGACCATAATATAAATTGAACTTGATAGTGATCAGCATGCACTGAAAGATGACTCTGAATACACGCTACTGCTATCAGTTATACAGGGAACCCACTTGCTACTTTTGGGAAGTGTGTGGTCAGGTCGGTTTTACGCTGCAATTCTCAGTGGAGCTATCTAAATTCATATCTGAGTACTTAGATATCTAAGTACTCTGGCTTGAAACCCGAAGTTTCAATCATAAAGAAGGGTGATCAGCAGCCTTTTGAATTAGGACACTTAGCAAAAATAGGTATATAAAGATGAACTAATGTGCTTAAATTCAAGAGTCATAGGATAGACGGTTTGACACAATAGCGATAAGCATCTTCTCCCATACTCTTGTTTGCAAGACCCAGGATTTGAGAGTATAGAAGGGGCTTTCCAGGACATGTTGTACAGTCACGTGTAGTTTCATACTTACTGTTTACCAAAAAGATGAAGAATGCTTTATTTCATCAGAGCCATTTATTTTCCTCCTCAGGCAGGGCTTGGTTCAGTTGTCTAAATCTAGGAGTCTAGTGCCTCTTGAGATGCCTGGTGGTATCCAAGACAAGCACACAGGGTAGCAGATGCGAGACAAGAACTAGGACTTGCTTTCTGGAGCAGCAGCTGCAGGCTAAGCAGGACACATATCAGATACCACTAGAAACACGAATTAACTGACTGAATTGAACCTGCAACATTTATCCTGCAGTGTAGAAGTTAAATTTTTTCCTTTTCAGGGTCTGGCTATATTTTAAAAATCACTTTTTAGTAATCTCAACTACACTGTGCCTAAAGGATCTAGAGTGTTTTGTCATATTCTTTCAAAACACACAGTTTTCTCCCAGCTTGACACTTCTGGCTGGATGCTCCAGGGCCAGGGGAGACTGAGTTCCCTTCATCAGAAAAGACAGTTGCCTTCTAGTGGTTGTGCATTGACTACTGGAGCATCTCTACGCCTAGCTCAGTGCTTTGGCTAAAATAATGTTATATGTGGACCTATACTAATTGACATAGCTTCATGACTTTTGATGTTATCCTAGCTGAGCTTCTGTCCAGCTATGATGGAAATTTAATAAGCAGGCTTGTTTTGCCCTTGATGTTGCATTTCTTGCTTGGTGCTTGTCTTTTTAGGGACCCTTTACTTGCTAGTGTGGTAAAGCACACAGTTCCTAATTTAGACCAAATCAGACCACTGCTTTTTGTAAGTGCAGTGCTATGATTTTGAGTGCTTTAAAATGAATGTGTTCTATACAGTAAACTATATAGTTGTGGACTAAACTAATGCCTGCAGGCCATTTGCTGGAACATGTAGCATACGTGAGGGGGAAAGGTGAAAGGGAAAGGTGGGTGCCACGCAGGGAGCAGAGGTTATGGCAAGACAACATGGGAAAGTGCATGCTGGCACTGTGCTGCCACCAGGGTGGAGGCTATAGAGTAGTTCGCAAGATCTGCAGAACACCAAAAGTTTTCCCTAGCCTCGTAAGGTAGCTTATATTGTTGTGTAATGTAGCTTACTTACATTATATATTTAAGAGATATTAAGACTTACCTTTTATATAGGGCTCACTGTGTGTTATTAAAGTGTGGGAAACTGTTCTGAGCATTTGTAGGGAGAATTCAAGTTCTGGAAATGGTGAATAGCTAAACAATTTCTCTTACTTAAATTGACAAACTGTTTTTGGAAACTTTTCAAGCTTTTATTGTTTCAGGGATGCACAAGTGTAATTCCAGATCCAGCATGTCCTCCTTAAGCTTGAATATCTTTTGTTGAAAAATCTGTTCAGTGCCTTGGATTGTGCATCTTCAGTTCTGTTTGGAGACCAAGGAATGAGTTCAGTTTCAAACAAACACATGAACAAGCAAAGAGGAAGGGAAAACAATCCAAAGAAGAAAAACCAGAGTACATAATAGGAAAAAATCAGGATCCTTCTGTAAGAAATGTGTCTGATAGCTCTTTTAGAGGGATGTTAAGGAGGGAAGATACACAGGAGAAAATCCACCATTAACTAGTTATCTGACTACCCTCCCTCCTAAAAAAAATGAAAAATTTTAAAAAAAATAAATAATCCAGTTCATAAAACTATGAAAGTGATAAATTATGACCAAAATTGATCCAGCAAACCTCTGCCTCAGCACTTCTGGATGGTGCATAGAACTCTGGCCAAATTTCAGTCCACCTGATTGATGCTTTAGAAGGGGATGTAGAAATCTCTAGGGAAGGGAAGGAAAAATCACTGTTACCTTTGAAGGACTCTTAACCTTTGGACCACTGGCCCTTAGGGCAAATTGAATATTTAAGAGTATTTGAAAAGTAGATAGTAGAATCTGGTAGTTCTGTATGCTGACTGTGAGCTCCAGAGCTCTTTTCAGGCTCACTAAATGCTGGATTGCCTTCTCTCATGCTCCTGTCCCTCAGCTATGGTAGGTGTGATAAAGAAACAGTATTGCCACTCAGCAGAATAAGTCTCTCTTGTCATTACAGCAGCCCCTGAATGTTTGATGGATCACACAATTGATTAGCTAGCAGTGATTCGTCTAGGGATGCAACACCTAGGGATGACCGATACAGTTTTGGGAGTGGTGCTGAGAAGTAATTCCTACCTCTTTGTGGCTAAAGTCTGAGCTGAGGAGAAAGCTGAGGAAGAGACAGACCAATTCTTGGCTGGTGAGGAAAGTAGAAAAGGATAGGAAGAAGGGAAGGTGACCTGGAGGCTGTGGAGGGAAAGGGACCCACTGGAGGAGGAAGCAAAAGGAGAATAACTGCAATGTCTAGATAAATGGCACAAATTGGGGGGAAGCTGGTATAAGATGAAGCTTGAAGCAAACAGGGATGCTGTTAATCAGCAGGTTAGGCAAATGTGACTAGCACAGAGAGAGTGACAAAAAATAGGGTGGTCTAGGAATGAGAATAAAGCACCAAAAATTACTATTGGGGAATTTACACCATAGGTTTATCTGTGACACTTGAGAAATCTTAAAAATGTGTCCTTCTGTTTTGGGGTTTTTCGTTTTTTTTTTTTTTTTTTTTAGTTTTTTTTAGTTTTTTTTAGTTTTTTTTCTTCACTGATCACAGTGATCTCTAGGGCATTTGAGTGAGTGGACAAGTCTAGAGCCATTTCACAGAGTTTGAAACTCACTGCAAGGTTGATTATGTTTGTTCTGTTCCCCTATTGTCTGCCAATGTCTGTGAAAACCCAGTGTTCATGGAAGATGGCACTCTGCGGTCAGTTATTCTGTTGAAGATTGTTCAGGAAGATTGTTGATATTCTTTCCTGT
This sequence comes from Apteryx mantelli, assembly GCF_036417845.1. NCBI lineage: Eukaryota > Metazoa > Chordata > Aves > Apterygiformes > Apterygidae > Apteryx > Apteryx mantelli. The sequence continues at coordinate 61,081,356 of NC_089982.1, forward strand.
TGTTTTCCATGTGCTTGAGATTGGGATGTTTTATACGGAAGTTCTGAAAACTTAGAGCAGGCAAAAGCAGAGGAGCTTTGGATAAAAATTATTTAATGATGAAGTATCTTTAAGAAGAAGATCAAATCCTGTCTCAGGACTGGATTCAGACCCTGGATTGGGTTCAGAAGGAGGTGGCTGTGCTGTGAGGGAACAGATCTAATTCTCCCTGCATCCTTGTCCTCATAAATTCATACCTGTAGGTATTTCTTTTGGTCACTCCAAGTTAGTGGCTCCTTTAGACCCTGATGTCTTAGCACGCCAGTTCCTTATCTGATTAACTCTCACGCAGATCAGCTTTAGCTGACTGAAGTTTAGTTGTACTTTAGTTAAGCACAGGAGGTTAGCTGAATCAGGCTCGTGAGTCCCCAGGATCACAACTGTACTATGGCTAGCTGTGGTGTTAGAGGCACAGAAACCTACAGTATGGACCACCAAGAGGTGGAGTAGATAGTTGTGCAGGAAGTCCTGGGTTCATTGCTGCTCCATCTAGAGAAGACGGGCAGATGGACCGAGCCATCGCCGTGGAGCTCTGTTGTGGGAGACAGTTTTGTACGAGGGGATGTGGCGCGCAGCCGAGGAACTTGCTCTGAACTCAGTCCTCCCTTTGGAGTGGATCTTTGGTCCCTGCCTTAAGGGACATGAAGTCTTTTTTTAAGCAATCCCATGAAGCACATGTATTTGCCATTAAGAGTTAATTGCTTGATTTTGAGATGTATGGAGCCTCTGGGTGCTCAGCATTAGGCCGTAAATGTCCAATACGAGGATACCGCAGAGCTCAAGATAATGACATTAGTTGGGTTTCCTGTAGTGTCTGAGATCTGGATTTCTAAAGGCAGCAGTGCATATCCTTCTGTTTGTGTGTTAGATCTATTCATGCTACTTCAACCGTGAGAAATCCTGGGGAGGGGGAAGAACAACCCCACACCTGAAGCATATATTTTTGCTCTATGCGCATAGCATCTCAGGGCACTTGAAACTTGAATCTATTTTTATGGAGTATTGTGTTATGGGGATTTTTTTCTACCCACCATTTGTTTTGTGGTTCATTTTATATGTATATCATTTGATATTCTGGACTGATTTATTACCTAAAATGATTTTCAAGTGAAAGCCTTGAACTATTCAGTCATGAAAGTATGTCTTAATGAAACTATTTTTTTTCCTTAACAGTGACATAATGTAGTATTAACTAAACTCATTTTTCCTATTTTCTTTTTTAATTGCTTTTGGATTGAGATACTGCAGGGATAAATTTAAAAATGAAACACTTCTTAACTTAGTTGCAGCACACTGACAGATACATATGCTAGCACTGTCATAATGGAAGAGCGGATAAGAGTTGTAGCTCTGTAAAGTGGGTTTCTTGTTTGTGCATAACTGACCATTGCAGGATTAAAAAAAAATCTACTTTGAATCTAAGGTTATGGTTTCTTTCACTTTTTAGAGGCAGATTTTTGGCTCTTTCCTGAACCTGAGAAGTTTTCAGTAAGGGAACAAAAAAACCCTTCCCAACCAGAATGAGCAATTCAAGATTGTCCAAATTAGTTTTTAAATTAGAATATATTCCCATTCAGTCTTTAATTTAATTTTGCTTCTACTCTGCAAGAAAGAAAAAGTCAGTTACCCCAGTCATTTTGGCTGACATGGTTCTTGGCTTTGCTTAAATTATTGATTATAGCAAGGGGAGGGACTTTCTGATGAGAACAGCGCTCTCACTAATAGAAGCCTTTCACTAAATCAATTTCTACCATTGCTGCAGTGCACCTTTAGGGAGTTGAAGGTTAGCAGCCTTAAGAAGAATTTTGTCTTCAAAGAGTGGATCTTTGCCATACGTTTTTCTAAACCTTTTCTTTTCATGCTAATATAGGCAGCTAAGAAGAAAACAGATATATTTACAGGGGCTGATTTGCAGGGTGAGAGGCTGTTCTGGTCCAAAGTTGAGCTGATTAAATCTTTATGTGAGGGATAACTAAAGGCTTGTGGGCTGAAAGTACTGTTTCAAAAGCTTGTTTCCTGAGCAGAATCAGTCGGAAAATACATCAATGTCTTGCGAGCTGGAATCACTTCAGTAGCGAATGCACTGTATGCACACACTGCTCTAATTCCTTTATAGCAATCTCTCTCATTTTTTTACTGGCTTATTAGAAAAGACAGGCATTTATATGATCAACATGTGGTGTTTCTTCTATTATATCTACCAGCAATTGAATAGGGGTGGCTTTTCTTTTCTCCCACCCAAAGCACCGTTTCTTGTTAGACTAATTAAGTAAGCGTCTGTTTAAACATAGCAGTGTATTTTCCCTATTTGATTTGGACACTGATTTGGAAATGCTACACTGAAGGAGAGTATGAAGCTGTTAGGACATACATATAGCAAACTTAGAGGATGCTGGTAGCAGATCAGTACACGTTGAACTGTATGGGAGCATCTAGTAACTGTAAGTAACGCTTTCTTTTCTACTGTACTTTTTCGTAGCTCTATTGGTTGGTAATGTCATTTTAGCTGTGAATATCAAATACAATTGTTTTATCTGTTAATAACGGTTTTGCTCAGTTGAAGATTAGCTGGTAGCTGACAAAGCTTGAGCTGGGGAGTAAATACTATATATGTGTATTTCTGTGTGCTCGTCATTTAAATGGTGAACTGGCAAGTGATATTTTAGACTTGTGATCCACAGAGCTTAAAGGTTTTTTACATAGGTTTAAAATCCATTATGAACAGGACTTCTGTTTTCTACTTCCCATGTCACTAATTCCTCTCCTGGGACCTCTTTATTTAATGCAGTCAAGGAAAAAAAAAAAGTCTGTCTAGATAATGTGAGAGTGGTACCCCTAGTCATGCCCTAAAGTTCAAGGTAAAGTGACTTTTGAGATACTGAGTGAGGTTTTGGGGGTCAGAAATATGAGGCATTTCATTGGCAGTATTCGATCACTACCTGTCAAAGAATGTTGATGAACATCTTGGAATTTTTTTCTGTGCATTTTTAATGAACAAAACAGCAGCTTTGCAACTCCTAAATCAATCAGCATGACTAGAACAGAGAACAAACTTTTGTCAGAAAGCTAATGCACACAGAACCTGACTATAAGCAACTTTTTGTCTTCGTTTGTGGAACTGAAATTAAATAGTGTAATTGCACTTACTCCTTCCAAAAGCAAACTAGTAATAAGGGATAGTGCTCTCATTGGGTTTTTGTAAAATTATTTGAAATTTTGTAGAACAATTTCTTCTTTTGCAAGCACGTTCTGTCATGTTCTGCCACAGCAGACTTTCAAGATAAGACTTGGTGTTGAACACAAACTACTTCATTTTCTTCAGCACTTAACTAAACCAGAATAATTACTTTCCCTTTTTTATCCTTGGTGTCTGTCAGCAGATTGGCTAAGGAACTTTGTAGTCTCCTGACTATTTAAATTTCCCTTGGTTAATTGTGCTCAAACATAACCAACACTTTTTGACAAAGAGATCAGAAGAGTAGAAAGAAAATGTAAGAAAAATAGAGATTTTAGGGCTAAGCTTCCACTGGGAGAGAATAGGAAGTTTGGGGGGTTTTCCTGTGGGATTGTGTTTTCTGCTAAAATGCGTGTGTTGGGCTTTGTAAAATTATATTCAGGATACCTATAGGAAATAAGTCCCTTATGCAACTATCAAAAGGAATGCATAATTATTAATAGAAAACCTTTTTTCTACAGGTCTCTTGTTTTCATATCATATGTGGAATCTCACTTTTGCGACTATACTCCTGATTGCTGTACTTTAAATATACCAAGAGTAGCTTTTTATGGAAAGTTCCTCTTTTAGATTACTTCTTGAGGAGATTGCAGTTTCTTAAAAATGCTTTTTAGGGAGTCAAGAGACATGCAATTACCCATTCTTTCTTCCTGTCAGTGACTTCTGTCCACATCCACTTTATTATTTCTAATTTTAAGGACCTGATTCAGAAAGTAGCAGTCCAGAGTGCTTGGCACTTCTCAGAGGAAGCCTGCCTTTTGAGGATGCTCAGGTGTCTCTAACTTGAGAGTTATTCTTAATCTGTGACAAGTTTCACAAGTAACAGCACAACATAGATTGATGAGCTTCAACTTGGAAGGAATAGTGGTTTCCCTCGGATGATACCAAGTGATGGATTACCTCTAACATCTCTCTGCCAGGAAAAGGAAAAGGAGATAGGTAGAGATGCCATATACATGTTTGACCAGCATGTTAGATTTACTGCTTCCAAAATCTTTTAGTGTCAGAATAATACTTATTTGACAGTGTATATATATATATATATATAAAAAAAAAAAATTACCTCTGATTTCAAAGTTGTGCTCCCTGCAGACCACACTTAAAATACACTGGTAATAGTAATTGCTGGTTGTATTTTTTTAACCTCTCTTTTTGTGTATTCAGTTATACAGCAGAATCTTTACTGAAGGAAGATGCCTAGTGTTTGCAAAGCAGATCTGTTATGTTTTCCTTAGCTAGACTGCCACCTCTGTAGGCAGGGCAAACGTACAGTCTGACTGCCCTGTAGGCAGAAATGCTCTTCAGAAGGGGAGGGGAGCGACTTTTCAAAGCTTGCTCTTTTCAGTATTAACATATTTATTTTGCATCCTTTCTTTGGTTACTAAAGTATGCTTACAGATACCATGCATTTATAAAGGCTACTTGTTAGTACCAATGAATAAGAATAAATGTTTCAATTTCCATGAAGAAACCAATCAAAAACAAAATGAAAACCAGAACTGTAGGCTTTTTCTTGAGTCAAGTACACCTTGCCCCTCAATAGTAGTTTAAAAATAATGTCTCTTGAAAAACAAGAATCAATTTTAGGTCATTATTTGTCTTTTGGGGTTTAGATTTGATTCTAATTGTATTTTTTCAGCTTTTTTTTTGGCAGACATGGGGGTTCAGCACTTGTGAGGATTCTCTGGGTTTTGGTGAGATTTTTATTTTTTAAGAGCAAGCTGAGATTTTCACATGATTCCGGTAGTTGAGGCTTTAAAAGAGACCAAATATCACAAGAGGCAAAGAGATAAAATTGTAAAAAAAAAATGCTGAAACTAAAAATTCACTGGAGTAACTTTTCTCTTTATGGTAATTTATTGTTTTAAAAGTAATCATTTTGAAAGAAGTGAGCCTTGCAGTTTTAATTCTGCAGTGATGAACAGACTTAATAGCTTATTTGGTAAGGCACTAAGGATCTTTAGTGGGACATACATTGTTATTTTATGACTTGCTCAGGGGCACGGTGGTGGTCAAAGTTTAGGAGAGAGAGAAAACTCTTTCTACTTTCTCCTTCTGACAAAACTGTCACAAAAGGGTCAGTTTACAGACCACCAGACCAGGTTATTTTGACCTAGCTATTTTTCTTTTGGTTTATCACTTTACGGATGCTACGTCAGGGTTGTATGTTGTGCTGCTGCAGTGTTATCTGGGCTAATTCTGTTTTCCGAAGGTGGCAGGATTCACTAAGAATTCATTATCAGGCAGAAATAGTGAATTTCTAACTAGCATCTTGCACCCAATATGTGGCTGGCATCTCTCCTTTCCATTTCTTAATTTTTCTGGAATGTAAATGATATAAGAGAAGCATGACTGTAAACATTTAGTGACATAGGAGCTCTTTTGAACTGTAATGATTGACATACCTAAAACCTGTAGTTTAAGCGGAGTTGATGACATTAAATACAGTAACATAAAGGAAAATATTGTGGTTAACCTCCCCCAGCCCCTGACTAATGTCTACACATACCTCACCAATTTTGCATCAGAAAAAAAAAAGGAAGAGCAGAGTGCTGTACGGTAATCACAGAATAAGGCCTGCTCTTAGTGACTTGATATTTCTAAATTGTTCTCTTTTCCTTATTCATCAAGATATGTAAGCCAGATAAACATATTCACATGTGAACAAATTTTCATCATTTAGATGCTCTATACAGTTTAGTGTAAAAGTAATAACATCTTCCTTTTAAATGTATGTTTATATAAAATTGAAGCTGGAAAATGTATAGGGATAATATGTTGAGTTCCATGACTCCTTCATTGCTGCTGTCATATCAGGTGATTGTGTATCTCAGGGTAGGAAATTGCCTACCTCGGTACTTCAGAGAACAAATTTATTATGGGTTTTCCTTCTGCAAATACATCCCTTAGAGGAAGCTTAGGTATATCCGTTAGCGGATTCTCATATCAGACATGGCTTTTAATCTAACCCAGTATATCTTTTTATTATTTTTACTGAAGCCTTTCAATACTGTTATTTGGTCCACTGTTTCTAATGCAAACAGTATACTGAATAGAAATTAGAGCTCACTTTTACAAGAGTTACAGAGGGTACTATTCCATTTTTTACATCACGGGGTAGTAGACAAACATGTAAGAATGGCCGTATCCAGCAGACTGTAGGTTCATATAGTTCTTTATGGGTTGCCTCTGGCAGCTGTTACTGGCAGAAACTTATTGGGGGAATCAAAACAAAAACCAGAGCTAGGGTACAGGGATCCTCCCCCTGCCGTATCTTTTTCACTTTCAGCAATTGGGAGTTTTAGAACTGGTATGTCATTCTTGTTATCTGCTTTGATTGCTCTTGGTGGACTTTTCTAACTTGAATTTATTTAATTGTTTTTGGTCTCATTTGTATTTCTGGCATCCACAACATCCTGTGGCAATGAGTTGCACAATTTAATTTTGCGTTGTATGAAAAAGTACTTCCTTTTGTTATAAAATTGCTCCCTGATAATTTCATTAGGTGCCACTTCCTCTCCTGTGATAGGAAGCAGTAAGTACCAGTGAACAACCATTTCCTTCGCCTTCTTCACACCATTCTTGATTTTACAGATTTCTGTGAGATCCTTCCACCCTCCCCCTATCATTTATTTCCAAGCTGAAGAGTCTCACTACGCTCAATCTTTCCATCTGCAGAAGCTGTTTCCTGTTTGTGACTGTCCTTGTTATGTCTCTTTGTATCTTTTCTAGTTCTGCTATGTCCATTTTTATAAAAGGGCATGTGGAAGTGCTTGTAGTAGTCCCATGATATTTTCAGCATACATTTAAACAGTTGGCAAAATGACTTTAGTCTTGATCTTACTTCCTAACATCCAACTTTTTTAACTGCCAGTGAGTAGCAAGCTGTTACTTTCAAAGAACTTCTTAGTGACCTTCATCTTTCCAGAGTGGCAAAAGTGAGCATGTAAGTAGTAGAATAGAAAAGCAGAACTTAAAAAAAAAAAAAAAAAACAGGACATGGTCCTATTTGCAGTCTTCTGTTTTTTCCAGAGCAAAAAAGGTAAATATAAATCCAGAAAGAGAAGTCTTCTCATCCTGCTTCCCAAGACTGCCTGCAGCCCTTTGGCATGTCCACAAATTGCAAAATTTTCACCAAATATTAGATATTTTTTTCAGCTGGGGAGGGGCCACACTACTACTCGTACATCTGTTGATATTTTAATGTTTGTTACAACCTGTGGTGACAATCAGCCATGTCTTTTCCACAGTGCTAACAGATCTCAATGGCTTGTGGTACACCATATGCTGGAGATCTTTTGTGTGTTGTTTTTACTGTACATCTGCACATTTACATTCTTAAGAAGCAGATGTTTATTTTGAGAGAGATTCTAGCTTAGGTTTCACAATAAAGGAAACTTTTGGAGTCATTACATTCCGCATGTATGTAGCTTAAAGGAGAGTTTGTCCTCAGGTTTTCAAAGTAAGAGTAGCTATTTTGCTAATATACTTTGCATCAAGCAAGACCTCAGGAGGTGAGAACTGCAGGTGAAACTCTGCTGTGATTCTGCAGAACTGCTGTGAATTCTGTTTAGCCCTCGACGCAGAGGCACTCTCATCCCTCCCTTTTTGTCTTTTCAAATTCTAGTTCAGCATAAGACTGCAGCTGATGTGCGTTAGGTTTGATTCTGGCCACTGTTTACTAAGTTAGACTTGTTAGGATAATCTGTGACACAGTTATTTTTCTGATTTTTTTTTCTTTTAATTCTTTTAGTGGTTGGTTATGTACAAGATATCAGTTCTGTCTCCTTAAATCTAGATTTTTGCACCTGGCTTCAGTTATGTGTGTAAATGCATCCCTATGAAAAGCAAATACAAAATTCTAGTGCTGGAATGCCACAAAGTACATATGAAAATGAAAATAATGGATTTGTCCCGTGCTGGATGGATGCTTTCAAAGACGTTTTATATCTCTGAGTTTGCTTAATAATGCCAAAAGATACCTGGATGCTATGAGTAAAAATTTAATAGAAGGTTTATACCAGTGTAGTGATGTTAAATACTTGAAAATAAACTGCGGGGCTGCAGGAGTGCTGTGCTGTGTCGGTGTTCTTCCCACTCCACCCGTCCCACCACCACCAGCTCTTCTGCAACTCCCATCCGTCCGAGCACGCTGTTCATAAAGCCTTGCAGTTGTACAATGCTGTACATTGCATTTCTTACATGTTTTCTGCACACTGCATAACAGAAGACTTAGTTCAACTGAAACAGGATTCCTTTTGAAGAGTCTAGAGTAGAAAAAAAAAAGGGTCTCAAAGCTCGAAGCCCAGGAGTAGAGCTGAATTTACGTTTTGGAAGGCCTCAGAGCAGCCTTAGCTGTGTGATGTGCCCAAGCTTTTCCCTTAGCATTTTTCTTTCTTTGCAGGTAAACTGTAGGCCCTGAGTGCCAATGCACTGCTTCCTTTGCTTGTGCAATATTTCATGTTTGTATGCCCCTAATATAAGAGAGATGATTTCTGCCACAATAACTTCTGCTCTCTTCTCTTCAGTACTCTAGCAACATGAAATAAATTTGGAGATAGGGAAACCTTAGGACTCTGGCTTCTGTACTGAACAAAAGGAGCCCGCAGTTCTCCAATGCACATTTGACTATGGCCTTAAAATGGCAAAGCAATCCATTATACAGATGGTTAAAAGTAACATTTTGGCTTTTATTGGTAACACTAAACTGACCCAATAGGATAGGATGTGGTAGGAATGTTTTTTGTAGTATGAGTATGAGGACTGACAACTAAGAGCAGCCCTTGGCGTGGAGTAGAAGGGGTTTCTGGTGCGTGAACCCACCACGGAACAAGGACGGTGGCTGAGCTTTTGCCTGTGCACCCTGCGCATGTGCTTGGCACTGGGGCAGGGGGAGTCTGCGCTTAGATGCCCAGAAGGATGCGGAGTCTGGGCATGACTTTGGGCAAGTTCTTTAACGCATCTCAAACACCCTGCCTCTGCCATGCTTTGTTTAAAATAGGTTTCATGCACTTTTACCTCGCAAGGTGGTTGTGAGGATAAATTCATTGTTCTGATTGCATTCTGGAACAACTGCCCCACTATACATGAAGCAGTGTTATCTGCATAAACTGAGGGAATACAGACATCTTGTCTAAAATATAAAATGGCTGCTCTTGCAAGTTTTACTATTCTCTAAGCAAAACATTTAATTTCAGAGTAACTCAGTTGTAATTCAGTTTTATGTTCTACTTTCACTGAATTATTAAATTCTGTAAAAGAGGTTTTTCTAATGCATTTACACACTACTGTAAATGAAGCTGTCAAAGAAAAGCAATTTTAGTTTAGCCATCATTTGAATTGTATGTCTGAATCACTCTCCACTGACCAACTTCACTGCTTTTAATTAGCTGCCAATCATAAGCACAAAACCCACTAATGAGAATTCCTTTGAAACTTCAGACTGTGTCAATAATATACTTATGCAATATATTCTCCAGAGAAATACAATCCTTCCTCTGTTTCTCTATATTGTTCTCTCCTGAAGTCAGAAAGCTTCATAGTATTTTACATTAGCAAAATTATAGTTTGCTCAATACCTCACTTTTAATGCAAATTCTATTTTCTGCAGTTCATATTCTAAAGGGAAAATAAAATACTGACTGCTAACTGGATTCTGTCTTCCGTGCTCTATCTTTCTGTCTCTATGTTACAGATAAAAAAGAGATTCACTGTCACAAAATTTTTAGCTACTGAGGCTCTTTCTGTTCCTCAGTGGAAACTGTGGAGCCCAAGCTTGCTGCCATTCTTCAATACCAGGATTTGGTGGCAAATGTGTCATAGTGAAGTAAGAGAATAAGATCTATCCTTCGTGGTGTGTGTCAAATTTAAGTAATGCTAGCAACTAGCTCAAGGTCTAAGGGGCCCTGCTGGTGTCTACAGCTAGTCCAGTAAAGCGTAGTGTTATAGGTCAGGAGATACTGAACTCTTTAATGTTTGATCCTAACATGTCAGAGTCTTACTTGAAAATTAAGCATGATGATGCAGCAGGTCCTGTTTGGAAAACTGAGGCTGTGTAGGTGACTGAAGAGCTATAGGCCATATGTTGGCAGTGGCGGCTTGGAAGTCCCGAGTCCGCTGGCTGCAGAAGGGGATGGCAGCTGCGTAGCAGAGCTCCTCCTTGCATAGCCTTTTCTTCAGCTCTGCAGCATTTTGCATCTTGAAGTCAGATGGACATCTGTGTTTAACTGCTTTTGGTGTCAGTATTTATACAATCTTACTGTTTTGTTTGCTTAGTCTGGATTATATTTGTTCAGTGCCCAATCATTACTGCTCTCTTCTGTGAATGGTTTGACACTAATGTATTGATTCGTACTGATGAGACAGGAGAATCAGGCCCTGTATTTCAGTAGAGTAGGGCTGCTTTTCCCTAGGTTTACTGCCAAATTTGGCTGTTGCTGAAACAGATGAATTTTCTGGGAGTAAGGCTGAGGGCATGAGAGGTTTAAATGTAGGAGGGCTGGACTCAGTGCATACACAAATGGATTTTCATGTGCATATCAGGTCTGTTGTGTAGTGTGCCTGCTGGTGCTACAGTGCATATGCAGGAATTGCTGTGCGAGTCCATCAGTCCCTTGTTCCGAGATGGCTGTTTAATTTTTCTTCTTCACACCAGTCAAAAGGCACCCTTCTAAAACAATACAAAGTAGTTAAATAGGGTATGAATCCAGAATACAGTATCACAGTCTGCGGAGTCCTGCTTCCATGGGGAAAGGCATGGGAAGAAGAGATGTCACATGAAAAAATGCAAAAGTAGATGCAAACTGCTGCTGGATTATTTTATTCCTGAAAGCCAACTCACAAAAACACTTCTACTGATGTGTAGAGGAATTGTGCTGATGAGGAGCAAAGATGTTGCTTTGGATAAATTATTTGTTGCTTAGAGTTCTCTGTGGTGTGAGAGTCCCGTAAGGTGCAACACGATGTGCCGTCAGAGTGCACTGAGAGCAAGTTAGAGGGACGTCTGCCCCGTATTTGACTACTGCCTTTTTTAAGGAAAAACTTTTGCCACCTAGTGGAAAGAATAAAGAACTAGCATTTCAAATAAGCAAGAAAACCATTAATACTGGTTGTATATGAAGTGTATGTATAAGCAGGGGTAACTCACTACAGCAGTCGCAAATGATTCTAAGTGTGGAAACTAGAGGAGAAGCAGAAATCTTCCAAAGTAGTGATACATTTTATTCACATAATATTTAAGGCTGTGTATCCTGTTAAAGCACGTAAGCACAAAGTTGGTGGGACTACTCACACACTAATATTTCAGGCATTTGCGTTTTTTCCCTACTTTTTGTACAAAGGCACCTTATCACAAGACCCAACACTCCATAAAACCGAAAGGTCAAAGTATTCTTTGCAGGTAATTATTCTGAAAACAGTGCTCCTTGCTCAAAGATAACAGATATGCCTTGGTTTTCCTTGATTGATTTTTTGGGGTTCTTTTGAAGGTGAGAGGAAAAGGAGAGCGGAAGACTGACATTAAATCATAGCAGGGCATTCATTTCTGTCCTGCTCTCTCTAACTTGGGGCTCCTTTTTGTTCCACTGCTGAGGATACCTGCCTGCTCCTGCCTTGAATCCTGGGCTTGGCCAGCATGCTTTGAACACCTTTTAGTTGCTGAACTCTTCTAATGATCATAAATCCCCAATATCGATCTCTTGTCACACTTCAGAGTTTTTGCCTGAGCTGTAGGATGTGCTCCCACTGCAGCACCTTTAAATAGTGATTCATGGACCTTCGTCCCAGCTGAGATGCCTCCTCCATGTCCCTCCTTTATTGTTGCTCTGGAGGCATGGTGCTGCGTGGCCATCGCTCCTCCAGGCTAGTCAGCCGGCCCTCCTTCAGGAGGCTCCTTCCCAGAGTGTTGCTTCTGCCCTCCGTAGCATGGGCCACGTCAACCCGGGCTAGCCAGCAGTGTGTTTCACCTCTGAGCCTAGCTTCTTTCCTTTCCCAAACTCTGCTTGTTCCGTGACTGGATATTTTTGGTTAGCAAACAGGCTACTTCTCCTTTTGTTACCTATTTTTGGCCCATTTTCCTGAAAAGAATACATGGACATTTTCCCTCGTGCTTTGCTATCTTTCTGCAGTACTCTTCCTTGCTGCTGTGATTATGGACAACTCTAGCAGATACAAGCTGTAGCGCTGGCTTTTCCCGGCTTTCTGTCTGGTCCTCAGGACCCCCCTGCAGAGAGTCCCAAAATTCTCCTACCTAAGCAGGACTTGCAGTACTGTTGTGGATCCTCTGCTGGCCTGACTCTTCCAGAGCTGTCAGCAACAGTGAATTCAAGGACTGAGAAGTTTTCTTGACCAAAATTTTTGCTTTATCTTGCAAGCTGGAACAGAGAAGAGTATAGGGGAATAACGGTCTGTACGCATATTATCATCACTAGCAGCTTGCTCTCTTGGCAGCGACTGTAGGTGGGGCTTTCTGTTGTCCCCTGATTTCATAGGTTCCTGTGTGTGAGAACTGTTTCTAATTAGAAATTCCCTAAACCTCTCTCCCTTCCTCTCTGGAAAGCATAATTTTTCTCTCCTGAAGTCATTTGCCCTACGTTCTCCTCTGTTATTGTGCTAGTGTTTTGGTCCTTATGTCAACAACTTGCTCTTAGGTGGTTGAAAGGGAGAAGTCAGGATATTGAAAGAAGTGGGTTTAGTGTTTTTCCTGAATGTTCACAATGTGAATGTTCTGCTTTCATCTCTCCTCCTTAAGATTCATCATCTCTGGTTGAATGCCTTGTATGCCTGTAGTAACTCATAGCTTATACAGTAATGAAGACCATATCACATTAAAAACTTAGTACTGGCCACTCATCGCAAGCTTCTTTGAGATTTTTAAGAAGCCAGTCTTTTCTGATTATGGTTTGTATTACATGTGGTTAAAATTGTAACTGATTTTGGCAGAGGCTGTGCCCAGTGCTGTTTATCCCTGTGAATTCCACATTTCAGCACTTTTTCCTGGAACCTGTTTGCGACTCTTTCCCTCCTGAGCTCCCAACACGCGTGCGACCAGTTCAGCAATTCGTCAAGGAGAATGACGGGGTTGTCATGACAACCAGTTGCATACTGTGAGGAAAGATTGTGCCAAATGACCAGCTTCTGGCTGTTTATCACTCTTCATTGAGTAATGTTCCCCAAATTAGACAGGCTTGTCTGATTTATAATTATTCATCCTACTGGCTTGCATTTTTGCTGCCTTTATTTCTGAGATAGCATTCATGCTTCTTGCTGTGATGCTCAGGAGAGGCTACCGGCTGACCATCCTTATTGTGATTTATGAGGGTAGGTGGTACTGCCAATTATGCTGTAGTGCATGCAAAGTGAGGGGAAAATTTGTCTTCTGGCTGTTTTTTGGTTAAACCTGAGCAACTTGAACTTGTACATTGAGCCAACTACCAGAAATAAATGGGATAAAAGCATTCAGGATCAGTGTTCTTTGTATTGTGTAGTTTAATGGAATTTGTTTCTTTACTTTTGTTTGTTTTCTTCCCTCATTAGTTTAACATGTCTTCTCTTCCCATTCAAAGTCTATCTTTATCTTCAGTTTGCATATGGCAGGGTGGAGGAAATACACTCTTTTAGGGTCAAATACTGGCTCTGCTGAAATCAGTGATATTTTCCCAAGAAGATTAGGTTTTTGTGGTTTTCTTTTCCTTTGGTTTTATTTTTCTTTAGGCCCAGAAGACAGAAGAAAAATATTTTTATTTCAAGATTTTGAAAGTTCAGAAGAGGAAAAAACACTTCCCCCCCCACTCTTTTCGTTCTCTAATAAAACCTTTTTATATCCTCCCGTCTTCACGGTTCCTTTCTTGTGCTTCCCCGTGTGTGCCCAGAAGAGGAGCATGTGTAACACGCACATGCCATCGTGTGCCAGTCCTTTCCTTATGCTTTCATCCCGGCGATGAAGGAAGCCATCAATTTTTAAGCTAGTGGTTTCCCATTGCTGCCAGAGCACTAGGACAACATATTGTTGGATCCTGTCGCCATCCCATTTTTTGCAGTCTTTGACACAGGAAACCTTGATGCAAATTTCTTTACTTTGTAAAGAAAACTTTTTTTTGGTTTGAATTCCTTCGTTTATAGAGTATATCCACCCACTGCTGGAATGTGAACAGTTGCCTCATGAAATCATAGTGTCAGGCCTCCAATGATAACAACTCTGAATTATCCTTAAGCTCAAGCCAATATTGGATCTGCAGTGGAGAAATGGGCAGGCAAGAGGCTTAGAAATGGATTATAGGATTCCTACTGGCCAGACTACTTTTCCAGAATAGGAAAATGCTGAACATGGTGCCTTGTGGACCATTGTCCTCCCAACCTGGACACTGAACGCTCCTTTTCTTTTCCACAGTGAAAAGTTGATTATAATAAAACAGTCCTAAAAATTAAGAGTACTAAAATGGCAGTACCCAGTTTGAGGAAGGAGAAATGTGAGATCTGTCATCCATATCTCTGTACAGTATGTGCATTTTGTTATTTCCTAGCCTATTTAGATAATGTAGGTAAAATGCTTGCAAATATTGTCGAGTCTTGCAGGCAAATGATCTCACTTTGTCATTCTGCTAACATGCAGTGAAAGTCTTGCTGCTCTTCTGCAGTCTTCCAAAAAAGTGCTTTTTAACTGTGAAGTAACCTAGTAACAATTGTGCTGTGATATGATATGTAATCTTACTATGCACCTCACAGTTTCAGAATTTCCAGCAGTCTGATGGTTCTGTGCAGCAGTTTTACAGTGTCTGTTTTGGAGTCCATGTACGCTGCCAACCTTGAACCCTTTAGGACTGCAGTTGCTCCTCCTTATAAGAATATTCTTCTGGGCAGTAGTTTAGTGCCCTAGCCATGCTGGTCGAAAGGCAAAAGTAAGGTGGGATTTGTTTTCACCTGAAGAAGAGCTGTGCACCCAAAAAACGTGTCTGTTCTTCCAAGCACATCTCTCAGTGTAATACAAGTTTATGGTATTAGACTTGTTGCCTTGCCTGGATATATTTCATTCAGGAAATAGATTTGCTTTAACTGTAGTGAATCACATTTAGGACTCTGGCTCCTCCATGCACAGGGACCTAAGCAAGCAGAGAGGCACTGTCCCATCTCCTTCCCCAGCACCTTGTTCATCATCGCCACCAAGTTTTCTTTGAAGTGGAGTTAACTCCTAGCTGCTGCTTTTATCCATTTTTGTTTAGTTTATCTAGAGGAAAGCAGAAGGGTTGTTCATTACAGTCTATTTTAAATTCATTTTTTTGTTCACATACAGTTTGATTGCTGTTGCATTTTCCCTTGAGTCATCAATTATCAGCTTTTCTTTCTATCACATAATGTGATTGTTTTCTTCAAGACCTAAGTAACATGTAAATATGCTAGTATTCTTCCACCATCTTACCTCCTGAAAGGGAAGGGACTGGATTATGCTCCTTCTAGGTACAAGTGTTGACGTTTATTATCAAAATGATAAGATATATTTCTAGTCTTCATCAAGAAGATACCTTGATTTATTTACTTCAGCACAAGCACGATGTCATGCATTTGGATTTTAGTATGGGACTGGTCATAAATCAACTTATGATTGGTGTCATCAATCAGTTTGTGGCAGTGGATTATTAGTCTTGTTTTATGCTGATAAATCCAGACTTATTCTGCCACAGACAATGAAGATCCTGGATTATTAGATAACAAAATTTTGTCCATAGAGAATCAAGCACCTTAATAATATTTTTCCTTTCCACCTTCATTACAGCACAAGGTCATCCCTGATGGAACATTTTACTTCAGCATAGTTCTTTGTAAAAGAAGATAAGTAATTATTGTCTCGAAACTTTCACGTATCTTACTCCTTCCTGACTTATAGTATATTGTGCTGTGCCTTTGCATTCCTCTTCTAGAAGGTGTCTCCAGAGCTCCTGTCATTTTCGTATTTGTTTCTAAAGGGCTGCCTTTGGTCTTCAGTGGAAGTGATTTTGAGCTCTCCTACAGAAGAAAGCCTGAACCACTCAAAAGCTTCTTTTGCTTCATGGCAGTTAGTCTCTCTATGAAATATCAACAAATTATATCAAGCTTTTTCTGAGACTGGTGCCGATGCAGTCCTGAATGGTAGCTGGAAAACTGCAGTGTGTTTAGATATACTACGTCATATTTGCATGTGTTGTGGTGCCACCAGTATGCCTTTTACTTTGTGATTGTTGACCTTGCCTTACAAGGGATGACTGTGATGAGGGAACAGTTCGTGACATTGCAAAATAATGGAAAAATAAATGGCTTTCATTTACTGCACAAATTTGCTGTGAAAGATACTGCTGCCTGCTGTAATTTTTTTCTGTTTAATTGAACAGGGGCTAAAGAATGATTCATGAGGTCAGCAATTTGATTACTATCCTTTCCCCCCGAAATAACAATAAAATAAGCGATGAAAGTACTAGTTTTGCAGAAGAACTTGGTCACCAATTGCATATGCTCTTCAGTGAATTATTTATGTTGTTTGTTGCATCTCTTTTCAATACCTCTATCCTATCTTTTACTTCAGAATACAAACCATGTTCACAAAGGTCTCTCCTCGACAAAATTATTAGTTAAATATGGCTGTGTTTGTGTCTTTGAAGAGGTACGTGTCTGTCACTAGTTGTTTCAAAAGAGTGAAATAAATTTCTTTTGTGTAACAGGTTTATTTTTACAATATTTTTGTAGTTTTAACTGCACTCCTCAGTTATAGTGATAACAAAACGAAGGCTTTATGAGTTTTTTCCATTACAGGCTCCCTGCTTCAGCCATTCAGACAGAAATCAGACACAAATATTTGTTTCTGGGTGAAACTTGACCAGATGATTTCAGCAGGAGAGCAAGTCTTTTCAAACTGTTTTAGTGCTTTGTATGTTTAGGAATAATGGAAACAGGGATTTATCCTTTAAAAAAAAATCTTTCTCTGGTACTTTTCTAAAGCCTGTTGGCTTTTTGTCATTTTGTTCTTTCTATTTGTTTTAATTTTTAAAGAGAAATGACTAATATGAATTCCCCATTTTATTTTAAAATGAAATGGTGAGGCGTTTCAGATACTACCCTCATCTTGGGCTCCACTTCTGATTATTTCATTTTTATCATCGTTTTTCCATTCCTTTAGAAATGTTTCTGTAATTGCTGCATTGCTAAATCCCTGAACAAATGAAATGGAGACTATATGAAGGAATGAACCATGCGGATTCCTTTCTCCGAATTCTGCAGAGTCTAGTGCTGAAGGTTTTCAGGGGAGCAGCTCTGTGTCCCTTTGTGGTGGACCCCTCAGTAAGAGACTACAGTGCCAATTCTAGGGAAAGTTTAGGTAGAGGGTTTCCAGATGTTGGTTTCCAGAGGGACTTGCCGGGTCCTAGCTGCTGGAAAGCAATGGAAGCAGGAAAGCCCAATGAAGCCCATCTTTGTGTCTTTCAGTTTTCCTCAGATGAAGTTAAGTTCTTGTCTTAAATCTTATCTTTCATATTTTTATGTAATCTTCCATTTCAGTCCTCAAAATCTTCTGCCACTTCTCTTTTACTGTCCTGATTTTATGCCAGAATTGTACCATGCTTCTTCCATAACAGTATCGCCGTGGATAGCAGGTTTGGTTAGCTTCCCCTGTATGGATATGGCTTTAATCATCTTGTCTTTTCTGAGGCAAAACTCCAATTGAAAAATTTCAGTCCTCTCTCTCTCTGTGACCTGTCCTTTCAAATGAATCTGCCTGCAGAAGATCAGCTGTGAATTTCTAACAATATTGACCTTTAAGTTGGCAGAGCTGAGTTTTAGAAGATGAACGGTGACAGTCCACACTTACCACAGGCAGATTTCCAGGTAGCGGATTGCTGACAAGTAGCTGGCCTGTGTGTCCAGGTCAATGGGCCGGCCTTGCTTGTGACGGCACTTGTGCATCCCAAATTCAGACAGGGATATAAGGGGAGGGGTGAAGGATCAGCCAACAGGCTGCCCATGCTTGGCTGTGCCTGGGATGCTTTCCCCACTCCTGCAATTAGAGCTGACATTGGGCTTCATCTCCAAGTCCCTGTAGTCAGTGGAGTCACCCTATTCAATAAGTTCTTTCTCTGTAAAAAGAAGAGGCTTTCAAAGGTCTGTAGTGCTGTGTGAACCTGCATGACTTAAAGACTAGGTTTTCAACTGTGAAGATGCAATTTGTTCCTTTGCAGAGAGCTGAAACAGGTACTTTTCAGGAGTGTCTTTCCACTGATAAGGATTTGAATCTTTCTTGCTGTAGGAGGACAAGTTATACAGATAATATAAAGTCAAACTCATTAAAGAAACCTGGTGTGTGCTTTTTCATACTGTTAAGCTACAGTGGCTCTCTTTCATTCTATTTTGGAATTGGTTTTCTTATTCTTGTTGCTTTATGCATTTTATGCAAGAAACCTCTTACAGTGTAGCCTTTCAGGAGATCATGGCTTACTGTAATATAATGCATGGTAAATAAACCAATCCCAATAAAAAGGGGTACATGCTTTTTTGAATTGTCCTCTAAATTTCTGTAGTAAGCCATGCTTTCCATATTACCAGAACCGTCTTTTTAAAACCAGAAGCTTTATGAGCAATTATGTAGCCCTGTTCCTTTGAGCATCTCTGTACTTTTGGCTCCTAATCATGATAAGCATGCTTCTGTTAAACAGAAATTTTCAGTTACTGGTTTCACTAAGAGTGTTTCTAGGGTTTTTATTTGACCACATTGCCTTTCATGGCCTCATGTCTGCCATTTGGGAGGCCTGTTTGTACCCTAAGTCATTGGGATTTAAAACAGTTCTGTATCAGCCGTCTACAGTTATGCTTTTGTCAAGTCAAAGCCAGAACCTTTCATCAACAAATCTTTGAAGAAGAGTGTGGAAAAGGCCAGGTAGAACCTCCTGGGGATGTCTGAGAGGGAATCAGAAAAAAGTTCCCGACTGCCCCAGATCCTCTAATACTGAGAAAGCATTCAGGGCTCAGTCATCTGCAGACAGAAAGCGACCATTTCCATTTAGTATTTCTGCCTCCAAAACCTTTCAGACATAATAATAAGAGTTCTAGGTGTCAGATGAGGAAGTCTAACACGTCCAGTCCTATTGTCTCTTGGGTTAGTTTCAAGCAGGTTGTTTAATGCCATGTCAGCCAATTTGGATTGATTTGCAGATACCTGCTTCCTTTCTCCCCCGTCTTGTGACTGTCACTTTCCCTATTACAAGAAGGTTGGGGTTGAAAAGGCCATTGAATATAACAGGGTATCAGCGTGGTGCCTTCATTTATTTTGTGCTTCCCTCTTCCCCTCCAAATGCTGTCCTGTGAAGGGACCATTCTCGCAGCAGGCTGCGCAACAGAAAGTTGAGTCTTTGACTTACTGTCATGCCATAGGACAGGGTCTTTGGAATTCAGAGAGAAAATTTATTACCCATAATTCCATATTCAAATAAAGAAAAACCATTGGTGTCCTCTAATAGGTCTCTGATACCTCAGCGTGTACATCTATCATGTCAGGTTTTGTATGTTGACTCTTACTTTTATCTTTCTTTTGCTGTATCTCTTGTGATAGTTCATTACCTTTGACTTGCATGATGAACTCTTTCATCTGTTAGAACAGCCAGTGAACTACAGAGGCTTTTCAGGTCATGACAGTAGGAAATCACAGTCTGCTGAAAAGTTATCCCTATCAGCCTGTCAGGTGCTGAGCTGTATTCACAAAAAGGCTGTAGGGGGAACATTTCATTTTTCTCTGGTAGGTTTGCGTAGGTAATTTTTATTCCCTTAGTTGGCTGGTTCAGGGAAGGTCTGAGAGGCTCTGCTCTGGGAACGGCATCTCAGTCTGAGCATGCATGATCTGGCTCTGTCCTGTTAATCACATTCATCTGAGGTCTGAGGTCATACCTCTGCACAAGGAGTACGTGTACACTGGTGACCTGCATCTCCTGTGCAGACTTAAGTCATAGTAGTTTTGCCTAGAAAAGAAAGCTCTCTGAAATTAGACCTGTACTAAATGAAAAGAAATCTGAAGTTTAATTCCCTAGTTTTATCTCAGAGTATATGCGAACATATTCCAGTGCATTTATTTTTGCTAATGGATAAGTTTTCAAGGCAAATTAATATTACTCAGCTGAGTGTTATTTTCCTAATCCTAACTCAGAATGCTCCCAGCTGTTTTACATGATCTGCTTCAAAGTGTTCATTCACACACAAGAGAATTTCTCTTTTCTGACTAAATATTGCAAAAATGTTGTTTTCAGTCTCTGCGTTAACAATTTCCCTTATGCTGTCATCCTTTGTCTTCTTGGACTTGCAGATGTTTTGACCAATATTTCAGTGTGATGCGTAGATATTTGATCTGTGCACATGTCACTTTTTGGTAAGCCTGATGTGGTCAAATTATTGAATGTGTTCTGTTTTTATTTTCATATGATTAAGAAGAGTGCAGCCCTGTTGTTCAGTTAGAAAATGAAATTAGTCAAGGTCAGAAGATGGCTTTAAAATATGTCAGACCTTGGAATCAGAAACAGCACACCTGAATACAGTAGAGGCTAGAACAGGGGAAGTTTAAAGGCAGGTTTTTAGAATTTCTGGAGCAGATTTTGTGAATATTACTGATTTGAGATATTGGACCATGAGTTGTCATCCATGAGACTCATTATTGAATTTAATTGTAATGATATTGTCAAGTTTCTTTTCTGCAGAACTTGCTCATATTAGTCCTGGAGTTGTAAATGAATAACTTAACTGTAAGCGGCTTGGTGGGAGAGATAGTCTCGTACTTGCTAAATAGTATGTAACAGTCAGGTCAAGTTATCATGCCACGTGTGCTTGTGTACATGTGCATAAACACAGATAGCAGAAATGAGAGGGATTCAGAAATGGGTCTCAGAAGTGCTAAAACACCTAGCAAGAGACTTGAGGATAAACTAACAAGAAACTTGTAATTCAGAAAAGAATGAAGAAGAGAGATATAAAACAGGAGATTGAGATGATCTCTTCTTTCTTTTTTCTGTTTTTTTTCTTGATAAATAAAAGATCAGTTTTAAGTAACTGGCCTCAGTATCTTCCGTAAATTTAATAGGAGTCAAAATAACGAACTAGACTGTCAGCTGCCTAACAGTTTCTTAAACAACTTCCAGTGCTTCTGATGGGGTTGACTTCTTCCCCATAAGCATGGTTGTTCTTTTATCCTCCGCTGTGGGTGCTTTGAGCACTGTCTTTGACAGTTAGGAGCAAGGTATTAGACTAGATGAACAACTGCTCATTCCCTTATTCTTGTATTTGCCCCCACTAGTTCAGTCCGCTGTGCCGGTGTCAGCAGTTGTCATGTCTGCTCAAGAACTGGTGAAACTTCAGTCTGGGAGGTTACTTGTTTTTTTCTGCAGTTTGGCAGTCCTTGGCATGGAGCATAACAGCTGTTTTAACAGCATGTAAAATAATAACACTACTAAAGCAATTTAGTTGGGAAGTTCAGACGAATACTGGCTCCCTTCCCAGCCTCAGGAAAGCCTGTATCCAGCAGAAGGTAGTTGTTGCTGCTGGGACACAGCTGGTTTGCACGGAGCCAATGCCCCCGCCTTTCTAAAAGGCACTGTGTGCTCTCTGCTGGTGACATCCCTTGTATGCATCTATAAACTCATGTAAATCTGGGAATGTCTGTGATTTATCATATGAATTGCTGGCCCCTTCCTAATTTAATAGGAGATTTGTCAGTAGAGTCAGTATTTCATCCCTTTGTTGGTTGATGAGTTGTTGATGAGTTTTGTTTTTTTTCCTAGCACATTGTAAAACCAATTCAAAACAATACATTCTTGCGAGACAATCAGGTTTCTATGTGAAATGATCAGCTCTTTTGTTTGTTCTCATCATTTTAAATAAGCAGTCTTTTATAACTTATAAAAGTAAAGCCAGTGCAGATTGGTTGATTGTTTTAATTTTTTCTGGTTTGATAAGCTGATTTTCATTAGCAGAAATAAATGCTCCATTAGTGTACATTGAGAAGGGAGGGTGCTGTGATGAGGGGGACAGAGCAGGTACACCACAATTCCAATATTTGTTTATATGATGTGTTTTACTGTACTTTAAGCTAAATCTTTGTCTAGTCTTAGAAGAACTAATTTATCTGATGGCCTTAAGTAGCTGCTGTATTAGAATAGCTCCTTGGTAAGTGCAGTATTTTTTTCCTCTCTTTGAAGGCTAAATCAGACCACGTAGGCCTTGTCACCTTACTTTGAGACTCAATAATTCAGTATGTTTTTGTTGTGTTTATTTACACAGGAACAGACCAGCAGCAGTACTAGCTGTGTATCATTTGCATCAGGGCCAGACCCATGGAAAAACTGTATGTTGTTAACAATGTCTCGTTCTCTTTTTTTCTGCTCCCAGCAGATATATGGAGTGATCATTCATTTCAGACAGACCCAGACTTACCACCTGGCTGGAAAAAAATCAATGACATTGCTGGGATCTACTACTGGCACATACCAACAGGAACAACTCAATGGCAACGTCCTGTGTCCATACCAACAGATCTCCAGGGCTCACGGAAGGGATCACTTGGCTCCATTACTCCATCTCCCACTCCAGAAACTGAGGTAAAATATTGTGTCTTCTTACATACTGCATACTGTGAAGAAAATTGAAATAACTTTTTAAAGTTGCAGACTTAACTGTTAGCAAAGTAAGCTTTAGAATATGGGGCATGATGTTATCCCAAAGCATAGCTATCTGCTGATAATATATCGTAAGTATCCACTTTCCATGTGTATTTTCCAGTGGCGGTGAATCATGAAGCATCCTAAACTGTGAATATATAGTATGAAATTAGACATCATATCTTGCATAAATTAGACAACCAGTGTGTGATTATTGTAAAATTATTGAGGTTCTCTAGCATGTGCTGAAGCGTTGCTACTACCTTATACAGGTAGAGGATACATAAAATATTTACACATTAACAGTCTTCTGGCTAGACTCTTTGTAATTACATCTTCTTTCTTTCTGGTTCATTTGGTAGGAGTGTCACACAAAGACATCTCATCTGAGTCTTCACTCAAGATGCCAGTTCCTTTACAGGATAGTTCCTATTAAATAAACATCAAGTATTCTCAAGTGTAAGCCTCCTAACATCCTGCCAGTATAAAATATCTGCACAAGTGTATCACTGCATTGCAGTCAGTCTTTACCTTGAAACAGAAAGAAAGAATGCTCTCTGTCTTCCACATGGACACAAAGAGCAATACGTGGTACAGCCTTTCAAAATAATCCGTTCAGGGACAATCCAGAGGGTTGATTGACGTCATATACATAGAAATATAAAATAAATCCTCAGAAGCATATGCTGCAAACAATGCAGTCGGTTTCTTTTAATATTTTGGGAAGTCTTCTACGGAATGAAATCCTAATACAAAATCAAATTGTTCTGAAATTTCATCCTTTTTCATATTAACTGCTCAGAAAAAGGTCCAAAGTTTTATGATCTTAATGGAAGCTTTGATTTTTGGCTTGGGATCAGCCAATCCTTGATTGTTTTGATGTATTCAGGTATGACATCTGTTCTGTTCTTGATTTCGTTGATTTGTGCACCTAAATAATGTAAACTAAAATTAAGAGATGTTAAGGACATTCAAGTACCTTTATGGTCTTGATCCTGAAACTTTTACCCTGTGTGGGCTTAAACACGTACATTCTTATCCATAATTTTAGAAAGATTACTCAGATGTGCTCATAAATGTTACTCATAAAGTTGTAAACTTCACCACAACATTTTAGTTATGGTTTCCGTCAGTCAAGCTCCTGTGGACTGCACTGTGCACCAAAGACATTGGAAATATTTTTGAGAGAGGTTCATGGAGAACAGCAATTGTTACCATTCAGGTGGAAAAAAAAAAAAATCTAGAAATGCTGAATGTAAAGTGCTGCATGTATTTCCAATATTAATTCCTGTAATGTACATGTGAGGGATATAACTTCACCATTAAATATTTTTCTTACTCCAAAATCTGGAGAACAGGGATTCAGTTAGTAACTTATAGATGCCTTTCACAAGAACACAGAAATCAATATAGATGGTAAACTGCAGAGAGAAAATGTGTATATTCGTTTCAAGTATTTTTCTGCCTCTGTTTAAAATGTCTTTACAGTGAAACATTTCAGACCTGCTGGTAATTTGGCAGATATACCTTTAATCAGTGGTAATTTTTTTGCTTTAAACAGCAAATAGGTTGTGATTATAAACAATGATCATTAATTCTCAGCATCATCATCAAGAACATGAAATGTATGAATGAAGACAACATTGATTTTAATGCAATTGTAGATGCATTCAATAAGACATTTGAGGAGTCATTCTAAAATGCCATACATGTGTGTGTGGAGTAGGCTCATTTAGGTTTTGATGTGATAGAAGTTACAATCCAGTAGAGAGTCTGCTCCAGTGGAGCTTTATGCATATGCAGATCTACTGGCAGTATCAAGACCATATACAGTAGTGTAAAAGATGTCACAGATGATAAATGATCTTCCAATATTTACATTAGTATGCTAATATTATGCAGTTAATTATAATTGCAGATATATACTAAGTAATTTGTCTCTTGGGGGTTTCTGCTTTCATTGGTAAGGTTCTAACATTGTATTATTATTTAAATAATACTGATTTTTGACTCAGTCACCATAAAGATAGCATTGCAATAAAATATCAGAAGACTTACAGTAACAGAGTTCAAAATGAGACTCTGAATTGGACTAAGGACTTTGTACACAGGCAAGTTCTGGAAATGCTACAATGAAAGGGTGTAGCTGAAGTTCTAATGGGAACTGCTAGGAAAAGTCTTTCATTTCTTAAAATAAAAATATTGAGCTTTATTAAGACAGATTTGGAGGAAGAATCCTTTAGGAGTCAGTTGGTTCTGAGCACACTCCCTTTATAGGACAGTAAGAGGCAAGTAAGCGACAGCATGAGATTAAGAGATAGTAGATATGAAATAATTTGTAATCTAGACTTCAACAGTGTGTCAGCTATCATTAGTCTTTGGATTTGCATCTCTCTCCGATCACTACTTACTATTATTAACTCTAGCACCTAATCATCTGCAGGTCACTTACAGGTGACATTGGTTTCTGTCCCTGTTCACTGCACCATAGCCTACCCCAAAAGCTCCCCTTCTCCCGCTGCATAAAGGATTAACCTGGGAGTCTGGGATACTGTCGATCCCACACTTCGCAAAAGATGGGGAATTTGATCTTGAATAGGGATTCCCAAGTGCCTTTATCCAGGCACTACCATTGGCAGCAGCAGTTGTGGACAACTTCCAGCTCAAAATTGGACCGCGTGTGATCTGAGTACTTCTGGTTCACGCGTTGCTGTCTGGAAGTCTTTGCTCCAGGGTAGTCTGGTTTGAAATGGCTGTTTTAGCTCATTCCCGTGTGTCAGAATATGTATTACTTTTTTCCTCTAAAGATTAGAGGATGCATAAGTTTCAGATGGATGACAAAATATAATCTAGGATTGAAGCCTGGCATGGGCAGCATTTCATGTCTGTCCTAATAACACTTCTGTGAGTCCATAGAAGATTTTTATCTTTATCACATTTGTCTGTGAAGCATTATGTGCTGCTCTGGAGATAAGTTTATCTGGGCTGTGTTAGCTTTTGGGGGTTGTCAAATAAACACTTAGAAACACTTCCCTGCCCCCCCCCCCCCGAGTAATGCCTTTTTTACCTTCTGTCTTGTTTTCTTCATTTTTTTCTTTGTGTCCCTGTCTCTTAAATGATGTGACGTACTGAAGCTTTGCTTCGTTTGGTAGAATGTGGCTCACAGCTGAGGGCAGTCCACAAAGAGCAGATAAAGTCAGCCATTTTTATTTTGTTACATACCATGAGTATTTAGTATAAAGAAAAAACTGTTAGGATTGTTGAACAGCGAATCAGAAAAAATCTGGGTAAGGAGAAGTGATACTTTATTGCATACTAGTGGCAAAAAGGGATTAAAAAGGAAAAATGAAAAAATGTTTGTCTTTGGTGTATGCTATAAGGCAGTTTTTTGTTCATAAGATAATCTGTCATTTTCATCAGTAAATTTCAATCCAAAGCAACTATGGCTCGAGCATTGTGTGAAAATTCTGCAAGTTTAACAAAAATGCTAATAGATGCTAAACATGAGAAACCTGGAGCATTCCTTCCCCTCCTCCCCCTCAAAAGCATGAAAATCTGGTTTGGTTTTGTACAGCTGATTAAATTTGACTTAGTTTTAAATGACTCTTTCCTCCCATGTGTTGCTGATTGACCTCCTTTGTGAATCCTTGTGTTTTATAAAGTTCTCTTCCAACCTTTAGAGGAGATTTTGCTGCCTTTTTCCCATTTCATGTGGAGAGAAAAAGCCGTAAGGTTTAATTTTCAGCAGGAGCTTTTGGGGGATTACAGCAGAATGCAGGGATGGTTGTTATCTCTTTTTAAAATCTAACTCATCGCAGGCCTGGATCAACTCTAGTATTTCTTCCGTAGGGTAACCTAGCTACTAGAAGTTATAATTAAAAATGCGGGGCTTAGTAAGAAAAACTAACAGCTACTGATTAGTTCAAAGATGTGTGGGAAGAGCTGCTCATAGGAGTTGTTTTCACAAATAAATCCTCCAGTGGGGGTGTCCTGAGAACACTTTGGAAGTGGGGGACCCACTGTGCAAATGATTGCATTAAGCCGTATTGCTAGGTAGCGTGTTGTCTCGGGGCTGAGCTGGGCTACCTGGAGGAACTCAGCTTGAAAGGGCCCATTGATTACTGGAGCACCTGAGAGCTTAGTGGACCTAGAAGGAAGTGGCTCTGGGTCTCTCAACATGCAGATCTGTCCCACCTGGCTCTGGTTCAGGGCTGCAGGATTTGTGTGCTCACATGGGAAGGAGAGAGGTGAACTCCAACCTTAGCTGTTCCCCCCAGGCTTTACAGAGAACGGATGGACCTCAGGTTGCTGTAGTGCCAAGTGCCCACTTGCTTGTTTCTGCTAGCGACCACCTCAGAAACTTTTGAAGGGAGAGATGGAAAGGGTGGGTGTTTTGTTTGATGGGTATTTGTTTGTTTTTTTCTTTGTTTTGTTCTTAAGAAGGCTGTCAGGCTTTACAAAACTACTTTTTCATCAAGAAGTCTCTCTACACTCCTTCCTAATCCTCCTTCTGTCCACTCTCCTCTTTTTCTCTAGAAGTTATTTATCCTTACCTTGTATATATCCTTGTACGTATCCCTGTATTTCAGTATTTCTAGTTTCAGTAGTGTTAGTCTCTCTTAACAAAAATGCCAATCAAATGGAAGTCCCATTTTCCCCTTAATTGCTGTTTATTGAAGGCTGTAGCAGCTGTGGCCAACATTCATATTCAGATTCATTTTGCTTGCTTTTAAGATCATAGTTAAAGAGTAATCTCATTGTCTGTTCCTAATTTATATTAACTTTCCTTGTTTCAATCATTTGTTTTGGTAAGTAACTGTAGAGGCATGTCTTTTCTCTCTCTCCCCTCTCCTCCGAATGCCATGGTACAGTGGAGTAATTAGTTGAAGTTTGAGGTGATCTGTTCCCTAACCCATCCTGTAAATATCAATGCTAACAACAGTGTCTTGTGTTTTTTTTCTTTTTCTTTTTTTTTTTTTTTATCAATGTGCTTCTTCCTGTGTGAATAATTATATGTCTAGAAACAGCCATGGAGTGATTTTGCTGTACTGAATGGGGGAAAGATTAATAGTGACATTTGGAAGGCAAGTATATTGTCAGATTTTAGACCCTTTAATACTATTACCCTCGTTTTTTGCATGGCAGTGGCTGTTTTTTTTCCCTTTTTATTTTTCCATGAACATCATTCATAACATAGGCCAAAGTAAATGGGGGTATTGCTAGGGATGTCTAGCTCACAAACATGCTGCCTTTTATCTTTCCACTTGGAATGGATTCAGCCTAAACTAGCAGGGCAACTGTCATGATGTAATAAATAAGATGCCTGCACTGAATGAAATACAGCTTGAGAATATATGCATGCCTCTTTTCAACTTCAGCCAGAAATACTATCCGCTTCTTGCAGGGAGGATTTTATTTCCCTTTGAAATAAGATGTAACATAGTGGTGTATTTAATATTATATTAATAGTGCTGCCTTTATCTCTAGGATCTGCATGCAGCCACTGTGAATCCAGACCCAAGTCTAAAAGAATTTGAAGGAGCAACATTACGCTATGCCTCTTTGAAGCTCAGGTACAATGTCTACAGAAGTCCCCATGGCCTGACCAGCTCTGTGTTGTACTTTGCTGTAATTTGCCATAATTTTTATATGATTTTAAGATGGATTTTTTTTTTCCATAACAGAAATGCTCCACAGTCTGATGATGATGATTCCTGTAGCATCAACAGTGATCCAGAAGCCAAGGTCTGTAAGAAGATCTACAGGGGGATAACGATTACATTCAGAAATTGTAAATATAACTTGCAAGGTGCAGAATGTCTCCTAGGTTTTGAAATTAAATTTACTCCTCAAGGTGATGTTAGTATTTTGGCACCATGTAGGTTGACTTTAACTGTACAAGACTAATACCATGAAAGGAAATTGCAGATTTAAAGCTTCACTCAGTTTGGTCAGGGTTAAGTGTGACTTATTTTAAAATGGCACAAGCCAAGAAATTGAATGTTACAGTTACAGATTCTACTGTCCGGCTGTAAAAACTGACCCCTTGCACAGCTAAGCAAGTTTTCTATCCTGAATAGAGAGGGTCTTGTTATTTGTCATGGCCGGATGGCTTCCAGGGAGATTCAGTGACAGAATTTGCTCTTTAATTCTGGGGCTCTTCCCTTTTTTAAATACCTCTTCTTGTTCATGTGGCTGCTTGAATCCACAGCTGGTATCAAGGAGCTAGCTTTCAGAACACAAAACTTTGTGTTTTAAAACAGAGAACACAATGTAGTTTGAGGGTAACATTTATGAAGAAAAATGAGACCATTATGTGAACAAACAGCATATTTAAATCAGAACCTTGGCTCTTGTAATGTAAGGCCTTTGAGAGAAAGGAGAATCAAAAGGTTTCGAATGCTTGTATATGTATTTCCAGATCTCTCATTCAATTATCTTGTTGATAGTTTTGCCATGTTCATACATCCATTTTTAGGTGGTCTGTGAATCTCTATAATTGGAAACCCAAGTAATTTAAATAAGTGTTTTGGCTCTGCCATATGCCTGCAATGATTGACGGAGCATAAGCTATTTATGTGCAGAAAGACAGTGTATAACAGGTTTAATGGTTATAATAGCATTCCCGATATATTTTAGGAGGAAAAACAGACTGATCTTAAACTTCTATGTCAACTTGATTATTTGGCTTGTGATGTTTAAATCAGATGTAAATAACTGAAAGCAACGGTTTCTGCTGTGCTCATTATCATGACAAACAGTAAATTCTGAGTATAGTAAATGGAGTGGAGGGATGACTGAACATTAGGTACCAGTCCTCATAACCAGAAAGCTGTTCTTTTCAAGATAAGACTTATTGCATGGAAGGCATTATAAGGAGGCAGTATTTTGGTATGTCTGATTCTTTACCAGGCGATTTGCTCTGTGCAAATTAGAAGCCCATTCTGCATGGAGGACTGTGGTGTACAGTCAAATAACGCTCATGTCTTCATCTCCCTTTCCTGTTTATCTAGCTGTTTAAACTGTGATATTCAGCGAACTGATACCCATCCTGTATCAGTGAAATGGATGCAGGCCAAGAGCTTGTCTGCTTTTGTCTGTATCAGCAGGTTTTGTTTCTCATGTTTAGGCAAAGCCATGTTATGTTATGTTATGCTATGTTGGTTATGCTTAAATGATTCATCGTAGCTGAGTACTGAAATATTCACAGGAGAAGTGACTATGAGGAGTAAGACAAGAAATAGAAGAGAAACTATACATGTATTTTTTAAAATCACTTGAGTCAAAGCACGTTACCTGCCACATGTCACTGCCCGGCTGAGCCAGGCTGTGGGGCAGCCGGACCTGTGGGTATCCTGCCCGGGATGCTCAGCCGCTCCGGTGCGGTTTTGCCCCTGCTTGCGTGCACCCATTGGACGAGCTGCTGCCGCGCCACCAGACCCTTACGGTGCCGAAAACTTGTCCAGAGACACCAGGACAAATCCTTACCTGTGGAAAACACTGTGGGATCCTTAATGCCCACAGACGCACAGGTTGGAGGGGGTGGAAATGTGTGCGCACATAACCTGGCGTAGGCGAATTCCTCAGTAGCCCATTTACCCAGAATATTGTGAGACTGAAAGAACTCTGATAGGGTTTGAAATTGATGATCTGAGGCTTTCACAAATCAGATGTTTTTAGCCCCTTAAGCCTTTCCTCTAGCACATGATTTACCTTAACTTTATTTGTTTGAAGCTTGATTTTTCTGTGGCAGCAAGCACAGATTTTTTTTTTTTTTCATTTGAGCCTAGAAGAATGGAGCTTTTTTTAACTCATTAAACTCTATTGGAAAAATTTGTTAAAAGGAACCTTGCTAGAGATATCAGATTTTAAACCTATTGATGACAATGGCCAGTACCTTTTAAAATAAAAAAAAAAAAGAATTTTGTTTTCCTGAATGGCATGGAGTAGTGATATCTTTCAAAAAGAAAACTATGCCATCTTGTGGAAAGCTAAAGTAATGATCTTCTCCCAGAGGCTTTTTATTTCTGTAAGGATTGTAGCACTGCAAAAAATGTCAGTGCTGGGAAAAGTTTGGCATAGAAATCACATGGTGGTTCTTATAAGAAAAGAGATTTATGCAGCACAGCAACTAGGTATTCAAAATTATCAATAAAAAAGACAAATGTTTCTGTATATATCATGAGCTCAAGATATAATTTTGAGTTTCAGATCCTTGGCTTCTTGTTTGCCTGCCCAAGACCATATGAAAGAAGGGCAGGAGCTTGCATTTAAGGGTGGGGGATGGTTGCGTACAGTTTCTTGATTTCAGTAACTTATTTTGGTAGGAATATCTTGAAGAGATGACTCATTGCACTTGACAGAGACACTAATTGTGCATGTGAAACATGCACAGCTGAAAATGAGTTTTGAATTAGTACTTCCCAGGGGGCAGTTCATAGCCTTCCTGGTTAATTTATAGAGCAACCTGCACCTTCCTAATTGATAGCTAGAAAATGCTACAAATGGTGGTCTTAGTTTCAAGGGAGGTAAAAAGATACTTTTATCAGTCCTGGACTGTAAATGCCTATGGGCTGTCTCTTTTTACAGTGTTGTAAAATACGAAGGATGTGTAAAAGTGTAGAAAAAGTGCTTAAATTTTTCCTTGTGGAGGCACAAAGAAACTGTACCTCCTGGGAAACCTGTCTCTGTCCATTAGCCTTCATGTTTGGCCTGACATCTGCACTTGCCTTTATTCTCTCTTTTTAAATGGGGTTTTCTGTTTAGGCTTAATATTGTCTTCCTGTATTAAGCATGTATTTTCAAATTCCTTGTCCGTATTGGCCTGGGCAGCAGGGCTTTACTTCTAGAATAGAAGAATCTTGCTTCCTTAGGTATTGGCTTACTTTAGGCTTTCAGAAGATCATTGGAAATGCAAAAAAGGGGAAAACTATAATCTAGGAATAAAATCTTTTTAACCCTCCCCCCTTCCCCTCTAAAACAAAACAAATAGTTTAATGTAGTTGTAGTAGAATGTTCTTTGAAGAGGTTTGGGGGTTATGTTTTTTTGTTTTTTTCTTTTAAGCACAAAGGTGCCCTTAATTTCTTCGCCATCTCACCAGCCTGGTAAACATTTCAGTAGCTTTCAAAACTAGGAATTGAAACAGATCTTCTGTTTGAAACATCCAATGAATAATCAAAAAAAAGTTTCTTTTGTAGGGAAAGAGAAAAAGAAGTCAGTCTTGCCAATCATTGCAGTATAGCAGAAGTATATCCATCTTTCAGTCTTTGCAGCTTCTGGGCAGCAATGGAGAGTGATGGGGACAGCAATTTCTAAATTGTTTGGTTGTTTCTGAGTCTGGCTGTCTGCCATTAGCAGCATTAAAATGTATTCCCAGCTATGAAGAAGCTGCAGGTAAATAATGCAGGTGCTCTAAAACATTCTGCTTCAAAAGGCGTTTTGGAAATAGCAAATTAACATAGTAAAAATACATAAACAAATAAATTTAAAAAGTGTCTTTTTCATTTTGTGCATTGGATCTTTTGAGGAGTATGTTTGCTCACTCATTCTCTCTCCATAATTGATGCTTACTATTGACATATATTGTGTCATTAAGTGACATTATAAGTAATAATGCTATTTTGTGATGTACATCATAGTATGGATTTCCATCTACAGGAAATCAGCTTCTACTTTGTCCCTGTATGGAGATAAATCTAAGAGACTGGCTCTTTTTAGTGATATACAAAGTTATAATTTTTTTATTTGTTTATAATGGATGTATAATATAAATATCTGGGGTAATATAATTACATTTCTTGGGGCCTTCAAAGCTATCTGAGTTTCATCATTATATCCTGAGATATGTCTTTCAATCCTAGATATTCCACATATCTGGGATCTTAGATGTGAACCTGCCATGCAGGGTCAGGACATGAGTGACTGAACAGTAGGAAAGACGTAGAGGAAAAGATTTTCCTTGTAGCTTGCCTTAGAAAAATGTATCACAAAGTTTTTCATCCTTTGCGAGAGAATGGAAACAGCTTTAAAACTTACCCATAAGTTTCCAGGTCTGTAGTAAAATAATTACATCTTGAATTTTTGCATGTTATCAGTGTTTTATTCATTGAGATACACTGTACAATGCTTTGCAACAGGCTGCTGGACTTCTACAGGATTTGGAAAAGAGAAGAAGAAACACAAGAACGCTTTTGTCTCAGATCAAATCAAAATATCTTCTTGGCCCGTAAAGTTCCAGTACTGACAGTGAGCTTGTCTGCTGCAGAATCTCCGATCTTTTGGGCCAGGAATTGCTGCTGGGATAAGAAGAATATCAATACCAATTATTACAGCAGAAAAAGTGATGCAAATAGAAATCGCTTGGGCCACGCTTTTGCCTTGAAGCAGTTATGGACTTGTGAATGCCACGGACACACGGGCGATACTAGTTTTGTTGGTAGGTAGGTGCATGTTAGTGACTGCCAACCCTGCAGGAAGGTTGTGCGTTGCAGATGCAGCTGGAGCCACGTGCTGTGTTGCCCAGCGTGAGCCAGCAGGGCTTCGCTGGCGGTCGTGCTGGGGCCAGCTAGTGCTGGAGCTGGGGCCAGCTGACCTCTAAAACTGCGGTGCCCACAAGGGCTGTGGCCCACCGTGAGCACGGAGGTGCCTCTGCACCCTCCTGGGGTGCAGCAGTGCGGGCGTGCTGGGGCTTCTGCTGCCTGCTTGTATCTGCTGTCGCCTACGCATCACGTGAGGCCACCAAGTAACACGAAACCCCTTCCAAACTCTAACTCTTGTGCTCTTACAGTTTGCAGCTAGTGCACCAGGAAATGCCACCCATGTTTGAGTAGCTCTTGAAAAAACATAAGTGTACCTGACTTTTTTTTTTTAACATGATGTTGTTTCTTGCCGTAGTGGCTATTTAGGAAGAGTTTTCTATCTGCTTCACCAAATCGAAGTGTCAGCATCATCTTTAGTACCATTTCCATTGAGATACATGTTGCAGTTTTCCTTGGCTGAAGTGTGTCGTGCTATATACCACCAGTTAACAACCCGTGGCGGCTGCGCAGAATGCAAGCCAAACCTAGCAGTTGCTGGAAGAGTCTTTTTTTTTTCTTGGGGGAGTCTGTGCTTCATAATATTTTACTTTTTTTCTTTTCTTATTTTAAATTAATCACAATGTATGTACTGCTCTGTGGTACAGCATGGTAAGTTGTTTCTGGGCCCACAACACTGAACTGGATTGATAAAGGAGTCAGTCCTCAGGAACAGCCAGAAACTGGGGGAGGAAGCCGTTTTCGGCATATTCATGTCCCCCAGGCAAAACGCTCCTGTCACCGCTCAGCGGATGAGTGGATCTGGTGCTCTGAAAGCTCCCAGCGTAGCTCAGCCTCTGCTCGTGAGCCTCTGCTTGCGTTGCTGGCAGACCTTGCCCATCGTGTCAATGCGCTGCTGAAGGAAGCGCAGCTCCTGTGTCCGACTGCAGGCCGAGCGTTCTCCCTGCAAAGCAACAGACGGCCTTTGCCAGCCCCAGCTTTAGAACAGGCTGTTGGTCCTGAACTGTCTCTTGCATATCTGTTCATCATGTTGCTGCTACAAAATGAACTATCAAATGGTATTTGTGTATGTCTCTAATTATTTACAGTCGCTTGCCACTTTAGGGTGGCTCAGGGTAACAGCCTGTTCTCATTTGCAATGTCACAAAGCTTGCCCTTCTTTTTAATAGAATTATAATGAGAATATTGAGAATGCATCTTTTATATATATATGCAGACACTCTGAAAACGTACATCCTTGATGAGCTATTTGTACATCTCAGACTTGCTGAACAGTGCAGTTTATGGAGGAAGTTAATTTAAAAATCAATTAAAACTGAACATTGTATTGAATGACAGCAATATTTAGATGGCCCTAACCATCATTTGTATTTATTTTAGTATTTGTTCTCGCTCTAAATTTCATTTTAAAAGAACAGAGGTCTTCCTCACCAAAATTTCCTGCATTTCAGCAAAGACAAAGGGAATGGGGGGGGGTAATATTTAGCTCTGAGGAGATTTAAAAGCACAAGATAGCAGCACCATGTTACCCCTACCTGGATATGCATTACTCTGTATGCTTGAAGACCGTAGCTCCACAGTGCTGTGGGAAGCCAGTGTGACAGTACCTGGGTCCTCAGAAACGAGAGGCCCACCAGCACTTGCAGCTCAAGAGTTCTGTACTTTTTGTTCCCTATTCATTTCAGTCTCTTTCAAAGAACGGAAATCGATCAAAAGTGATTTAACTTCATTGACTTTGCATCCTGTTGTAAACATAATTTCTACAGAAAACAAATTACTCTTGACAATGTTGTTTCTAAAGAGACATGAATTCCTGACTGTACCAAAGACATAAGTTTTTTCCATTGGTTCGGTAAGGTCAAGGGTTCACCTAAAGGTTTTTGTTATTATTTTGAAGTTGAATGTCATGCATACTACATTTGAAATTTTGTACAGCACTGCTGAATAAAGTGCTGCTGGCTGCTTTAGAACTACTTATATCTGTCAGCCTGCACAACAGCCCTCAGCAGAAAAATAACTATAAAACATTTCAGGTTAAACATAACCAAATGCAGAGCATTAATTTTTAAGAAATGAATGCTCACATGCTTTCATGCCCTGTAAACTCCTGCAGGGCTTATATTTACTGACAAAGCATATGTGTCAGGGGTCTTTTCTTGTGTTGTAGAGTAATAAAACATCCTTGAGTTATCCTACCGTAAAAGCATAGCAGAGACAAAACAGTTCCCCCCTCCTCTTTTTTTGCAAGATAAACCCTAATTTGAGCATCATTCTAACAACCATCCTGCATTAGTTTCTGGTGAACTCTTTGACTGCCTTTTCTTCACTAAGGAAGCATATTTTCTTATTTCACTGCATTAAAATGAAACCTCCAAGACAGCATTATTATCCCAAAGCAATGTCCATAAACCATCTCTTTAAGTTGTGAGGTTAAGGTGGCATCTGAAATCAAAGCCTATTTCTTAATGAGAAGACCAGAAAAAAAGAATGAAGTGTTTTAAATTTCTTCTTCAGAACTCTTTTTAGGGAAAGGCTCTTAATAGAGTAATAGTAACTACTCCATTTTGCTCAGCTGACGTGTTTTTTTCACTTGTTTCACAAATAGAGTAATGAATAAGAAATTGGGGATCAAAAAATTTTGAGCCAGCACAATGGTCCTGCAACATTTTCTTGCCTTGGTAGAGCTGATTTGGCCTCTCCAGCTGAGAGCAAGGAGGTACCACTGAGACAGAGAAGTATTAACTCAAAACAAGAGAGCCGCTTTTGTCATCCTACATGGTGGAGTCTGCAAGTCTGGAAAAATGAGACTCCAGTGCCTTGGAGAAGGAGCAAGGATTTGTCAAAGCAGAAAGGTCAATATTGGACTGCTGTAGAGATGTAATTTATTACAAAGGCTATTTTTATAGTACTTGTAAAGCCCTCATATTCTATACCACAAAGGTTTAATTTATAATCATCTGCTTCAAAAAATGTTTATTAGTCGATTTCTGAACTCTGTTGTGAGCTGAACATCGATGTGCCTATTTTTGTGTGACATTTTCAGTAATTCACATAATACAACATCAACTGGAGCAGAAAGCTGGAAATGTATAAAAATTTTATTAGTATGTTTTTTAATTATGCATTTTGGATTTTTGGTGGTGAAGAATTTTAATGTGATGACTGTCAGAGTATTTCTCTGAGCAAATGGGTACACTGCAGTCCACTAATGTAAATTAAAGTGTTTACTTGTTCGTTAATTGTATAGAGTCTCTTTATTCTTTCGTTACTCAGTTTAACTTTCATCATCTCCAATATTTTCATCTGAAATCAATGCAAGTTTTCTTCACGTAGCAGGCTGATATGTTGGAACGTATTTCTTTCTTCTAACATGGTGTCTATATCTTAGGATATTAGATCTTCCGAAGCTTAAAACAACATGATAGTTTGTTTTATTTTTAATCTCCTAAAGATAAAGTAGGCAGAATTTTCAGGGTTGTGTTGGCTGCATAAGAAACGGTTAATTATGTGACCTACATGCTTTGTCTCAGGCACAAGTCTGCTCAGTGTTCTGTGATAAAATGCCTTATTAAATACCGTAATGATTTACGTCGATCTGCAGAGAGATATAACCTTTAAAAGGAAAAAGATAAAGGGAAACAAAGGGAAACTGCTCAAATCCAAGTTCTGTAGGCTCAGAAGTAGAGAAGCTATTAGTAGCATAGATTAAGTAAAGAAAACATTCTGTAGTAATGTAAATATTCATAGTTGATACGCAACAGCTGTGTGATCTAAGAAACAATCAATCTGTATTTTTTAAAAGTTCATTAGTTTGTTGTTCTCAAGCTGATGTCCTAATCCAATTTTTGCTTGTAATGGGATCTTTTCTACCTGTGCCCTTATGATCTATTTTCCAGTACGACTCTAACATCATTCTTGTATAACTGATTCTCTTGTCCTCTGTCCAGTAGGAACTTGTATATGCTTTGGTTTGCTTGAGGGTTTTTTTTTTCTTTAAGGTATATGTTTAGCAAAGGCTCAAATGTGGCATTTGCTGAAGCGAAGCTCAGTGTCCGACACAAGTTCCTTCCGGAGATCCTCCCGCAAAAGCGCTTGCCGAGCAGAGCTGCACCTTGCGGTGAAAGGTTTTGTGGTGCCAAAGAGCAAAATTGTGAACCGCAGTTGCAGAGCCTTAGGTGGTCTTTTAGATCTGAACTGCACTGTGAGAGAGCATATTACAGAGTTTGGATTACAGCATTTATGAGTTTGGTTCTTTTGACTACAGATCATTAACTCTTTATAATTAATTGGATTTGCAGCTGTGCAAACATAGGTTCCCTGGAACTGTAAAACCGAACAGTCGTACCTGTGCTTTCATTTCTGTTTGCATATCTTTTCATGATGCAGAGTATGATGAGGTGCTCTTTTCTCTCTGGTCTTGGAATTTATTGGGTATTTTCTTTGCGTAATGTCCTGTGTAACCTAACAGGATAAGGAAAAGTGAGGCCTCCAGTGGAGAGGAAGATACAAGACTGTTGCAACTTGAAGGACATTGTTTTGTTCAGCTGTCTCTGACGCACAGTGTTCATGATAGTATCTTTGATCCTTTCCCATCCTAAACAGCAATGTGATCCAAACACAGTGTATAGTTCTTACATTTGCTTTTCATCCTGCTGTATTATGAACTTCCTTTGGTTTGCTTCAGACATAATTTTCCTTGCCAACTCATCTACATTCAGATGTTTTTCTAAATCAGCCTTTTTAGAGTTTTGATTTTCAGATAAAGCAGAGGGTCCTGACAAGGCAGAGAAATCAGTAACGTTTATTTTGTAAGTTAATGCTAAAAATGCATAGCATGATACCAGGGGCATTTGTTTACTTTCTAAGAGAGAGAAGAAATGAGGTAGTCTACTGTAAGCCAAAAGTGGCTAGCCGGATTATCTTGAAATTCTGACATAATAATTAGCTACGAGCCTCATGTATAGGTTCTTAACTAAATGGCATGTTTTAATGAGATCATGGACCCTGAGTCAAGGAAAGCTGCACTTGGTGGTGTTCAGCTTGGCCTGCCTTGGCTTTATGTATTAGTTCCAGGGAAGAGAAGGTGCATTAGCAAAGCTCGTTCAGGTCAAAAGGAGCACTTTCTCTCTTGGCTAGTAAGTACTGTTGATGGGACCTGGGGAAGCATGATGTGGTATCAGTGTACTAAATAACTAAGCAGTTCTGCTTTAGCTGCTAACTCAGTTAACCCTGATTTAAGAATTGGATCATACCTGACTAGGCTGCTGCTTGCTTCTGCTGGTTTTTGTTTCCTTTTGTTTTAAAGAGCATCTCTGTTGAATAATTTAAAAAAAAACAACAATAAAACCTGACATAGGTCTTTCACCAGCGAGTTCTGGAATTGCTAGCAATACACAGAGAGGGAGGCAGGCGTGCATGCACATGCTTCCCCCCAGCTGTCCCCCAGTATAGATATGTGTATATATAATTATCTGTTATAGTGATGATAAATGAACTATGGTATGTATCACATGTTTCTTTGAGTCACCATATTATCTAGTGCTTTAAGCTGCATGATGGTCTGTAGTTACTTCTGAGTGATACCGGCACGCATATTCAGTGAGATCCACCCAAGAAGTAAAGGTGGCATTCCCTAAGTGGGGGGGAGAGAGCAAAAGCCTGTTGAAGGGAAGATTTTGGGCCAAGAAAGGCCAAAGAACAGCAAAGAACGGATACTCTGTTTACAGAGAGGTTGACTTGCAATTCAAATACATGATTTTGGGTTATCTGGTGCATTTAGAACAAAAGAATGTTTCCTGTATGTGTATGCTCAGGTATGCCAGCAAAGAGTTGTTTTTGAAGGCGGTTGTTAAGGTTTTTTGAGTTTTATTGTGGATTTTTTTTGTTTGTGGTGAGTCTTTGGGAAAATAGTTTGTTTTGATAAAGCTGTTCTGAATCACTTTAGATTATGGTAATGGCTTGTTCAATAAACAAGCAAAGACTGTCCTGCTGTGTGCTGGAAGCCAACTGGGTTTCTCATGTCTGCCGGACTGGGAAGCACTGAGAGGGACTGGAAATGGGGAAGGAGGCCAGACCCTCCCCATGAGGGCGCATACATGGGGTGGACAACAGAGCATCCTCTTCGGCTCCCTCTGCAATCACTGCAGTGGGCTAAAAACGGAAAGAAATGGAGCAGTGCAGCCAATGGAGAATTTAAAGCATAGAATAAAAAAAGCCAGGAAAAAGAAAACAGTTCAGCATCTTTATTAACAAGAGATGTGCCTGCTGTCAACCTGAACTGGTTATCTTTCACCAGGTTTTTGCCGCCTTAATGTGTGCTCTATTCAGCGCAAGGACTTTGATTTACCTCTGTGTTTGGAAAGCAGCTAATAAATTGCAGATGATGTTGTGATATGAAGAATAACGAGGAAGCAATGTGCTTATTAAACACATTTAGCCTTTACTTTGCTAGTGCTCTGTTATTTGCTTTAATATGGAAATACTCATAAAAAAATCTTTCTTCTGACACAATAAAATCTATATTTAAAGAGCTTGCAAAGATTTAATACCCCAGTAGGCATCCCAGTGCTTTCAACAAGATTCATGAGCATCAGATGTGCCAAAAACAATTTTGCAATGTGGGATTACATGACCTTAATAGATGTTAAAAACTGGGTATTTTAGTATCTTCAGGTACAGCCTTGGAGTGGCAAATGCTGTAAATGGTGACTCCGCCATTGTTTCCTCTTTCTCTTCCTCCACTGCCTCTTTTTAAAATTTGCAAGGCCGCCTTGGTTGCTGGCACTGCCGGTCAGGAAGCAGGTTGCACGGGAGCATTTGCGTATTGGTGCCTTTGTCTGAGAGGCAAAAAAGTCCAAGAAAAATCCTGGGGCGCGGGGGGCTTTGAACGTACCCGCACTCGCAGAGGAGTTCCACACAATTTGCACGGTGTATTTGCTGCTCCTTGCCTGGCACGAGATGCGCCACCAGCGCCTGGCTGGGGCAGCTAGCAGGGGCACGGGGCCAGCCCTGCGCTCCCGCGCAGCCGAGCTGGCATGCCGCGTTGGGTGTCCGCGCGCAAGGGATGCCGCGTGAGTGCTGCATGCGAGCCGGAAGACTGAAGGAGGAAAGGAGCTTTCAAGGGAAGAAGGGCAGAACTCATTAGTCTTTCTACCCACCAGTGGATTTTATTCCTCCCCTAGTTTTCCAAAGTCGACATATTACACATATTTAAAATGCCTGGGTGTTTTGGGGTCTGTTTTTGAGGACAGGGTTCCCAAATGGCACACGAGTGATGACGCATCAGCTCGATCTGCTCATTCGCTTCACCGCGGTTTTTGGAAGATGGCAAATGAATATTCACGGTCCACTTTAGCCCCCTCAGACGGGTTTGTTACACGAGAGCGGAGTGGTGGCCGTGGCCGTGGCAGGGACGCCAGTGGCAGCAAGGCAAGCTGTGTGGCACCAGGCGGCAGCCTGGGCCGGGAGCGCTGGTCTCTGCCCTTACGGCACCAAAATTGCTCCAAATGAGTGACAGA
Organism: Apteryx mantelli; assembly: GCF_036417845.1. NCBI lineage: Eukaryota > Metazoa > Chordata > Aves > Apterygiformes > Apterygidae > Apteryx > Apteryx mantelli. Next base: position 61,122,329 of record NC_089982.1, read on the forward strand.
TCATTGGATTTACTGAAGCAATCGAAAGTCAGTTTGTCAGAACAGCTTAACGTTTCAGAACAAAAATATGAATAATACTAAAGAAAGTAAAATGCTGAGGGCACAGCGCTCCTTCGTGTCAGTCCTTGATCCATTTTGGGAAGGGGAGGTTCGGGCTGAAAGAACAGAGATGTTACACGATAGCAGATTTTCCGTTATTAATTGTAAATCTTCTCACTCCTGCTTTGGGACTTGTGCCTGCTGGGTCCTGCACCTCTGCACCCAGCGTCATGGTTAGCAAAGCGGATTTGAACCTGAGAAGTGGATGCGACTTCAAGTCGGCACTGGCGCACCGTCTAATTGCTGACTCAAATGAAGAATTTCTTCATATTAGCCAGGGAAACTGAAGTTCAGTAAAGGGATGGGGTTTGGTTTGGCAGTGTTTGGTGGCGGTGTCTGTTGCCATCATTAAACGCCTAGAAGACAGCAGGAATTGTGTGTTGGGGGGGGGGGTATCAGGAGCTATTACTGGTGAAATTTTAGGGACCGTCGCAGAAGTTCAGTGTGTCTGTGAGGAAGGTACAACATGAAGTCTGTTGTGCATGCTTGCTCACAGTGCATTAACAATTTAAGAACAAGATACTCACAGTGTTCTCTGGATGAAACCTTAATCTCATAGACAAACTTCACTGACTTCATTTGAGGTCTGTATTTTATCCACAAAAAAGCCTGAGAGTAAAATTTTTTTTCCCCCCCAGACTTAAAGTTTTTTATTATCTACCCCAGTAAACATAGCGTAGTTATTTCCAGTCAATTCCTCCCATTTTGTTTTGTTTGCAAAAAGCACCATATGCGCAAAGTAATGTCGCCTTGGATTGTTCTGCCAACTTAGTGCTCTGGTTGGCTAAACATCTTCTGCTAAAAAATTGTATAATTAGTTTGTTTTATTTTAAAGGTCACTTTTAATTTTTTCTAGAAAAAGCTTGCTCTCCTCTTATGACAGCTTTTCTCTTTGTTAGTGCTTTGAATTTGTCGTTGTTGGCTACCTTAGTTAAACTTACTGTAAAACTGAGTTCTGTAATCCACAATGAATTCAATTTTCTGGTTAAAAGCCAGGCAGTGAGATATACTGTAAGTTTGAATTGCACAGTAACAATAGACCTAATCCAACAATATTCTCTTTCTTATCATTTAGATCCCAAGACACTGGCCAAAATTTCCATTCTACTATATCTTAGTTGTGCTTTTTCCACTATTCCTTTGTGTGTGTGTGTGTGTGTGTGCGCGTGTGTGTGCGCGTGTGTGTGCGCGTGTGTGTGCGTGTGAGAGAGAGAGAGAGAGATCTACCAGCAAGATTTAGTGCTCCCTTATTTCCTCTTTTATATTAACAAAAGTATTTTAGCATGTTCCATTACTGTACTATTTACCTCCACAGACACCTTTCCTAGCAAATCATTTATTTGTCTTTGTTATTTCCAATGTTTTCACTTTACCATTCTCAAATTATGTTTTAATTTATTGACCTGTGAGCATAAGCTCATCTGCAAAGCCTTGACTCTGTTCCCTCGTGGCCTGGGATCTTTAAGCTTAAGTGACTACTGTTTAGTTTCTGTTCAATGCAAAGATTTCCATAGTTGGATGCAGCTGTGTCAATGCGTAGTGCTGTGATACATGTTCAAATGTTTTCTGGTTTCTTTTTAGTGCTTTGCTGTGCGCTCTCTGGGCTGGGTGGAAATGGCAGAAGAAGATCTCGCTCCTGGAAAAAGCAGTGTTGCTGTGAACAATTGCATCAGACAACTCTCATATTGTAAGAACGACATCAGAGACACGGTTGGCATTTGGGGAGAGGTAAGAACACAATGACCCTCCTGTTCTTCTTGGGACATTCCTCTTGTGTCATAAAATATCTTGAAAAAAAAACTATATAGGCAAATGCATCCATACTTGTTCTTTATCCGTCTGAAATGCCAGGTTAAAATTGTATTAGTCAGAGGTTAGACATTAGAGTACCCAGGTTTTCTGTGCAGTCTTTAACAGAAAAAAAAATGTTTTCAAGTCCCATGTTGGGACTTCCCTTTCTCAGCTGGCGCTCTAGAAAATACAAAAGAGTTCAAGGACAGATTTGACATTTTTGTTCCAAATGGCTCAGGACAGCAAGTGCCACAACGACCTCAATTTAATGTTTGCGTCTTTGCTCTGTGTATTTTGTAATGCACAGTAAAATCTAACAGTATAGTAACAAAACTACCAATGAATACTATAGAATACTATTTGACAATAAAAATAATTTTCTGAATTATAGACAAGAGATCAAAGGGAGGGATGCTGAGTAAGCTGGAAAAAGTCAATTCTGACTAGCACACATCTGTATAATAATAGTGTTTAGACACACACAAGCAAAACCATTGAAATCAGTGGCAATTTTTCTTCTGACTAGAGGTTTTAGAGTAATGCTTTGGAATACCATTTTCACACATGTTTACCAGTGAGGAAAGGACTTTAAGGAAACCAAGACTGGCATGTCCTGTGCTCCTAAAATGTGTGCGAAGACTGAGACTGATGGTCAGATGGCTTATTTTAAGATGATTTTTTTACCGTGTTTCAAAAGAAAAAGAATTTTCTCATCTGTCTGTTTGCTTGTCTCCAATAACTTTTGAATCTATTGACCAATGTCGTCCACATTTGAAGGATGCCAAATTCCTACAAAATGAGGGGAAAAGAGAGAGCGCAGCTCTTCTCTTTTTTAGTTTGCTGACCAGTGAGTGCACCTTTGTCAGCCGAACTAGCCGCGGGCTGAGCTTGCTTTCTCTGGCTTGGCTGCAGGAGAGGGTAACACTGAGGGGGCTCCTGCGCAAACACGCAGGAAGCTCAAGGTGTGGAAAAGAGGCACGTGTGGGACAGAAGAAAGGATGAATGGTATGGAGGGGTTAGTAAATGAAATAGGAAGGAAGGAACAGCGGGGTTTATAACGGTGAGAGGCACAGAAGACATAAGAAACAAATGCATAGGAAAGCAGGCTTCGTTATTTATTTGCTCTTGGAACAACTTACTTAGGCTTTAGCCAAATCTTACTCTGTTCGTCTCTCCTGACCTATTGCCAGGAGAGTTGCACTGATGTGGATTTACTGTGCAGTGATCTGAATGCAAAAGTGACGTAAGAATGAGTGTTGTTACCTTCGCTGATATTTGTGTGTGATCTAAGAGAAGCAATGCTGCCAAACAGAAAGAAATGTCTGTCTCAGTGAAAATTTACTGCTGCGGTCTAAGGCTTGTGTTCACTCTCCTGGCTGTGACCGCAACGATGCAGAGACACTTCAGAGAAGCAGTTGGGAGAAAGGATGTGTTTAAAAGTGAAAAGAAAGTTTCAATGGGCACTATCCCTTATTTTGGAAGGATAATACCATTCATTTGCATTTCAGTTTGAATGTAAGGCATTTTTCTATTTAAAGGAACTCTTTTTTTTTATTTAAGAAATGTGTATTGTAGATATAAATGAGCAAGATAACACTAGACTTCCTTCTCCTTGTTTCCAGGAAGAGTTTTACTTAGTTAATGTAGCTAGACAAACAATTACAGCTGTATTGGTTGTGATTTTTAGGACTCACTGCTAAAATTGAGAGGAAGAAAATAATACTCTATTTACATGTGTGTAATTTCATCCATTTTTCAGATCACAGAATTTTGGTTAACTTGAAATGTATCATTTGCTTTGAAATAGAGTTTTATTTTGCTTTAAGAGTTAATGTACACTTCTTTTCATATTCCCCTCTGTCAATGCCGTTGTGCTTTGTTTGAAACCCTTACTGTATTTCAAGCCAAACTGGTGAAAAGTTTCAGTCCCTTTGAAAATATATTAATTAATTAAAAATACTCTTCTTAAATTTTGTTCAGCACAACAAAGCAGTACGGAGACACTGTGCTTGAATAGATGCCTCCTAAAATAAATAGTCTTCTTGATTTTAAAAGAAATCATTAGAACCCTTTTTTACTGTTGGCACAGTAATGTTTCAAGAGTGATTGGAAGGAGCACATTTTAAAGAGGAATCTGAAAAAAGTGTGCTAGTCACTGATATATCAGATGGAACACATACAGCAAAAAATCTATCATGAACCAGAACTGATGACTGCAGGTCGGGGTTTTAAGATTGCCTAAAGATTTATTTTACCTCTAATGCAATGAAAGTGAGATTGGGACTAGGACCATCCCCAAGTATTTGTGACTTAAAAAACAAACAAACAAAAAAAAACACTTGGGTTAAATTCTGACCCAACTGAAACTTTGTCATTGGCTTTAATGTGGGATTTCATGCCCGCCACTCCCCCCCATAAAGAAATGAAAATATATAATGAGTCATTCCTGTTTCTTATTTCCACAGCTCTGTAAAATCTAAGAAGAAAAATGTGACTAGTCTGTTGGTATTGCTACTTTGCCATGCATTATATTCCTGCGCCTTAAAAAATCATTTATATGAAAGAGGTATAGTGTTGCCATTGACCTGTCACACTAAATAACGCTTCCCTGAAAGGCTACTGGGACCAAGTTTTTCCTTTCCCTTCCTGAGTTTCCCAGCGTGGTTCTTCCTGTGAGAGCCCTGCTCCTCCTGCAGCCTCAGGTCTTTGCTGCTTTTCAGCACTCTGAGACAGCGAGGTCTATGTTTGAGCTCCCGCTGTGTCTAAATCATTTCTGGTTGCCCTATGCAGTATTTTCATCTCTAAAATAGCTTTTGTATAATAAGGCAACAAAACTTAGCAAAATATATTGCTTCTGCCTGCAGCCAAGCTATCCCTTGGGTGTTGCAAGGATAATTTCCTGTGACTTATGTTCCTTATCTGCTCATTCCCCAACCTTTTCCACCTAATTTGCATTCACTTTTATTAGCCTAATCCCAGTGTATTTTGTGTGATGAACAGGAATTTACCTTCTTGTAATAATTTCCTTATGGAATAAATGTATAAGTAGAAAATGGATTCAAAAAGCAATCTCTGTGACACTTGGTGACATTCCTTACACAAATTATTTAGTGCTTCTGACCTCCAAGCAGATTTCTCACCCTCTTTCTTTTTCGTGATTCTGTTTTCTGTTTGGTCTCCGTCATCGTCCTGGTCTGCCTGGTACTATCCTGGCTTCTGCGTTTTATTTCCCATTTTTCATGTTCTGTATGTCATAAGAAGATGAGTAATGCTGGTCTGCCCCATTTACATACATGGGTATTGCAGCGACTTCTGTTACTGCTTCTCTAGGACCAGTCTATATATCCAGCCTTGCATCTCTGCCTCAGCTCTACTTTTTCCATCAGGCGAAATGTTTTTGTGTAGACATCCCTCCATCCCCCACGCCCCCGCAGCGCTCGCGGGGCCAGCGCGGTGCTGCAGCTCCTCTTCTCACCCCTGCTAGGAGGTTTGGGAGTGGGAGAGGTGGTGAGCACCTGCACGAGGCCTGTGCTCCTGCCACGTGCCCGGGGCAGATTAGACATCATTAAAACTTGAGCCACTCTAATCAGGCAGGAAGAGGGTTTCTGTGCTGTTCAGGTGAAGAGAAAGGTCATTTTTGAAACATTTGTCAGTATGAAGGCAGAGCCTTTCCGCTCCTTCTGTTCACTTATAGATTCTGGCACAATACAGGGGAAACAAATTAGTCTATATTTAGCAGATAGCCTCCCACATTATTCTTCTTATCAACAGTAGCTTGTCTTACCTCTTGGCAATAAGTTGAGGATCATTTCCATGGGATCGCACAGTCTGCTGAGAAGGTGCGCGCTCTCCAAGAAGGGAACTATTGGGTGCGATAGAAGAGGGAGCAGACTTTTTGTGAATGCTAGCAATAGCAGGAGGATTAGCATTTGTGAATTAGCATCAAAAGAAAAATTGCCTCTAAATTTGTTTCCTCTAAGGGGAAAAAAAAATTCTCCTAGTTCTTTCATGCCAGAAGAATTAGGGAGAAATTCTGGCTCCAGGATGCTGCAATAACTGGCAAAATTCACATTGATGTCTTAGTGCTAGGTTTTTCCCTTTAATGCAGTTCTCTTCAAAGAGTACCCCCTAAATCCTTTGACGCATACGAATTTCTGTCAGTTCCTGTGCCCCGTTGGCTAAAGCTGGTGGAAATAAAGCACGTATTGTGCGAAGGAAAGAAGTCTGCCTTAAGAGTATTGGTTTTGATAGAAACCTTTACTATGAAAACAGTTTTTGACTTCTGTTATCTTTGGAAGAACTTACTGGAGAATGGATAAGCAAATAATTTGTTGAATAACTGATTCCTTTTTTTAAATGAGTCAAAGGATTGCATTTAAAAGATGTTAAAGGCTTTTGTGGTTGGGAACATTTAAAAGTGTAGTAAAATATTACCTTGAATCTTTTTCACAACAGAAGTGAATGAACTTGTTTTCAAATGCTCTTGGAACAAACTGAGACTCTGAGTACGTTAAAAGAGGATGCAGGGCTTAAGAGTGTAGGTGTAACACCTTGACCCTGGTCAGTTTGAGAGGCGGACGCAGTGTGTAACTGTACTTTGTCTGGAGTTGCAGGGCAAAGACATGTACCTTATCCTGGAAAATGACATGCTGAACCTGGTCGACCCCATGGATCGCACCGTTCTGCATTCGCAGCCCATCGTGAGCATCAGAGTCTGGGGAGTGGGTCGTGACAACGGCCGGTGAGTCTGCACCCTCCTTATTTCTTTTGACCTGGTGCTATTTATGTCTGCTGATATAGAATACAGAGATACCTGGAGCAAGTTAGGTGTCACTGCTATTCTTTTGATTGAGTAATTGTGTCCCGCTGGCTATGCTTGTTCTTTCTGATGGGTAAATTCTTCTTCTTCTTCTTCTTCTCCTCCTTCTCCTCCTTCTCCTCCTTCTCCTCCTTCTCCTCCTTCTCCTCCTTCTCCTCCTTCTCCTCCTTCTCCTCCTTCTCCTCCTTCTCCTCCTTCTCCTCCTTCTCCTCCTTCTCCTCCTTCTCCTCCTTCTTCTTCCTTTTTTTAATCTCTGCTTTTCTTAGTATATCACTTACATCCTGTTTTGCTAAATCTGCATAGAGCAGATTTTTCAGATGAACTCAGCCAAGTCCATAAAACAGCACATGTAACACTATGTTGTTTCAAATATATAAAGAAATTTTATATAAAACCAAGTTTTCAAATATGACCCATAGTGTATTTCTTCTCCTGGCTATGTGAAGGCATGTCTTTCTGCTGGTCAAAGTTAAATGTGGTAGTTATTTTTCCCTGACTGTATGCATTTGTTTTCACATTCTTGAGATATTTGATTTGATTGAGAGAAAACTTAAATTTTTCCCCCGTTAGTATTTCTTAAAGATCTTGACAAAAGAAAGCTCCCTAGAGTGTTTCAGAATAGTAAGGTTTTTCTACATCCCCACTGAAATCTGATTGAAAGGGAGCTGAATTTCTTTCTTGCCCTAGGGTAAAACCACAAATATATGCTTAAAAGCTTTCCTGAACTGGAACCCGTCTTTCATTAGCTTTCATTCCTAACTGGTCTTCTGCTGGTAATATCCTGCTTTTTCTTGTAACCTTGTGGGAACAGGATTGAGAAAGTGCTTTATTTAGAGTTGGATAGCAAACTGCTTTTTTGCCCCATTAAACTTTTTGACATATCAAAACTGTTTCCTTTCGCACTGAGCAATTCCAAGATCTTTGGGCAATGCCTGTCCTGGTGCACTGTAATAAAAGTTTTCTTTTTTCTCTGACTTTTGATCAAAAGTTTCATTTTGGGCCTGGAAAATCTTTTCCAGTAAAAGATTTTGTGAAAGTTCTGTAATCCCACAAAAAGTTTCTGGTTATCTCTGGATACATTTCCAAAAGGAAAAGTGGTAAGTGTTTCTGTGACCCAATTTCATCTTTCTAAACTTTTCACTTCTGTGAATGGCTAGTATTTCTTTTAGTGTTTTTTATTTTCATTGGTTCAGATTTTTGAGAGATTTAAAAGGGCAAATCCAGTTAGAAATGATGGGAGGCAAAGAGGTTTTAGCTTCTTATGAATAAAACATTGAAGTGCTTTGGTTGCTTGAGAAAATGAGTGCATTGCACATTTCCCTTCAAGTCAGGTTTGTAATAGCTTTGTTTGGTCAGGAAATAGAGCATCTTTCAGGGCATCGCAACGTAATGCAGCTGAACAGAATTTAGGAATTACACACTTCAGGAAGGCAGCTTTGCTTTTTCATTACTTTTTTGAAGCATTTACAGTTCTTTTTTTCAAGTATTTGTGTTTCTTTGGAAAATAAAATCATTCCATTATGTTTTTTGTAAAACAAGATCATGAGTCACATTTCTCCAGGCTGTCCTAAAGATAAAACTGGTCTTAGAAACATCACTGTTGAAAATGAGACATTTGAAAACATTTAAGAGAAATGTGCCTATTGCAGTCATGCAGCACCAAGAATGTCGTAAGCTTTTTGGAGAAACTTCTCCAGGGGTGGGAAGCAATAGCAAATTCTTGTAGATGAACATAAAGCCCATCAGTAGGCCTGGAGTCGGTGGGAGAGCTTGTGCTTGTGGAGGTCATTCTGTCTGCACTGACCTAGACAACAGCGATGTTACCCAGCCATGGCTAGGCAATAGCCAAGGATATGTAAAAAGCTATGTACAAGGAACAAGAAAGAGCATCTCTGATCCCAGTCCTGCACAGTTTTGTGCTCTGTTTGGGAACCAAAGATAAATTCCAGTTCTCTTGAGATTTCTGCAGAAACTAATGTCTCTATTAAGAAAATTTCTCATCTGTGGAGTATGTGGGTGAAGTACACATCCAAGTTTAAAAAAAAAAAAAAAAAAAGGGCAAGTCATTCTCTGTCTTGGTGGTAAGAGGTAGAAGTTTCCTTTACTGTTTTCCTGAACAGTGATTTTATTTGTGACATCAGCAATACAAAGAACCAGTGTTAGAGCAGATAAACTAGTCTTCTCTTGTGTTTCTAACCCTTCTGTGTTAAAGTAGAACATTTCTTGTTTCCAGAGAAAATTACTGTTCTTGATTGGTTGATGTAGATAACAGTAAGAAATAGTTTACTGAAGCTTTAATATATAAACACACAATAAAAAACAGTCATAATATCTCACTTGCTGACACAGTAATGTTTTTGCTGCATTTAATGGAATCTAGTTTTCCCCCCCCCCCCAAGTAGTTTGATTTCAGAGCCTTCCTGTTCCTAGCCCTTCATAAGAATTCCAATAGGTGCTTCTGCAGAAATTTTGTATCCAATATGACTTTCAGAACTGGAGTGCCTACTCTTTTTGAAATTTAATTTGTTTAACATTTTACCCACCCATTTAAACAAATAAGATTGCAGAAAAAAACGTGTAGCCGTTATTTGTTAGTAAACTCAAACTGTGTGCGCTGTTGACTAGCAGGTAGAAAATCCAAAAGCTAAGCAGAAAGAATAAGCTTATGACTGAGTAGTCAGATTTACAATGAATTTGGGGAGGTTAAGTATAGGAAATACGCATTGGAGGGTAGCTGAACATTTGCTGAACAAGCGCCAACACACAACAAAAAAGCATTTGGTGACAAGAGAACCTGAGCCGTGACGGGAGGCCAAAACACAGCTCATCATCTCAGCAAATGCTCAGTGGACTGGAGTATTTGTCTGGTTATTTGGGGTGAGAAACCATGCGATTGAGCTGGCAATTGCACCATACCTGTTTTTTGTTATATATGTTAACAAGCAGTGCTTGGGTAAATTAGCTCTTTAGTCATCAAGTAGCAAACACTAGACACACTGACTGATTGCAATAGCAACTTTCCCTGGTTATGATTTTGCCGTCAAAAAAGAGAGTGGAATACACTGTTTTTTTTGTGGATTAATTTTCCAGGAAGTCTACAAAATCCCAGCTTTTAGCGTGAAACTCTTCTAGAAGTTGTTGCGTGTGAATATGGTCAATATGCTACATCTTTTGTTCCAAGAATCTGTGTAGTAAAACGTGTTCTAGTTGTTCTGAAAAGAAGTGGTTAAATTCTAAAATATTGTAGAAATTTATATTTTCTCTATTTTGAGCTATTATATTTTCTCTATATTTAGAAAATTTATATTTTCGCTATATTGTCTTTATATTTCTCCATAATGATCTTCCAACCCCTCTTTTTTAACTGCATTTTGCTTGTAGTAGTTTATTTGGGTAGATTTTGCTTTGGAAGATAAAAACGTTTTCTAATGACATCTGACCAGATGATTTTCTAAGCTATGCAGTAATGAAAGATTGATGAAATACAGAGATCTGCTGATGAAAGTTTAATCTGAGGATACGTCTGCTACCTCACCTCAGGCAGAAATGTCTTCCGGGAGACTGTAATAATTCTCTCCCTACGTTACACTATTATCTTGACCTCTAGAGTTATTTTTTTTAAATACAGTTCTGTGATAAGCAAAGACTTGGTCGTTTTGTTGACTTAAGCTGTGTGGTGATTTTGTGTTTTGAAAGGTAGTTTCCCTTGCTTTCAATTAATCATTCGGTAAAGTATGTTTAACCTTAAGAAAAAATAGTGTGCCTTTGTAAAATAGTGAACAGAAACAGGTTCCCGCATGGGAAGTTGGTGGATAGGCATGTATATATGTGTACAAAATCACTTTACTGAGACTCTGAGCTACCATGTTTAATAAGTATATATGCACATAAAGGGAAAATAAACATATTGTATATATCCATCCTTTTGACAGACTTTCTGTATCTTAAGTATGATCTCGTGATTTTTAAGAGTAAAAGCCATTATCCTCTGTTGTTGGTACAGTCTTCCTCTGCTGCTGTACTGAAAACAGAGCCATGACAATTTGTTTAATACTGTTTTCAAATAAGAAAATTCCTAATAATTGCTTAAATAGTTTGATTTCAATACAAGTGAGGTCATTGTTGCATGCAGGATTTGTGGAATCACAGGCATATGGGTGAATAATGGTCAGTGCTGCACTTGATTCTTAAAAAGCAGCCCATGACACATTTTCTCTGGATTTTAAAAGCATCTTGGAAAATATTAGCCTATTAGAGCTATAAAAGGGTTGTTCTTTTCACTTGTGAGCTGCATTACTATACATTAATCATTCCTTAGTCAGGGTCAGCTTTTTTCTTCCCTTCTCAACTGCTGGTGCATCATGCCCTTTGCTTTCTGAGCAGCTTGCTAATAAGGAGAGGAAAGGTAATGGCCCATCAATTTTGTAGAAGAGTTTCCAGTAGCCCATTTCCCTGGATCCTCCTTTATCTTCACTGTTCTTCCATGAATCCAAAGCCCAGTTCAACCTCTAAAAGCTCTGTGGGACCTTAACTGCCTGAAAGCTCACAGTGCCCTCTATTGGTCCCCTCTAACGTGGTGTCTTCATACAGCAGCACTGTATTCCAGCTGAAAAATTCAACGATTCGCTGCTTAGGAGAGCCGCGAGAGTGTTCAGGAGACACAGGACTCCTGCTTTCCCAGGACTGAATAAAGCAGGGATTGCTAAAAGACGTAGGCATCTGGCACTGCGAATAACATGTGTAACATGCGTCCTTGTTCATCCACTAGCTTTGTCACTCACATAACTCAAATTTGTGTGTTTTTTTCTGTATGGTTTGTGTATTTTTTAGACAGGCTGAGAACTGAGTGCAGTTGCTCTTAGTTTTTAAGTGGTGGAGAGGCAGATTCTTTGAAATTAGAATTCCTTGATATTAGCATCTATGAATAGACTGAGTGTGATAGCATTATGCTCCCTTCTGTGCCCTGATAATACCCCTTTTGGCAGGTTGGGAGTTTCTGCTCTTCATCTGTGTTCATGTCCACCGCCCTGTTCTTCGTCTAAACTGCTGCTGGTTTTCTGCTCCTAGATATTTAGGAATGAAATGAGGCCAGGAACCAGAAACAAGCTGTCAAAGAAGGAGAGAGGGACTGGATTAAGTAGAGTAGAACAACACACAGCACCAAAGAGGAGACTGAATCTGCCAGAAAAAGAGCAAGGTAGACAGCAAAATGCATAGATACCTCCAGTCAAATGGAAATAATCCTGTAAGGCTGGAAGAGCAGAAAACAGAAACAACAAAACAGAAACTGCCAAAATAGAGCTCAGGAGCTGTTGAGACAAGAACTGAGAAAACTATTGGGGTGGTGAGAGTGAGAAGACAAGTGTGTGGAAAGATGAGGAGGAAATGGGGTGAAATGGTGGCTCAGATTTTCACAATATGGGGGATTGCAAATAGTATCCTGTCTTGCTGTTTAGGCAGCTAAATAAAAATGGCCTTATTTCAGAGGTGTCTGACATCTACACTGTCCATTAACTTCAGTGGGGTCTGTGTATGTTCAGTGTCTTTGAAAATCAAATGTCTAAATATAGATTTGGAAACCTTTCCCTAGACATTCAGATTTGAAAGCTAGGGCTTGAATGACTATGATATAGCTTGTTAGATGTTTAAGTTTTGAGTGTGTCAAGCTAAAGAGGGATAAAGATGTGTTTGCATGAGGGCTGGTTAGTTAGAGGGCGGAGAGGGAGAGAGCAGGGAGTCTGGGAGCAGTGCTGTGGAGCGGCTGTCTGGTTGGGGTTGTGCTCTGTGTCTCTTAACTGAGACTGCATATTCACAGGTATTACCTGCTCTGAGCTCCAGTGCAGGTCTCCCATTTGGACGTGAGATTTAGGTGGGATACTTGGCCTTAATTAGACAATTTAACACTAAGGCAAGGGCAAACAATAAATAGTTGAGTGTGGTTGTATCTGTTTAGTGCAGGTATCCTGTTGTAACTTTAATTTATCGTTCCCCTTTTTGGAAAATATTCTGGTTACAAGCCGGACACCATCAGCCTTCCATGGTGTGGGGTGGCCGTAGCGCTGCCCCACTCAGTGTGGTGTTCGCGGGCTTTCAGCTTGGCCTGCCCTTTGAGGCAATGGCTGAGACCCGGGCTGTGCTCCGAGGCTGAGGCTTTCTCTGAGTCTACGAGAAGCTTATGAAGCTGTGCGAGATAATGAAAAATAAATGTACTCTTCTGCATTGAGTTGGCATGGTCAAGAAGAGCTGAAAATAAAATAAATTAAAACTGAGTGGCTTTATGCACCTGCTCTTCTGAAAAGATAACACCCTTCAAAGAATGTGTAATTACAGCTGAAGTCTTCAAACCCTGAGACACCATTAATCAATATTACCTTTTCCCCTAAGTCCTCATAACCTTGGAGTAAGGACAAAACACGCTGTGAGGAGTCATGTAAATAGGGCATAGGTGAGGGATTATACTGGAGGAAAAGGATTTTACTGGCTTTTCTGACCCATATTCTTAGCTACCTTGTTTTTTTAGAGTAATCTTTTCCTTTTTCCTTTTCCCTAACCCAACTACATCTGAATATCCTTTTTCATGTATTTTAATAGCATTTTCCTCTCTCACTAATAAATAGTTTAGGTGGCTATCTATGTGAAACTTCCAACTTATGTCTGTGAGGCCTGACATTACTGTTTGCAAATACAGCATATTCTTGGAAGGGGTAATAAAACAATGCAGTAGTGAAGGGGGAGAGCCAATGAAGATTACAAAAGGAATGTACTTTCAAACAAATGCAGTTAAGTGGGTAAGAAAAACTACATGTGTGTGTTCTTACTTTGATTAATGAAACTGGTTTGTTTTAATTTCAGGATTTGACCCGAAAGACATGGTAGACTGAATCCATAGTTTTGCACCAGTGCATGTTTTTGTATCAGTAGTTGCCTAAATTGTGTCAGTGCAGCATCCCTATATCCTTTCTGCTTAATTCCACCAACAAGATTAAGAATTATTATGTGTAACAGTAAGGGATTCTTATATTTTACGGATGAGGCTGGTGAGTAGCTCAAGTGCCTGCGAAGGACATGCCTAGGGAGAATCTTGGCCTTGGAGCTATAGATATTTGGTAACCTTTAAAAGGTGTAAATGCAGAAACAGCAGCTTAGAAGCATAGTAGAAGTAGAATAGGCTAGTAGCATAGGAAAAATATGGACAAGTCTCATGGAGCAAGGGAGTTGGGTCAAATCTGGAACAGGAAAATTAAGAAGATTTGTGTGGGAGAGGGGAAAGGAACAGAGAAGTCCATAAAGGAGAGAGTGGAGAACTCAGGAAAGTGATGTGGCATTTGCTTGTGAATAAATGAGAGGGATGGCAGAGGGCTGCCCTTATTAGAAAACCCACCAGCCAACCATTAGAAAAGTGTCACTTGATGTACTAGTGGCCGAGTGTGGCCACAAATCACCTTAACAGAACCCCATTTAAGGATTTTATTATAGAATATTTTTAGTATTCTATACTTGTTTTCTACAAATAAAGGAAAATATTGCATATAATTTGGGAATTATATCTAGCATTTCTTTTGGGAGATAGACTTTTTAAATTGCACTTGGAATTGTTCTACTTCTCTCTAATCTTCCTCTCTTAAGACAAATAATACATCTAAGCCTGGACTACAAATAACTGATGTAGCAAGGTTATCTGAGTAGTTAAAAAAAAAAAAAAAAAAAAAGCATGCTGACTTTAGTCCCTGACTTAGTATGTTTCTACAAACTTGTGCTAGAAATGTGCTATCTGTGCACATTCCCTATGACTCCAGCTGTTAAACTTTTTGAATACTTTAGGATAGAACTAATCTGTGAACTTAAATGGCTATGATACAGGTTTGTCGATAATAGCTTGAACTGCTTGGAAAAGCATCTGCTGCTCGGGAGAGCTGGTGTCTGCCAGTTTGGGGTGCAAATCTGACGCTTACTTCTATTATTCTTTTCACTGTGTGCTAATCAGGCAGATGCTACATCCAGATTATATTCCTATATTTAACTGCTTCCTTAACTCGGTGACAAAACGGTGATGCAAGCGATGCAAAAGGCAGCTGCTCTCCTGCTCCACAGCTGTGAACAGAAAACACCCCAGCTCCCAGTCTCCCCGCAGGCTTCCTGCGTGTTTTCAAGACCCAGTTAGAGGCTTTGGTTTTAAGTAATGATTAAAGGTGGTTTAAAATTGCCTTATTTACTTTGCCTTGTCATGGGTTGGTTGCATACACAGCCAGCTCCTTCCTCTCAGCAGAGAGTATACTAACAAAACCCAGCATCCTCCTTCCAAAACCCAACCGAGTTGCTTTCACGCCTTTGCTCTTCAGAAGCACTGTGTTTAGAGAGTGAGTTACGCATCTCTGACATGAGAGGTGAATGGGGGCAGCTAAGTATAGGGGGAGCCACCTATAGAATGAATGAGGTCTCGGCAGCCTTATGAAGTGCTGCAAAACCTTCCGATTCAATAACAATTTTCTTCCAAAAGAAAACCCAACCTTACAGCATTTTTCCTTTCTCATCTCAAAGCTTAGTATAGTCTGAGGTCTCTGTAGAACATAAGAAAAACCAAATTAGTCCACTAATGACTTTCACATGGCTAGTCAATTTTATACAGAAGCTGTTCAGTTATTAATAAGGTGGGCACATGAGAACCTTCTGAGGAGAAAAGAGGCTGTAGAGAGCGTAGGCCACTGAAGCAAAGAGCAGTGTTTTAAGAACCATCATGCTAAGAATACTTATAAGAATCATGCTGGCTGAAATGTTCAATACAGCTCTATGTTACCTTGATTATAGTATGTTTGTGTGAGCAGTAACAGAATTTGCTGCCATAGGATGGCATACTTGAAAGGTCAGCCTTTTGTAAGAGGTATATTTACTATGCTTGTTGTTTCCTCTTGCAGTCAAAAATTTGACTTCCTAAAAAATGATCACTATACTGGTCAAGTCATTTCTGAAAAAGCAATTCAGAGGAGAAAATTCTCTGTGCAGTGGAAAGGGTTTAACTCAATTATCTCTGTGTTACACTGCTTAATGAAATGTGGGACATTCACGGCTTGTTAATACAGCAAGTGAAAAAGCAAAAAGGCAGCCTGAAAATGGTCTGTCTCCAGTTTCACTTCCTATCCAGACAGTTCATGCTGGTGCTATACTGGTGTATTAGATGTAGATGGGTGTTTCTCTATATGCCTTCACTATGTAAATATTTATATCCACTTACATAAACATGTTTTAAGTTTGCACATGAGTGTTATACTCCTGATATCAAGGGAACCTGTGAAATGCCTAAGTATTTGTAGACTACCATAGGTCTTTTGGAATTTGGCATACGCTGCAATAAAATAATCTCCGAATTTTGTACTGTTTCTCTCTGAGCATTGTCACAAACTTGACTGAACTGCTCTGCTATAATAAGTGGAATGTGCCTCTAAATATAAGAAGATGCTCTTGGTATCAACTTACCACTTACCACAATTATTTAAATGTCATCTCTGCCTCAGGATTCCTTTCCGTGTTTGCTACTAGCTGACTGCAATTCAAATATTTATATGCAGTACATCTTTATGTAAATCATAGCATATACTGTCTTATCCACTGCATGTATTTAAAAAACATTTACACTTCAGGCATATAATTCTGAGGATAATATGTTGGCGTGTTTCCTAATATTGTCTCCACCAGGGAAAAAGGCCTTTGTTTGTCAGTGTTATTCAGCACAATTTGCCCTCTGGCGATAGAGGTTGATTCCCTACTAAAGTCTCTTTGATGCTAGCAGATTGATTAGCAAAAACTTAAACACTAATTTGAGTAAACTGAAATGATTTTTTTTCAACAGAGAATTCAAATGTCTTAAACGTTCAGGTTTTTTTTACTGACCGACTTGTTTTTGTACTTAGTTACTGCGTCACGTGAACATCAGTATTTTTGGAAGAACATTGCGTTTAATGACATTGAAAAATCTGTGTGCATTATATCTCTCATGATATTGGTCTGTTTCACATAAATGCTGTTCATCTTAATACCATAAACATAAGTTCAATTTATAATCTAAATGATGCATTAAACATAGAACTCAATCATCTCTGTAAAATATTTCAGTATTTTATTGCTTGAAGTTCCCCTCTCACCACCTTGCTTAGTTTCAAAGCTAGCTGGACATACACTCACATGCTACCAAGTCTGGCCATACTGCTGTTCTTATTACATTTAACATAGATGAAATAAGTGAATTTTTCCACTTCAGCCAAGCACCTGTGAAATCGAGCTTGCGTTTGTTTTGGGATGTCTGTTATTGACTCATGGCAGTGTTTGGGAGGATGCTGTATTTGTCAAGAAGGTAACAGGTCTTGTTCAGTTTGCTAAGGATGTATTGCATTGCTTGTATTGTCAGTCTTTCTTCTTTGATTAAGAAGTTTAATTTCTGACTGTTCCTTTTGATATTGTCTGAAGAATCTAAATAAACTCTACATGTATATCTCCAAAAAAATGTCTGTAGGAGTATCCTAGAAAGTACCCAAACCTACTAAAAAACAAATGCACTAAGAGAATTTTTTTTTTTGTGCTGTGGGTATTTTATTAGGAAAATTGCATCTCATCTCTGCTTTTGCTCAACTACCAGCAGAAGCGTAATGAGATGAATTAAACAAAGCAAACTGAGCAATTGCTCATGCCCTCTATTCATCTATGAAGTGCGTACATGGCTTCCAGGGTCTTGGTTTAACAAATGGACAATGCTCTTCTGGGATATTGCCAACCCAAGCATTCATAAATGGTATTGATTTCGTCACTTCTGAGCCTTTGGGATTTGAGGTAGTATTCCAAACTTTGCTCATCATCTGTGGATGCTGGAAGCTCATTTTGTAATGGGTATGGAGAGTCACAGATACCTGTCTGAATCCAGGATTTGAACTTTATGAAACATTCCCTCACTCTTCTCTCCCCTCTTTTTGAAAATAATGAGAAAATTCAGATAAATGAGAAGATTTGGCAGTGCTGTTGCTGCTGGATGACTTGTGATGGAAGTGAATAGAAAGAATGTGCAAAAATAAGATGCTAGCTCTCCCTTATTTGCAGTTTAGGTGTTCAGCCTTGTAATATAACAATGTTCTTGCAAATCTGTATCTTCTGAAGATCTGCCAAAACCTCCAGCAAAATGTTAGAATGAATAATCTGAGAGAATATTCAGATTGGAGGAGTGGGGGGTAAACTTCTAGGTTGTTAAAGACTAAACAAAACTGTTGTTGTGCTCCACAGACTACCTTTTTGTCTCATGGGAGTCTTAAAATGTTCTGGTTCAAAAAAGGATGGATGCCTCAGAATAGTAAAAAGCAGAGCAAACTTAGGAATTGCTTGTTTCCCTTCCTGTACAGCAGAAAGGAACTTTGAATGCTGCAGCAGCAGTAGTTGGGATACAAATCTTGCTTCTGCTTCTGTCTTAAATGTAGGACAGATCTACAAGTGTGGGCCAGCAGCTCAGCTGTGCCAGGGTGTCCTGATGGAGTAAGTTGCTGAGGCTAACTTCACGTCCACCTGCACAAATGCACTTGTGGCACATGCCCGGGGCAGCCACATTGTGAGTCTGTGTATTTACCTTTCATCAGTCCATCCGCAGCTGTGCTGGCGTTACCAAAGCCGCGTGTGATGGGGGAGTTGGTATTTTGCTCTGAGGTAAATCAACTTCCAGCCATAGAGCAGGAATATTTGATCAGTTTGGGGAGAATGTGGTCCCACTCCTGTGTCAAGAATATAAGCTAATTTCTTTTACTTGGTTGCCCTGTTGTTCACTGGCCATTTAATATGACACTTGGGCACATCCAAGTGTGTGGAGATCTGCCCACATTCTTTGCAGTGTTAAGTATCCATTCCCTGATGATTAGCATGGCTGAGCCATCTCCAGTGACGAACACAGCGACTTGGAAACATAACCCCGCTGAGGACCCAGGAGGGAGCGCGTGTGAGCTGGGAGAGGCTGGGACAGCTTGTGTCTTGCGTATACATCAGATGCCCCAAAACACCCCTGCTTCCTTGGACCAGGCAGGTCTGGCAGTGCAGAAGTTTGATATGTTGGCTCTTCATCAGCTGAGAGCTCTCTTGGGGAAATCTCAGCTTGCCAGATCTGGCTGCTTTTGATCTTGCTGTCAGGACAGAATTGGCCCCATTACCTGCTGTAAGCTGGTTTCGTAGGAGGCCTGTGGATGGAGCATGCTACAAAGATATCTCGGGTTTCCTGCTTAGTAGTTTGACTGCAAAGTTATATTGCTGGTCAGCAGCAGGAAATGGGACTTGGTGCAGTGGTTATGCTGGAGTTTTTTTCACGTGGTTTATGGTAGCACTTGTTGCCTGAGAGAGCCTATGAGCAAAACTCAGCCGCAGATGCTCAGTGTTGCGACTTCCATGGCTTGTTTCAAAACTTGAGATATTGGTGATTTTTCCTAAAAACCCAGCTGATGAAAGAAGAGTTTTGCATGAGTTTCATTTTTCATCTGCAAGTTCAGCAGACAGGTAGACATACCTGCTATCTGTCGTGTGAAGGGGTGCACCACACTTCCATGATGGGTTTAATTTGGAATCAGTAGACACTACTGCCCCGTCCATGTTCCTTTTCTCCCCCAGTCATGTCTGCTCTGCTGGGATGCGTGTTTCTGCAGCCACTACCCTGAAAAAGCAACGAATGAACACCCACCACCACCAAAGTGAGTTTTGAGCTGGATCCGTTTTCCGATAGGGTTCATGGTGTAACCCTGAGAACGGCAGCGCCAGCATAAGATGTTGGAGCCACATCTAGTGGTTGTGCAACCTTCGGCTGCGCTGAACTATACTGTTACTACTACTATAACCCAGCTTTTCAGTCTTAGGTCTGGGTTTTTTCTTTTTTAACATTAAGTTGCCTGCCATTTCGCTTTGTTTTCCTTTCTCTTTCAGTAACAAGGATCACTGGTGGTGCTGAAATGCTAGATATTTCATTAAAAAAAAAAACTGATAATTTTTTCCCTAAAGTTTACTCTCAAAACAGAATTCTTTTCAATGGTGCTGTCTTTAGCTGCTTATGTCAGAAGTTGTTTAGTGTACAAACTAGCTTTGCTAATGGGGGCTTTATTTTTTTTCTCATTCCCTGTTGTCAAAAGAAACGCTGCTTAAGATCTCAAAGCTTGAAATGTAGTTTTAATTATGCTTATTGCTACAGGTTTTCAAAGGTCTGTTGAATTTCTGTTCTTGTATAGGAGAGAGGCTTGGGGAGAGTGGTTCTCTCACAAAAACTATTTCAGCATGTTAAAACAGCAAGTTTGGCTTCTCTCCTTCGAAGCCATTGAAGTTGGTGTCTAACATTGTTCTCATGAGTGCTGTCATTGGGCCAGCTGGAAAGCTACCATATCCTGTTGTATCCTAGTTGTTGAGAATGAAAGAAGAGAACAGCAATAGAGGGGGTAGTTGTCATAGCTATCACATTGATTTTGTCTACATTCGCAAGTTTAAACAAGTTATGTTAAATGCATATCGGATATTGGATTATAAGTGCAGTATGTGATTTTACAGTATTTAACCGGTTCTAGATGCTGTCTTGCTTGTCCATAAAAATGCCATGTTCTTTCCCCACAAATGAGTCCCATGCTTGTGTCAAGACTTTCAAGAACTGATTTGTTTACTTCAGTGCAAAAATTATTATATGGCCTTGAATTCTTGTTAGCGTTGTGTATCCAGCACACCCAAGAAAGAGGAAATTGGATCTGTTTCTTCTTAGGCAGCATCAACAGATTTGTTTATTAAATTCCAACCTGTTACTCCTGTGGAAATCAGTGGAAGGCTTTCAGGATTGCACAGGTTGTCACTCAAGCTTAACTTGTCCTGCCAAACCTTCTTGATGATACGCAGGAAGGGAAGAACCTCACTAGGCTCTTGTGGTATATTTGGGCTGTGAACAAACATCCTGCTCTGAATGCAACTGCACTGCTGGAGGAAGCAGCTGCCAGCAAACCATCCTTAACTGCTTTCCGCCTGCTCAAATCTGCCAGTGGAAATACTCTGGGGAGCGTTCCCCGCCCTGCTTTCACTTAAATTGTGATCAGGTAGTTTAAAGAGGATGGCTGGTGGGTGTTTGACATCTCGGCTCATTTTCCTTGGAGAGGGAAGGGTATGATCCCCCAAGCAGCTCCACTGGCACATTCAAAGGAGTGAGTCCTTTGGATGGGAAGAGCGACGTGCAGGGAGGTGACTCGTGTCCTCGCGCCATTGCCGTGGTGCCTAGGAACCAGCATCTCTCCAGTCCTCCTCCGGTGCCTGGAGGTGTGATGTGTAATGCAGCAAGCTGCCGTCCAGCACCGGAGAGCTCTTCCCTCCCATGGACATGTGCCTGTAGCTCTGGGAGCACCTGCTGTGGAGGTTGGCACCCCCTTCTCCACCTGACGGCTAGCACGAGTGCGCGCCTGGCTGTCTGGTGGAGCGTCCCCTTATTGCTGGCTGAGCACATCTGATGGGGCTCTGCAGAAAGAGAATAAAAACTGGAGCTCCAGGACATTGTTTTTCCTGTCACCTTTAGAGCCAAGCAACCCCTCTAAGTTAGATTTATTGTTACTGTGTGTGTTAGTTCTGGAAAATCAAATTATTTGGCATGTTTGTTTTTACAGCTCAAGGGTAAATCTCACTGCTAGCATAAGCAGGTGTAATTTTGTTGAAGTAAATGCAGTTGTACTTCTGTCTGAATTCTTGGATTTGGCAGTAATTCTTTGCTGCCTTTTAAAGAGACTTTTTTTTTCTCTATTGCATTCAGTTTAGAGTCATGTTGTGAAAGTATTGCAGTGGCTTTGCAAAATTACCCACAACAAAAGGAGGGGAAAAGTCCCTGCACACTCCAGCTTTCCCCCAACGATGCCTTCTGTCACAGCAGATTAGTTTTGGAAGTTTACAGGCTAGAAGTTTAATGCGTACCTGTTGAAGGAGAAGGAGAAGGGCCTCTTTTGTGGGTCAGAGTGCAGGGAGCACAGAAATGGTAAAAACAGTGGGAGCAGAGGGAAAGACACACCCCCGACAGAGCGGTGCCTTTCAGGGAGAAGCTCCTGCGGCTCCCAGCTGGATCAGGCGTGCACAGTCTGCGAGCAGAGTGGGAGCTGACATGATGTGCTTCAACGCGATGCAAAATAAATGAGCTGCTGTTCTCAGGGGTATTCAGCCCCCGTCGCTGAAGTGCAAGTACGCAGCTGGATCAAGTGCGCTTTGCATCATCTGATGCCTAGACACACGCTAGCGGAGAGCAGGACCAGGCAGAGCGTCGAGTTGCGTGTTTGCATCTGACGTGCTTGGCATTAAATTCCTGTTTGCTGCAATAAAAAGGTAAGAAACTTAAAAAGTGACGGCCAAAAGCCTCAGCCCCCCTCACAGGCATTACTCTCATGCTAGTGGTAGTAGCTTTTGTCTCTAGCTGTATTTTCAAAGCTATAGTCCATTAGTCTAAAGCTTCTGCGTGGATGCCTGCAAGGCAAATTACAGCTCCTAGTGTGACAAAGGCAAGTCAGATTTTTTTTCTCCAAGAGCTGACACTTAACAACCTTCGGGAGAGCACTGTAGCAGAAATGTTGGACTGTGTGCTAAGCGGTAAGTATTGGATGCTTTTCTCCCTCTCCTTTATCCCTTCAAATGTTGCTCGTTTGAGCAGTAAACTAACTAATGGATCGTGATATTTAATAGGTTTGGTTGTCTGTATTCAGTTCAAAATTACATGTTCCTAAACTAGCTGCAATTACTGGCTGCATATTGACTTGCCTGATTCTGTAGAGCATGATCATAATTTGTTTCTACTGGTAATGCTATGTTAATGGGCAAAAGGATGCTATCATTAGGAATTGCAGAAAATTCGTTTACTGAAAAGAAGAACCCCCTCTGTCTTTTTTCCCCAAAATGTATAGTGCCTATACAATTATTTCTGCCTAATTCCTACCTGCCCTTTAGCTAGCTAGTCTGGGCTTTCTTCTTTCAGTACATACTTGACAATGGAGATTTTTCATTTGAAATCTTTGTAAAGCTCCAAAAGAAGTAAATATTTATTAAAGACAGAAGAAGTGTTACACTGTGTGGGGGGATACCTGCATGTAAAAATATATGAAGTGAGATGGTTAATGGCTCTTTTGACAGAAGAGGAAACTTCATGATTTAAATGTAATATATTGCCTTGAGGTCTCTGTGCTCGCTTAATCCTATCTGTATTCATAAAGAATTTGCAGCAGAAGAAATTTCACTGATTTGTTAATTGATATATAGCTTTGAATCCTCATTATGTTAGGTGCAGAGGGGAGGAAAGAGAGACCAGCAATTAATCTTTTTCTTTAAACTCAGCAGCTTCACTCTTAAATTAGGTTTCCCACATGTTATGGAACCTCATTGCTCTCCCTATTCTATTCAGTAATTTTTGCTTTCTAAAAGGATACTAAACCTTGGTGAGACTTGATCTGCATCAGTAAAATGCATGAAGTGATTCATGTCTTAAAACTATGGCTTTAATTACATTTCTTGTAGCTGTTGCCTCACAGTTAATGTAATTATAACAACTAGTGGGTGAGGAAAAGGATATTATTCAGCACTGGAGCATTTCTCAGAAAAAATGGTTTATTTGTTTTGGTAAGGAGTTAGCAGAGAGAAAAATAGTGTGATTTTATTATGTAACACCAATTGGATTAAAAAAAAAAAGAGTACAGGTTAGTTTCCCCTTTTACAGCAGTGGATGTATATATATAAATGAAATAACCCTACCCATGAAGATATTTTAAACACTGATCAGTTGAAATATGGATAAGGATCAAACAAACTGTGAATAGTGTTTAGATGATTAAGATGTACGTTTGTGGAATGGTTTTCCATGGTGTTTCTTGGATTGTTACAGTCTGTTGGGCAGTCCTGTTTAGCAAGGCTTTTTGGTTCACTGTATGGAGTTTTCTCTGTTTCATGATATGAGGTGAAACTGCATATTAATGTGGACAAAATTCTGATCTCATTGATGCTAGTATTGATTCAACTGCTCTTCATAGAGTTAGTTTGTGTTAGAGTGCAGAGTTTGCTCCACTGTAGTTTAAGATAGGTTGAGATATCCTTATTCTCTGGATGAAGTTAATCCAGGTCAAAAACTTAAATTTAACAATTCTAAATCAAGGAATATGAATTCAATAAGAAGTGTTCGGTTTCATTTCCATAGAAAATAATTGGCATGTCCCTGAATTTGGTTTGGTATCTGCCAAAGAAAACAACATACTGATTTTTTTGGTGTGTTTTGATGTGATATAAAAGTCATGTCTACTTGCTGTAAGAGGTTTCCACACTGATGTGTCAAAATATCTTTATGGCTGAATTACTAATTCTTCAAAAATTAAAGTAGAAGATCTCATACCTAACTGATCCCGCTAAAACTGTGCTCTAGTGATTTGGGGAAAAGGTGGTCTGCCATTCTTAGTTGTTTTCATGCTGCCAGAGACTTATTTATTTTCCCCTACCAAGCCAAACATAACAGGTCTTCATGCGAGGGAAGGCCGAGAGATGCATGTTATTAAAGACCTCCCCCCGTGCCGGCTTGCATCAGAGAGGAGGTGCCTCGGGTGGCCACATGCTGCAGGGAGCTGTAAGTGTTCCCTCTTTCCTCTGAGGTCTTCCATTCAATCCCTGTAATTCAGTAACTACAGATGAGGGAAGCCCTAAAGAAATTTTAAAGTAACGTTATCCTGTTGCACTGTTCTGATGGAGAGGAACCAGCTTGTCTATCACATACCAATATGATGTCTAGCACCCAAATTACCAGTGTAATTTAGTGATTTGGAGCCTCTGGTCTTAAGAATAGAATTCAGTCTGTAAAAAATGTGGATTCATATAATGTGTCAGGCTGCCTATTTTCTTTCTTTTAAAAATAGAATCCAGCTAGGTTATAACAGTCTTTGTAATATATGATTAGCAACAGAAGGCACAATCAAGCCATCAATTTTTAAGCAGAAGTCTTCTTTGCTACCAATGGAGAATTGCTTAAAAATTGATGGCACAATCTGGCCCACCGTGAACAGAGATTTCCAGAGTAGGAGTGCTAGTGGTACTTCTGCTCAGCCTCAGCACTGGTGGCGAGAGGGCCCAGAAACCCAAGGCCACAGTCTACTGGAATAGTCTGGTACCAGTTGGAAGGAAAAGGTTTAAAAGTTATAAAAAAGGTTAAAAATCTACCAAACCTTAAAAAAAAAAAAAAAAAAACCTTATAAACCACAGCCATTTTCTTTTCAGTGAAAGCAAATGTATTTTGCTAGTGGCATACATAAATGAAGGACCTAATCATCCTCTAACCAACAGAGAGACTTCCAAATGCCCAGAAATGAAGGTTGTTTCCTCTATTTGTTCATGTTAAGTTGTTAAGGTGTAAATGCATTTTACATAAACGTTTTGCTGCATTAAGTGCTGCTACACTTTGTAATTGCAGCTTAGAAAACCAGAGCAAGGCCTCTTCTGTGCCTCGGAGGCTAGATTTGGACAAGTACCTATAACTGTAATAAAAAGGCTTGTGCCATGCATCATTATTTTTAATCAAGTAAAATGCATTTGAAAATAAAATCTCCAGTAATTGAAAGCAAAGAAATTTCAGTTGGTTGTTATCTCTCAGAAAGTGAGGTGGCTAAAGCTGACTATGTTGTATAGAAATATTTAAAGCCTGTGGGGGTTGGACGGCACCCCTCTGTACTTGCTTAGGGCTAGGTGACAGATGTCAAGCTAATTGTTTTGATCTGCCCCCAAAAGAAATTTGGGGAAGTTCCATTCAGCCAAACTCCAGGGGAAGCTACAGAAATGAAGAGTTGTAAAGTTAACGTCTTTGCCCTTTTGGCTGAATGTGTCAGTCACAAAAATGACCAGACTCTGGATTTAAGTTCACCCTGCAAGGTGAAGGGAAGCAGACTCCTGATGTTCTCACGTGCTCCTGTGCAGGGAGGTGCCTCACTAAAGCATTAGCAGAGCATGGGAAAACTCTTTTCATTCCTTGTCAGAGGTGCCAACAAAACCAAAACCTGTTAGGTTTTTCAGTGTGGTTTATTCTTTATAGTGTTATAGTCTTGCATTGCCCCTGCTTTGCTGAAGTAGAAGACACAAGAGTGGCGGTTGTGGAATATTGAGAGTCAAAGACCTCTGTCATTGGGGCACTGGGAGGGTCTGGTCCGTGAGGGACCAGAGCTGCTGGGGTGCGTGGGCATGCCGTTTCACCTCGGCTGGCCTCCCTTTGCCCACCTGTGCTTGCCGTTCAGTTGTGTGTGTAAGCATACAGTTCCCATGTTCATCTGTTCACAACACATCTCCCTCCCATGAGTTCAAATTTAGATGATGCAGTTCTAAATTAAATCAGGGCCATCCCTGGTTAATTTTTTTTTCTTCAGATCTCCAAGGACAGAGATTGCACAGCCTCTTTGGGTACATGTCTCAGGGTTTACCCACTTTCATGGCTAAGAAATTTGGTTTTGCTCTTTTTTAAAACCTTCCCACCAGGTAATGGAAGACAGTAATTAGATCCTCCCCTCATGTGGCGTGTGTTGTTCCCCTGCCCATTTTGGTGGCCCTCCATTGGACTCGCTCCGGTTTGCCAATCTTTCTTGTGCTCATGGGCCCAAAACAGAAATCCAGATGTGGCCTTATGAATGGTAAGTGGAAGGTGCCTTTTGGGGGATGGGGCTGTTGCCACTGAACCTCTCAGTTTATTGACCTCCCCATAAAACCAGCCTAACTTTTAGGCTTGTAAAGTGGATGTTGTATATCAATAATCAGCCCTGTGGGTGGAAGTGACTTGCACCTATCTCTGATGTGCAAAATCCAGGATTGGGAGGACAGATTTGATGTAGGAAGAGAGGGAAAATTGTCTTCTAGTTAGTCATTTCCATGTTTTGTGAACAATCTCTCCTGCAAGGTGGTGCCCTGTCAGTAGTATCATTCTCTGCAATGGTTTTGCCCTCACTGAGTCCCTGGGACTGGTACGGGTTGTATTCTGCAAGCCCGAAGCTTGGGGCTCTGCGAGAGAAAGCATGGTAAAAGGGGGTTCATCAGAGAAGCAGGCACCCTCAGCAGTAGTGTAATGTGCTAGCTTAGAAGATACTAATCAGAAAACAGTCTGGAATGAATGGGCCTGGCAGGAGTGTTGGGGAGGAGGAGGTTGTCACCTTCTTCACAGGGAGGAAGCATCTCCTCAGGGCTGTCTCTGGAAGGAGTGCTCCTTTCTCGCATGTCTGCAGGCTGGAAGGTTGCAGGCTTTTCCTTCAAGGGCTTAGCTTTTTCCCCTCAGAAATGAATCTCAAATTCTGCATAACAACCCTGACACAATTTTCTAGGTATCCTCTTCCCACGTTACTGGCAGGTTCTGGCTTGACCCCTTTTAACTCAGTCAGGTTGGAAAAGCGTACATAACATACCACACTGAAGAACTTGCACAGCTGCTCTTATGGCATTTCTCACACTTAGAGCCATCAGTAAGACCTGCCATTTGAACTGAAACTTTCCATGTTAGCTATTTAACCTTGAAGTGATTTTTTTTATGTTGTTTAAAGGTAAACTATTCAACCGTATTTGAGCTATCAGAATGTGAAGGGAATACAGGCAAATAGTCTCTTGTGTGAAATTAATTCCTAAACTACAAGACACTTTATGAGGAGATACTGTATTAATTTGGAAGCTGTAGTTAACTGATTGGAAGCAGGATGCAGACCCGCTTGATCTGTCTGTACCCCACAGGGTCAGAGTTACATGGCTGGAGCCCAGCTCGTTCCTTGCTCTCTGGGGAAGTTCAGCAATCTGGATGTTCTTATTTTTTTCTCACATTCCTGAATTTCCTTCTGTGTTTTTTTCTTTCTGTGTGTTTGCAGCTGCAGTGATGCAACATCTAGTGTTTCAGCAGTTCTTAAGGTCATGTATTAAGATCTGCATCAGTCAAGCTTTGCTTTTTTTGATTAATTCAATTTGGAGGTAATTAAGGAGGTTAGATATTTTTTGTTTTCCCAAACAGTCTAGGTGCTGAAAGGGCAAATGTCATACTAAAATTATTTTGTTTCTCTGGACAAATAAAAAAAAGAAGGAGGCTGAACTAAGCTTGAACATTCATATGTACCAAATGTTTTACTTTTGTGTATATGTATGTTCTATGTGTATGTGTGTGTTCTATGTTTCCAAGTCATGAATATGAAATCTTAGTGGAACTTGATGCTTTATAGTTTAAAATTTTTCAGGTGGGAAAAATATGATGTGTGAAAGACCTCTTTGCATAGACATTGTCTCTAGGTTATCTGGAAGAGTCATTGCAGAAGCTGGAAGACTTTTGTGTGCTTTTGTTAAGATTAAAGTTTTAAATTCTAGGCTATGACATTTAAAAGGTGTTTCTTGCCTTAAAAATGTGGTTTAAAAATTTGTTCCAACAGTTCTTTTATATATATGCCACAGTTAATTTTGAAAAAGGCTCATGGATTTAGGGAAGCAAGTGGCAAAGTTGGTATCCAGAAATTAAACCTCTAGCTATGTGCGTATGCATCCATGTGTGACTTGCACTCCTGTGTTGGACGGGTGCATTAGCTAACCATATGTATGATTAGTTAAAACCTGGCTTAGAAAGCCTACATTCATTCCAGATCTACTCACTAAGCCATTTCTAAGCAACAGATCAATTCCTGTAAGCTTTGCAAGCTTGCTGAAGCAAGATGTCTAATGGGAATTGGATCCCTTCCCTTCAGCATGCTTTGTCTTTAATCCTGCCCTTATTATTTGAAATGGGGTTATTTTTCCACTCCACTATCCCTTTTTTCTCCAAGTCAGTTACAAACAAGGATGATGTGGAGTCCCACGTTTGTGTGTGCAGTGCACGATTCTTGCTCGGGTGATCACTGGGGAGGAGTACTTCTGAAAAGAGCTGCAGCTGGGGCATACGGGAGGAGGAAGGGGTTGGAGAACAGGACCATGCAGCACGTGGAGCCTGTTTGCAATGACTTGTGTGACTGGGTAAGCAGATGTACTTAGCAGCTGATTGCTCTTCTGCCTGAGTTTTACTGGCAGAAGAAGTCGTAGAAAGCAACTCTAATCTTAATAATGGCTGTTATCCCTGTAGAGGCAATATACATCATACAGAGCATCCTCCGGGTTTTGAGGAGGGGTGGGAAGAAACGGGCAGCAGCCCACCTGGTTTCCAAGTGCAGTTACTGCATGGGAATGTGCAGTAATGTCATGGGAAGCTCTAGTGCTTCCTTCCCACCACAGTTAGCTCCAGAAATGCGCTGTGTATCCCTGAATCCTTCCTTTTGCAGTGGCTGACATGCTCTAGAAAGCAGCTGATGGTGACGGGGAGCCCTGGCAAGGCCTCGGGGGGCTCGGACCAGGGAGCGGGGTGGGCAGAGCAGTCCAGGCAGAGCAGTCCTGCAGGAAGGGCGCTGCGTTGTGCCATGGAGCAGGGCCGGGAAGGGCCGCGTGGGCGCGGGCTGCGTGGAAGGCGCCTGCCTGATGTGCACGTTGTCACCCGTGCCAGCGGGTCGGGCAGAGCCGAGGGCTTTATCCTGACTGAGTGGCGTAGGTGCCGGTAAAAACTGCCTCGTCGGCAGCAGTTACAGCTTACATCTGGCCCTGCGTGTTAGCTGCCAGTGGCAAGAGCACTCCTTCCTTTCCCCCGAGTGAAAATGCACCTGGCGTTTCTAGATCCCTTTGGAGTGCTAAAAACTGGTGGGAGCAGCCGGCTGCCGAGTCTGAAGTGAGCCCTGGCAGCGGCAGAGCTAGCCAGTGGCTACGCCGGCCTGCCAGGCTGGTGAGAGCCGGGGCCTTGGGCAGCTCACACCCCCAGGCAGCCGCGCACGTGGGGTCCCCCTGCACCGGGGCATCCCTGTCCTCCTCTCACCGGGGCATCCCTCCGCTGCACGCCGGGAAAGGCACATCGGTTCTGTCGCATGAATCGTTAGTGTGTGCTAAAATGCTTCTGAAGTGAATGTACGCAGTGATTTTCATATATATGTGTGTGTGTGTGTGTGTGTGTGTGTGTGTGTGTGTGTATAAAAAAAATATGCGGGTGCTACTGAGTGTGATTTCTTCAGCAACTTGCAAAGGAGTCCAAGTGCTCTAGGAAGGAGCATGAGCTTTTGGAAAAGACATTCAAAAAACTGATGTTGATCTTTAAACTCTTTCAGTGTAAGCTCTGGAAGGTGTTCACAGCCTAAAGCATTATTTTTGTTTGTTTTGTCATTGTCTGCTTTAAACAGTTTTCTTTTGGAAGAAGAAAGGTCCATGCAGTTTGTGTGTCCATTTATGCTTACAGAGTACTACTTCCCGTATTTGTGTGTGGTATTTTAAGCTTTGTTACCTCCCAGTGTTGATATGTCTGTGCTGTCTTTCTAAATTCAGCTGATGCCTGTTGGCTTCATTGCATGTTTCCAAAAATACAAACTTCAGAGCAACAGGATTCAACCAAAACAAGTGTTGAAGGGAAATAGTTGCAGTATGCTTGGATACGCTACGCTACAACCAACCAGTGAATGTTAAGTGTAGAGCACTTCTTTCAGCTATGCTGCCTCATCATATGCTGGAGCTCTGTCTGTGTGAATGCCCTCTAACTTGCTCTTTCTGTTTCTTCATGCTTTCCTGGATTCAGAGAGAGGTAAATGATTTTCATTTTTCCCTTATTCTCTGTGTGTTTATCTTTCTGGCTTGCACCAACCAATGCTCGTATCAGTTTGCTTGTATCAGGGAGCGTTGTCGTACCAAAGCAAAACTTCAGTGGGGTAAATTCATATCTCTGACATGTTTTCATCTTGCTATTAATAGTGTGCTCAAGTTGAATGGATTGAGTTTTTTTTCCAGGTCCTAAATCCCCTAAAACAGTTTAAAGTCACGTGATACTGCGGTTCTTTATATTTGCTTCTGGTGGTTGAGAGTTTAAAATTTAGATGTTGGTCTTCTCTATAATCCTAAATGCAGGAAACTTGTATTAAAATGCCATCTTTTATTTTAAAAATGAATAATTTTGTGCTAGAAGCAGGGGATTTAAAACTTAAATTTAGCGAGAATTGGAAATTTTGAAATTTATTTGCTGTTTTTGATATTTGCTTTGGATCTGGCTGGGTTGGTGACTGTCTTCAGAGTTCGAAAAAAAGTTGTCACCAGTATGGTTTATTTGTTTTGATGGACAAAGGGGTCATTTGGGATTCTCTACAATGCTTCCCATTTCATGGGAACTCACACAGTAATGTATTGTAGTCACGTGCTCTGCAGTGCAAGGGCTGCAACCGCTCAAAAGCCTCTTACTGATAGAATTGTATTTCTCGGATGAGATTTAAGTTTTGTTTGTTCTCCTAAATTGCAAGGACTTGATACTGGAACTGGATGGGAGGAATATCGTTTAGAGATGCGGGCAGTTTCTTGGGTTTTCCTCATGGAATATAATGAGAATAGTTTACAGGCCTCGCTGGTTTTTAATCAATTCTTTAGTCAGCACTGGCCTAGGGAAATGTTTGAACTTTTGTGATTATGGCTGTGCAATCTAATGTAGATATTGTGCATGTGAGAAGTGATGATCCTCCCAGACTAACACTGGCAAAAGTGTGCTGCAAGCAGATTCTCGAGTTGTGACTGTACGTGATTACTTTGTTCTCTGTCTGAATAATAAAGAACAAAGGAGAACTAGTAAGCATTGCTTGTAAAACAAATCTCAGTGAAGATATTAACTGTTCTAGTGTTTTCTGCTGTCTTCTTCACTTAAATGTGTAGCAGTGCTTTGAGCATCTCAATTTGATGTATTTCTTTATCAAATCTTTAAATTATATTCCATATGAACAAAGGCTTATATCTTTCAATCAGATGTGGGAGATAGAATTGTTGTTAAAATATCTAAATACTAATTTGTCAAAATCAAATTTACAGGAAGCACTGCAGAGGCTGTTCAGAGGTTTACAGGCATAACAACACTTTCACCTATTTTAAGGAAATTTAGCATTCGTGAAAAAAGCTAGATTAGCAATCCTGAGGAGTTAGACCACCACTTTGTGATGCTACATAGGATAAGTAGCAACAGTCAAGGGCTTGACAAGCTACCTCCTTTGTGTCCCTGAACATGGCGCTGCTTGGGGTAGGAAAGCAGCCCCCTCCCCATGAGCAATTCATAAACATTGTGAAGCAAGTAAGCAAACATTCCTCTAAAAACAGAAAACCACTTGCCATGAAAAATCTGTGGCAATAAAATGTCGGTGGTCAGAGTTTCTGCTGGTGAGTGTCTCCGCTGATTTGCATGGGATTTATCCCTGAAGATCTCTCTTAAATTCATTTTTTTTAAAAGCTGAGGTCTAAGCTGCTTTCTTCCCTTTTCTGTGCGCTGTGCCTGCGTGGCAGCGGAGGAGCGGGCAGCAAGCCCCCTCTGCTCAGCCGGTAGCCACAGACGTGGCGCCCTGTGCTCGTGGCTCCCCGGCAGGCACACCGGGACGGGGCCACCGGGCGCCCCCGGGCTGCTCTTGCCGGTGCCCTGGCAGCACAACACGGGAGCATAGCCCTGAGGGCAGCCTTGTGGGTGACCTTGGCAGACATGACAGACTGCCCTGCTTTCCCTGAGCCGTGCAAGTAGTCCTTCAGCAATATGACCATGAGGTGAGTTTGGGAAGGAAGATCAGCCCGGACCATAAATCTTAGCTTTACAGTATGTGTTGCTGTCGCTATGCTAGCACATCTAATGGACCTGGAGAGTTCAGATATGAAGTTGCACTTTGACACGACTCCATATATCTATATTTGTGGTCCTTTGCAGGGGTGGAACGTAGCCCTTGGTAGTAAAAAGAGAAATGATTTGCAACACGCTCAGAGCCATCTCTCTGACTAGCGAGGCAGTTGTGGCAAGCCTGATGGGAGTGCTGTCCCCTTCCTGCACAAGGACACGGTGGCCGGTGTTGAGAGGTGGAAATGTGCCTGTGGGAATGGCTTCTGCAGCCCTGCAAGGATCAGGCTGCCTGAAAGAAATTGGAATGAAAGTTGTGCAAATGCTTACAGAGCGGGGAGTGCTGGGCTGTGCAGGGCTGAGCAGCACATCGGTACTGCAAGGGTTTTAACAAACACATTTGGAAGCGCACAGAACTGCGGCAACAATAAGACATCAAAGCGTAACTGGCAGGCTGTGTGTTTTAGGGCTGCCAGATTAAAGCCTCCGAGTATCTCACAGAGTAGCCCGAGCTCCTCCTTGAGAGTTAGCAAATGACATTATCAAGAAATGAAGCAAACTCAGCCATTCAGGACGGGATAATTTGCACTACAAACTTCATGCCTGAATTAGGAAAACAAGCTACACCAGGCCAATGCCAGGCCATTGGAGGAGAATTTAATAAATGCAGAACTGGTGATTTGCTGCAAGCAAACCCATTTTTAAATTGTGTGAGAACTGAAATGAGAAAATTCTCCCAAAGTCTCTACTTGGGAAAGGCATCTTAATTACTTGAGTCGAAAAATAATGACCAGGGTACCGTAATGGTGGACCAGTCTCCCATGCTGAGTTGTAGCTGGGGAGTGCTGGACAGGTACAGGAGCTCTCTGGATGGAGCTGTTGGAGTGAAGAAAAATTGCAAGGTTGTCATACGTTTTTAGGATTGCCAGCAGGATCAACACAACTATCAGAAACTTCCCTCTCCCCCAGTTCCTCCAACTCTAATAATTGAGGGCAATGGAATAGATGTGATTGAATGTATGTGATTAAATGCATAATGTCTATTTGTAGGAAACAGGAAGGAGAACACTTGTGTGAGTGATTGTTTTTCCTCCTCCTCCTCCTCCTCCTCCGGGACTGGATTCCAGAGAAGGTGGTGTAGTTATCCGGGTGAAGGGGGTTGCGGATTTTCTTTGGAGGGAGTGGAGGGGAAGCAATGGTTTCCTTCAGTGTCTTTCTATATCTGGTAGGTGAAAGGGATGTTGAAAGGTCCTCAGTAAATTGTGTAAAAACAGATTTTGCAGCTTGTGTGAATGATGTTTGTTTCATCTAGATCTGGTTGCTTGCTTCTGGGTTTTCTCCCTACCTTTGCAAACTCCTTGACATGGGCCAAATAAAAGGACAAGTGAACTGAACAGGGTCCCATACTTCATTTCAGTAATAAATCATTCCCCTTTCTGCTGTGTAAAACAGCAGTCTCAGTAAAATATTGTTTAAAGTGTTGATGCAGAAGCTCTCTAATTTTTGTCAGGCATACTACTGCGGGTTTTCCTGCACCTTACCTTCTCTGTCGTTTGTGATCCTAGAATATTTGTGTTGTGGAAAAGCCAGATCAGAGCGTGGTTTTCCTGGTGTTCTGTTTATCCACTTCTCCTGTGTCTCCTCTCCCCTTCCTTGTCTTTCTCCTTTCCTGCTCATTTAGTCTGCTCCAGTGGACGTTGGTGTCTCTGGTGAGCGGCAGCTCTGGCCTGCTGGAGGCCTCGCTCCAGGAGAGGGCTTCCCACCCCGCTCTGCTGCGCTGGTGGCTCCTCTCCCTGTTTTTCTTCCGACTTTCACACATTGCTGGTCAGGTCTTTGCTGTAAAGCCTGGAGGTTGCAGACTGTGGAAACTGTGTCTGGGGTGCACCAGCGCGTGCTCCGGGACCCAGCAGTCCCAGGCCTGTGTGCCCCACACGGCATACATAGAAACCAACAGTCATTTTCTGTAAATTATTCTGGATTAATTTGAATCAATTTTTAACCAAGCCCAGAGGATATCATTTTCTGCTTCAAAGATTCTTGTTGCAATTTGTAATACATAAATCTATAAAGCAATTTACATTTTCCTGCCTGTTTCACTTTAATACAGTTGTTTTATATCAATGCAACTTAATTTTAATTGATAAGAGTAAAAATTTCCTTATTTCAAGCTTCAAGACTGGGGTGTTTTTTTAGCAAGAAAAAATATGGGTTAATGCAGTTTTACACTCAAAAGAGTAACAGTTTATAGTGAGAAGGTAATGGCGGATGTGCTGCTTTTTAGGTTGTACTTAATTGGGATGTCTCCTAGGACTTTGCCTAATAGTGGCAAATGGCCATGACTGCTACTCAAACAGGACAGCATTAGCATAAATTGCATTTAATATGATTACATTCATCCAGGGCTGAGCAGTTAAGTGGTGCTTAGCCAGGTGTTAAATAGGTATGTCTATCTAAGTTTTAGTCAATTATTATAGACATTTGCCAATTAAAAGAGGGTAAAAGAGCAAATAAAAATGAAATTCCTTTCTACTTAGCACCTTATTTTGTCTTTGCACTTCTTTAAATCATTTTTTAAACTGTCTCTCTGTAGTCTTCTATCAAAATTAAGATGTTTCTGCTGTATTTCTAACTGTTCAGCAGAGCCAGTCATACCCTCTTGTGCAGAAAAATTAATTTCTAACTGATTTTTCTGGTATTCTGGCTTTTTTTCCAGGATACTAATTAACATCCAGTTCCTATATCCTGAAAGATACAGGTGGATGGAGTACATGCAAAAATGATTAAAAAATATATGATATACTCTGCAGTAGCACTTCTTCATAGTCCTGTATCAACAGAAGTAGTGGGCTTGTACTGTGAATTCTTTAAGAGCATACAGCTTTTTTCTGCAATGAAATACATTATTCTCCCACCAAACACCTTGCTGCTCTCCCCACTGACATCAAAGGGGATTTTACCAGGAGCTGTGGTTCAAACCCCACCAGTGCTTTTGCTAATATGTAATTTCACATGCACATGCATCCTTTTGAGAGCAGCAAGACCCCAGCCTGATCCAGTGTGAGCCAGGTGTGATCCATTAAACCTGTACTAGCTCTGTGTCTGGCCACAGGTTTTGTAAAGGCTTTTGATTTCCTGCTTTCCCTTGTTTTCCCAGCAAGGTGGAAAGACAGGAATAGTAAGAAAAGGCGTTTGCCTTTTTCCAGAAATTTCTTTTGCAAACATGTTATTCTGCACTTCTTCATTATCCAAGGAGCTAGCTGCACATAAATCTCACTTAAATGTTAATCATCTTCAAGTGAGCTGCAGTAAATGAAGGTTTACAGATGAAGTGACCCAGAAGGGATCCCAAGTGAAAGCAGTTTCGGAGAGAAGTCTTGGGGCCTGTTTGGTATTGAAGTCTTTGGGGAAATAAGTGTTGCCTTCTGGTCATGTGTATGGATATATAAAACTTTTCCCAAGTTTTATTTTGTTATTGATAATGCTGTAAGCATATACACTGGGATCCCCAAAGCTGTATCCTTCTTCTCCAAAAGCGACTGGGGAGGTGTGCTTAGTTTCCCCAAAGCCTAGAAATGCCTGAAGCAAGCCCGCAAGGCTCCCGCGGTGGCCTGAACTGCTGGCTGCCGCCAGCCTGCACAGCCTTCTCCAGGTCTGCGCTACTGCGCTGCCTGGTAGGGCTGCGCGCGAGAGTGTGCATCTAGTTGACTTGATGAATTAATGAAATCTCTAATACTGTTTGTGCGCTGTCAGAAGGGAAGAGGAGGTTTGGTTGCTAATTTTGATTGATGATTTGGAAACAGATGATGCTGGCAGGGTTGTGCATGATGCAGTACCATAGGTTTTAAAGAGCTCAGATTTGCTCCTCTGTCTCAACAGGTTTACAAATGCAGGCCCTGATCATCTACAGGTTTGTGCATATTCTCAATTTGCATATGTAATTAGCCCCATGAACTTTGTGCAAGCTGTTTAGGTGCTTAAAGTTAGACACTGGTGTCTGAGTCTGAAACACCATTGTGAAGGTTTTATTAGTGCTCAGTAGTCAGAATTGATGTACTAGCTTGTGTTTCATTTGCTTCTGTAACGGTGCTATAATTTCATACTGCCTGGTTTATGAATGCATACTGTTACATACAGAAATGTTTACAACAGCTGCAGGACCAAACATTGGAGTCAGGAAATGCTACAGGGAAGTTTATATGCATCATGTAAATATTCAGGCCTGGTTTCCTGAACTGAGGTGTGGGCCAGGTGCCTCCTCAAGGCTCGCTTATGGCAGCAAGCCAAAACTTCCAAGACATAGGAAGCGGCATTTTTAGCACTTCTTCAAGTTGACTAAATCTAAATGGAATTTCATAGGACAAAGAAAAGACACTTCTACAGCCTAACCGACTTTCCAGGCCAAACATCAAAGGCCTGCAAACAATAGAGGCATTAACATTTCTTCAAAAAAATGTCCTTTGGCAGTCCGTGATGGAGAATGTTAGGTAGCCCATATGTAGTAGTCACTATCAGCTCTGTCACACAGTCAAAAGCATTGCATTTTGACTAAAAGTAACATTCTTACGGGCAGTATCGGCCCTTCGGCAAATGCAGAGCAGGTCCATCTCATGAGGACTGTTGTCATCCTCCTCTCGTAGGGACAACAGCGTTGCAGGCACTTATATGGCAGGACTACAGTGGCAGGTAATTCTCCTTGCCACCTGGATTATCACACAGGGCATATTACATCCATAATGCTCATAGGATTTCTTCTCCCAGCTCTCACCACAGGTCTGAATTCAGGGAGATTACTCAGCCTGGGCTCTGCAGAGTGACTTCTTGTTCATTTGGCTGGAATTAGACTTCCAGGCACAGAGAAACGTGTCCCTTACTGAAAAGCACACATGCTCATTAAATGTTGGCAGGCAGGCTTCCACGGTGCGCGCCTTTGATCAGAAGAGTAAATTTACTCTTATGAGAAACTGGTCTCAGCAGGCTGCCCTCCGTCCATCTCTCTCTCTTTAAAATGCTGTTGAAAATCCTCTCATCTAGGGTGTTTCCCACTGACTGGGGCATAATTATGAGTTGTCTTCCTTTATGACCAAAATCTTGTCCTTGATCTTTACAGAATTCAGTATTTAGTTTAATGCAGTTTTAATTGTTTAGCTCATTTATCTCTGCAGTCCTTTGAGTGTTTCAGTAGGAAGCAACACACTTACTAAATGCATTCAGTATTATTTTGCAGATTCCCTTAGGGCTTGAAACCCTTGCACGTTAAATCATGGGACTATTCTGTAATATGCATCAGAGGACTTGACAGGGCAGCGGAGGTGCCCTGTCGGACGCGGTTCTGCCACGGCAAAGCACAGTAGCTTACTGTAACAGTCATGGTGTGCCAGGGCATTGCCAGAGCTACTGACCAAGGAGGGGACCAGAATTTCTTGTGCTGTTACAAACTTGGATTTTGCTGGCAAGATACTGTGCTTTCCAGGCCAGAGATGACTTGCGTTGGTGGCTTTGTCCCAACTTGTTTTTTATTGATGATAAAAGAAGGTTCTAAGTGATAGGTCTAGCGATTACAGAAAGCACTATAAGCTCTCATCTGTGTTTGTGCAGTTCCTTGAAGGTGATGGCCTTATCTAGTCCTGATACTTTACAGTGCTCCTGGGGCTATGCAGATTTCTGTCGAATAGGCTTCTGCGCAGCATAAGCAACTCAGCAATAACAATGCAAGATGCTCTTTCTGGGATCATCTTGTAAAGGGAACTCATAAATCACTTGTTTACAAGTCCTCAAAGGGATAGTATCGATTTGAGATAAATGCTCGTAAATGGTAATAAATAGCCATTTAAGGGTAAAGTAGATGGCTTTCAGTGTTATTTTAAGTTCATGTGAACACAGGTTTCAGCTGTTATATCTGCACTCTAAAAGAATAGACTTTGATCCAATAATTAGGTATGTGCAGCAGTCTCTCTGCTACCCTGCAGCAATGGTCACTCTCAGCAATTTTTTCTTACACGTAAAAGGGAAGAAAAATCTTAATCAAAAGCACTTTCTGAGTTATGGTATTAAGTCCATATCTGTTAAGTGAACATTGCATATTGCAGTTATAATGAATATAATGCTTGGAAGGGATGATATTTGGACTGAAAAATGTGAAGTTTGAAACTTAAGGCATTTAAAAGATGGTAGTTAAAACCAAAAGCACAGAAAAAAAAAAAATCACAGACCCTTAGGAAGTCTGGAAATCCACTTACTGCTCTCAAACCAACCAGTCCTCTTCAGAGCTCAGAATACTGTATGGATGATTTTTGTGAGCCTGACCGTTTCCAAATACCTTGTCTACAACTCTTTCAGGAGCGTCACTACTGTTAACCAACTGACCTCAAAAGGCAGAAATCTCAAGGGTTTTTTATGTGGCACTTGCTTTCCCTTTTTTCCCATAGTTGCTGATTTTTCATAGGCCATAGCTGAACCATACCCTCCCCTTCGTACACCTTGTAGTCTTATTAACATAATTCAGCCAAAAGTCTTCATTTTACTTCTGAAACATTAAGCTAGGAGGAAGCCCTTCTAAAATGAAGTTTGGCACATGTGCAGATAAGCAGAGAAGCATCAGCTTTTTCCCAAAGTGAGATTCAGGCAGCAAGTTTCACGTTTTGGTACCTCAGTGGACCTGCAGCTTAGCATGAAGGCGAGCGTGCTGAAGGGCTCTTGGGGATTGTGGCCAAGTGTTTGGGGTCAGGCCGGGGCTGGGAAACCTCAGTGCATTTGCTTTCATAGGCAGCACCTTCCAGGTTTATTGCTTTGTGATTTCCCTGCAAACGGTCCAGGAGCTGCCTAGGCTGCCTCCTGTTTCTCTGTCATGCCCTAATGCGTATTGTCCCGTATTAGGAGGCAGTGAAATGGAGAGGACCCGCCAGGGTCACTGTGTTTCGCCAGTAGGGCGCTGCACAGTTCAGGTCATCGTGTAAAATTGTTTCCAAATCTCAGCTCCTATTAGTTCCCCCCCCCCCCCAAGTTTTTTTCCTCAGGCTTCAGGTTGCAAAGAGGTCAAACAGAGGAGCAGCCTGTGCCTGTCAGTAAGCGGCCTGGGCTGCGGACAGCTGCCCCTTTCATTCCAGGGGCTCATTAATGACAAAATCTAGTGCTAGCACATTAAATACAGTGTTGCCACCTCCTTCCTAAGGAATTATTTCGGCAGACTATCCAGATAAGGTACTTAACTGCAGGCTAGTGTCTGTGTTTCCTGGGAGGCTGGAGATCCAGCTATCCATCTGCCACAGTCTCTAGGATTCCCTCGGTAATTTCCGTACAAATGCCTCAACTGACAGCATCTACAGTGAACGAAGAAATCGGCAATCCATACTATATTAAACCCTGCTAGGGATATTTATGGGCTTCAGTATAAACTGAAGTATTTCTGTATATGAAACCTGTGGTTTAGGAGGGGAGGGACAATATGTTTTTTCATCCACATGGACTATCACGTCTATATCTTCACCATTTAGGAACTTGATGATGGTTAGTTACATGTGAAGGGGAAAGGCACTGAACAGAGACTTCAGGCATAGTAGGTTGTGGGGGCTCCCACAGCCCACCTCTCTGCTCCAGTCCTAGTTAGTTACTCAGCACAGCTCTGCGGGGGATGCACAGCCCCATGGAAATTTGCAGATAGCAGCAGGGTCACAAGGTAGGGTTGGGCTGTGGCTGCCCAGCGGATGTGAAAAGCTAGGGATGCAACACCAAGGAGCACAGAGACTCGCATAGGAACAAGGTAAATGAGTCAGGGAGAAGCCTGGCTTTCCTGGTTTGTCCCTGCCATCTGTGCATGCCTTTCCATGCTGCAGAACCAGCTTCAGGTCCCCACCTATAAACCGATTAATGGGTATCTTTGTCCCAAGAAGGTCATGAAGGCAAATTAGCACTACAGGGCCATAATGGTAGGCTCTCAGAGCAGGGGCAGTTCTAAAAGCTATCCAAAAATCGTGTCCAAAATAAATTGGGGTGTTCCAAACCCTTAACCCATGTTCATACTTTGACTTTTTCAGAAGAGCTCCAACTTATAAAAAGCCTGGGAACAGGTAAACTTAATCCTACACTTCCATCACTCATGTTAAAAAAGCTATACTATACTGTGGTGACTGGCCAATAAGATGCAAAAATCTCTTTTGTAGGGCATCTTTATTTAACTTTTGAAAAAATAAGGTCAGAAATTTAGGCCAATTAGTGTGAGCATTAGCTCAGCAGGTTCACAACTTGCTTATACAACCAGATCTTTAATTACTATCTGCATATTTTAAACACTTTATACAGTGCTTTGAAAGACAGTTTTTCTCT
Organism: Apteryx mantelli; assembly: GCF_036417845.1. NCBI lineage: Eukaryota > Metazoa > Chordata > Aves > Apterygiformes > Apterygidae > Apteryx > Apteryx mantelli. The sequence goes on from NC_089982.1 coordinate 61,163,017, forward strand.
AGCTAAACTGTTGTATGCTGCTTGCCAGGTTTTCTAGCGTTTAAGAACTGCATGTATTCTTTTCTAGCTTAATCTGTGATTCTGTCCCCACTTCTTTGTCTTCAATGAAATATTTGAGTAAATTTTCCCATGTATTTACAATTGCAGTTGGAATTACAGGTTATAAATTCAATAAGTTGCCAGTGTTAGGAAATTGTAATGAGCTCTTTAATTACATAGATTAAGCATCAAAGATTAGTTATGTGCTTCATAGGTATGCAGTTTATTAAATTTGTAGATCTGCTTTGGCTAAGGCGTATGTTTTATTTTCTGACATCCAAGACATACGCTTGTTAAATTAAAGGAGGGCTTGCTGATTTGTAAATACTGCTGTTTCTAATGTGTTAATTCATTTTTTTGCACAGAGACTTCGCTTATGTGGCAAGAGACAAAGATACAAGAATTCTGAAATGTCATGTGTTTCGATGTGACACACCAGCAAAAGCCATCGCCACAAGTTTACATGAAATCTGCTCAAAGGCAAGTGGATTCGAACAAGTCAGTTGTTCATTAATCTTTTGAGAGGTCCCTGAGCATAAAACATATAATCAGCAATCTTATGCAGTGTTATTTTAGTTTATATCCCTGGCAACAATAAGTAGTTCAGAGAATTTGTAAAGGAAGGGACACAAAGGGCATCAAAACTAATGGGAGGATAAGTATTTAAATTTGAAGATGGTAATATATGGCAATATATGGTATTGATTTGACAAGTGGATATACAGACTTGAATGCTTTCCTAGTAATAAAGAAGTTGTGGGTTCAAATTGGGAAAAGAACACTTAGTTTTGATGAATGGTAATGTTAAACTCCGTAAATAAATCAGATCATGTTTGAATGGTATTCTTCAACATGAAAATAGTTACATGAATCAGTTATGAATAGTTACATGAATAGGTTACATAAAAACAGTTGAAAACATTATGCTGCCCACTTAAAAATTTCAGAGAGAAGGGTATTTTATGTTTAGCTACTCCAGTTACAAATAACAGAAGGATTTTTGTTCCTGCCTGTGGTAGTGTTGTCTGTAATATTGGAGAGAAATGTTCTTTTTATTTCCTTTCTTCTATTTATTTCTTTTCATTTTACCTTACATATTTGCCAGCCATTCCCTGGTTATTAGTTTTGCAATTTTATTGCATGATCAGTTCATGAGTATCCTCTGTTTAGTTATTTCCTGCAGTGGAAAGGCAGCACATACGTCCCAGTAAGAAAATCTGATTGAAGTGCTTTATAGAGAGACACTTAAGCAAAACTACTTGAAATTACTTTTAAATTTCTTTATTGAGTTGTGGTGGATTTGAGGCTATGTTCCCCCCTTTAAAAATATTGCTGCTCATTTTGGTTTGCCTTAAAACATATGGCAGTTTGCACCCCAGGCAAAGTGGGCAATGGAGACAGCATAACCTTAACAGTTGTCCCTCTGTCCCTGCTCAGGAGTCGGAGCTCTACTTAGCAATTCTGTTTTTTAAACTTTCACGTCTTAAAATTGAGCTGCTGTTTTACTATATACCTGTGCTTATTTGTTTTTTTCATTTTGTCTTCATCTTGGTGAATGAAAGTCAGTGATGTCAAACTCCCCTCAGTAGCCAGTTGTGTAGTATATGAAGTTTTTGGTTTTGCAGTGCTGCAGATCTGGCTACTGAATTAGGTCCTGTGTGATGTTTCATGCCAACAATTTGCGAATTTGCATAGTGTGTATTACTATAAACCTCTGGCCAGCAGAGTTTGCCCCAGGCAGTGGCAGAAGGTAGTCCAGGAACTGTGCAGAGCTTGGCAGGTGTGCCAGGGCTTGGGGACCTGGGGAAATGCAGGTGGCAGGGTCCAGGGAGCTGCTCGGGTCAGGCAGGCAGCTGGAGATGTTGTGCTTGGCCAAGCTGTGGCTGGCTGCAGGGTTGGCTAGAGAAGCCTGGAGCTGCTATCAAGTCCCTCGTCTTTCTCTTCTAACTCCCAATTCTCACAGCTGTTACCCAGCAAGCACAGCTGGTGAAAGGTGCTGAACAGGCCCCACCACGGCTTCTGTTATCCATTAAGCACAACATCAAGCAACTGCCGCTGTAGCTAAGTGCATCCGACTTGCACTGCCATGCTGGCAACTGTCATATGGGTAATTGTGATGTGAAACCTCTGGCATTAACTTTGGACCAGAGAGTGACAGAGCATTTTAAAAAACAACTAACAGTGACAAAAAATAGAGAGTGTCGTAGGTAGAGAACGTTCCTTTGTCATTCAGCAGTAGATGTAATCCTGATTCAGCAAAGCACTTGGCACGTGCTAACTGCCATGCTCAGCCTCTTGGCTGAGTCAGGGCTTCTTCCTAAGCCAGCGTGTAGCATTTTTCATCCTCAGGTGGGAATGCTGTCTTGTGTCCCTATAACAGAAAATACTTTCAAAACAGAAAACCTAAAAAAAACAGGGGAGAAATGTGCCAGCAGCATCTTTAGACCATGTGTTCTGACGCTGGGCTCTCTGCTGAACCCTCGTCCTCTCTGGAGAGTTCAATTACAATTAACAGTAGTCAGCGTAAGGAAGCAGATGGCAATGTTTCATATGTGAGCTTTGGAAGACCTCTCTTAGTGTGTGTTGGAGAAAGACTTCCTTGGGTCCCTCCCCAATGATAAATTTGTAGGGAACAAGCAACCAAAGTGGTTATTTTGAGGTGTTTTCTTTTCCTCTTTTGATAATGTTATACACTTTGGGGAAGAACAGGTTGCATTTTGTATGAGATTTTTAATTTCAGAAGAAACACAAAAATTGCAGAAAAAATATATGCGGCAGTAGATTGATCAGAGAGGAACACGAATAATGAACACTTTTCTCTGTATGTTAAATATTTATATTTCTCTATATTAATCCTTACTGCAATTTTGCTGTTGAGAAAAATAGCTAAAGGTTTTCTACTCCTTCATCAATCTTTTATCTAGTCTTGGAGACCTCTCAAGTTCCTTATGTAGATAAGGAATGCTGAATAAACTGGAGGAAAATTAAGGTTGTTACTACAAAGAAAAACCTGTTTAGTCATCAGGGTTTTAATAGGAATAAATTTATACTTGTAGTTGCTGCTGTACTATGTTTTGGAAAAAATGCTGTATTATCTCCATCTTCTTCAGATTATGGCTGAACGGAAGAATGCTAAAGCTATGGCTTGCAGCTCATTACAAGACAGGGCAAATGTCACCCTTGATGTTCCCCTGCAAGGTACTGTGTATCACAATTAATATCTGTGGGATGGTCTGATTTTAGATATATTCCCTGATGGGTTTTTTGACCAAAATGGAGAATATTGGGTAGAACAGGCAGGAGTGTAATCCCATCTTTTAATTACTGTATCTGACAGTATCTATTATTGCACTGAATTAAACATTTTTATTGGTTGACTTCACAGTAATGAGGTCCTGCTCAGTTATGTCAGCTTGTGTGTTTCCTCTTTTAGTTCAAAGCACAAATTTTGCAAATGCAGCCTTACTTAGTTGTGCCAGCTTGCATATATTGTCCTGATAACATCAAAATACCTTGTGACTTGAGACTGCACATATTGGCCAAATCTGCCTTAAAAGCAGAACATACTCCAGTTAATTAGTTGGATTCAGAGGAGCTATAGGAGACCTAGGCTCCTTATGGTTTCAACATCAATTTTAGCACCTTCCAAAGCAAGAGGAGCAAGTGTGTCATTAGCCAATTTATGTGTTTTGCACACTCTAGTGCATGGTAAAAGAAAGTTGCCTTTGCATGCCTTTATTAGTCATAGCTCCATAGTTGCTATTTTTAAATTATTCTAGGAGAACAAACATACCTTGTGTTATTTTACAGGACGATGTGTGCTTTAGGTGCACCGGTTTGTGCTGAGTATCTCACCCCTTATCCCTGCATCACCTGTGCAATTTTCTGCTCAGACAACAGTATTGATTTCTTGTAGTCTATGTATAACATATTAATTGGGATGGTATTAAAAAGATTCCAAATTTTACATAATTATGCAATGAGCTTAGATCTCTGTCTCCTATAGACACATTCATGTGTATTTTCTCTGTTTTTTAGTATATTAGCAATATAATGTGACCTCATTTTTAGTTTAGATGAAGAACTAGACGATGTAGCATTCTCTTTAATCCTCTTGGAAATCATTTGGCATTATTCTGGTATGAGACAAGGGAGCATACACTTGTTTTAATCGATAGAGTACCTTCAGAGCACAATTACTCAGTAAATTATTTTATGCTATCGATGAAATCAAAGTATATTTTCCCTGCTGTGAATACTGATAACCAGAAATTGATTTTTTTCCCTTGCAGTAGATTTCCCAACACCAAAGACAGAACTTGTACAGAAGTTCCATGTGCAGTACCTCGGCATGCTGCCCGTGGCTAAGCCCGTCGGTAGGTAACGCTGTTATTCTTAAGTGACTGCCAATGTAACTTGCATGAAGTGTCCAGCTAGCCAAGTGTAAATGGATGTTGTCCAAAGGGTGGCAACTCTTTACTTGTATTTGTGTCACATGGGTCAGGCACAAAGACATTCATTCAGGGGCCTCACTTGAACATGTGTTTTTCAACCAGAATATTTTGGGAGCTGCTAAGAAGGCAGAGTTCCTTGTTAGTACTTTCTCTGAATATGAGCTCTGCTACTAATGAAGAAGGCCCTAGGGAACTGAAGTGGTGCAGCAGCTAAACAAGATAGCCCATTTTTTGTAAGCTACAGGCACCTCCTCTGTTTTTACAGATGAAGAAAACCAACTTCACAACCCGTCCTTCTATCATCAAATTGGCTTTAATAAGCAGTACAAAACAAGGCATTTTCTGTACTACTATGTGAAAATAAAAGTTCTGTTAGCTTCTACTTATATTCATGTATTCATTTTGATTATCACATTTTCCTCTGTTTTAGGAATGGATACTCTGAACAGTGCTATCGAAAGTCTAATGGCTTCCTCTAGCAAAGACGACTGGATGCCAGTTACCATGAATGTTGCTGATGCTACTGTCACAGTCATCAATGAAAGAGTAAGGCAGACTGTCTTGTTTAAAACAAGTTTAACATAATATGAATATTGAATATAAGGAAAACATAAACAGTAGTAGAAAGAGTTAATTTGTACTAGAATTCATGTGCTTATTTTGCATTTTCTTTCTTTCCAGGGCTGTGATTCTCCACACATAACTGTTTTAGAGGCTCTTACTGCTTCTGTCAGTTTTAGCTTTATTTAACATTCCAAGCATGTCCTCAGAAATAATTATAAGTGTTCATTAGGTATTTTACACAAATCCAGTGTTATCCTTTCTAGGAATTTTGAGCCTAAAATGTTGTAGGTTAAACCCTAAGTAGCAATCCTATGTTCTAAATCGTATTTACTTTATTCTGGCTAAAGAAGCCAAGAGTAATCTTTCAAAGAATATGTCTTTTATATATGTTTGTCAAGGAGGTCCTAAAGGAACATCTCCACATACCAGTTACAGGGGACTATTTTTTGCAGTCATGGTAACCATGTATTTCTTTATAGAACTGCAGCATCAGTTTTAAACAAGCAGTATCTAAAATGCACAGTGTGCTTAGTGCTAACGCTCAAGGCCTTGGTCTTCTGGTAATCCCCTAGAAGGAAAGATCCAGTCAGGCCTTAGCACACTGAGTATATGCAGATAAATAAAAGGAATTCCACACTACTGCATCAGTGTTCCTTCCATTTAATCAACTTAAAATTGAAAATAAAGTTCTACAGAACATCTAATAGTAATGAAGAATCATTTGATTCCATAACCAGAATGAAGAGGAAATCATGGTGGAATGTCGTGTCCGGTTCCTGTCCTTTATGGGAGTAGGCAAAGATATCCACACATTTGCCTTCATTATGGATACAGGAAACCAGCATTTTGAGTGCCACATTTTTTGGTGTGAACCAAATGCAGGCAACGTATCAGAAGCTGTTCAGGCTGCTTGTATGGTAAGTGATCTTCTTCAAAGACACCTGTAATACTTAGTTCTGTCACTACCTCAGTAAATAAAAATCTTTTCCAAATTTGCAATTACATTAATTTCCTGAGACAGATAAAGTAAGAAAAGATAAAACTAGTAAATGGGATTCTGATATACTTAGTAGATTAAAAATAAACATTTTTAAGTTTGAAATGTCAATTTAGTGAACAATGTTCCTTTAACAATCTTACCTCCTTACCACTACAACATCTGTATATGTCAGGAATCTTTTGTTATTCAAGTTATCTAATGCTGGGAAAACATTTTGCTCAAAGTCATGTTATACAACCCCATGACAATGCAGTCACTGTTCAAGAATAGCTGAATCCAAAAAACTTATTTTTCAGTTTTCAAAGGGTTGTTCCTATGATTTAGTTCCTGTGTTATGTGCCAATGAAGAGTTTCTGCCCACAGCTTAACAGAGCAATGTCCCATTAATTTCAGTAGGGCTGTTTGTCATTGTCAAAATGGAGGTTTGACTATATTTCATGAAAAGTATTAAAATGTATTTAAAATGCTCTGAAGGTACTGGATACAGTAAGGATTGCAGAATGCTTTTGCTTTGTTGCAGTTACGGTATCAGAAGTGCTTAGTAGCCAGACCTCCTTCACAGAAAGTTCGACCACCCCCACCTCCTGCAGATTCGATGACTAGAAGAGTCACAACCAATGTAAAAAGAGGAGTGTTGTCCCTCATTGACACTTTGAAACAGAAACGTCCTGTCTCTGAGATGCCATAGCTGCGTAAGAGAGAAGATTTTCATAACATTAACTGAAGATAACAGTAGCTACACTAAGGAAAATGAACTGATGATGTTCGGCCTTCCATTTTAAATTGCTGATGCTTTGTCTTCAGAGAATTTATCTATATCAAAACAATGTTAGACAAGCATGTTCTCTCATTCTTGCCACCGTCGTGTGATATGAAAAGAAGCATGAATAATTTTTTTGCTGTCAGTGAGTTACATCATGAGCAATGGAAGGTCTGTTTCTGATTGTAAATACATGAACATTACCTAAATTCACATACACAAAGAATATGGCCACGTCCCTCCTGGTGAACTCATGCTAAAGTCCTTGGAGTGAATGATGCCTGAGTTGATGGTTTTCACTGTCTTGAGCTGGATTTGTCACAAATCAATCTTAAATCCTACAGCACTTTGCTCTGTTTTCAACACTGGAGTAGGTACCAAGTATTAGCTACAATTGAATTACTGTAGATTAAATACCAAATTTTTTTTTTCAAAACTACATCTGTTAGTTTTAAATTGTTTGTCAGCATTCATCTAGCAATCACTTTAACAGCTCTAACGTGCTTTTGAACCATGGTGTCATTTCATCTCCTGTTATTACGTTATTAGAGAAGAATCATGTTTAATACCTAACCAATGCTGAAGAATCCAGAAGTGTTTTGAGTAACTGAATTCGGGGGGATTGGCTGAAGCCTTTCATCTTTAACCATACAAATGTACATGTTGACTGTTATTCTCCCAAGTCTTTATTAAGGCATCAAAAATACAGTTTGTTTCCCATAAGGCTTATACCAATCAGAAGAAAAAACTAGCCAGTAATTTTACTGTGTCAAAACTCCTAGAGACTAAAATGTTACATACTTCTCCCTTATAAGTGTTTGATCAAATGTTCGATTCAGCGTCTGTTTGCACAATTTCCCCTTCCCCTCAGAGTTTGTTGCCGAATACTTAACACACCACAAAAAGAACAATCATGTCTTGTTATTTACAAAATTCCATGCAATTTCTTTTAATGCTTTGTGACAATATGATGAAAGAGTTTTCTAACAGGATATAGTGCTTCAGGTGTTGCCACCTGATTGCAATGCTTTTGCTCCAAAGGCTTCATGCAGTTGCACTGATCCACACTACTGCAGATCCTGACAGAGTCAGCACAGTATTGCCCCTTAAAATTGTACCTCACTAATTTTCAATTGCAGTTACACATCTTTAGTTTCTCCCCTTGCCATCTTCTGTTTAGACCTGCAGTTTCATACAAATTGTGAAAAGGGAACATTAAAAATGTTTTTAACTAGTGTTAAAAATGTGGTGCCTCCATTTATAGATACTTTCCAAAGTATAACTGTCTCCCAAGTCTGCAAACTTGGTAATACTGTAATTTTAAAAGAACATTCTCAAGGCTGCTATGGCAAGAACTCTTTTCTACTTTAATATGCAAGAGATTGTTGAGACTATTTTCTCTTTTTCCTTATTTAAAAAAAAAATTCAATAGCAACCCCTGGGCAAGGCAAGTTATGAATACAAGTGGAAAGGAATGGTGATTCAAGAAATTTCTGCATTGAGAATGTAGGAAAATTATTAAAATAAACTCAGCCTGATGTATGAGAAGTGGCAGGTAGGCTAGCTATGCAACTAGTGTAATTAAAATTAGCTCTCTGTAATACCCTCTGAAGAGCTGATCCTCCACTGATCTCGAAATCTCTTCTAGGACAGAGATTCTGCACCTAAGGCAGTGAAACAATCTTTCCCCTCTCAAGCCTCACATTCCCTCTTCCTCCTTTGCACCAGCTCTATTGCTTATACAGTTGGAGGAGAAATCAGATCAGCTTAATGTGAATAAGCTCAAAGAGAGAAATCGGTCAGGTTTGTGAACATGATCCAGTTTGCTACTTGGCTGTGCAGATGACTGTTGATGCAAGGGAGGCAGGGAGAGCATGTAGCTGGAGGTGAGGAGAGGCAAAGAAAATCACCTCTTCAAGCAGCAGCACTGCTTTAAACTGACCAGGAAGCCAGATCCCAAAGCATGGAGGAGGCAGCTTCCATACCTGCTTATTCCTCTGTTTCTCTAGTTTCTGACTGATCCCAGTGAAGTCTGCTAGGAACAGTGTTAAAATTGTTCCTATCATGATGGCTACCAAAAGTCATCAGTTGGTAACCGATTATGTCTTCAAGTAGGATCATGAAGTTAAGAGATAAAAGGTTCCCATCATCATCCTACTGAATCAAACTTTGACTTTAAATTACAGCAAATTCTTTGACACTGTCTTTTTAAAGTTCCATCTGGAAACTCCAGGATTTGGATTTGTAGCTGGCCTACAACAATGGATTTTAAACAGTATAATTCAGTTCTGTAGTTGCATCCATACAGTGCTGATTCTCCCAGACAGAAACGCAGACTCTGTATTTAAACTAAACTAACACTTGGCAAACAGCAGTAAAAAAGGTGTTTCAATGTGTGTCACCCAGGCTATGAACATCTAGTTAGCTTTCACTAGTAAAGTGTGCATTCGGAGGAAGGACTGAGAAGATAGATAGAAAAGTATTTGAAAAGCTGTAGGTCACTTGCCAATGTATATTTTAAGAGTCTTGTGTCTTCTACCAAAATGTTGTTGATTTTGCAGATATTTAAGTAAGTAGTGTGCTTAACGATCAGAACACGAGTGGCCCTTTTGCTTCAGTAGAGCTCCTTATTCTCCAAAAGATTAAATACACACCCAGCTGTTTGCAGAATCAGAGCCTAATATTGCAAAGCCAGTTATCCTTTGTTAAACAATATGTTAAGGCACTCTTTTACCATGGCCAAAAAGTGTGTATGAAGTATGTGTGTTTGAACAACTGCCAGTGTTTTTTAATTGACGTTATAGTGACCCTTCAGTTATCTATGCATTTTTTTTATAATACGTAGTGATTCTGTAGGCAGACAGCCATGTTCGCTATGCCTTGTAGGTCTGATGTCATATTTTAAATTAACCTGTTAAATACAGCTTAAAATATTTTTATTTTATTTATTCTATTTTTACTGAAATATCCTGCATTATTATGTTGATGTATTTGTCTTTTCTGGACATGATCTAGCAACAGTCTCCACTCTGTGTACTATAGGTTGCCTAAAAAAAAAAGGTGGGCTTTGTAATTATTTGTAGTCACATTTTTATTGAAGTCTGTAGAAAAATCATGTAAAGCTAATTTCTTAATTTTTTCAATGCAAGTACTAAGTTAGAGATAAGTATCACATGTCATTCATTTCATTAATATACTCCCTTGCAGAAGCAAGGAAATTTATAGTCACAGTCAATGACTAGAGATAAAAGCCTTTCTTTTGAAATCTGCAGTGCTGGCTGTAGGTTTTATTTAAGCCACTTACTATTTCATTTAAAGGGGAGAAAGGGAGTGTGGGAAGCATAAGCCTGTACAGTCCACCTACCCGTTGGTTAAATAGGAATAACAAGAATTGCATGAAAGGGCATTGATTCTACTTAAAATAAAATGAATTTTTAGTGATAAACTCTGTGTGCAGAGCTACCTGTACCTATCCAAATAGTATGCCCTTTTGTGACAGAAGAAGAAAAGCTGTGGAATAACTAATGGTTTATGCCAGTTCTGTGTCATTTACTAAGAGTTCTACATCCCTTTTCTTCTATCAAGCATTTGTAGATCCCTAATTAAATGGTCTATGAATTGTTAGTAAATCACATATGGAAAACAGAACTATTCTTATTTCCACAGCTAATAGGGGCTCAGCCTTTACAGCATTACCATTAACACCACTACTCCTTTCTTGGGCAGGTTAATTGCATAATACATTGCTAAAACCTGTGCTGTACAGTCAGCAATAGTAGGTTTGATTTATTTTAACAACACTAAGAAAGAAAGAAAAACACCCATTGTTTATCAGCAGAGCTCAGTGTTACATAAAGCACCTGACTGACACTGAAAAGGACAATTTTCCCTGCTGTTGACCACTTCTACACACTTAAATGTAATCTGTTCTGAGAATAAATTTAGCTGCATAAAATGATTGTCTCAATTGTTACTGGTCCATGAAACTGGGAAATTATTTCTTTTGTCATTTAAAAATGTGCTTGAGGGGAGGGAAAAACATACTGATTGTTTAGAAGCAATACCAGTATAATGGACACTTCCGTATCTGGAAAGCTGAATTAACAGTTGCAGTAAAAAAAAATTACAAATATGTAACTGGATTACAGAAAATTGTTTATATGAGCTACAGTTTTTATTTTATAAAGTCATAGTAAAAAAATGTTATTGAGCACACAGGCTTCTACCTACAACCATCTCAAGCCAGTCCCAGATGCTGCCGCTACGTCATATTCATTGCTTACAAAGTAAGTTGGTGACCTACAGGATCAAAAATTTCACCACCAGCTCTTTGCTATTCTTGGTTAGATGTCAAGAGTGTAAATGGCTTAGCCTCCGTAATATTTCAAAGACTGAAACTCCTGAAAACAGGATGAGGCCAACTGTGGGACATTGTGATGTGTACTACGTAAGTAGCCCAGCACTTCTGTCAGCAGACAAATGTATGCTCATTTAGAAGTCATTTCAATTACTTTTAATAAGTGAATGACACTGGTTTTGAATTTTAAAAGTTCAGTTCTCTTAACTTCAGAATCTCTAAGTTTCTTTTAACCATTTAAAAAAAAAATTGAAAAAACAACTCATGATCGCCTTACTTCCCCTTCCTTGTCTCTAATATGTGGACTCTCTCCTCCTCCAAGATGGTTTTGAAATAAAATCTTTTTTTCAGTTCTATACATTGCAAGCACACAGGTCTAGACTATATCCTTACTGTTTGTTCAGGAACAGGTGCAGAGAAGTTTGTCCTTTTCTTGGAATAGTTAAGGAGCATGGGTTACTCACAGGGATATACAGCAGGTGAGTGATATCTTTGGGCAGGACAGCTGGCTCAGATTAAAATACTAAAAGAAATGTTCACTGATTCAGTGAAGCACTGATATTTATCTGATGAACTAGAGGCAGCTGTCTACACTGATGGTGTACTGTCATTCACATCTTTTCTTCTAAAGGTAGTGCTGATGAAGCTACATTGACTGGTGTGGGTGAGGGGAAAAAAGATACTAAAATGTTTTCTCTGGATGGGTCTAAATCCAGTCTCAGCTATGTATCAAATAGATTAAGATTCCTTACTATCTTGTTGATATTAGGTTTGTTTGCATAGAGGCTGAGTGTACTCTCACCAAATATCTTAAATGATTCTTCAGAAGAAAACTTTGGGCCACAGCTACCTTTGCCCTTCTTCTCCTATGTTGTCTTTGTTTCATTTCTGCAACCATATAATCTAAAAACAATTCTTAAGGTACCTTGTAGAGTCATTCTGCCATTTTTGACATTTTCCTTCTTTTTATTGTCCACATTTAATCAGATCCTTGTTAAAAGTATCTCTTTGTGTCCCTTTTATCCTCTGCTCAGATTATAAGACAAATGTAGATATTCAAGTTATTTTATCTGTGCTAGAAACAGGGAACAGGTTAGAAGCCCACAGCTGTTTCCAAAGAAAGACAAACTATGATATGTTCAGCCTCTATTTAGATGACTAGCAATAACATTATTTAAAAAAAAAAAAAAACTATTTTGCTTGACAGCACCTAAGAACAGCTTGGGTTAAGAATGTTGCTGAAAAGCAGTTATGAGCCATGACATACTCAGACATGACGTTATTATGACAACTCAGTATTTTTAGCATCAGAATATTTATCTAGTTTTTAGTGTTCATATTTTCTGAAATACATTTGAGTAGAAACAAAGGGGGTAAATATCAGAAAGCCTATGTATGGGCTTGAGTGTACTTGGCCAGTTGTCCATATGAAAATTCACATCCTGTTTTAGAAACAAAGATGATCTGGCATACTGTGAATTTTGGGAATAGCTATTTCAATAAAATGGAGTCTCACTTTAAAAAAAAAAATCTGTTTGAAATTGAGTATTCTTACAAAGCTATGCAGGTTATGGGAAAAAAGTGTTTTAACTTGTCATTTTAAAGTGTATAGCAAGTAGCTATGTAGTTTTTTGATCTTACTCCCCCAATGGTCTACCAACCTTATGTAGCTGAGCTGCATTCACTTTAAAATGTAATTATTGGTTTAAAATGATTAATGTGGATATTGTGCAAAATATCCCACAATATATGTTTCCCACAGGCAAGATTATCCTGCATAAAGATATACTGTCATCTAAGTGTATGAATGAATGTATATATATAGGAATATTTACCTTTTCTATAAATGTAAGGGCAAAGTTTGAAGATTCTTACAGCCATGGTCGAGGTTGCTTAACCACAGTCGGTTTGACTGCTTTAGATAGAGGTGGTGGAAATATGCCACCACTCAAACTCTTTGCTCCAATCCAGTCATGCCAGCAATGATGGGTTGGCATCCTGAGTCTGCTTCCTTGGGGACATAAGTATGGTACTATCACTGGAGGCAAAACAATTTCCACAGGCTTCAATACAACCACTCTGTGTTCTGCACGTGCCTTTCTAGTAAGTGGCTGTCTTTCATACACCTTGCCGATAGATGACAAATTAGATGTGCGCTTCAGAACTTTAGGAAGGGCTGAGTCTGAGACTGGGTTGGTAGCTTTTTTCAGCTGAACATAACTGTTTGTTTTGTTCACGGTCTTTTGTTCTGTGTTACTTACTGCTTTAGATACTGAATCTTCAGCATGAATATTAGATAAAGCTTCATGGTGAAGGAACTCTTCAATCTTTGTCTCTACACCATTACCTATAATATTACTTGCATGTTGTGTCATTTTCAGTTTCTTTTTCTTTTTTTCTTCTTTCTTTGATTTTTCTACAACAATTCCATCTAGTAGTCCTTTTGCTGCAGCACGAGCCAAAATGTCTTTAACAGACAAATTTTCAGAAGAATCTTTCTGAAAATTCCAAAGAAAAAACAGATCTAAGCCACAACCCTTAGCTGTGAACTCTATGCGTTAATCACAGATTCCTCAGAATTTACTCCACAAGGAAAGTACTGCAGAATCTAACAGAAGTACATAAGCCACATGTGATAAATGCTAAAAAAACCCTACTTATTCAAGAAATCAAGAACATTACTGTTATGTAAAGTAGCATCTGAGCATTTATGCTTCAGAGACTTTGCCCTCTGCTGGCTAAAAGAGGGGAAATAGAATTCTGGACTTTGTACGGTTTGTGTCTCCCAGACTGACTTGCTCTGTAATATACCTAGCATCTGTAATAGCACATACATACATAGAATATACATACCATCTATAATGGCATATATATAAATCAGAAATAGTTACTAAAATATAGAATTATCAATAAATGTGAGTAACTTCCATGGTAATGAAAATCCTTGCTCATAATAAATGAGCAGGGATTCTCAAACTAAATCAACTAGGAACCAGGTCAATATCCAGATACGTAAAAAGAAACAAAGGGGAAGAAATTCTTTACAGCTAGCCAAGAAGATGAGTAGGTATTTGAAAACCAGAAACTTCATCTCAACCTATACTTCTTAGTACAAGTGCTATGACTCACAAAAAATGTGCATTTCCAGAGTTATCTAAAATTTGGCCATTAGAGCAATTAGTTCTGTGCAGTAGAATTTGACTAAAAAATGATTCAAATGAACTACCTGAAACAAAACTGTTTCTTTTTTTTGGAGGGAGAGAATATGGTAGACAGATGTCCACAGCACGACTAACTGAAGCTTGCTAACTCGGGAAGCCAGGTTAAAAAATACTCTGTACTCTGCATTGAAAGGAGGTCAATAATGGATAATTTAAAGGCTTTTTCACATCTCATTCTTTTACCCTAATAAAATCTTCCCCTTCTAATTCCCGCCCCCTCCCCCCCCAGCCAAGATGCAAACTTCTTTCAAGCACTGTAAATTCAGTATGACAGAAAGTGGTACAAATAACCAAATAGGATTTCATATCTTTAATTTTCAATGAAATTGTAATTGGCTCCCTCCTTCCTCTTTTGGTGAAAAAGTCCTACTTTTCTCAGGCACAGGAGGAAAATGTTGATGCTCAGAGATGTAAACTCTCCCTTTAAAACCTCTCCTCAGGAATCATGACAGGACTTTTCCATTTACTCAGCAGAAGCCCACCACTTTTCAAGTAAGATTTGCATATGCCTTAGTTTTGGAAGGAAACATATGCCTACCTATTTTATTCAAATTATAATGATGTCTTAATCCCCACTGATGACCCTGTCTGCTCAAATACTAGCAAGTCTTGGTGACACAGACTCAATAACTTCAACAGACACCACTTATCATGATTCTAAGCAAGTTATTTCATTCCAAGCTCTAACAGTAACAATACATTTCCTCTAAAACATTCCTAGCACAGACCTAGATCAAGAGACTGCTCTGACCACAAACTGATCCAAAATAAAAGGCACATGTTGGAAAGTTATGCTTAATGTAACACTCCAGAAGTTGTTCATTTCCATTGCAGTTACCTCTAGAAAAAATTGCTCCTTTGCTAACCTATTCTTTGGGCAGTTTAAGACAACTGAAGAAGAGTCAGGAAATTAAAAAAAAAAAAAAGTTCCATTTCATATATTCATTAGTGGAAAACGGCAATATCTTTTCTTTGAAGTGTTTTAAAGTGGTAGTTTTCTCAGCTTACCTCTCTTTCTAGAATAGCTAAAAAACAGCAATTGGAAATTTCTGATGGTTCCATTTTGAAAAAAAATTCAGTGGAAGCCTTCGAATTGGAGCAAATAGGAAAAACAGGAGGAACGAGCCTGTAGAAAGTAAACAAATGACCAGAACAGAATATTTAGAGATATAAAAGTAAATATACAAGGATATACTAACAGTAATCTCCAAATGTAGTGTCCTTCAATGACAGTTTTACATATCCTATCTTCATTTAAAAAACAGCAGCTCAAGAAAGATTTGTGGATTCATTTTTTAGAATATATATTAACTGCTCACCAAGTAGTAAATCTGTATGAACATAATTAACAGCTATATTCTTTGAGGTCTGCAATTACTGGATTATCAAGTTATCCATGAAGTTGGGGAATGCTCTCAAAATACTGTGAGCACTAGACAGCAATTGTAAAGATGTTGTAAATTAATAAATCTATGCTCTTAAATAATATAGCTAAGCTAAAAGTCCTAGGTTAAAGAGATTACCCTATTTGTAGTAATCAACATCCAATTGCTCCAATTTTCAAATTACTGTTTTGAAATGCATGAATGAGGAAGGAAGAAATAACCTTTTCTAGTGTTCTCCCTGTACTCCAGTGATTCCCTAGCTGTTATAAACAGGCCTCAAGGACATGGCAATTTGTGTAAATCAGAAAGGTTGGCTCATAAGGCCACTAAACTGGTACAAAGCTGTTTCAGGACAGAAAGATGAAGAAGTGTCCTAATGCAATTTTTAACCCATGTTCTTCCCACATTGCTGTTGACTTTGGAGACACCACCCCTAGTCAATGATCCAGTGATCCTCTCAAGACAGAGGTGATCTTTTTGTTCAAAGATGATTACAGAAAAGCATATTCAATATTTGTAACCAATATCCTAATTTGGCCAGATAGTCCATATCTAAGGAAAGCCTGCAACACCGTTTTGTTCCCATATTTTCTCTGTAATCTGGATTTTTTATATGCCCCTTGGAACTTGGCAAGACTGACTACAAGGCACACATCCCCCCTGCATTACTTAAACTCCATGTCCTATGGCACATGGGAGATTTTTGCTTTTAGATCTAGTTATCCAATCAAAAAAAAAAAGTGTGATAATCATCTTTACTCTGACCTATGTATACAGACTAATGTTACCAGGACTCCCTTTAATGGATGGGATGACCCTGAAAATTGATGCTGAAATTAACTCAAATTTGATCAGGCCAAAGGGTAATGCATGAATGGTTTGGCATCCACTCAACATGCATGTGTTTGTTACCTTTATGCAAGGTAAATCCATTGCTATAAACTGTTTGACCTATGCTTAGAACAAGCTCAGCTCAGAAAGTGGGTAGATGTTTGAAAAAAATCACCTTTACAGTTTTGTAGCCTTAAGATCAGTTGTATAACCCACCAAGCTCCAGCACAGCCTCATTTGGTTCAGCACTACTCCAGCAATACAGAATAATTCCAACAGATAGATGGATATAATACACAGGATAAGCCCAAGTGGCCTGACTGTTTCCCCGAAAGCCCTCAATTTTCTTGGAAAAGGCAATTAATACCAAGCAGCTCTGTGGTGATCACACAGGATGTCAGGATGTTCTATTACCCTAACCTGTCCCTCCCAAAGTCAGGAGGAAGGCTAGGGATTCTGTAACAGTTTTTCATTATATCCTGCATTCTTTTAGTCAAACAAATTACTTGAATAATCCTAAGGGAAGAGCACAAGGAATAGTCATGAGTAATACATGTAGCCTAACAGGCTTGAGCTTTCATCTTAGACAAGCATAATCCCACTATATATTTTATTTATGGTGTTCTATTACTGCTCTGTTTACACTGGTTACCAGCAGCTTCATTACAGCAAGAACTATGCACAAAAACATCCAAGACACATGCGTGTCAATGAAGGAAGAACTGATTCTGGAATCATCATTTTTTGAAGTTCACTCAGTCGTCAATCACACACTGGCTCAGGTCTGCAAAACCCTAACGGGATCTTTATCTTCCCTTTCTTACCATCTGAAATTGCCTTATATTTGAAAGTAAAAATAATAATTTGGTGGTATGACAAGTTTCATGATGTTTCTGCAAAAGGCAGAATAGGTTTTATTTTACCTTTCTGGGAAACTTTTTGTGGAGAATTTTGGGGTTGGGAGGTAAGGGATTTTTCTGGAGGGGAAAAAAAGAAAACTCTTGGAAAAAAAAACTCAGAATTTTTTTTATAAAAATATTGTTACATAAATGATGAATTTATGTGCTATTTCTGCTCAAATAATTCAGAGACCATTATGTTTCAAGGTCTCTCTAGTTCCCCCTATGCAGTAACAGCTGCATGGAGCTCAAGACATGATAGACTTCACAGAATTTCAAATCCCAAAGGAAAACACAGGCTACAGTAGGAGTCCACAAACACTTTTGGACTAGCACTGTGTCACTGGCAAGACTTGCCCTGATTTTACTGCAGTTAGCACAAAATTTCTGGCAGACTGCTCCTTTCTATCAGTGATTTCCAAGAAAGATGCATTATGCTTTACTGACTCTTACCATTATGAATAACTCATCCCTTTTTAAAATTTTCAGTCTTGGCCATAGTTAGCATTTACCATTTTAAACCTAAAAAATTTAAAGGCAATGAATGATACCTTGGGGGTTTTTTGTTTTTTTTTTAAATAAAGCATTAACACAGTACCTTTCCTCAGGATGGCCTGATTATTAACATCATCAAAGATAATGTACAATCTAAACATCCAGTATTATTCTCCTATGCTTCTGGCAACATACACTCTCTTAACCTCCGTCCTGTAATGAACTATTATATCTACGTACAAGCAAGGACCAGCTGTTTCATCACATTTTTCACTGGAGGCAACTTTAAAACAGAGTACTGCGTAATTTGCCATTTTTATTTTTACATACATATATTTTCAGATAGAACTATCATGATTACATAGGCTGTTCTGCTACTTCAACTTGTCCTCCCAAAGTCATTAATCTGAATGCAGGGGCTAGCAATCCTGCAGCAGAGGTTTTTATTCTTCTATATTGTTCTTGTACTTTAAAACTTGATTTCTTTTTCCTTTGGAACTGGTTATTCTAGGTTAGAAGCTGAGGGCATAATAGCAAGACCCCTGGCTTCTAGTCTCTATTTTATCTTAAACTAGCTTCATTCTCTTTTAAAAACTACCGCCAGTGTGAAAGCAGTAGTTCTGTATCAGAAGCTTACCACCATGTTATTCCCTATCAATCAGTGGTGCTTTCCTCTCATCTCTGATTCAGATGGGAACAAAAGATTAGATTAAAAAGTAAAGAGGATACTACTTAGTAGTCTCATATAATCAAAAGGAATGACAGGCAGCAGCAAACTATTTTAAATGTTAATCTAATGCAGGAGAGAGAATTCTAGGATAAGAATTATGCTACAATATGAAGTACGTCCACTTATAAAAGAGTAACAAAAGTATCTAAGATTACTGTATTTTTGCTAACTTCCTGGAATAATAAAAGTTGTTTTCTTTGATGTCCCTTCTGTTTTGAGTTGTTTCCTGAAGAAGCCACACCACAAATAACTTTGGAATTCAACGTATAACTTACGTCAACTGATCTCATCTTTTTCATTGCACAAAAATATGAAATTTATTGTAGCAAATCAACTGTGGCACTGGGTTTGCTTCCTCAGTTTGGGTAAACTTTTAATTATTGCATTTTATTTTTTGTATATATAATTAATTACTATTATCTTTCATTCAAGACACAGCATAGATTACATTTCCCCTATTGCAGACAAAGCAGAAGTAGGAGGCAGAATTTGTGTCTTTTGAAGATTTTCTTACTTCCACCCTGAGTTAAGGAGTCAGCCCTCAAGACACATGAACGTATCAACCACATGTGCAAAGACAAGCTCAAAACTATGTTACATAAATTAACAGTCTCTACATCCAGCAAAAAGATAGTCTGAGTTATATGAAAGACAGCATCTGATGCCACATTTACTTCAAATCTAGAAAGTTGGTGAGGTTTAAAATACTATGTTCAACTGAATATAAGGTAAAAGGAGTCTGTTTGGTTTTGTTTTTCAGAGGAAAAAGCCCAAAATTGATACTGCCTTTTACCTGGGCAGTTATGGTATTCTGTGATTGCACCTCTTTTCATTCCCTGTCTGTGATGCTGAATATCAAATGCAGCACCTGCGGGAGACTGACCTAACCAGAGTTCGGGGTGGTAAGCATTCACCCACTACATAAAGCCACCCCAGTTTGAATTATAATGACAGTTATTTTTCCCTCCTCCTAAGAACAGGCTCCCAGTGGAGCATGGAACAGGAGATCAGAAAGAACCTTCTGTTCAGGATAAATGCATTCACAAATACACATAGAAAAGCTGAAGTAAATGCTAATAAATGCTT
This sequence comes from Apteryx mantelli, assembly GCF_036417845.1. Classification (NCBI taxonomy): domain Eukaryota; kingdom Metazoa; phylum Chordata; class Aves; order Apterygiformes; family Apterygidae; genus Apteryx; species Apteryx mantelli. Next base: position 61,182,838 of record NC_089982.1, read on the forward strand.
AACCAATGAACTTTAGCAAAAAGCAGAAAAAAACATCTTGGAAATATCAACTTTTGTTATCCTTGAAGTTCTTCCATAGATAAAACTGCTCATTCCATACCTATATGGTTGTACTTTATTTCCTTCCACTCTAGATTCCAGTGCTTTGTTCACTACTAGTTCATTTTCTTCTGGGTAAACTGAAGAAGTGCAGTAAACAATAGCTTGTACTTTGTTAACTACAGAAATGAAAAAAATATTTTTCACTCTTAAAAAATCTTAAAGCACACAAAGTGATTTAGTAAGGGCTGAAAACAGCACAAAATTATGCTTGGGTGTCATTTTTACCAATAAAATATACCCTCCTACATGCATAAGTATTCACTTTCCAATGGTTTTTAGCAATTAAAATCTTTTCAAATATTTGCAGATTTCAGCACAAATTCAGGGTTGCATCCACTCTGTTTTCACACAGCTACTAAAGGAGGAGGGGGAGAAGGTGACAGCATGAAGATCAGTGAAAATGAAGTCAGACTACATTTACAACTTTTCCAAACCAGAGTATGACTAAGCCAGTAGGCCAGTTCTCTACAAAAAGCCTGAAGATTATGGTATTGATGGCTGGTGACTACTAGGCCATAGGGGTTTTAGTTACATACTTACTGTTAACTTACAGAATAACCAGCATATTTTTTCACTACATAAAAACTGGTGATAGTACAATGGAAGTGATAGTACATATAACGTCTTTCCAGAAATCTGAGAGTGAGTACACTTACATTTCATTGCATGCATCAACTCTTTAAGCTGCCTCTCAGCAAGAATACTGAGTTTATCCTCAGATACAGATCCTTGGAAAAGGTCTCTAAGCAATCCTGCATCTAAATGCAAAGAGTTGTAAATTTAAACACACTTAATAAAACTTCTATTAGTATCTTAAAATTCAGCTGCTTGCAGAAAATGCTTTGGTAACAGACTTGATTATTACTGGTGCAGTGAGAAGGTAAATTTTATGAATCACCATATCAAGGAGTGCCTAAAATGATTATTCTTTCCCTGTCAAGTTTATTTGTAATTACTACTCCCTCTTATTTGTTTTTAATGTAATTGTACAGTAAATACTTAAATTATATAAACAATCAATAAAGGAATGTAACCAACTGAAAATTATATACACACTGATATCTTGGAATAAATGTTCAGCCTGTAGTTTTTTCTTTAAAAGAAAAGCTATATATAGCCTGCTCCCCAAAATCACCCTTAAACTTCATAAACTACTGACCTGAAATTGCCTTTATGAAATGTTTTCTTGAGTGCCACCTAGAAAGATTTTTGTTTTCTTCCCAAGTATCCTAAACTAGGCCAATTATGTTCTTGCTCGCTTTGTGTGGAAAAAATCATCTGTGTAATTGATTATACATTATTCCCTTTTGTAGTTTCTACTACAAAACATAACACGTGCAGAACTGTGCAAGTTATTTAATACATGTGTTGTTAGAGTAGTTAAAATTTTAAAGTGAGTTTTTTAATGAAATGGTACAATTTGCTGAACCAACTATTGTGTCCAGATCACAATACTTGAATACTGTCTCTTCCAGAAAGTATGAACTAGATTATCGTATCAAAGTTTACCTCCATGTTCATTCAAAATAAATTCTATTGGATTGCCAACACCCACTCCAGAGCATTGTGGCAGTAGCAGAATAACTTTTGCCTTTTGCAGTCTCTGGTCTGTTGGTCCAATCTCAGTAAAGTCTTCATGTAACAACTGAATATCTGAAAAAAAGGGAAAAACTCAACAGTTCCACATGTAAGCAAGCCTGCACAATTCAAAGTTGAATACACAATGGTATTACACAAACTTCCACTGAGCCTGTCAGGCCCAGATCTGCCAAAGGAAGTCCCACTGACTTCAAACAGATTGAGGGATTAGGCCTTAGTATCTTCCACTGAAAAGACTGCTAATGGGATCCCAGAGTCTTGGTGCATTCTGCTCCAATTGTGTCCTCTGAATAAGCCAGACAACTGCATGGATTTTGGACGAGCACTCTCAGAAACAGCTGAAAACCAGACTGAAAACAATAGCCAAGACACCAAATATACAGAAACGAAAGTTCCCAGGCACCAGCTACTCCACAGTAACTACTTCCATGGAAGACTTCACCCCGCCATTTCAGGGGCCTGCATCTGTGACATGGTTAATCTGCAACCTTAAATTAACTTGACTGTAGCTAAAGAGTTCTCAGTTCCCTTTGTGACAAAAAATAAGTTGTTACTGCCCTCCCCGATATTCAAACAAGGAATCTTTGAATTGTGATAGAATTTTGTCATATTCATAGATATTGCAAACATTTATATTACACTACTTTATGCATACCAATGCTCAACACATACTTTCACACCCCACATGCCTGAACAAGTTCCTCAGTTCAGCTTCTTTTCCTGGAGATTTTACACCACAAACAAAAATTCTGGACACGCTGTGATTTACCAGCACTGACATATGGGCAATGGTCAGACGGGAACCCATGTGAGCCACTACAACGTCATCATCTGTATTCAATAGAGCATGCACAGAATGCACAGCAAGGCTGCGAGACTTATCCTGTAAAATAATGATATAAAAAATTAAAGCTGACCAACTAATTTGGTTTCTACAAGTGTTACCATTTTCCAAATTAGGAAAGTATTTAATTTTTTTCACAACAAATGGGAAAGAGGAGAAAAAATAATCATGGATAGCTGGTAATATAGAATTTAAAAAATATAAAAACAAACATCTTATTAAGTCAAACTCACTAAATTTAAAATTAATTCTAAATCTAATGCCCAAGAAAAGGTAAAATCTATAGGTGAAAAGAAACTTAAGTCTGTATCAACTCCCTAAACAGGAACATTTATGTGTGTATACCACTTTTGCCATTCAAATACCTCCCTATCCCTCCAGAAAGGCATGGAGATTTTGAGGGTTCTACTTCCTCATTTTGAGGATTCTTAAACAGTAATATTTGGAATTTGTTCCCATGCTCTATGGGCTGTCATGTAGAGTTCTGTGGATCATCTAGTCAAAATACACATATTGAAATGAGATACTCAGAATTCACAGAATCACAGAATCGCTGAGGTTGGAAGGGACCTCTGGAGATCATCTAGTCCAACCCCCCTGCTCAAGCAGGGTCACCTAGAGCACATTGCACAGGATTGCATCCAGGCGCGTTTTGAATATCTCCAGAGAAGGAGACTCCACCACCTCTCGGGGCAACCTGTTCCAGTGCTCTGTCACCCTCACAGTGAAAAAGTTTTTCCTCATGTTCAGATGGAAGTGTCTGTGTTTCAGTTTGTGCCCGCTGCCTCACGTCCTGTCGCTCGGCACCACTGAGAAGAGTCTGGTCCCATCCTCTCGACACCCTCCCTTCAGATACTTGTACACATTAATAAGATCTCCTCTCAGCCTTCTCTTCTCCAAGCTAAACAGGCCCAGCTCTCAGCCTTTCCTCATAAGAGAGATGCTCCAGTCCCCTAATCATCTTTGCAGCCCTTCGCTGGACTTGCTCCAGTAGTGCCACATCCCTCTTGTACTGGGGAGCCCAGAACTGGACGCAGTACTCCAGATGGGGCCTCACCAGGGCTGAGTAGAGGGGGAGAATCACCTCCCTCGACCTGCTGGCAACACTCTTCCTGATGCACCCCAGGATACCATTGGCCTTCTTGGCCACAAGGGCACATTGCTGCCTCATGCTTAACTTGGTGTCCACCAGCACTCCCAGGTCCTTCTCTGCAGAGCTACTCTCCAGCAGGTCAACCCCCAGCCTGTACTGGTGCATGGGGTTATTCCTCCCCAGGTGCAGGACCCTGCACTTGCCTTTGTTGACCTTCATGAGGTTCCTCTCTGCCCACCTCTCCAGCCTGTCCAAGTCTCTCTGAATGGCACCACAGCCCTCTGGCGTATCAGCCACTCCTCCCAGTTTGGTATCGTCAGCAAACTTGCTGAGGGTGCACTCTGTGCCTTCATCCAGGTCATTGATGAAGAAGTTGAACAAGACTGGACCCAGGACTGACCCCTGGGGGACACTGCTAGCTACAGGCCTCCAACTAGACTCTGCACCACTGATCACAACCCTCTGAGCTCTGCCATTCAGCCAGTTCTCAATCCACCTCACTGTCCACTCATCCAGCCCACACTTCCTGAGCTTGTCTATGAGGATGTTGTGGGAGACAGTGTCAAAAGCCTTGCTGAAGTCTAGGTAGACAACATCCACTGCTCTCCCCTCATCTACCCAGCCAGTCATTCCATCATAGAAGGCTATCAGATTGGTTAGGCATGATTTCCCCTTGGTGAAGCCGTGCTGACTACTCCTGATCACCTTCTTGTCCTCCACATGCTTGGAGATGGCCTCCAGGATGAGCTGCTCCATCACCTTTCCAGGGATGCAGGTGAGGCTGACTGGCCTGTAGTTCCCTGGGTCCTCCTCCTTGCCCTTTTTGAAGATTGGGGTGATATTGGCTTTCTTCCAGTCTTCAGGCACCTCTCCTGTTCTCCATGACCTTTCAAAGATGATGGAGAGTGGCTTAGCAATAATGTCCGCCAGCTCCCTCAGCACTCATGGGTGCATCCCATCAGGGCCCATGGATTTGCGGGTGTCAAGTTTGCTTAAATGGTCTCTAACCCACTCCTCCTCCACCAAGGGAAAGTCTTCCTCTCTCCAGACTTTCTCTCTTGCCTCCAGGATCTGGGGTTCCTGAGGGCTGGCCTGAGCAGTAAAGACTGAAGCAAAGAAGGCATTCAGCAACTCTGCCTTCTCTGCATCCTTCGTCACCAGGGCACCCACCCCATTCAGCAAAGGCCCCACATTTTCCCCTAGTCTTCCTCTTGCTACTGATGTATTTGAAGAAGCCCTTCTTGCTGTCCTTGACATCTCTCACCAGATTTAATTCCAAATAGGCCTTAGCCTTCCTTGTCACATCCCTGCATACTCTGACAATGTTTCTATAATCCTCCCAAGTGGCCTGTCCCCCTTTCCACTTTCTGTAGACTTCCTTCTTCTGGTTGAGTTTTGCCAGGAGCTCCTTGCTCATCCATGCAGGTCTCCTACCTCCTTTGCTTGACTTCCTACTCATAGGGATGCACCGCTCTTGAGCCTGGAGGAAGTGATGTTTGAATATTAACCAGCTCTCTTGAACGGCCCTTCCTTCTAGATCCCTCACCCATGGGATTCCTCCAAGTAGGTCCCTGAAGAGGCCAAAGTTTGCTCTCCTGAAGTCCAGGGTTGCGATCCTACTTGGTGCCCTGCTGCCTCCTCGCAGGATCCTGAACTCCACCATCTCATGGTCACTGCAGCCAAGGCAGCCCCCGACCTTCACATCTTCCACCAGTCCTTCTTTGTTTGTTAGTACGAGGTCCAGCAGCACACCTCTCCTTGTTGGTTCCTCCACCACCTGTGTCAAGAAGTTGTCACCAATGCTCTGCAGGAACCCCCAGGACTGTTTGTGCCTAGCTGTGTTGTCTTTCCAGCAGATATCGGGGTGGTTGAAGTCCCCCATGAGAACCAGGGCCTGGGATCGTGAGGCTACTTCCAGCTGTCTGTAGAAGGCCTCATAATTCATTTGTACCGTGGGTACTAAATTTTGAGGCTAAAATTTCCAGAAAATGGTAAGCATTGACTGAAAATGCTTTTCAAAATGTTTCTTCCATGCACTCAAGAATCATTAGACACTTCAGAATTCCTGGTTGAGTGTCATTCCAAGGTTACTCCAAACCACCTGTACTCTACAAAAGGAACCTCTGGATAACCTTCCTAGAGGGGCCATTGATGCCCAGTCATGAAAGAGACCAGAGGACATGGAGATTTAGGAACGACACTACATAAAATATGAAGAGGCATCATTATTCCATCTCAAATATGCAATTGCGGAGGAAGAGATACTATGAATAATAACATACCATTATCTACTAAATGGGAGTAATGTATAGAGTTACACTGAAACTTTCCCCACATTTTCAGAAGTGAGACACTCAGCCACTTTTGATGTTTATTTCAACTATTTTAGAATTAAATTTATATTCAAAACATCTTATTAATTGTGGCTATCAATTCTATCAATTCTAAGCATTAACATTTGCATTTAATTTACATTTAATATGTTAAATAGTCAGAAGGCTAGAAACTGATTAAAAATAAATAAATAAATAAAACAGGAACTTTTGAGAATGTGTTCTTGCCTGACTGATTTAATAGGAAAGTCACACAATACCTGACCTGATTCTAATGCAAAGCATTATTGTAGCTTGCAGATTATATTAAGATACCTCACTCAAGAGTGCCATCAACTCACCTGTAGTAAGAGTTTGTAATCTGCAAAAAGATCTAAATTAAGCAGTTCTTCTTTAAGAGAGGAAGGAAAAACCAATACATCATGGCAATGTTGGTCCATACAGTAAGTATAATGGTTAAAGTCTGACACAGATTCAACTCTTGTGAATCCCTTCTTCTTCAAATTACTGAAAACGTCTTGAAGGCTGTTAACATACAACTCTGACCATTAAATACACAACACTGTTAAGCAATAGGATACATATTGAAGATTTGGATTTTTGCCTTTTTTTTTTTTGTGTACATTTATATAAAGAAATGTACTGCCTAATGCAGAAGGGGGATTCACTCTATTTTAGGTATCTAACTTCTGGTTCAAAATACTTAAAACTTAGTAAGTGATAAAATAAACGAAGAAAGAGTTACATGCGTCCAGAAAGTGCTTCAAAGCATCGGAATGTAAATGCCCACATACTCAGGTCACCCTATAGCAAATTTACTGCTGGAATAGTTTGGTTCTTTCAATTGCTTTCAATGTAGTCCAGCTTGCCAATGAATTTAATGACTGATCTCTGAAATAATCATTGTGCAAAGGTAATAAAAGCATAAATGGTGAGATTTGCAATTCAAATATTGAAAAGGTTTGAAGTTATATACACCAAGAGTTTTTTGTTGAAATGTAGTTTTAGACAGTGACATAAGCTTATGACCCTAAACATAGGGTCAACATAGCAACTTTCAGTCAACTAATGCACTCAATCTTAGTTAAGGGTTGCAAAATTTTAAACAGAAAACTAAGACACCTTTCTATCTTGAAAAGCCTATAACCTAAGCACAGAACATTGGTCCAATACAAGAGTATTAAAAAAACAAACAAACTTGAAAACAAGATAAAAATGAATTACCTGTATAACAAAATGAGTAACAAGATAACCTTGCATGGTTCATGTATCAGCACAGAACTGAAAACACTAGTGTTGGGCATATAGTAATACACTGCATATAAGGATTTAAAAAAAAATGTATTTTTATTTGAAGTTTACACTATCCTTAGAGAATAAACATCAGTTTTATGTACTCTAACTTTCTCAACACCCTTGGTCAATTTTATGGCTTATGGTAATACATCTACTTTTAAGAAGTTTTCTCTTTTTCTTTAATAGAGTTGATTTACCCATATTGTTTTTTCTAACTGATTTCCCCAGTTGTTTAGTGAAAGCCTTGCACAAGAAACAGAGTAGTAAGAAACACTCTTTCACATTGCACGCAGTTAACAGTTTTTGAATACTATTACTGCAATCTACAAAACCCACAAAGAAATGTAAGTCAATGTCGCTGCATTAAACAGGATTTCTTATAAGAAACTGAAATTACTGGAAATTCTAAAACAAGTTTGTAGCATACTATATGACTTTATAGGTAAAAGCTTAAATATTTCAGGTGTTACTTTTAAGTTACTTACCTGATTTTAAATGTATTTATCCAAGCATATAAAGGTAAGGCAGAAGCCCTTTGTTCCTGCTTCCGTATGGTTTCTGGTAGAATGCATTCAATTGAAAGAGCATCATGTTTGATTCGACATCTTGCTAGTGCAGCTGCCAATTTGGTCTTAAAACTACAATACACAGTCATAAGTTTACTCAGCTTTGTAGCTGTTTAAACCAGCTATTATCATGCAACATTTATATTATGATTTATCTCATCCAGTGGCCAAAACCAAAAGCAAGGCCTCACTTTGAAAGCTCTTACAGAAAATGCATAGTTACAAGACACTTTCTACCCCAAACAACCCACAGTTGCAAGGTACATAGCTGAGATTATATTAAATACACACATGACTGGCATTATGACAGGTCACCCCTGCACTGACTTGGGACTAGTTTCTGAATGTGTCTATTTTCTCAGAAAGCTCAAAAAAAAAACCCCAAGCACAATTATGTTTTCAAGAGTGTGTGTGTGTGTGTGCGCGTGTGTGTGCGCGTGTGTTTTATGTGTATATATATATAAATAAAAAATGAGTACTGAAGAAGGTTGACTTCTAAATATGTACAGAAACAACAGGAGCATTATGGCAACTAAGAGTCAGGGTTTTTTTTATTATTCTGTGAAAGTGTCAGAGAAAATATTCCCAGGCTTTTCTTCGCACAAGTTTTATGCATAATTTTGATAAATGAGACTTCAAAGCAAATAAAAATTGCTCATGAGCTACTTCAGTTGTCAAGGTGTATTACTTACCACCCTTCAGAAGTACATAGCACTGATCTTATCCATGAACTTTCTGGGCTATTCTAAATCCAGCAGCAAGACAATTTCGTCCAACAAATGCCTGTTGACTTCATCAACAGACTGATGAAAGAATTACTTCAACATTACTTAAATTGTTTATTTTACATAGTCATTTTTGTTCTAGTTACTTACAATGACAAAGTCCCATAATATAGCAGTTTTACTAAATAAAAGGACATTATTCCATTCCATGACCCTTTTGCTGTTAGCTCTATTATGCTCATATTTATGTTTAGTGAATAATTTATTTCTTCTTTTCTACAATTGTATGAAAAAAGTTTCAAGAAAGCAGAAATAAGATACCTTTTTCCAGCAGAACAATCCACAATATAAAGATGGCTTCTTAACCACCTTAGTTATATTCTTCTTACTTATAGGAACATGAAACTTTCCCTCCAAACTAGGTTCTCATTAAAAATAAAAACAAAAACCACAAAGAAACAAATTTTCAAGATGAATGACACCTGTAATATGCACAATTAAAAAAAAGCAACTGGTTATGCAAATCTGCATTCTGCTAATATATATGAACAAATAAATTGTTAGCATGTATACCTGTATAGATAATGCTCTATTTTCCGAACTTCTGCTACAGGTTCTTCTTCATCAACAATCTCTCGGGCTTGAAACTTTCGGTCTTGTAGGTCATAAAGCATCACAACAAGCAAGCTGGTTAATTCATCTGGCTGCAATAGGAAAATAACTGGATAGAGAAAGTGACACAAAGCATGCCTTGCTCCTGCAAAAAGATCCATATCAAGAGTAGTCTCCTATGTAAAAGGCATGGAAACCCCAATGAGACTGTATTTGTAAGAATAGGAATGCAGTTCGTTATGAGAGCATTTGTGAATATTTTAAAAACAAATACACATTTTTAGTTATTTAGCTTATCAATATTAAAAATATCTTTTATTCCTACAGATAGTGTATCTTAACTCTTAACATTATCAAAATTTAAACTTTGAAGTTATTTTGTCTGCATAAATTAGTTCCATGAACAGCTAAGCTAACAAAAACTTACTGTCTACCAATTTATCTCTTGTGGGATTCTTGGGTACCTAATAACAGATGAGCTTGAACAATTCCATGGTTGGGACATTCATAAAATCGCTTTACCATGTCTAAGGGCTGAATATATGCAGCATCTCCTTCTTAGTGGGGCTAGGTGCTAGATGCTGCCTAGCGGGGCAGCACCTCTTAGCGTTTGTTACTCTCCTCTACCTCTTTTCATGAAATTTCTACAGCTTTTATCCCCTTGAAAACTCTTACTTTCCAGCAATATAGCTGAAAGCGGCTAGAAAATTCAAGCTATTAGGGATGTACAACCAAACATAAAATGCAACCATGAAATTCTCATTTCCTTACAAAAACAAGCTGAAAATAGTTAGTGTTAGATCATTTACATACACACATCAATCTCCACAAATAACATCTGTTCAAATTCATCTTGTAATTTTCAGAGGCATCGATGACTAAACTGGACTGAACAGTAGACTACACTACCAGCTCTAGATTTTCTTTTCATGTCAAAATAGGGAAGTATGTAAGTAGGACTCAGCTGGACTTTTTGTTGCTAGTGTAAGTACAATATTCATATACAATAGAGTTTGCCCAGGAAATGAAACATGAGTTCTATGCTCTCTTTTGCCTGATGGGGTTCACTCCATGTTTTCCAGCTCCTAGGAACAGAAAGGGAGCTTGACTCTCTTTGCCCACTGACAAGGGCACATAGTTGCAAAGAAAAGCACAGAGTACCATTCTTTATTTTATTCAAAGTATCGTTTAAGGTAAAAACAAGAGGAACCAAGCTAGAACCCCAAAGCCTCCCCCTTGTTTCTTCAAATGCCCTGATGTCTAAAGTAGGAGCACAGTTGCTCTTACATTCACTAAAACTGGGGCAAGACTCATACATTCCATTCAACAGGGAGCACCAAACTGAGGAAAAGGAGAAAAGGACCCTTGCCTGCAGGACTGTTTAGGACACTCTCCTGGGAAGTGGAAAAACATGAGTTCAAACCACCTTGTAACAGCAAGTGTGCAGAACCCAGGTGTCAAAACTTGCTGGACAAGCAACATAATCTCTAATATTCTATTCCTTGACTTTCTGGCTCATGGGCAACATCATTGAGCAAGTAATATCCTGCAGGCAGCATTATGGCTGGTTCTCCTAGTTTCTTTGTCTGAATCTTTTAATTCCCAGCAGCAGGAAATCAATGAACACCAAAGAATCTCACAAACAACCTATCTAGTGCCTTGGAGATTAATGCTTTAGACAACTAACTTTAAAGGTTGGCAGTATTTCAGTCTCTTCCAATTACTTTTTAATGGACAGAGTAAATTAGCTGTCTGCACACAGACTGACAACTATGGGGAACTTCCAGGCTGCAAACCCCAAGCTCATCCGGGCCTCTATTCTGAGGTAGCAAAGAGCAAGAAGCTCTACCAAAGGCAATGATACTTGCTGGGATTTTTACTGGCTACCTTAGGCAGCTCTGCATTCAGGTCAGAAGCTTGACTCTTAATTCTAATCAGAATCAGACACCTCTAGTGCCTCTAAGTTATAACAGCCTTCCTGACCACATCAGCATAGGAATATCTGTTCAAATACTCTTGTTAGGACTAGAACAGGTGCTTACCAGGGAAGCCCTCCAGGAATAAAGTCCAGCCAGCTTTTTAACCCTTTTAATTACCCCGTTCTTTTAACTGACATAAGGTAAAGGATGAGGATGAGAACATCACCTGGTGTTAATGACCTGGCCAGAGCTTTCCAGACATTGACTGAAAAAGTCATCGGTTCCAACCGAGAGATGCTTATAAACAGCCTCCCATTTCTTGACGGGGAAGCTATCAATACACTACCTTCAATATGCTACCTTCAGGAGCATCTGATAAAATCTAGATGTTTTCAGAATTCTTAATTAAAACTGTTTTCTTTCACCATTATGTTGGCTTTTCAAAGTGGTCAATCTTTAAAAAAGCTCAAAGGTAGCATATATGGCTATTTTCATAAATAGCTACTTCCTAAGACCATTTGGTTGTATGAACTTGGAATTCAACATTTATGTTTTGAAATGATAAGACTAGTATTTCAAGGAAAAACAAGTTGAACGAAGACTTCCATATAGTTTAAAATAACAAATGAAGAATGTCTCAGAATCCTCAAAAAAGATTCTAAATACATCAATTCAGAAAATACAACATTTACTTCCTCATCAAAACATTTACTTACTATTGACTGACATGGGTAAACGCAGCTATCCAACAGTATTTTTTCAAGAAGATCTTGATCTGCAAAAGAACAATGACAAGTTATACTACAAAATCTACAAAACTCTAAGAAAGAGATAGAAACTTATAAAGCAGTAAAGAAAAAGCTGAAAGTTCAAATAACATAAGAAGTGCAAATTCAATCACAAACAGTAACAGTTCTGAGTATAATTCCTTTACATAAAAAAGCGTAGATTTCAAATGTTTGACTTCATAAAATACTGACAACTCTTAGATATATTTAAATATTTGAGGGCTACTAATAGTCTAGTAGTAGCTAGCAGGCTAACAAAAACTTCCCCAAATGTCTGCTGTCAAGCAGAAACAAACACTTTGTTTTTACATATTGTCTCTGCTACATCATTTCTGTTGACAATTCTTGGAAAAGTTTTCTACTTACATTTTAGAGCACTGAAAGCCAGTTCATAAGATACACGCTGGGAATACTCATCTTTAAAAGTTAGCATGGGAGATGATGAGTCATCACCATACCGCACCAATATTCTATCCAGAGGCTTTTTGTTATGAATGCCTTGAAAAATCTTAGCTGCATTTATGTATATCGAGTCGTGATAGCCATTCTTCTCAATCAAAGTCATTGTGCTCTTTTCAGTAGATCCTTTTTCATCTGAAATTTTCATTTCACTCAAGTCTGAAATGTCATTTACAACATCCTCATCTAAAGAAACGAAGTTACTTTTAGAACTTGGCATTTTTTCAGCTGTTGATCGTGTAAGTGCAAATCACAATCCTGCTGCCTCTGCAAAAACAAAGTGGTATTGAATTATGAAATTTTCTTTCACTAGAATATGCTTGTCCCTTCATTTTCAGGTTTCTCAATAGAATTGATTTTCTTTTTTTAGGTTCTAATCCTGCAGATATGCATATATTTACTTAACTCAATTATCTTACATAGAGATGTATTACAATAGTTTTGTTACATTAGTTATTTTCATTAATGCAGATAAAAAAAAAAAAGACTGCTTACTTGTTTCAGAGTCCAGTGTTTTACAATAAGCAATCCTGTTGAGGTTATATACAGAGATATAATTCCTTGAGTCTAATAAGAAACACTATTATTGCAAATGGCAATATTTCTTACTAGGAAATCTCCTTTAAAAAGATACTACAGAAATTTCAAAGCAGACATTGTTTCTTCCAAACAGGAACTGTCTTGAAAAGAGTTGCAATGAATTCCACATGCTTGTCCACTGAACTGCACATCTGCTCCTAAAAACAGGTAGTAGAGGTCACCTGAATATTAATACATAAAATGAATACTACCTAACCACCAGGATTTTAAATACTAAAAATCCATTCTGATGGTCTCTGAAGATACTACCCAACTCTGCATGGGTCCAGGTGTGTTTTGTTAATTTTTCTACACATCTTACCTAAAAAATAAAGGAAAAATTAATCTTCCCCAGAGGTTGAACAGGGCTCCAAGGAAAAAAAATAGTCCTTAAATCAAGAAGCACATGTAAATGTATCAGTGTTAGCTGAATCCAAAACAGTCACTTAAGTTTCATCTAAAATCCATTTAAAGTATCCCATTCTCAGGGCTTGGATTTACCCTGTTTGCTTTGGTTACTGTAATATCCATTTATGACAATGTTCATAGGCTTAGAAGTCAGGTTAGATATTCAGAACAGGGCTTACTAAGCCAACATAAATTTAGTCACAGAGAAAAGTTTTTGTTTTTGTTTTTTTTTAAAGGAGCTTTCCTGTCTGGAGAAAAATAAAAGAACCTGGAAGAATTCAGCAACTGTAATAGAGAAAAATAGGCATGGATTCAATGATGACAAATAGTTCTGGATATTTTAGAGTTAACAGCACAGGAGAACAGAATTTGTTCTTTCTGCCACTCTAAAAATCCAAGAAAGAAGGTGATATTCTGACCAAACAGAAAGTATTTTCTCTTTTGCTATAAAAGTCAGTTTAGTACAACAGTCCTCAAGCTTTTCCCCTGCACTCCCCCACATTGCTCAGGATAAATTATATGCTGCTTCTCCCAGAGTAAGAAATACTTGTTTAGTCTCCTTTTTTCCCCTCCCCTTTGCTCCTCTCATTCACATAAACCATACTGGAGAATGATGATGGCAGTGCACAGGGCTGGCAGGGGAAAGGAGAAAAGCAAACCAGAACTTCTCCAACAGGCAGCCATGAAATGCCCCACGCTGAGCCAACATCCTCCAGCTCAAACTCTCTTTCCCCAAAAGCAGTGAAACTCAGTCCATCCCTCCCCACCTCAAGACCAGCACAAACTACTCATCCGAGTTTCTGCTAAAATTTGTTTCACCCAGCCTGCAACACTTCGAAAAAGCAACCAATGTTACTTCCTGAAGGCTGGCAGCTCATCTGGAGGAGACCACGTCTCATTCTCCTTTCCCAGACTACATTATTTGCTCACAAAAACTGCTAGTCCTGTAGAAGCAACTTTTATCTTCTCTTCACAGAGGTTTTGGGCCTCAGAAAAATAGCTTTTCCTGGGAGGATTTAAGCACCAACATCCTTAGTACCACATGCAGTACTGATAGATCCATGAATCAAATGTAAATTTAATTTTATGAAGTCAGATTGAAACAGAACACGTAGCGCAAACAGAAGAAAGCCGACTCTTTACTAAAATGAAGTACCAGTTTACCGAAACCAAAGTGAAACTCCTGTGTTTAGTCGGGGAACATCTTGAGTGTTTTCAGGATGCTTTGTTTTAACTGGACCAGAGGACCAGTTCATGACTTCACAGAAACAAGGACAGCAACTAACAAGAACTTAGAGCTCAAACCTTTTCTCTAACTAAACATAAAATATTTCTTTTTAGAACATGTAGGAAGTCAAGTAATGTTTGTGATATTAGCACTTTCAAGACTTTTAGAGTTCCTCATAATTGTTTGTGAATTCTTTGCCAAAGCAGTCTGCAGACCTGCCATATCCACTGCCATTAAGATGATGTGATGAGCACGCTTTCCCCAAATACAAATGTCATCTTAATAGAGATGAGATGACAGTCCTCTGCCCTACACACTGACTCATGGCTGCAATACTGCTAACCACAGCTCAGATTACTGAACTCTGTGCCAAGCAGAGAACACCAAGCTTGATGTATTAATGAGTCCAGGCCTTTAACATGAAGATGAGCTGGGAAGAGCTAGACGAGATACAAAGACCCTGCATTTGCCTATGGAAGAAATGAGCTGAACCTCAAGCAGATTACTCAGTTGAGGGAAAACAAACAAACAAAAAGAAAATCTCAAGGTCCCAAGGAGGGCATTATTTTCCTAAAACAGAGAATGGTTTTCAAATTTCAGAAACATTTTTTCCCATTAGTTAAGAAATCTTCAAATGAAAGATGAATTTGTTGTGATACAGGGTCCCTATCACAACAAATCCCTGAACACATCCCTGGACAAAGAAGAAGGAAGAATGTGAGGATAGAAAAAGAAACAAAATAATAAAAATCAAATTTTATAATGAGTCATACAAACGCTAAATCAAACTGAACTGGAAACAAATCCAGCATCTCTCCAAACAGTCTTAACACACTGATTCAGTGTTAAGAACACATATATAACTAATCTGGTTGACTGCACAACTGCCTCATCTATAACATATGAACATTCTGTTGCAATCAGGCTTCCAAAGTTCTTGCCAACATACTTCCACACTGTCTTGCTTATGCTGGTTCTCTTGACCAGATTCGCAAGTCAGAGTAGTAATGGAGTATGCGGAAAAGGGGAACTAAGACACCCATGACTAAAATTTAACAGACAGCTACCGCTGTCCAGCTGTTCCTCAAGACACACCTGGAGTTTTTGCCATGAACAATGAGCACCTACCTCAGGACAACACTGTTTGTGAAAGCACACAAAACAGACAGGGAATTATCTCCCCAGTTCTGCTTCCAAGTTATAATCCATTAAAGGTGATGTCAACGATCAGGACAGCTCATTGTTAGCACAATGGTTTTATGAGTAATACCAATACAATGGGATATTTATTGCATGTTTGTTATCTGTACAAAGTGATCTAAAAATCTCTCTTCTGAAAACATCTGTATGACAGGAGCAGACAGACTCCCATAACACAAATTACTGTCATCCAAGTACAAACAACAGCAATAAAGATAAGCAGCTACAGGTTTCCAACAGTAGAGTGGGAACACAGCAACCACCCAGCAGTAAGGAATGTGAGGAACTAAACTGAGCAACATTGCCTTCCAGCAGGGCAGGGCAAGGCAAGCAGCTTGGAAAAGCTCACAGCACAGGAACAGTGTTTTTCCTTTTTTCCAGTGACTGAGTAGAGCTCTTGGCTGCTCTGGTGGGCTCAGTATTTGAAGGGTTCAACACCTCTAAAACTAAGCCCACACAACAGTAAGTCACAGGAACAGCAGCTGAAGGGAATGGGGGTGAGAGAGGGCAAAGTCCTTACGTTCGTATTCTGAAGAAGCTCTTGAACAAGTTAGAGGTAAGCTTTTTCTCACCCGCTAAACCATTTGAAAAAGAATAATGTATCAGACAACTGTCAGGTACCCTCACAGGACGTTCACCACATAGAATGACCTGAAGATCAGCAGGTTTAAATCATTAAAAGACAGTTTTAATAATTGTTTCCCAAAACCAGGTATACCCTGCCCTTTTCACCAATATGCTTGCTAATGGAATGGAAGAAAAATTAAATTCATTTACTTGAATGTTCTCAGTTTCAAGTGAAGCAGACCATACACTGTATGATTTTGCAACTATAAGCTGAATCAAACTATAAACTATAAACTATAAACTATAAACTATAAAACTTTGCAACTATAAGCACTAGACAAATCCAGTATTTGTGGCACATAATATGTATCTATATGAACAGCAAATCAGAAAAAAAAATTTTTCAGTTTATATGCAACCTCAGTTAAAGTTAAGTCAACTAATACATAACATTCAGCTGAAAGGATGGCTCCAGTTCTGACTTAATGAACTCAGACAGAATTATGACATTTACTCATTACATAGCATAGCAAAGGATTTCCACCGCCCCTCTACTAAAGTCACCAATTCCTCTGTTTAGATACCAGTATATTCATTTCTTTCATTTCTTTAGTTACTACTTTTTTCAGTAGCCTCTACCATTACACAATTCAGGAAAAACAGCAAACAAAAAGCCCACAGCATTTGTGTTGTATCATGTATTCCTGACTTTAGGCAGGCAGTCTGGCTGCCTTATACAAATGCACATTAACAGGAATTCACGAAAAGTGGCTATGTAAGCATGGACATGATTTCACATACACCAACAGAAAATCTTTGACAGCCATATACTGTAGTTTTTTTTCTCATTAATCTTACAGGTATGCACGACCATTATCTGCTTTTTAATGCCAGCTACAATTCTCTGATATGGAGCTTCCATATACTGCACAGATTCTACTTTCCCCAATTTGGGTTAACTAAACTGCAGGGAGGGAAGATTGGTGCAAGTCACAAAAAGTTGGTGGCAAGAACATTTCCCAGTTTCACTTTATCTATAAGAAGCAGCCCAACTCAAGTCATAGTGGTCATCCAGAAAAAATATACTTATTCGTGTAAACACAGGGATTCTTGAAACACTTCTTGAAAGAAGCAACTTTGGATCCCTAAAGGAGCCTGCTACCACGGCTCTACAGCGGCCCCCGCGGCTCGCAGGGAGCAGGGCTCGCGGGGCAGCGCCGGGGCCCGCTGCGCGGCGCGGCTGCGGACGTGCCGGCGGGCGGTCAGGCGCCCGCACTGCGGCGGCGGCTGCTGCAGCGACCGGAACAGGCCCCTGCAGCGCCCCGGGCAGCGGCTCCCAACAGGAGGGGCTGTCTCGATCAGGGCCAGCGGAACGAGAAAGGAATAAACAAGAGCGCCACGCAGACGTGCAAGGGGCGACTTCCAAACCTTCGCTTTTCTGGAATAACCCCACGGTTTTTTCCGTTTTCTTGCTTTCCCGGCAGGGCTTCTCCCGCTCGCTTCCCCCACGGCATGGCGGCGCAGGACGCCGCGGGCAGGCCCGGCCCGGGAGCAGGCTCACCTGCGCCCGCCGCTGCCGCCTGCGCCAGGCCCCCGCGCTGCCCCCCGGGCCCTTACCCGCCGGCGAGCGGCTCCTCCCGCGCCGAGCCGCGGCCCGCAGCCCCTCGGCGCGGGCGAGGCGGCGCCGCCTGTTCGGCCGGGCCGGCGACCGTTGGGCTGGAAAGGCGGCGGCGCCGCTCCCGCCTGGCCAGCCCCGCCGCCGCCGCTGAGCCCCGCGAGGCCCCCAGAACCCTCCTCCTGCCCCCGCGCCTTGGTTCCGCCCGTGCGGGCCGTTAGGGCGCAGCGGGAGGCAGGAGGCGGGGCCGGGGCCCGGCCCAACCGCCCGTCCGGGGGCGCCGCGCTGGGCCGCGACGTCGAGGGGCTCCCGTTTGTCGCCTCAGTGGTTAATGAGCACGGAGTCATGCTAGGTGAAGACCCGCCGTGGCAACCGGGAGGGTGTTTGTGTGGGATGTGTTTCCCAGGGTTACCGGGACCGGAGCCTTCCAAAGCCTCTTTCTGTGGGTAGCGACTTCTGGCCTATTCCCCTTCTCCTTTTCTTTTTTTTTCCTTCTCCCCAAACATATTTAAATCCCCAGACAGGATGAAGTCAGGTAAACTTAACACAGCTTTAAAAAATAAATCCTACCTACATCTGCTTACGTTTGCAATTTCATCCTTTGCCACCAGTTACAGGATTGGATATCCAGAAAGTATGGGAAGAAACTCAGATAAACTACTCATTCTTCACTTGTGATTGTAATTAAAAGGGCACTATTACAGTACACCATGCTCTCTTTTTAACGATTTCAATCTCCACTCCTATTCAGAGTCTTGAAACATACACTTGGATCAGTTTTTTAGTTATTTTCAAACAATTTATTTAAATTATCCTCAGTAATCAGCCAACAAGTTAAAACTGTGAATTTTTACTTTAAGTCATCCCTAACCATATCAGAAATCTACTTCTTCCCCATAAACCCCATTTTCTGTTACCTCAGTGCTGTTATGGGCAATCTTCAAATTCTGCTGAATAAGGGAAAAGAGAAAATTCCCTATGGTTCAGCTAGAATCTGTCATGACCCTCAGTGTGTCATTTCTCCAATATTGTTCTGTCTGGCAGCTTGCACACTCCTGCATCTGCCACAGATGCAACCAGAACTGGTCTAGTTTGACTTGTACATAAGTAAATCTTAGTACATATACATTTTTACAAATTGTGAGGACCCAGACCTTTTGGGAAACTAGCTTCATTGAAGCACACAAGCTAACACTTGTTATCCCTGTGGAAAATCTGGGCCTTAGCCAGGTCCTTATTTGCTATCAATACCATCAGCTAGCTAATCAAACCTGGTTGCTACTCTATGCAATTGCATGCATCAGGACTAGAAAAAATTGGACAGTTAAAAATAGAACTTAGTTGGCTGATAATGCAAGAACACTATTGTCGGGGATCTGCTACATGCTGCAGCAACAAGCCTACGACTGTGACAGCAGCAAGTACAAAGCAGATCAGATAGGCTGGGTAGACTTTGCACAGAGTAGCTCAAACAAATCTTGAATCCTTCCTGACAAAGGGGAGGAATACATGATTAACAGGTTGTTTGGATCAATACTAGTTACTGTATAGGTGCAAATTAGTTTTTGTGCTGTTTGTTTCATTTTGTCCAAGTAGAATAGGCATGTCTTTTTAAAAGGGCTGACTTCTGCCTAGTTTCAATGCCATTTTTCTGTACTATTCTTTCATGTTCAAAATGTCAGTCAGTCTTTTTATACTGACAAACCTGCAGGTGCTTCATTGCTTTTCTTTTCACCAGAGCAGCTATTGCTGTATGTTTAGCTAGAGCTGACTGCTGTCCTGCTTGTGTCCATACACTTTCCTTTCATACTTCAGTTTTCCAGTAACTGTCACATTTCTTTCAGGTGGGAAAAAGGATCTCCTGTGCATTAGATTAAAATGGGAGGAGAACTGGGTGTAAAAAATGGAATCCTTACCCTTTTTAATTTCTACAGATTCAAGTGATATTACGGTTTGAGGTATTTTACTACTGAAGGTCAGAAAAAAATTTGCCGCCTTCTTACCAGACTTATGAATTCAAGTTCTTCCTAAAATGTCGTATTTCAGTTTTGGCAGTCAGAACCAGAAAGTAATGAGAGAACTCAGAGCAGGCACATTAATTACAAACAGGACTGACTCAGAGAGAAAGGTGTGAACTCAAGTAGCCCTTTTAGACAATAGGATTTTTTCTTGTATGAGGAATGAAGGATTAAGCCCTTACGGAACAAATTGCAATATGTCTAAATTCATAAAAAACATGCTTTTAAATTAAGACATGAAATAATTTACAAGTATCTGAATGGTTTAAATATTAAAATAATTTGCTTAGATTCATATGAAGATAAACTTGAAAAGAGACTTAGAGAATATGAGCAGTTTTCCTATTCAAATGCCTGATTTTTTGCATGAAATCATTTCAAATTTCCAAATTAAAGCATAATGAAGCAGGGCATGGCAGAACCAGCAGAGAGATGATAATGATGATCGCAAAAATCTCTTTTTCTTATGATCTAAGGTCCATGTTGTAAAACATTACTGTGCTGGTTCTGGCAGAGAAAGATGTTTCACAGTTGCAGTGTTTGGTCCCCTGGTTACCTGAGCGTAAGAACTGCTTGAGGCACTGCTGCCCCAGTCTGATGGTAGACTCTTGAACCAGGGTTACAAGACTGGGATGAGAAATCTTCTATATCCTAAATTTGAATGTCTTTGTACACCCTTTCTGACTGTTGAGCATCTGCTGAGCTACGGATGTTGAGCCCCAAATCTCTGTTCTCCAGCAAACCTTTGTTGACCTCACAAAACAGCTTCACGGAAACTCTTGCAAGGAGTGTGTCGGGCTGTTCTTTGCTCCAGGCATATGATGTGAGTTTCTCTGGAATTGAGAAAAAACCTCTTTTGACACAGTTTATTGACACTGCAAAACTCAAATGTATCATGTACCTCTATTTACAGAACAAGTATCAATGAAGCGTCTTAATTTAGAAAATGAAAGAAAGAAATGCATCTTAACCCCACCATCCCAAAGTGAAGCTTCCTTTTTGTCTGAGACATCTTTAGCTACTGCCCCTTACTGAAATGATCTTTAAAACTCCTCCTTTAAAACTCCTTTAAAACTTAAGTTAGCTTTCCTAGCCTGGCCATCTCCACATGATTCATGGAAAAAACAATAAAAAGAAATTCTACTTTTTTGTCTGGGCCCTTTCTTCACGGAGCTTAGCATGTCTTGGGAGCTGAGTAATCTCATTAGTGTTTATCCAGTGGGAGCTAAAGTGGCTTACCAGTTTGCAGGCTTAGACCCCTAAATAGTACATGAATAAATTGCTGACAGAGACAGAATAAAAGATTAAATCCCATTTCCTTCCCACACAAATTGTAATAGTTGAATATGTTTGTTAAATCATGTCAAACCTGTTATACAAATTTGTTTCATTCAAGATAAGTATTAGGAAGCCATTAGACTTTTCTGTGTAAGATGTTTTTTTAAATTATGCATAGTACTACTCAAGTATGGGATGTGACAAAACCTGAGTAAGAACTGAACTTGGTGGCTCAAAGATTTACTTGAGACCTATAGCAAATATAAGGTTGAAGGCAATGGACAATGGAATGATTTGTCTGAAAGAGAGGAAATAGAGAAAATCACAGAAAAAAAGTTAAGCAATTACAGGCACTTGAGACATCTACACAATCTTCAGTTGCCTGGCCCTGAGAACAGGCTGAGACACAGAGCTTTTGGCCAAAATCTTGATCGCAAGAGTCCTGAAGCTCTGAGCAGGTAAACTGTGTGGGGAAACAAAGCTTTATACATTCCTGTGACTAGGCAAAATTGCTTTAAAAATTCTCTCCATCAATTTCACCTCATAACAAAAATACAGAAAATGCACAGAAGGGGCTCCAAACTTCATCTTAACTATCCAGGTCAGAAAAGGATAGCAATGCTAAAATCATAAGAATAGCTGCATGGGATCAGACCAAAGATTCATCTATTCCAGTATTCTGTTTCCAACAGCAGCAAAAAACAGTTGTCTAGAGAAGAGAATAAAAGTAGGACAAGCACGTAATACTTCTGGGTACTTCTGCAGTCTTAAAGCCATTAGTGGTTTCTATATTCTATATTAAATATTCCTCAAAGAAATTCTATTCCAAGAGTTAGTCTAAAGCCTGCTCAAACCAGTCCAAAACAACCTACAGCAAAGATGCTTCATATTGTCAGAAGAACCACTTCTTTTTGTTTGTTTTGAGGCTCTTCCATTTGATGCAGGTTTTTTCCATTTGTTTCGATTGCAAGAGACAGTGATTACCCTCTAAATCTACATCTATTCCTCTGATGATTTTGAAGACCTCATATCTCCACTCAGACTTATTTTTTCCAGAATGAAAAGTCCTATCTTGCATAGATGTTCATTTTATTTTTCCCTCCCAAATTTTGGTTATCTTTGTTGCCTTCTATGATTTTTTTCAGTTCTATGATATAGAGATGGGTGGAATCTGAACCACACAGTTTTCATTATGTTGGCTAATAATGGATTTATGTAGTGATATAATGAGGTTTTCTGCTTTGTTCTCTACTCCTTCCTGCGAATTATTAACTTTCACTTTGCTTTTTGGAATGGTCCAGTGCACTGAGTTGATGCTTTTATGGAGTTGTCTGTGATAGGAACAAGATCTTGTTCTTGAGTGGCAACAGTGAGTTCAGAGCCAATCTGTCTGTGTGAAGTCAGGACTGTTTCCTCATATGTGCATCACGTGCACCAATTTCCAGCTGCCATTTTATTGACCAGATGTTCAGTCTCATGAGGTCTTTCTGGCCTAATGTCTAACACTTTCCCTCATCCTCATTACTCTCGATACTTTATTTAGTGAACTATCTCATCTCACTACTCTCTGCCCTTTCCAGATTGTTTGCAAATATACTGAACAAAAAAGATCCCAATATCAATTACTACAGAATTCCACTTCACTTCACACTTATCATCTGTTTGCTGTCTTTTTCACCAATTATTCTTCCATGCCAGGACCTTCTTTCTTATCCCTCTTATGTTGCAATTGCAATCCAACTATAAGAAATTTTGCAAAGGCAAAAAGCCCTGAATCTGCCAGACTGGACAATCATTCCAACACAGGTCAGAGTCCACAAACCTCCTACCTGCTGGTATTGTCAGCAACAATCTCTAAAAAGTTGAATTTCTCAGAGAAATCAGGAATGCAAAAACATGATTTTTCAAATGAAGTGGCAGGTACTGGCAAGGTATCAAACCCTAGGAGATCAGTTCATATGACCTTCAATTCATCCAAGTCTTTCTCTTTATAGAAGACTTTTTTGATGCCTTATTTCATCCAGAGAATCTTGGATTTACTAGGTTGGGAAGTGCTTCATAACAAAAGATCAGTAAATAATTTACTTAAAGTAAATAACAAGTTGTTGATATTATATACCAAGGTGCCGTGTATAATGTAGGCATATCTGTATTTTGCACTGTGTTGTTCTTGGTGGCTATGGAACTTGACCTTTTGTGTTGTTGCTCTGTTTTGATAGCTCTTTCAGACATATTAGATTAAATATATGAGGAAGGATACTATTTGTATTTTACCCAACACAAGTTACAAAAATTAATGTGTAAACAGATCTATTTATATAGCTACTGGGAGTTAGTAACAGAACACAGACTTCAAGAATTTTCTGCACTTTATGCACTGTGTGAGTAACTGTGGTTCGAGTCAATCTGAAAATAAGTTTTATTGTGGAGCTTTTCAGAAATATTACAACTCAAAACTGAGAGTCACTGAAATATTTTGTTTGACCCAAAGATGTCTTTGTTTTGCCTTTCAAGCCATTTAACAAGACCCAAATCTTATATTTAAAGCCTCTAGGGAGCTATAGTATGGAAAGACTTGTGAGATTATTTGCGATTTTAGTATAAATTCCTTTCTTCCTTTGCGCATTTTTTCCAGTCCTTCTGGTTGAAGTGTTGCACGTATCATATATTTCTGAAATATTCATTGGTATGCTGATTAGGGTCAGATCTCCTACCTCAGAAGTGGAAGATTCAAGTGCTGCAACAGAGAGTTTTCCTCTCGTTAGAAAGAGAAGTTAATCTGAATGCAGTATAATACATTCAACTTTAAATACCATTTCACCATACACAAAATACTTCCTGGCTTCTGAAGTAAGCAAATAGGGGGGTTGAACTGAGAATATAAGATTGAGGGAAGAAAACACTCCTTCTAATTGCATATCTAGCCAGGAAAATTAAGTGGTTCATTCAAAAAATGTCAAAACAATTTTTGACATTTAGTTGGTCTGGGTTTTTTTTTTTAAGTTAATGGCCAAATTAGTCCAAAAATTACTAATAGCTTCAGAATGATCAACTGTTCACTGGAAATGTTGCCCAGATGTACTCTTTATTCAACAACTATGCTTTTACTTACTTTTTCTCTTACACCAATTACAAGAAATCCTGGATTATGCTTTATAATAAAAAAAAAGTTTGATTTAATTTAGAGTGATGTAATTTTTCCCCATTCACTAGTCTGATCATTCCTTTTACAGCTTGGAGAGCCATAACTGTGACTCAGAATACTACAGAAGAAGTAACAGGAATTGTCTTGACAATAGGATAAGAAATATCCTACTAGAATAGCAGGATAAATAAAGCATTGTTTTAGCAGTTTGAACTATGGAGGACAAGGGAAAACTGATTAAGAGATCTGAGGAAGAAAAGTAAACAACAGACACCAGAATAGTTGCTATTCATAAGAGAGGTAGTGGCTTGGGAAAGGGCTGCATGGACCGGAGAAAAGAAAAATGAGCTACTTCAGGGAAAGTAAGAGCAAAGGACAGAGCAAATAGAGCCAAAGTTGCTAGCCAAAGGCCATAAAAGAAAAAGGAGCAGAGAAGAATAGTGGGGCTTCCAGTCAAAAAGAAACAAGATAAAATGGCCATCATTGCAATAGTAATTAATACTTTTTGGCTGAAGTGACCTTAGCTTTCCAAGTCTTCAAATAGTATGGTTAAAATTTTTTGTGGAAAAAAAGCGGTCAGGATTTTAATAGAAAATTCCTCTTCAATTTCATTGGTTTATAAGTTATGTAAATGCATTTCTACCATTCAGTTAACAAGAAAAAGGTAAGGCTAAATTCCTTGTTTATGATGGTTATAACCTTTAACTAATGCAGCAATCATTGCTGCTAACGTTAGGATTCAATAATGATTTCCCATTCACAGATACTTTTCATAGACATTTTTGTCACAGGCAAAAACTGTAATTGGCATAACTGGATATTTCTCAAAATAACATTGTGTAGCATATCCAAAGTTTGACATATCATTCAGATATTCTTAAAATTAATGTAGCTACATTTACAATATTATTCTTTGAAGTTAAGAATAGGAGAACAATTACAGTACAAACACTTCCCTGTAATCTAATCACAGCTCAAATGTAAGGTTTTAATATATAGGTCACATCAGATGCCCATGTATGTAGTTTTTCAAGATAAACAAAGGCATTACATAGGTTCCATAGAAACCATTTGTACAAAACAATGTTGATTTATGTATATACTAACAAAATTGCAAAGATGTCAGCAAGGAACATAAAGAAGGTAGGTACAGTAAGGAGAAGTAAAGCACAGTCAGATAATTTGACACCAAGGAGTAATTGTGTGGTTTGGCAAGGTGTAACAGAGAACATTCTTTCACCTTTCAGGGACAACTTGTTCAGGTTTTAGTGACATAAACAACTCATTTAACTTTCATCTTGTACAAAGGTAAGCAAATCTATACAGATTGGAAAGCCCTGAAGCTATAAATGCATAAAGAACTGAAGCTCAAAAAATTTGTTCATGTCACTACAATTGCAAATGAAATTATAACCTGCCTTATAGTACAATTTTTGTGGAACATGGTTAAAGTGATGCACAGCACTTTCTCATTCTGTTTTTTTTCCTTTTTCCTGTAGCTTAGGTTCAGAGACAATTTTCAGATGTCCAGGACACCCTGAGCAGATGCTAAGACTTGGGGCCCTTTGTTCTTTTCCATCACCCCTGCACAGATAGGAATAAAAGTCAGAATGGATTTCAGATAATGGGGTCCTGGCAGCATGTCCTCAAGACTGGCTTTGCTTATATTCCTATTGTTTGTCTTCTTTGTCTTCTTCTTGATATTCCTACATATATCTAGTCCTTCTCCATTTCTTATGTAGATTTTTAGTTTTGTATGAACTCAGAGGAAATTTTAGCTTTCAGGAGAGGAGGGGAGACTGTATTATTCCACAGCCTTCCCTCTCACAGTCTGCATCCATTGAACTAAACTGAAAAACCCCTATGAAGTTCAGTGATGCAGGATCGAGACTGTGCTGCCTCATGCTTCTGCCCAGTTAATCCACAGTTGATATCAGCTTTGAGATCCTTAGTCCATTATGCCAGGTGTTGCAAATATTTTTCATTCCATTCACTAGGAAATCTTAAGTATCTAATTGCATGGGAGGATTAATTGTATCCCTTCCCCCCTCCAGCTTTCCATTCTTTTGCTGATATCCCTCTCACTGTGGCGGCAGAGTTTCAGTTTAGGTACACACAGAAACCACAAACCTGTTCATGCTAGTTCCACCTTAAACCAAATTCACTGCTGTCCATATCTCTCCTCTGATCTTGCCTCTTTTCTGATACTCAAGTGTCAATGCCAAGGTAAATTCTAAATGTGACATTAAGATATTTGTGTGCTTAAATCAAGTGAACACATACTGCTAAGATCCACATGTACCAATGTTTCTGGGTTTAGTTTTATTGTTAGCATAATCGATGACATATCCGAGCGTTCTCCTGAGCTTGATTAAATTTTCCTCCTTTTCTGATGACAATTCCAGTTTTTAGGTTCCTTCTACCTCCAACCAAGGCTCCAACCCCTTGCATTTTAAAACTAATAGAACATGTCTGCCAGAAGAAACAACTCTGCCTGTTTATACAGGGCAGTCAAGCCTGATGTCAGAGTGATTTAGCAGATGAGCCTTGCATTCCAGTGATCTTCCCTGTGACTAATTAGCATCTAACAGTATACACTTGAAGTATTTCAGCCAAAGCTATTTTAATGTGCGTCTCAAAAGTTTGTGATATGTTAGGCAGTATTATAAAAAAAAGAAAAGCTGTAAAAGATGGAGATTCATACTTGCTGGGCTCAAACCCTCAACAACTTAGGCACATTATTGTAAGAAATCCTATTACAGCGCAATACAGTTTACAGGTTCAGGCTATTAACTGTAAACTGTGGCAGAAAATGAGCATTTTTGTCACAATTTTCCTGCTTGTTTGGCCTACTAGGAATTATTCAACTAAGAGCAAAGTCTCAGTTGAATGTCAATATGTGCTGAATTTGCAGTTTAAGATAGACCTGTTTGTTACATCTTTCTGATTAATAGCATTCACCATGGTGCCTGTATTTATGTATTTTTTTCTGGTGGAAGTTGAGTCCTGTTTCAGAAATCTCTGACCCTGCTCTGCAGATAAAAGTGTTTTAGAGGAATCCTCAAGTCTAATTCTCCTTGGAACACAGCCAACCACTTTATGTCTCAAAATTGACTTATGTTAAAAATACTCAACCCTATTCACAATATCATTCAGTTGCCTCTCATATATATTTTGTGTGAAATAGATTTGTGAAATGTATTTCCTGAGCGATACCATTTCAATGTGCAGCTATTGTGGCTGTGCATATGCATTGTCAAGTCTTTGGTTGGGGATGAGGCTGTTTGATCTGTTATGCAGTCACAGAAATAAGAAACACGCTGTGCTACTATTTGTTGCTTTTTACCATTTGCAGCTCACTTTATAAGTGTCCTCATATGTGATTGTCCATTTTTACCTTCTAAATAATTTAAATCACAGTTTTCACAGTTTTTTAACAGAAATTAAAAGAAATTAATACACTCAACAAGCAGAGACAACATAAGAGTAACTGTCAAATCTGGAAGACTAAGCAGCATATTGGTTTTGGCTCACAGTTTATGCTCTGGTCTTCTGCTGGAGTTAAATGTTGCTCAGGACATAACCTGAAATTAGAAGAAATTTGTCACTGGGTGTCTTCTCACATATCTCAGATTAGTGGCTCTTTTTAGACCTGCTGTCTGATAAAACAGATAACCTGCATGCTGCAATGACTTTCAAACTTGACTTTTTGTTGTCTGGTAGGACAGATACTGCTAAGGCCTAGAGTCTGTCCTCATGGTGCCTATCCTTTCCTCTCTGTGTATTCCTCATTTTAAGTGTGGTTTCTTACAGGCAGTGAAGAACATCAGTGACCCAGCATGAAGTCTGGCACTTAGCCAGCCTTCATCCTGCAATGTTTAAGTAGTTCATAAAACAGGGTAGGCTTTAGAAAACATAGCCTTCCAACGGATTCCAGGCAAAAAACAGTAAATGTGACTCATATAGCTGATCATATCATCAAAGTAGACAGTGATATGCAAGCTATAAGCTCAGAAAAATAGGTCTGCAAGTCACTGTTTCCTTCTATGCAGGCCAAAGGCATCAATTCAATTCAATATTGGTGTGGCCAAAAGGGAGTGAAGGCAGCAATTTTCTTACCTGTGATTTTAGTATAAAAAGTCTTCTCATTGGGGATTAGCCTGTGTATGGAAGCTTGCACCTGACCTCATGGTTTACTTGCTTTTTGGTATTGCTCAGTGGATTTTCTTAACATTAATAGCTAGGGTTGCTGAATTCCATTGTGCTCTATTATGATCATATTGGCTCTCTGAGCAAAATTTTCCTGAACAGAAATATCATTGTACTGAATCAAAACAACCACCAGGCTTCCATGTAAAATTTCACTGATTCTGCATCTGCATGCTGATCTAGTTCAAGCCAAAGAACACTGTGTATATTAGTATTTCACAGTTTAGTAATCAATCTAAAATATTACAGGTTCTCATAGATACTGTTGGAATTAGACGTAATGCTTTTCATAGGAGAAAAACTGGTTCCATTCAACATGCTGCAAGAAAACGAAAAGGAAAATTTTAAACAAAGGATGAGAAGATAAAATGTCAAACATACTTTCACATTTACCATCCACCTCCTTTTTACAAAGCTTTACATCTGCCATATTCTTTATGAAACTCTCATTCTTTTACAATAGCAAAGAATATCATAACATTATCTTGTAAAATTATACAGAAAGTTGTTGCTGCTCTATTCTTTCAGTAGTTGCAAAAGTCAGTGATAATATTAGTCGTAATAGAGGGATTGCAGGACTCTGAGTTATCATCATGCTAAATGGATGAATGAAACTGTTTGATATTAACATATTTATTAGTAATTTGGGGGGGTTGTTCTTCTTGACAGCTCTGAATTTCCCTTAATTTGCAGAAGTATCAATGAATGGAAAATAAAAAGGTGCAATTCTAAGCATCTTCTTCTGAAACAAGACCTTAAATAGATTTATATTTAAATTATAAAAAGAGACCTCCATTATTTAATCTTCCTTTTCTAATGTATAAATCCCTGTCTTGTTTGTTGTTGATTCAGATCAGCTCCCATTACTTTCAGCAGTACATTGTTGAACCGGTGTAAAGATCCTCGGACAGGCAGAACACTACATTAGCTAACCCAGTTTGAGTTAAAACTGTGTTAACTAAACATTTGAATACAGTATGTCCTTGTTACATGGAACTGCATCCTTTCTTGAGGATGCACCTTTCTTACTCATCCAGGTGACTGCCATTCACAAAAACTAATAACTGTTGCTAGAAGGAATGAAATGCATTTTACTTCTGATTGAGGGCATTTGCCCAACAGTTTCATGCCACTTAATTGTTAGTTTCAATGATACTCCAATAATGAACCAGTAGGAGAGAATAATGAACTCTATGAAGCTATGAATCATACCTAAACATACAACTTGCTCCCAGTGAAATCAATGACAAAATATCCACCATTTCAAAGGAAAAAAATAATTTTATCAGCCATATACTTCTCTATATCTGTGCACTGTACCTATATGCAGCATCTTGATATAATTCTGTCTCAATACATGAGACATTACAATACTCAACTAAGAAAAAAAATGGGAATAAATGAACTGTACATTTGGACTGGAGATGGGTTTGGGGATGAGAGGAAAGTCTGATTAATACCAAATAATCAAAAATTCTATTTTTTTTCCTAGAATGTCTTTTCTAATTGATTTTCATTTTTGCTGCTGTATTTTTATTTACCTCTTCTTTTAAGTTTTTGTATCTTCTAAACAGGCATCAAGTTATTCTTGAAAAGCCTTCCAGGTTTAGTCTCTCAGGTTTGCCTTTCAAATCCACAGTATGAACAGTCAGACTACAGATTCAGAACTGAAGGCAAAATTCTCATATTCATTAAGCATATTCCAGTTCTGCTACTTGGCTCCTTTTACATGGCAAAAAACCCCCGTTGATGTGAAAGCTCCCAGCATGTGTGGAGATGACAGTTGTAGGGGTCGGGAGTTATCTTCTGGTCTAAAAGATTTACTGTAGTGACTTGTGTCATAATTTTGCTGCAACCAAGAGAGCAATTAATGGTAGTTCAAATCCAGTTCTGTGTGCTGCTGACTTTCCTAAGTTTCTAGTACTTCCTGGCTTCCTGATAGGTCCTGGTGTCTGAATTTAAGCATCTGTAAATGGAAATATATTACCCTTTATTTCACAGCATAAAAAGAGATCCTGGAGGAAAAATGCTATTCCCAAACTGCATTTTGCCAGATTAATACAAAAGTGATTTTGATTAAACTTTACAATAAAATTCTATAATATTACACTAAATTTACTATACATAAGATGTATATAAATTCAATAGATGACGTGGTCAATTTGGCAATATTTGATCAGACAGCTCAGTTATCTGATTGCATTAATGCTACACTTCCAAATTCTCCTTGTTCTGTCTTCATATCTCTCCCTGTTGGAATCCAAGCCCTGGAGTCAAATAAGAAAATTTCCCCTACTCTTTGAAAGTCTTGGATCAAAGGACTCAGTAATGGCTGTGATCTCTGAGAAGAGAAGAGCACACACTTTGGTAAGATCTTTCTCACTGTTAAGAAAATGTGACTGGGCACACAGCACATGGTTAAAGCAGTTAGGACTAACGCGTGAAGTCCAGAGCTCAGACTCCATCTGAAAATGAATTAATAATGTTGTTGAATTCCTGGTATTACTGCTCTGATTTAGCCCTGCATTGAAAATTGCAGATTCAGCTTTCTGATATTTGGAACATAATTTCTGTATCTGATAAAAAGCTGTAAACTCATCTCTAGCTAAAATTCATTTAATCAGAGCATTTCCAAGCACCACATTCTGATCTGTCATTTTTTCTAGATTTCTGATCCATAACTTTCCATATTATGAAAAAATATCACCTTTAATCAAATGGAACAGCATCATTAGCTGGTTCAGAGAACTCTCCCCTCCGGTACTAGAGAGACCACTGCTTAGCTCAGTGTTCAGTTGGGTGAGAATGAAGCTTTATTCCAATCAGACTGTTGTGAAGCCAGAAAAAAAATGTTGTCATCATCTACATTATTATGCATAACAAAATGCAAATAATAAACCACTTTGCATAAACCTGAGCATGTTGGAGCTGTAATCAGCTTTGATGCAGAATGAGAACTGTAATCTCTGTAAGGAAATCTGTATTCTGTCCTCAGGAATACTCATGGGCCAGTGATGGTGTTCTCCGGTTCTTCATTGCCACCTCCCGGCTACTGCAGGCACACCAGTGGCTGAGGCGCTCCCTTAGCAGTTCTGTGGCACGGGCTGGGGTTGGCCTGAGCCAACCATTTCTCTCTTCGCCTCCAGAACAGCCCCTGTGTGGTCACTGTAACAGGCAGTAAGAGCCTCCCCACAGCGTTGCTGTGTGTTTTGCCTTATCTGGCCCCTTAGGAAAGACTGGGGAGCAACCAAAGATCAGGTACAAAAACATTGGGGATAACTGCCATTTTCTGTTGCTGCTTGCATTGTATGTAAACCTGTGTGAGCCAATACAAAAGTGCTTCCATGTACATAGTATGCCTGCTGATTGGAAATGGGACACTGCAGGTCTTCACTACATTTTCGAATTCTAAGACAGGCTGAGTAGCCATGGTTGCATGAGAGACTTCCTCACCCATCTGTCTCGTTCTCCCTGCACATCATCAGTTCACTTCTGGGTGAAGTTCAGTATTTGCTTACTGGTACCCAGAACGAATGATAAGTGGTCTACAGTCTCAGTTTTCTTTCCTTTGCTTCTCCATTTATCTCACTCTCCTATATAACCAATATTTGGTAGGGACCCACCACATGTGTCCATCACAAAAGTTCATTTAGCAAATGATTGTGGAGTTGTTACCATATCACCGAACCTCTCACCCTGGTATTTGTTATAGCCCCTCTGCCAGATATTACTGGTGGAATGGCACATGTGAGCATGCCTCAGCTGCATTAGTGCAAAGTCTGATGACTTAGCTTAAGCTGACGTGGAACGTGGTTCAGGCTAAGATGCTGGGTTTTTCATGGACATGAATAGGAAATGGCCATATTTTCTCTTCCATTAGCAAAACTGAGAGGGCCACACATTCCAGTAGAGACATCAGCATACAGCCAAGGAGCAGTAACATTGTGAATCTCTGAATTTTTTTTCTATGAATATTTTGTGTCTAATTTCTATAGTGTCTTCTGTTATGGCCCCTTTCCCTAGGGACTTTTCACAGAAGTGCACATAGAGCTTGGTCTTATTTAAAGTGTAGTGAAAGCCTCATCTTTTTTTCTTTTGATTCTTCCTCTAGTCAAGGTATGAGACATGTTAACACCTGATTTAGAAAATGCCCCCCCCCTTATAGTTTTACAGGTGCATTTTCTTTCCAAATCTTAGAAACATATCGAAACTTTCAAGTGATGAGTGCTTAATAAACACATACAACAAAAACAGTGGAATAACACTGTTGGAGTTGCATAGCATTTCCTTTGTATCTCTGATTGGATGCATTTGCCCAGTTTTGCAGCAGCAGAGAAGGCATTTTAATTAGATTTTTGAATTCGATTTTGTAGACCTGTGAAGAAGAAGGTGAATTTAGGCCAGAAGATACCACTGACTGCAGAGGAACTGATCATCTGCCAGCAGCATTCTGGTAAAGGAGGTTATGTTCTGTAGCCTGACTACACTGGAGGAGGAAGTGTCACAAGCCCTATCACAGAAAGTATATTTGTATGAGGACTTCAAACTACCAGGCATACTGAGGGTCTCTGTGTATCTGAATACCTCAAGAAAACACGCTAATATAGAGAAAGAGACCTGAGCTAATGGCAGAGGTTTCCTACAGCAGTAACTTTATATGCAGTTTTCTGAAGAAAACTGATTTACTGAAGGTTTTGTAACGTAGTATGGCAAAGTTAAGGTTAGTTTTCAGTTGCTTTTTTCCTCTGGGTAAATAGTACATGTTAGTCTTCAGGACTGGCAGCTCAGCGCTTTTCACCACCTTTCCATTAAGCACACTTTAAATGTAAAAAATGCCCACGGGTGTGCTGTTTCTGAAATAGAGCGGGAATCAAAATGCTGATTCAGAGGCAAACCTCTCAGACATTGTTTCTTCCTAGATGTGGGTCATGAACTTAAACTTAACTAGATTCAGAAAGCTGATCAGGTAAAAGTTCAACATTCAGGGTCCCATCATTGTACATTTATTGTAAAATCAATCATTGTAAAATTATTGTGGGGTCAATAGCTGGATGCTGGCTTTTGAGCTGTTTTTTAAACTAGTCATCTGAGTGCTATGAAATGAGATGTCTGGACTGATACTGATTAATGTTTATATCACTGTCATTATCAATGCATTTTGGTACTTTTCCTCACCATGGTGTCATCTCAGAGTATTTAACATGTATGTGGCCAGAAGGCAACATTTTTCTTCTGGAGAGACTGGGGGCATACAACCTTACTATTTTAATTCTGCATTATGGCTGCATATTTTTTCAGGAATTTCCCTTTATTAAGTGATGAAACCTTTCCTTCAGTTCAGGAAAATGATTTGTCTTGGCAATTGCCTACAGCACAGAGTGCAAGGAGCAACTTTATTGTAGCTTTTTTCCCCTGCATCTCTACAGCTTGTCCAGCAAGGGGAGTTGTAGGAACAACGCAGTCAATTTCTCCCAAACTTAATTGTAAAGAAAAATATCTCCAGTCATTAGTAAGGCAAATTCCCCTCTGTCAGAGCTACTGTACAACAGTTAAAATATGACATATTTATGAGACATTTGTTTACTATTTACTAATCTTTTTTTCAGTTGTGCAGGGGAGTCAAAGGTATATCATATGCAACTGGAGAACACTGTAGACAGTGTTCTCCAGGCCCTGATGTTCAGTACTCACCAATACTAAATTTTATGAGTTTGGGCTGTCAGTCATTAGCAGCTGTGTACATGACAGCCATGTGATCCAGGTAAAGAGACTTTATGAATATTGTTGAAGGGGAAGGTTTGTTTTTCTTTATTTTTAATTATTTCTTAAAATATGTTTAAACAAACAGAATAATGTAACACAAGCAAGGGAAATGAAAGTGGCAGCCTAAAATCGTCGGCCATGCATGATAATAGATATTTAACTGTTGATAATAGGAAGTCTAGATATCTATTCAGCGTATAAATTTTCCCTTACCTTATCTG
Source organism: Apteryx mantelli (assembly GCF_036417845.1). Classification (NCBI taxonomy): domain Eukaryota; kingdom Metazoa; phylum Chordata; class Aves; order Apterygiformes; family Apterygidae; genus Apteryx; species Apteryx mantelli. The sequence goes on from NC_089982.1 coordinate 61,217,405, forward strand.
TATATTTGTCCATTTCATTACTAAAATGTATCCTTTTGTCTATATGTATCTTGGTCTATACTCTTGTTCTTTTTCTTGCTGCACATTATCTTACAATAGTAATCCATCAGGATCAGATCCTATGTGACAAATTGTCTGTGTGGGTTTGATTTCATTCCTACCCCTGTGCCTGCAAACACTGTTGTTGTTGGGCTTTAGGAATGCAAGTAGAGCCAGGGGACAATGGCAGCAAATGGAAGACTTACATGCTTTAAGTTAAGCAAGTGCAAAGGTATCTGTAGGATCCAGGCCTTATTTTTATTAGGTTTATCCAGCAACATCCTGCTCGTTGGGTTTTGTTGGCTTTGGTTGTTATCTTCTGCCTTCATGCCTGTCTTTCTCAAACTGTGCAGTGTCACAGTGATCTTTTTTCCCTCCGTCATCTAGTTATTGTAAGACCAAGGTACATTATCTTTCATTCACCAAGCTGGGCACCATAATAAACAGGAAAATAACTGGCCAGATCTGAAAAGCATTTGACATTGATGCACAAGGAATGAACATAAGCTGATCTTGTGCACATCATAACTGGGTACTTTTACACTGTGCTTTTTGCCTTAAAGCCCTTTATGTTACACATGCAGCTCTGGTAGTTTCCATACTGGGATAGGCTGCTATGCTAAGACTTCCCTCATCAGGTGTGCATCAGCACAACTTCTGAGGAGAGGCAGCCTCCAGGCCAGGCAGAAAATCACAATTCTTTATGAAAGTCTGTGCTTAGATACAGATCCAGAACTTTACAGCTAGTGTTGTCTCTGTAATAGTTTTTTTCAAGTGGTTTGCCCAAGGCTTCTTTCAAGCTTTAGGGACATGGACATGAAAGTCAACATGACAGTTTGCAGAATATATTGACTTTCAAAACTGCTCTTCTTCTGCTCCTCTGTCTACTGGTTATATCAGCCTGGCATGTTGCTACATCCAGATGAAAAAATAGCAGAATTTTACTGAGATGAAGTCTTATCTGCCTACCTTCATTGTATGGTCACAGGATGCATTAGCAACCACTTCACTGGGGACAAATTTATGTGGGCCTTGCCACACACAGAGTTGTTACAGTCAAGAACTGTGCCAGACTGGGGCTGAGAAATCTCCTTTTCAAAGTATGGGTGAGGCAAAACCAGAAGTTTATTCTTGAATGCTTTTCATACCAGACTAGGCGATAATGTTAGATTGTCTGCTTCCTTTGATCAAAAGAATGAACTTCTAGCATGTGTCACTATGAACACGTTTATTTGTTTGGAGCTACTTGATCAAGTGGAAATGGGACACAGTCACATGGGATAACCACAGAGGAGCCAGTCTGTGAACAGTTTCTATGGAGCTGTGAAAGTCTTGAACTGGAAAGGAAGAAAATAAGAGACTGGGCCATGTCTGCCTCTCTGCCCTACCTCACCATGCAGGACCACCATACTTTGGTGGCAGAAGCAGAGGTAGGGAAACTGGGGCTGCACATGTTGGGGCATTTCTAGGAACTCCCCCATGTCTGCCTGCCCAAATTCCCACCGGATGGGAAATGGAACATAAATGTAAAATACTATGAAATTGTTGTGGATATTTGTGTGTGGAAGAAGCAGGAAACTGCAGATCCAGTGGTTTTAGCATCTTTTTTCATAATTTTTCTAACCTTCAAACAAGAATCATAGGTTGTAAACCAGAAGGTGAGGCCTGAGGCATAAATCTGGTGCAGTTGCACCCTGATAACTGCACGCACACAAGCAGGCTGGGCCTTGAAATGCAGTCACTGGAAAATATGAAAAAAAAAATTTCCACATTTATTTGGAGCAATGTTTGATACTGTTGGGAAAGAGTTGTACTGCTTCTAGAGATCACCTTATAGCTACACTTTTTTTAAAGTCAGGGCAACTTGACTTTCTCCAGGTTGGGTACTAAGACCCAGGGATGAGTTTCTCATTGTCTTCCTCACAGTCACTTTGCTGGGAGTCCTTCCTTTGTTTACTCACTCCTGAAGCAAAAATTATCTGCTACCCTGTTTAGACTACAAAGAAATTGATTTTCCTTCCCCTTTCATCACTTGTATTTTTTCAACCAACACCTTATCTTCAGTCTGGAAGGTGGGATAAGTTGTAGCTTCATTTGATTATAGCTTCAGGCTTCCATTCAGAACACTACAGAGTATGCTTAACTTCTGTTAGATCAGCGATCCCGCTTCATCAATTTAGCTTCAATATATGTAGGTTTGAAATGTTTAAAGTCAGTAATTGTCCATCTCTGTAACATAATTATTTATACTACAAGGATCCAGTCAGGAATGAGGATCCCAAATTTGCTCTGCAAACATGTCTAGAGCTTGGACAAATATTTTCATAACTGCTGCTCTAACTATATAAAAAAATAACTGGAGATAAAAAAGCAGCATTTTTTCATGGCTAATAAAAATATAAATAGATATAAGTGAGTATAACATTGAGTTTGATTTTAAAAGACTAAGAAATGTATCATCAAATGTCAGATAATCTTTGAATCTGGCTTGAATTTAGCTCCACTTCACAAATTAAAGGCAACAAAATATATATTCGTGGACTAACATTTTAAATTATCTTTGCCAATGGGTAATATTGTCAAGGAAATAATCCCTGAATCTTTTCAAGCTACTGTCTGAGTGGGAGATTTTAAAAAGTTGATTGTGTTAAATTTCTGAAGAAATGTTGCCTCAAATATATATCTGTTGTTATGTCCCCTAAGTTTGCAAAAAACTGCCTAGTTCTAGCAGTCCAGAAGGGCTAGGATTTAATACTGACCAAAAGTATTCTGTTTTGATACATATTCATATAGTGAAACTGTATCTCTGTCTGGAGTAATGTCCGATTTCTTGCTAAGGTAAGAAAGATTAGTATGTTTTAAATGTTGACCTGGACAGGCTGGAGAGGTGGGCAGAGAGGAACCTCATGAAGTTCAACAAAGGCAAGTGCAGGGTCCTGCACCTGGGGAGGAATAACCCCATGCACCAGGACAGGTTGGGGGTTGACCTGCTGGAAAGCAGCTCTGCGGAGAAGGACCTGGGAGTGCTGGTGGACACCAAGTTAAGCATGAGGCAGCAATGTGCCCTTGTGGCCAAGAAGGCCAATGGTATCCTGGGGTGCATCAGGAAGAGTGTTGCCAGCAGGTCAAGGGAGGTGATTCTCCCCCTCTACTCAGCCCTGGTGAGGCCACATCTGGAGTACTGTGTCCAGTTCTGGGCTCCCCAGTACAAGAGGGATGTGGCATTACTGGAGCAAGTCCAGCGAAGGGCCACAAAGATGATTAGGGGACTGGAGCATCTCTCTTATGAGGAAAGGCTGAGAGAGCTTGGCCTGTTTAGCTTGGAGAAGAGAAGGCTGAGAGGAGATCTTATTAATGTGTACAAGTATCTGAAGGGAGGGTGTCGAGAGGATGGGACCAGACTCTCTTCAGTGGTGCCCAGCGACAGGACGCGAGGCAACGGGCACAAACTGAAACACAGACGCTTCCATCTGAACATGAGGAAAAACTTTTTCATTGTGAGGGTGACAGAGCACTGGAACAGGTTGCCCAGAGAGGTTGTGGAATCTCCTTCTCTGGAGATATTCAAAAGCCATCTGGACAGGGTCTGCGCAACGTGCTCTAGGTGACCCTGCTTGAGCAGGGGGGTTGGACTAGATGATCTCCAGAGGTCCCTTCCAACCTCAACCATTCTGTGTGATTCTGTGATTCTGTGTGAAAGGAATATCTATACAATGATCTAGTCAATAGAGAGTCTTCTCCCCCGCCCCCCAAAATGATAAATTATTACTATGTATTTACCAAGTTTTTCGTTACCTTTGTTTAGTATGTGCCCTTCAGCTCATTAGTAGGAAGTTAATACGAAGTTTGAGATTGGGGGTATTTTTATTTGTAATGCTACTCTTGGGGAATCATAAGCAATCTGGACTGTACCTGGGCTCATTTTCCGAATTATTAAGAACAAAATTATTGTTCTTCAGACTTCTCAAACCGAGACAGACGTTAATGTTTTCAAAGTAAAGACCACAATTAAAATCCCTGCTAGCATTTTTTAAACTTATATTTAGATTGATACTCAAGTAACTATCGAAGAAAGTTAGTTTCATGATCTGGCCTCATAACCTTTTGCACTTGTACTTTTGCTCTGACATAATGAGAAGCACAATGCTGACTTTGTCAAAAGTATAGCCATGTCCTTGAAAACTATTAAAATCACTTATGCATTCCTCAAATTATTACAGACACACATGCGTGCACACATTCATGAGGGTACAGACTTTGCTAGTTGCATATGAGTCATTGAAATGCCACTTGTTATTAAATAAAACCTTAAAATGCACCTAATAACAATATTCTGTACTGAACTTTCAGGCATTTTGTGCATCATTTGTATCAACATGCCTCCCCATTTTTCTGCTTCAAAACTAGCAAACCACTCCTTTGTGGCATTAAGAGCAGACAGAACATTAATTGTTTGGGTGGAACTTGGGGATAACAATTACAATGACTCCCAGGATGCTTTTAGTGACCCATAAGGCCGAACATCAAAGCATTTCCCTTTGTTTCACAGTCTCACAAAGCAAATCCATAGAGGTGCTTGATGTATATTGGCTTTTTTTCCCTTTTGTGCTGCACCTAGTGTTCTGGCTTCCTGCTCTTGTCCCCAGTCTCCATCCTTATCCCCATGCCACACAGCCTTGGGCCTGCTGCTGCCAATAATTACTTTTGCTTACAGGTAACATGTGCTGTGTGTTGCCATGCAACTTGTTGCCCTTCAGAAAATCTTTTAACTCCCCTTTTTTTCTCTGATGGTAAGGCTGCATGCCAGCAGCTCTCCCCTTTTTATATTCACACCATCTAGGTTGTGTAAGAGGTAAAATATTGTGCATCACTGCTTTAGAGGGCTCTTTGTGGTAGTTTTTAATATAGGACAGTGCAATCTGGATGTGGTAGAAATGGGAGGTTTCAGAACTGTTTTCAAAGCAGTCATTAGTAGTCAGAAGTGAATCAGTACAACAACCCACTGATGAATGAGCTAGACATCCATCTCTCTCCGTGCCTAATGTGATGAAAGCATACCAGTGTGCAGCAGTTAGCATTGCTGCTTTAGCCTAAACTGCAGCAGTCTGAGCTTTTAATTTTGGAGGTCCTGAGTGATGGTGGCATTTCAGATGGTGACTTCCATAGAGGTAAATCCTCCCTCAGATTCCTCAGAGGCAGAGACAACCCACCTTCCTAATTTCTTCCTTTCCAATTCAAGAGGAGGTAGTTAAAAATTCCTCAGAAGAAGGTGTGAAACCAATAAACCAACAACAACATCCCCCTGCTCAAGAGCAGAGGATTCAGGAGACCAGTGGTAATGGCCAGAGTAGCTACTCATAGGAAAAAGGGTTGCAAGAAAAGAGGCAAAAGAAGAATGATCCATTTATCTCCTCCAGAGCCAACAGAGAAGCCACAGACACCTTATTGAGGCTATACACAACTGAGATGGCAATAACAAGCTAGTTGAGGGCTGAAAGTCTCATGGAACAACAGAAGCTTTAATGATAAAAGAAATGATGATTGTGCTTCCTTGGTCCAGCTTTAGTGATTCTAGCCCTTCACTGTCTGTAATGTTCAGACAGATCTTGCTGGTCTGTTCCCCAAATCTTTATTCCCTGAAAAATAAACATAAGCTGTACCTTACGAACTTTTCTGCCTCTGTGCAGGGTGAATTTGAAACTATTAGTAAAGTAGAGTGAGGGACGCCTATGTTAATTGATCCCAATTAGTAAATATATCTGCCTGCTCCTGTGTATGCAATGGAATATTGTGAACTAAAATACATTCCTGTGTTTACCCGTAGCCATTTACTTTTGTGTATGCTTTCTCTTCATGTCACTATGGCCCTGCTTTGAAGTCTTAGACCAGAACTAATACTGCATTGATTTCCAGAGGCTTTTGTGATATGTAATGGAGTTGCTAATGATGCCAAATAGGGCTAGTAAATGCTCAATTTCATGAGGTAGATGAGAAGGGCTGAAAAAGGTTCCCACCCAATGCACTATTCAAATGTGTCCTTAGGAAGCAGGAGAAGCTTTTCATTTGAAAAATCGAGGCAAACTTCTACAGAAAGCATATACAAGCCAGAAAACAAATGAAGGCACTTCTCTTTGCTGTCAGAAATCTGCAGGCTTGGTTTAGCTGTACGTTTAAATTGTCTGAGATCTGATGCTAGAGAAGGAGAAGACCTGCATTATATAAATGAGAGCCATATTTCTGAACTGTCGTTCATGTATTTAATGGGAATGGCTAATTGGTTATGGGTATACTGAAAGCCTGCAGAGAAAGCAAAAAATGATCATTTTAAAGCCTTTTGTAAAGGAAATACTAAGCTTCTTAGCCAATTTCTAGTCCTAGCTAATAGCAGCTCTTTGCACTTGGGGCTTGAGGCCCAGCAAGGCTCAGTGTGCAACTGTGCTGTTCCTGAAGTGTTTAGGGAAGGCACTGTAACTCAGGTGGTTTCAGTTCCCTTTCCATTCCACCCTTGCTCCTAGTGTCACCGAAGGATTGTAATTTACTAGCAGTAACGAACCTTGGAGGTTTTTTGCAGCAAAGCCGAACAGTGTAAGCACAATTTGCATATACAGCACAACACCTGCAATGGGAAAGGAGTGCAGCATTCTTGGTTTCGATTATGGTGTCACCCAAATGAGTTATATCACTATTATACAATACGACTCATTATGAGGAAGACAAGGTTATTTGCATGTAACCTGAAGTTTGTGAGTTATATTGTTTCTGCAGAGTACTATTAAACCTAATTTAATAGTCTTGCCTTAAATAGCTGTGCAAATAATTTTTTTTAACAGTTTTTTATTAAATTCAAAGGGTAACTGTGTTCTCCAGGCTCTATGTTATCAGAGTTCATATTCTGCTGAAAAATATCAAAGGCAGCTGCTTATTCTGAGCAGCTCTGCATTGTCATCAAGGTAAAGCAGTAATAATACTCGCTATGAAAATCAGCAGGGATAGGGAGAATGCAAAGGAAAGCTTTTAGTTTTGTATCTTCCAATTCTTCCCAGACAGCTTTTCCCAACTTGGAGTAAGAAAACAAGAGGCCTGTCCCACTGTCCTACTGTTTCATATAGTCACAGCCATGGAATTTGTCTTTTGACCTGGGATAACACCAGGGCAGAAAGGCCAATGTGTGGCCCACCAAGGGCTTTGAAGGGACATTTAGGAAGCTTCCTCCTCCTGGTGTAAGGGATAGAAGGATCTTTGTCTGCCTCCGTGTGCTCTGGCCACGCTGGCCATTCACGCCACGCAGAGGAGAGAGCTGCCTGGGGACACCTCGGCACCGTGGGGCCATGGGGCCAGAACTCATCCTCTCAAGTCTCTGGGCAGAGCACCCCTGCGTGGTGTCTACTGCCTCCGTGGACAGTGTCAAGGAGCAGTGGGTGCTGTCAGGGGTGCCTCCCTCCAGTTCTCTACTGGTCCATTTTTGAGCCTATAACTTTTGTTACCTCTTCCCTTTTTTCATTTTTTGTTCCCTGGAAGGAGTTGTTTTTCTCCTCAAGCTCCCTTTCTTGTCTCCAGCCCTTTGCCTTCCTGGCTGAGCTTGAAGGTTTTGTTAGACCTGGGCAGCGAGTATGACAAAAGGAGCAGAGAGGGGGAATTGCTCTCTTGAATACAGCTGGTGGTTACTTGGGAAACTTAGGAAAATCAATTAGGAGCTTGGCTGTGATCCAGGAGGTCTGACCTGACCCAAGACAGGGTGCAGGTCTCCCTGGGGGTGGCAGGAGACTGGGGTGTGGTACCATGCTCAACTACCTGTCAGGCTGGAGGAACGGGAGCACTGTTACTCCAGAGGAGGAGGAAGAAAACATCTGGGCTGGGCACTATTTCCCTCCTCACAAGGCTGGGGTTTTGCCCAGAAATGCCACTGTGCTCTCTGCTGGGGATACCACCAGCAAGGGGACAGTTAGAAGGCAAGGGTCTCCTTTTCCTTCTAAAGCCATACTTTTCCCTTTTTCTTTATTTTACCAGTTTCTGTTTGTATTGGGTTTTTTTAAGCTAGGTTTTTGTGAAGTATTACATCGCAATACAAATGTGATTACTGTCTGCTAGTAAAAAATTGTTGAGTAATGTGGGAAAGAATATAGGAATTTTCACACAGATGGTGGTGTTTTGTTTTTTTCTGACAACAGCAATAGCTAGAATTTGGCCCTTGGTTTCGAAAATCTAGGCTAGAATGCAAGGAAGAAAATTATAGAAGCAGTTACTTTCCAGAATACCTTTTTCTTTTTGTAATACAAGTGGTGTTGGCTTCCAAACACTAGCTTTGTATAAGCAGAAGACAACTGGCCCAGCTGATAAATTCATGCCAGAGACATCAAGTTCAGCTGGAAGGAGTATGTAATGGGACATTTTCAGTCAGCTGAAACTCAGGGAAGCAATTCCCCAGTACTAAGACTTTGAGAATCTTAACATCCAGGCAGTACTGTGGGATCTTTTCTTCTTCAGGACATCTGAAACTATTTGGGGGCTGGAGAATATATGTGCAAATTACAGGCAGTCACATCTGACTGCACTGTGCTTTCAGTTCTTGTAACAGCCATGCACGTAAGTAGAGTGTAGCTTGCACCAGTACTGCTCACCGGAGTTTGGCTGGTGCCTATCTTTTGCAAGACCTCACAGTTAAATGTATGGCTTACTCTGCATTTTTGTGATGTTTTTAAATATAGGGTGGCATTATAGAAATAAACAGCCTTACTCAGCAGTTTTCTGCAAATAATAGGGACTTTATTAAAAAAATTCCAGATCAGCTTACAGCTTAACCCCAGTCATTGAGAGCCATCATTAACAACAAATCATTACTTTTCAGGGAATGAGACTTGTGCAAAATATTGAAGGAACAAGTCTGTGACTGACATACATTTTTAAAATCTTAAAAATCAGGTACCTCAAATATCCTTGAGGAGTGACAGTTTAACCAGTTCCTTTCTGAGGCCTTGATTGCATTAGGAAGGAGTCATCTGTTGAATGACAAATCCTCTTAAAGATGTGCTTTGTAGCAGCTGGAGTATTTCTTTGCTGGTAGTTTACAGCAGTAGTACCTGAGCAAAATAGTGTATAGATAGTATATAGTGTAATAGACAGCAAAGAATTCTTTTGCTAGTGTAATTGCCTAGTCCCTGGCTTTTTCTTGCACAGATTAAGTTGTTAATTTTTCACTTCTTGCAACATAGCTAAGCTGGCAAGAACTTTAAGCAGCATCTGTGTCTGTGATGACTTAGAAGGTAAAATAGAAGCATCAGAAATTCCTGAGACTCTGAAAAAAAAAATGGAATGATGCAGGTATGATTCAAAATATCTAACATTGCTCCCCATGCCTGATTCCAGTATGCCTTCCATCACAAAATCAATCTTTGTTCCAAGCATTTGCAAGCAAAATGCAGCTATGTAGGCCTTATTTTTCTCATTAAAGTCTACGGCATGGCTGAAGCAGGCCGTAACATGGCTATGTTGTGGACAGTGCACATTCAGAAGGTCTTGCAGCAGCAGGATTGGTGGGGCCCTGTGGCACTGCCTGGCAGGATGACTGTAGGGAATGCTGCCGGCCTGGGAGACCTGTGTGGCAGGAGCTTGCTGCCCCCAGTGCGGAGAGATGTGAGGGATGTATGCAGGGAACATCTGTATGCAGACTGGCCTTCCCCAGTGCCATGCACTGACCTGTCATCCAGCTGCAATGGCGGAGAGAGAAAAACCTGAAGAACACTCTTCCTCCACCATCCTCCCCCTCCCAAGTGAATATTTTGGCACATCTGGTTATTTTATCCAGACATTAAAAATCAGATTTGCTGTACCATCTTCCCATTCACTTCCCTCCATCACTGCCAACAGCCTCTGAAAACATCATTGCTTTAGACCAAAGATAATTAAAATCGAACAGAAATTGTTACGGCTTTAAAGAAGGTTTAAAACCTGTGGGCTGAAGATAAGCAGGGGGCATATCTAAAAAATGACTTCTCTAGATGACAGGAGTTTAGAAAGCTTGTGTGTTTACACATGTAACTACAATCTCTCCATCCCTTCACCAAGTATTGATATAAATAGATGGAGCTGGTATTCATTTCTTCACACATGAAAACTGCTTTCTTGCTACAGTGTAAATATGGTTACAACATTACAAAGGACAGCTTTTTCTGGGCCCACAAAACAAAGCAAGCAATCCACATTAGCTCAACTTAGCGGCTGCAGTTTATGCTCTGTTTTCCAGCAAAACCTCACTCCTGTAAATGTCTTGTTCTTGGAATAACCCTGGCAGCTGAACAGACAAAATGGCCATTTATTGGCTGCTTTCTCTGATGGTCTTAATCTTAGCGGGTGCCTACAGCTACTGTTTACAAGGCCTTTCCCCGAGGGACTTGGCATTTGGTACGTTGTTAATAACTTAGAGTTTTGAATCCATCATTTTCCTTTTAAATTTTCAGAGTGAAAATGCTGTTTTTCTTCCAAATTTTCCTCTTGAAGTCTATGGAAAATTAGAAATAAGTTTACAGATGTAGTGTTTTCTCTCAGAGTGAACAACAAAATAATTTTTAGAGTAGAATTTGAAACCACATTGTTATTGCTGCATATAATCCTTCCAATGGCTTTCTGTATCTAATAAGAAAGTTAAAGAATGTTTATTTCAAAACTTAGGTACTAGTTTATTACAGTGCCTGTATATTTCAGGATTATATGCTATAGCCAAAATATACTTTTGATCATACTCTATAATGGATGTATAAGGCAGGTCATGTTTATTTTCCAAGTTCTTTCTTAGGAAATTAGAACATCAGGTCTCAGCATTTGTGCTATTTGTTAACCTTATGAATGTAATCTTCCATTTTGCTTAAAAATCAATAATAATATCAGTATTTTCTAGTTTTAATTTCCTAGCTTCTCCCATTTTAGAAATATGACAACAGGCAAATGTACAAAAACCAACACATTTGTGTTCCTGAATAAAGCATAGCTCCATCTCTGTCTTCATTTATAAAGTCTTCAGCATACTGAAAAAATACCTGTTGTTACCTTTCTCATACATTTCTCATTTATAAGGGTTCTAGAGATACACTTTAAAGAGACATTTCTTAGCTAGAAAGAACTAAATAAAGTTTTCTTCAAAGAGCAAGTAACCACTCTGGATATTTGCTCATTCCCCCCAAAACGTGATTTTTCACACTGGATCATAGGACCTGTCTGCTTCTCCGCAGCAGCAGTAAAGCAACCACTTTCCTATTAAATTGTTGCAATTGCTTTTTGTCTCTTTACCATGAAATCTCTTCCCATGGTTTAGCTGACACTTATTTCGTAACCAAGCAGCTGAGAAGACCACACTAAAAAAAAAAAAAAAAGTATGTTTATAGATTTAATTGGGGAAAAAAGGCATATGCTTCTGCATATCTTCCTCCCCACTTCTGCTGGCCAGGGTGCGGTTTGTGCAAAGTTTACTGCCAGTCAGATAATTGCACAGGGAGTGAAGGGAGAGTGATGGAGATGGGGTGTACCCTGGGCAAAGCACCCTCTTTCCCACATACCAAACACGGAGCTGCATCTAGGAGCAATTTGGGTAGTCAGGGATTTCGCAAGCCCGTCTGCTCCAGGGCAGGGCCCGGTGCAGCCCCCAGCCCTGCTCCTCTGCGCAGCCCTGGCTGTGGCTGCCCTCCTGGCCTGGGCAGCCTTATCCAGCAGCTCAGGGTTTCTGAGCCTGCTAAAAGGAAGCTAAAATAGAAACATTTCAAGAAGAGCACAGTGGGATGAATCACAGATATGCAGTTCCAGTACACCATCATCATGTCTCAGGTGCCGCCCATGACTCCTACATTTAATATTGGATTTTATGCAAGATAGTGTTTTCTCCCCCTCCAAATAGGGCTTAAGAAATCGCCAGCACAAGGCAAAAGAAATCAGGTCTCTAATTGCTTTTGCGAAGCCAGACTCCTCTCTGACACCATAAAGCTCTAGCTCCTGCTGTGTCCTAGCATATCTCCACCGCACTCCTTTGCCTGCGTTCTCCCTGTGTATATTTTCACCATTAACTAAAGATTGCTCGCGGAGGGGCTGATGCGACCTGCAAGCACGGTGTCCCTTTTGTGAGCTGCAGGACTGTGTTTGCAGTCTCCCGTCTCCCTGACATTTGCGCTCTCAGTCTCCACTGGCCATTACTCCCCTTCTGTTTATCACGGGGAATCAACACTACTCTGTTTGCTGTCCAGTAGCTTGGGTTTCTGAGCTTACTCCCAACTGTGGGAGTTGTCCCAAAACATCTCCGCTGTTGTGACTGCATCAGGCAGCATGGCTTTGAAATGCAGGCTGCAGGTGATGGCCTCCCCAGGCAGCGGCAGCCGAGCTGGCTGGCTTTAGGCAGATTAACATGCTAACAGGGAGCGGCACTCATTCCAGGGAGCTAAAGCAAATTCTCAAGTGCTCATTAGCAACCCAAAAAAAAGAAAAAAAGACAAGAAAAGAAAGAAAAAATCAGTCTGAGAACATGAAAAGGAATCAGAACATAAAGGGGAGATTTGGTGGAAGCTGTTTTTGTCATTAGCTTTCATTGATGGCCACCTCCTTAAAGCACCAGGTCACGTGGCAATGCTGCCTAGTGTTTTTTATAACGCAAAGTATGAAGGTGTAGTTGAACCAGGTTCACTTCAAGTTCAAAATCAGCCTGGTAAAGATTGTACGGCATGACATGTATTAACAATACCATATTTCAGTGGCAGGGTAAAACTACTGCAGCTGCCATTTGCTCTCTGGTGTTAGGGCTATTACACACCCCTGAAAAACAAAATCAGAGTCTGCCGTGATGATTTCACTCAGGTCACCCAGGGCACTGCGTTTGCCCATCATGATTTGTCTGTTTGGAGCGTTCAAATGGGACACAATTGCACAAGCGGCCCATGGGGGAGGTAAAGAGGACAGTCACTGCTTACCCACCCTGCCCAGAAACACTGCTGTGTCTCAAGCCGTGTGGGGGCGGCTAGAGTTTTTTTCTTAAGCTCATTTTCCTAGAGTTCTAGAAGTCATGCAAGCAGATTGCAAACGGCATTGCAAAAGTTGGTCTGTTCTGTCTAAAATGTAATAAAAAGCATAATCATAAAAGGTTTAAAATGATTTACAGCCAGTCTGATAAAATTAAGATCATCCTAATTGGAAAAGATTTTCTATGCAGAGTGAAGTGTTTGAGGTGTGTCACAGTTTACTTTTTCTGTTTCTGAAACAGTAGAGGCAGATCCTGCCTCAGGTCCCCCTTGCTGCTTCATTTTCTCATAGAAATATTTTCTCTGCTGTTTCATGCAGAGATAATGAGTTTAAAACCCAGTCAGTTCACGCCAGTTGAATGGTGGCAAGGGCACAACGCCAAGCTGTACCAAATGTACAGACTCGCCAGGAGGAGAGGAGGGAAACAACCTAGGAACAAGGGCTACGTTTTGCTCAGAAAGCAGATTGCACATTTCTGTTATGGGTTAGCTGCAGCACTGTTGTTGGCTGGCAGGGATTTTGTAGCATGAATTTCTGTAAGCACTCAGATGATATGTATCAAGAGAGAAAGCCCCAACAAGTTAAAGCTGTGTCAAGTCATTTGCTTGCTTCTGTAACCCAATAATGTAATCTGAATCAGGCCTTCATCTGTCAAAGCACCTTGCAGATTTGAATGCTTGAAGTAAAGCTATAGAAGGGTTTATTTTAAATCAGACACCCACAACTCTTTACATACAGGCACCTGTGCTTCTTGCCTTCCTGGATCCTGCCTGGCTGCTGGATCTCGTTTCCTCCTGCCAGTGCCCTCTGCCTGCGCCGCGTGCTGGTGTGTTGGGCAAGCGAAGCTCAGCCTTTGCGCCACGAGAGCATCTGTATTGGCAGGTGCCTGGGTGCTCTGGTAACAGATTCCCCACGAAACCCAGACACGTTTGTTAAATCCATTCCCTTGACCACCCTCCCCCCCATTTTTAAATGCTTTTTAGTAAGCTGCCTTAGCTGAAACAAGCACTGAAGAGAGCAAGATGTCAGGAAACGCTTTTGCTGACTTGGTGAGAAGAAAATATTTTTCTTATCCAAATGACAGAACAAGCTGAATAAACTACTTCACCTTCCTTTCCTCTTCTCTCTCACTAGGCCTTCTGCCTCCATAAAGGACATTTCTTCAGCCGTTTGACATCCCTCCTAGCATTTCTCACATCATGATTTACTCTCTTGTGTAGTCAGCTACTGGAGCAGGAGCCAAAAAGGGGCCTTTAGTGCCAGCAGTGGACAACTCTTGCCTTAGCTGCTATTTCCAGCTTCCACTGTGGCACGTAAACCCAGCCTGGAAGTGGGCTGGCGCTTCCTGGGCCTATGGATGTGGCCCCTTAGCAGCATCAGGGACAGACACCAGCACCCTGCTATTGCAAAGGCTTCCACTTGGCTTGTCATGCAGGCTCAGTTGGTACAGCTTTTGTGGTGCAAGAGATCCTGAAGCTGAACTCATAGCAAGCAAATCTTTCTTTCTGAGATTCTGAATCTATCCGCTTTTGTATTGATAGTTTCCAAGCAGTAATTTTGTGGCTCCAGGCCAATTATGTTTGAAAGAACTGCACACAGCAAAAATTCTTGCAGGAATTTGGAGCTATTTCTGCTAGGAAGTGTCATGCATTGCTCTCATGATTACTATTACAAAGTATGATCCTAATTTAAAAAAAAAAGACTAAGACAAAAAGTACCTTTGTGTTTAGAGTCCTGTCTCCTCACAGGCATAAATGTTTATTTCCTTCCCCTCTCCTTTGTATGTCTTTGTTTCTCAGAGCCAGCACAGGTAAGGAACAGTGAGTTGGATCCTTTACCTTCTGATATTGTACATCAGCAGCAGCTTAATAAATCCTAATCACATACATCTGCACAGCCCCACTGAAAGCATGGAGGGCATAACATGGTCTCCAGAATCATTATTAACAGCGATGATAAATGGACAAGTATCTGTCAGAACTGACATAGAAATAATTGATCTTTCCTTTAGGCAGGAGGATAGACTGAATGACCTCTCAAAATCTCTTCCAGCAATGCTAACGTAAGGAGAAAAAGACCCAGCTTGATTTTGAAACAGTCAAGTGTTTGCAGGACTGTTATTATCAACTAGGGGGAAAAAATCATCCTTCCATCTGTAAGCAGTGCTCATTAACAAGCGTGCAAAATTCCAATTCCCCCAAGTCCTGAATGCCATGTAAAATTTTCGGGAACATTTGACAGTTTTCTTCCAAAGTATTACCACATTTAACTCTTACTACGAGGCGCTCTGCTAATGGCAGTCTCCTTGTTCAAAATGATGCTATTTGTGATACCTGTAATGTGTGAGCCTGCAGCTGGAGCCCAGGCGGCAAAGGCTGTCCTGCTGCATTGTTAGCTTGAAGAAAAAAATGTTATTTGTTAGAATTTAAGCCAGTGAGGCATATTAAAATTATTATTTTCTTACAACAGAAACAGATTTATGTTGGAGAAGAATGAAAAGAACATATTTTAGAGATTTAGCTCTTGTAAAGCCATTGTCAGCATTGCTTTTCTTTCTGTCTTCCCCAAGAAATCTAGTAGCAAGAGCACACTGTAACAGAAACTTCATTTTTGAGTAAAGGCCATTGTTTCTAAAGGGGAAAAAGATTTCACCTAGTGAAACTTGGCTTGATGATGGTTTGAACAGAAGTGTGATGCCATTAAGCTGGTGCCTCGTGTGTGTGGCCAGTTCTGGTCCCAGGAGGTGACCGTTCCTCAATAGCTGGGGACACACTCCCTGCTGCTGCCCTGCCCTGGTCTGCCCTGGGAGGACCCCGGCAGGGCTCATGGACCCGCTGCCGGCTGGCCGCAGTGTCCTGTCAGCCCAGTGGCTGTTCACTCCAAGACAGATGACCTCGCCTGAACCAGATCTGGGAGGCTTACCTGATTTTTTCTGTTGTCTAAACCTCCGACGAGTGGTAGCAGATAAGAGCGAACAGGATCTTCTCCAAGTCTTCTAGTTCTTTGCCTTGTGACTGTCTGCAGCCTTTTCATGGATGTTTAAAGCCTGCTTCTTGTTGCATTCACCTGCCCTGTACAGTAACTGCTCTCATTGGAAAGACTCTACGCTTTCCATTACCTGCAAGCTAAACTGGTGAACTTCAAGATAACCTGGAGCTGGATGGATCTAGTCTGGGCGGAAGAGAAAAAAGAAAGCAGGGAAAAGTAGTAAACATTACCGAAGTGGAAGAAAAAAGATTAGAGGAAAGTACAGTTCTATTCATGAGAAAAAAAGAAAAGAAAACCAAAAAAGCACTTTGGCCATTGTAGTAGGAAGTGCTGCTAATAAAAGAGTCATGTCAGCATCAGCTGGAAGGGAGGTACAGGCATACCTTGTCTTATTGCACTTCATTTTATTGCGTTTCACAAATATTGCGTGTTTTACTAATTGAAGGTTTGTGGCAATCCTGTGTCAAGCAAGTCTATCGGCACCATTTTTCCAACAGCATGTGCTCACTTCGTGTCTCTGTGTCACAT
The DNA here is from genome assembly GCF_036417845.1 of Apteryx mantelli. NCBI lineage: Eukaryota > Metazoa > Chordata > Aves > Apterygiformes > Apterygidae > Apteryx > Apteryx mantelli. The sequence continues at coordinate 61,233,950 of NC_089982.1, forward strand.
TTTGGTAATTCTTGCAATATTTCAAACATTTTCATTATTATTATATCTGTTATGGTGATCTCTGATCAGTGATCTTTGATGTTACTATTGCAATTGTTTTGGGGCGCCATGAACTATGTCCTGTAAGACAGTAAACTTGATGGATAAATGTTGTGTGTATTCTGGCTGCTCCACCGACCGGCCGTTCCCCTGTCTCTCTCCCTCTCCTCGGGCCTCCCTATTCCCTGAGACACAACAATATTGAAATTAGGGCAATTAGTAACCCTACAATAGCCTCTAAGTGTTCAAGGGAAAGGAAGGGTCGCACGTCTCTCACTTTCAATCCAAAGCTAGAAGTGATGGAGCTTAGTGAGGAAGGTGTGTCGAAAGCCAAGACAGGCCGAAAGCTGGGCCTCTTGCACCAAGCAGGTAGCCAAGCTGTGAATGCAAAGGAAACGTTCTTGAAGGAAATTCAAAGTGCTACTTGAGTGAACACACGAATGATAAGAAAGTGAAACAGCCTTCTTGCTGATATGGAGAAAGTTTTAGTGGCCTGGATAGAAGATCAAACCAGCCACAACATTCCTTTATACCAAAGCCTGATCCAGAGCAAAGCCCTAACTCTCCTCAATTCTGTGAAGGCTGAGAGAGGTGAGGAAGCTGCAGAATAAAAGGTTGAAGCTAGCAGAGGTTGTTTCATGAGGTTTCAGGAAAGAAGCCATCTCCATAACATGAAAGTGCAAGGTGAAGCAGCAAGTGCTGATGTAGAAGCTGCAGCAAGTTATCCAGGAGATCTAGCTAAGAGAATTGATGAAGGTGGCTACACTAAACAACAGATTTTCAATGTAGGCGAAAAAAACTTCTATTGGAAGAAGATACCATCTAGGACTTTCCTAGCTAGAGAGGAGAAGTCAATGCCTGGCTTCAAAGCTTCAAAGGACAGGCTGACAGCAAGAGAACTAGAGCTGACAGCAAGAGAACGAGACTTAGAAGCGGAGCCTGAAGATGTGACTGAATTGCTGCAATCTCATGATAAAACTTTAACAGATGAGGAGTTCTTTCTTATGGATGAGCAAAGAAAGTGGTTTCTTGAGATGGAATCTACTCCTAGGGAAGATGCTGTGAACATTGTTGAAATGACAACAAAGGATTTAGAATATTACATAAACTTGGTTGATAAAGCAGCAGCAGGGTTTGAGAGGATTGACTCCAATTTTGAAAGAAGTTTTATTGTGGGTAAAATGCTATCAAACAGCATCACATGCTACAGAGAAATCCTTCATGAAAGGAAGAGTCAGTCAATGCAGCAAACTTCACTGCTGTCTTATTTTAAGAAATTACCACAGCCACCCCAACCTTGAGCAGCCACCATCCTGATCAGTCAGCAGCCATCAACGTCGAGGCAAGACCCTCCATCAGCAAAAAGATTATGACTCACTGAAGGCTCAGATGATGGTTAGCAGTTTTTAGCAATAAAGTATTTTTTTATTAAGGTATGTACATTGTTTTTTTAGACATAATGCTATTGCACACTTAATAGACTACAGTATAGTGTAAACAACTTTTATATGCACTGGGAAACCAAAAAATTCATGTGACTTGCTTTATTGAGATATTCCCTTTATTGCGGTGGTCTGGAACCGAACCCACAATATCTCCAAGGTATGCCTGTACTTCTGACTCAGTATGTAATATGTTCCTCTGAGTCTCTCCTCTTTAAAATAATTCTGTCTATAATGCCAGTAGATATTTTGGCTCTGTCAAGGTTATTATTAACAAACCACTAATTACTAAGCTAATAGTATTAAAAAAACAATTAAGGCCTATAAAATTCATATAAACTCTCTGTTTTCATAGGAACAGTTTGGCAAGGATGGTGGAGTCCATTGCACTGTGCTGAAGTTTGCTCCACACTCACTTCCAGGCAGTGTAAGTCATCTGGTCTACAGCAACCACTACGTCTCAGCAAGGCGGGGAGAAATCTGGAAAACTGGTTACTGCAAGATACTAAAAGCTAGTTTTGAATTTGTATTTGATTTTCCTAAATGAAGGAAATGTACAGCTATCAATTACCTCAATTAGTATTAGATCTGCAATACTTAAGCTGAAGCAGTTCTTTCTGATCTAGCTTTCCTTCTGGTTAGTTTAATTAGTAAATAGAAATGCTTATCTAGTGAATGAAAGCAGGTAAGTTAGTATTGGCTTCTCTTTGAACCTCTAGGTTAAATATAAACCCCCTTGGCCTCATCATCTTTTCAATGTTTGTTCCCTTCCATGGCTCTTCACTCCACTCCACTTCCCAGCTAATCATCCGCTCTGTCTTCCCAGCTGGACAGGACTCATATCTTCCCCATCTATTTGCACTGTGTTCTTTATTTCCTTGATTTTTACCTTCCTTTTTAGAGCTTTATCTTCAATACAGGCCTACCTCAAGTGGAGGCAACACTGAGACAGGTCTAGTATTGCCTCCCTTGGCCTCATCTGCTCTACCTGTCCATCAGCGGTGAATTTTAGTTGTTGTACTAACTCAGCATTCAGGACACTATCACATCCTACTACCTAGCCCATGGGGCAAACTGGATTCACAGCATTATTTTGCATGCACACGTACCTTTGCGTGCACATTCAAGGTCCAGCTTCTCAGGGTAGACAGAGCAGACACAGAGCTACCTTGCACCAGAGCTTGCTCCTTCAGGCAGGGGCTTCCCAAAACCGCCACTGGCGACGCACCTCCCACACTACCAGTATGCAGAGAATAAGGCACGAAACGACACTTTTGTCAGCGCAGCATGGCATTTGTTGATAACAGACTACCTTAGGGCACACTGTTTTATTCGTCCTTCTCTTACTGAGACCAGACTGGCGTTAGTTTTTCTTCTCCTTCTGAAACTAAATCACATTAATCTGTCTGCCAAATATTTCATCAAGGTTGCTGATGGGAAAACCCAAAGAGATGCTAATGGTTATTGTGATCACTAATGTAACTTATCTTACTGTAGCGCTGGAGGGATTTGGTCATGGATCAGGACATGTAGCTGGACTGGAAATATTATACAACAACATTTACCTTTTTTGTTATTATTTATATTTATACAAAAGTCAAGCCAACATAAAAATTTATTAACCTGTGACAAACTCTTTCAGTTACCATGTATGTGTAATCAACACTCACAGTTTTATTTTGAACTTGTTCTTATCTTTTATGTGCAATCCTAATCATTGCCTATAGGTTAATTTCTTAAAGAACTGTGAATCGCTTAAAATAACTGCAACTAAGTCTAAAGTAATGTGTGAATATTTATGGACTGCATTGTTTATTTATGTATATGTAGCTTGCAGTTTTCATGCTGGCAGGGGGATTTCACTTTTGTACTATACATTTTTAATAAATTTGTAACTAGGGAGGATTTAATTCCTCTTTAGAACTGTCTTGTCTGAATCCTCAGATTAAACTGAAAAGATACTGTGAAATGCAAAGAAGAAAAAGCAGAAATATAAATGCTCATCATTCACTAACTGCAGGACACTACAAATAAGTGAATTGAACTGATAAGTATATTTTTGATATAAAATCACATGGTATACATGGGTTGGTAGGGGTAGGGGTTCACTTTCAATATTAGAACAAGACAGACTATACTGTTGGTATATAATTAGCACCAGCATCGCCTCAGCCCATGTTCCATTGTAAAAACTTTTCATCATAGAAATGATTCAGAGATCAGAGCTGGAGGTACCAAACATTTCAAAATCAGCTGTGAACTATTTTTTTCTAATTTTCAATGGGCAGGTGGAGGCAAATCAAAACTGAATGTCAGTGCTCTTCACAGGATTTCCTGCCAGAGCTGGTCACTCCATCTGGGTCTCAAGTTGGTCTGACAGGCAAGCAGAGTGTTTTCAAATCCACTATACCTGACCTGAGACAGCATGCTTATTCTGTGCAAATCCAGTTCTCGTAATGGCTTGTGGTACTGCTTGCTTTCTGATGTGATGTGTATTCCTTTTGTGGTTCTTGTTTGTTTTCAAAAAAAGAGAACAGAGAATCTGTTGTGAGCTTGAAAATTTCCTTGTCACATAGTCTTCTGTCCTTATTTACCAGCAAGGTGTGTGGATATTTTATAGTATTAAATAAGTTCTTCCATCCCCGTGTTGGCTGCCAATGCTTGGCTCCCCCAGTAGTCTTTTTCCTCCCCTGCTTCTCCTCGTGCATCACCAGTGCGGTTTGGTTTCTGTAGCCTCTTTGCAGAGTGAGATACATGCAGCCGGATGCTGGTGCTTGCTCAGTCTTGGCATTCGGGATTTCCTCACTGCTGGGGACAGGCAGCAAATCCACAAAGTCCTGAAAGAGGGAACCTGAACAGTGTTTGATCAAAGGTTGCTAAAGGCCTGGTCATCCTTTTCTTTTTTTCCCATCTCATGGCCCCATATGAATATTTTAGGGTTTTCAATTATTGCTTCCAAAGTGGGCCAAATCTCATGGAAGTTGGGGTGTGACATTTGCCACCTTTATTATAGGTTGTTATCAGAGGCTTTAAAGCTCCTATATGATAGCAGGTAATGGAAGCAAGAGCAGATTCCAAATTTGAGAATAGAGCTTTGCTCACGACCCAGACAAGTGCAAAGACACTCAGAAATTCATCTTTGGGCATACATCCTTCATCTGGACATGCTTCTAGGGCGGGTGGGTAGATGGGAGACAGCTTGAGCCTTAGAAGCTGTGAGATAATGCACAGAACAGGCAGAGAAGAACGCTTTACAGTTTAAAACAGTGCAGATGGATAGTGCTACCAAAAGGCTAAAGAGGGGCCTTCTGGTTTAGTGTGATGTTTGAAAAGACCTGTTGCTGCAACTAGAGAAACTATTTCTTGATTATTTGATTCTCTTGTATGCAAAAAAAACCCCAGGAATTTGTACATTCTTGCAAATATTCTTAATTGCAGAAATGATCCTGGCTTCATTACAAACTGCTAGTTCAAAAGGATCTTTAATGTTACCTAGCTATTTAGATCAAAAAGAACATCAGTGTTAATTAACTTAAGTGGGATAGAGATCTCACATGGAGGGTGACTTTGCTGTTTCATGGATTCCTTTTTCTGCTTTATAGTACAAAAATGCTGGCCTTCCTGCCATAACCACGCTGCAGCCAGAGCCCTGTATGTGCATTTTTACTTGTGTTGTGAGTCATCATGCTGGAGTAGTTCTGTCCATTGGAGAGTGTGGGAGGTTCAGCTCTTGTAAGTGTTTTTGAGTCACTGGGTCACTTGCCTATGTATTTTCTGTTAGCCACCCACTGCTTTTACGGGACGTGTGTGAACACCCCCTCCCTTCCATAGGCACAACCCTCCCTGGATGTTTCCGCAGCCTCCATGCAAGCTCACACCCACTGGGGCACACAAGTGTTTACGAGTGCTGCGGTAATACACAATGTTTGCCTCTGGGGCCTCTCAGACCTAGCCTCTTCTGTGCTCTCAGACACACATTTTAAAGTGGATTTTAGGCAATTTCTCCTCTTTTCTTTTCCCTTTTTACAAGGAATAATAAATAGCTGAATCCTACTTGGCCTGATGTTTTGTGTTCTTAGAGCTCGCTTCAGTACATCACGATAATTTCCTGCTGAAATGCTTCTGCTGCACTTTGCCTGTTTCACTTCCCTTCAAAAAGAAGTGACTGCAGAGTAATTATCACACCAGCGCTCAGTATGTCTCTTAGCCAGCGTTAAATCTAACCACACTGCCTTGTGATTTTACCCAGCTCCTGATTTCACCAGCTACAGCTTACAGCTTCCAGTTTTGAGCTAAAGCAATGTACATTTGTTTTTGAAGGAATGGGTTTGAAGAGAGCACCCAAGTTTTAGCACATGAATTCTCAACTTTTCACAAGGCAGAAGACATCTCTAAGATCCCCTCTGCAAAGTATCCACTCTTTTTATCTGAGAAATTAATAGAGAAGAGCAATACTACATTCAGAGGCTCTTATCCTGGCATTTTCAGATCCTCATTTTATTATAAGGCCTGGAAAGTTGCTTCACATATGCAAGGGAGCTCAGCATAATAAGAGGAACACCAACTTTTTTTTGTGCTGGAGGAGGTGCTTTCCATGCTTATGTGAAAATACCGAGCTCCCTCCTTCCAGAGCTTTAGCAGAAGTGAGGGGGAAAGGGAGCAGCCTGTTGCAACTCCCTGAGTTGTGGGCTTAGGTTAGAGGTGCAGCAAGAGTTATCTAAGGGCATATTCACATGGAGCAAGGGTGTATCATGCAGGAATCCCTGAGCTACCATGCTCTGACGTACCTCTTGGGCTCCAGCAGCCCATGAGGAGTATTTGCCGGCTGAATGTAGCCGGAGCACCCATACCCACTCTGTTGAGGTAAAGGACTTATCCTGAAGGTAAAACAGAAGTGCCTATATCAAAGGTAGCCACTGCCGTGCCATCCATGGCACTGCGGTGTCCTCAGCTGCAGAGCCGCTGCCGCTCATGGGCCCTGCATGGGGGAGAGCAGCCTGCGAAGCCGCTGGGGCTGCGTCTCTGCTGCCAGTGACTCCTGGGCAAAGCGAATGCAGACCTCTCCCGGGTCAGACGGCTGGTGTGTGCCCCGCTCCCACACGTGTAACTGGCTTTTCAGTGTGCACAGCCATGGGGAGGTGGGCCTTAGAAGCTGAGGAGAGTTATTGCAGGGAGGCGAAGGACAAAAAAGAGGCTAGAATTACAGAAGTGGCTGGGTAGGCAGTATAGCTTTTTCCAGTGCTGGCTGAGGGCATCACGCCCGGCTGGCTCAAGAGCCTGTCTACAGGGTAAATGCAGCTGAGTAAGTTGTCTCAGTCCCTAAAGATAACACAGGGAATCTCTTCTTGCTATCACAGCAGACCTCAGTCTTAATGAGGGATTTAAGAAAAAGACACCAGTAGCTTTACTTCTTCTAGTTTGGGGATTGTATTTGGTATAACAGCACCATGGAAGAAAATACGACATTACTTGTAAAAAAGTCAATAGTGTGAGCTGGGCGGGTGTTGTTGGAGTCATGGGAAGGCAGAAGCAAAGTGTTAAGATGCTGAAAAAAATAAGAAGGGTTGAGATATGAAGGGTTTAAATGCAAGCCTGACTCTGACAAGCATGTAAAGCAAGGCTGTTGAGAGGAGTGGGGTGGTTAAGCACCGAGCAGGAAAGCAAGATGTGCAGACTGGAAGGAGATGATGAGGAGTGAGGGAAGCCATAGAGACAGAGGCTGCAATCAGCCGTGTGGGAGTACCAAAGAGAAAACAGCACAGGTGAGAAAACATGAGAGGACAAGAGGATGGGGGAGATCATGTCAGCTGTTACAGTTTCTTAATAATTCAAATTATAAACCTTATAATTCAGATTATCAGGAACAATTTGAGCTATTCCATGAAATGTCTACATTCAGTTTGATGAGGTGTTTTCATGACTACACACAAGGAAAAGAGAAAAGATTTTTTTCCTACCCATAAGTATTTCCATGCAAATTCTTCTGCGCAGGTCTGTGATGTCTTTCATGAAGTTATGTTTCTGGATTCGATCTTTGAACAGAAGTTCATTCTCTTATATTACACTCTTTTGGTCATGATGGAAACTGATCTTGAACCAAGCTGGTTTTGTTAGTGAAAGGCAGGATGTCTGTGCAGCTTCCCAGTAATAGGAGTTAGTTTAATAATTCTGTACTGGTACCAGTAGCAAAATATCTGTAAATACACCCTGAGGAGAAGCTGAGCATTTACAATATTGGAAGCTTTGTAGGTAAGAGGCATTTAAAATCTGTAGGCAGAGCCAGCTCAGGGCTTTTCAGCTATGTTGATTTTTCTGCCCCAAGGAGGTACTGTCCTCAGCAGGCCTCCAGGAGGGTGGATGTGCCAGGAGACCCAGGGCTCCTGGAGGGAGACAGAGGATCTGAGAGGGTTTCACAGGGTGCTCTCTTCCCCTTCCACGAGCCTCATTACTCAACCCTGTCCTTCTCATCCCCTCTTCCCTAGAAGTGAGATCCTAGATTTGCTCCCTACAAGAGCATGGGATGGTGTACGTGGCTCAGACAGAGACAGGTGAGTAATCACTGCCTCTACAGCCCTGCTGCTCCCCAGCCTTGGGCTGCACAGGTGGGTGATGGCACCTGGGCCCTCAGTCACTTAGGTACCTCTTTTTACTGTTCTTCCAGTATTATTAAGGCAAAGAACCTCCTGTGAAAGGAGAAAAATAGTTTTGTGCCCTATGCAGCTCCTTTGCCGATGTGCAGTTGACACTGTCCACGTAAATACTTCCCCTGGAAAGAAGATGAAGTGCCTACGGGCTTCCAGTCAAGACATCTCCAGAGGAAAAATCACTGTGTCACAGACTAAATGTACCCAGATTTTTTTACATACAAAATGACAGTAATTCACAAACTATTTCAGAAACGTTCACCCTCCAAGCTTCATCTTCAACTTGAACTGGGAAAAAATCATACCCTGTAAGACTTAAATACTGAGGTAACTGCAGACTGAGCTAACTGAATTAGGTTCAAGTAGTTCACAGAACCACAGAACAGCTGGGGTTGGCAGGGACCTCCGGAGAGCATCTGGTCCAAACCTCTGCTCAAGCAGGGTCACCTAGAGCAGGTTGCCCAGGACTGTGTCCAGTCAGGTTTCGAATATCTCCAAGGGTGGAGACGCCACAACCTCTGTGGGCAACCTCTTCCTGCATTCGGCCACCCTCACAGTGAAAAAGTGTTTTCTTATGTTCAGATGGAAATTCCTCTGTTTCAGTTTGTGCCTGTTGCCTTTTGTCCTGACACTGGCCACCACTGAGAAGAGTCTGTACCCGTCCTCTTGACACCCTCCCATCAGGTATTTACACACGCTGATATGATCCCTCCTCAGCCTTCTCCTCTCCAGGCTGAACAGTCCCAGCTCTTACAGCCTCTCCTCGTATGAGAGATGCTCCTGACCCTTAATCATCTTTGTGGCCCTGTAAATCAATTTAACCTGTAATCACATATTGGAAAGCATTCTGTGTTAGAAAGCTTAAACAAAAATTTAGCTAATCTTTTTTTCACCCTCTTTTTTTTAGTAGAAGTAACAACTATTCCTTACTTCCCTCATCAGTTTTCTGATATTAAAAACATTTTATTCCTGCTTAGCATACTTTCTTACTTGTAATTTTAATATTTTAAATATTAAAGGGGGAGGCAGCAAAATTTCCTGAATGAAATGCAGTTACCAAACTTATGACATATTTTTTTACTGCAATAAAGTCAGGTTGTGGCAGTAGTGATAAATGGACAAAAATTATTAAATAATTGATACCACAATAGGCTATACTCACCAGGAAACACTAAAATCTTGGGAGAAAAAAAACCCAAACCAAAAAAACAATACTGAATGTTCATAGCCAGAAACTTTCAACTGCAATTTCAAGGTCTGTTTGGAGGATACCTCCCTTAGTCAATTTTGCTTTTAAAGATTAGTGCTCACAGTGTAATCATGCTACACTTAGCTTAATTTGCTTTGCTATGGACTCATTAAATTCTTTTCTGTTGGTCAGAAACCCTACCATGGCTTGGCAGAGGAACAGGAAATCTCTGCTCGGTACTACAGGGTTGTGACTGCTTTTTCATTTTAACCCACAGATTGAAGGGCACTGCAGCAAATTATGGCTGGATCACTCTTTCCTTTTCATTAAAGAGCTCCTCACAACCACTTACACTGACACTTTGTCAGCTGAACAGTTGGGACTTATAGGGAGAAAAAATTACTCTGATGTCAAAAATGACTCAGACTGGCATTAGATCGATTTGATCAATTAGATCTAATGTTTAATTTTAGATGACCTAAAACCCCCATGGTAACAACCCTTATAAATGATCATAAATTTCAAAGGATGCTTTCACCCCATCTCATTTGGGGTAGATCCAGCATTTGATGGTCAGAAAGAGACTTTCTTGCATTGCTACCATCATCTGAATGGATGTAGTACTCTAAGGAAGGAAAAAAAAGTGAACTTCAGGAACAACCTGGCAATATTTAACTGTTATTTGCACTGGAATCTGTGAATCAGAGCGCACAATGAAATACTGCATTTATTGCCACAAACATTGCAACTTTGTGGGGGTTTGGCACCGCTGTTTTGCTGATGACTGCATAGCTTAGAAACTATCAGCACAGTTTCTATCATTTTCCCTCACCAAATTCTGGAAATCCATAAAAAGCTGTGTGCAGATCAGTCATTGTCATCACTGTCCCCGCAGAGGTGTGCAGACAGACATGGACCGTTGCACTCCCCCGTGCGTCAAGGAGAAGTGCCTGTCACACAGAAACATAGCGTGTTGGGTTAGATGTTTTACTTGTCGGAGGACCTATTGCCTTGCATTGGCTCGAACTGGACTCCTCACGTTCTGCAGCATTCCTTACCCGGAGCTGAACCGCACCAAGGTAGATGTCAAACTCTTTCCTATCTTCAGTATCTTCAAAGCAAACCTGTCTGATCCCTCTGCTGAAAAGAAAGACGTGAATTAGCTTTCAGAGATGATATCAAATTCTGAGCAGACTGATCACATCCATAACCAGTCACAGGAGAGCTACAATATAAATAGTAACTGGTACAGCTGTTACAACAGGAGGAAGGAGTTGAGTTTTTTGTTTTGGCTGGGCCTCCCCTAGCCTTCTTCAGGCATAGGTTTGTCAAACGGAGGTGAGGTCCACAAGCAATACACACTAATGAAGACTCGGTAAAACAGGCAGAGCTACACTTTCAGTGGCATGCCTTACAAAGGTTGGCTTTGCTGCGCTGCTGCCAGCACAGCTCTTGGCAGTATAGTCACTTCCTGCATACACAGGACAGTACATTCGTATTTCCATTCCTTTTTCTATACTATTTATTGTAGTACAGACAAAGGCTGTCATTTAGATGAAGCATCTATACATGTTGGCAAAGAAGTACTTCTGCCAATAATGCCAATTTTGCTCCTCTAAATGGAGCAAATGGAGCATAACCTGTCTCTACATGAGACAGTTTTCCTGAGGAGTAGATTGGCAAACTTTTCAGATGAAGACACTATCTAAAACTCTTGCTTCAGGACAAATGGGGCATGTTTTAAGGAAGGTAAGGCTAGCATACTTAAGAGATTCTTATACCACTACACTATACTATACCTCAACGTTTGCTTTGCCAGACTATTTTTTCTTAAAGAATTTAAATGCATAAAAGACTTGCAGCTACTGTTGAATTCACATTTCAATTCAAATATTTGATTACAATTTCCCCCCCAATTATTTGCTCATTAATACTGCTAAGTTCTGAAAGACTTATGCTTTAGACATCTGCTAAAACTGGAATTATATCCCTTTATCAACTTTTGAATTATGACAGTTTGGCGAGAATACAGTGCTAACTTGAACAGTGCCATATTTGGCTATTTGATTTTGTTATACCAATAGGAGTTTGATTCTTCAGTTTCTCCCTGAAGGTAGACTTTCTTTGGGAGTTGTGAGATTTGCTTAGGTAAGAAATATATGGTTCTTCTCTACCAGAAAATTGAATACAATTAGATAAATGCATATTTAGAGGGACAAACTGCCTTCAAAAACGTAATTGTGTAACAGTAATAAAGCAGTGTACACTCAACTCTGAATATTTCTTTTAAAAATCACTGAAGAATTAATTTATATCAATAGCTTTAACCTGAAATATTATCTATTCTTTAAAGATTTAACTTTCAGGATTGCTAATCTACTGTTTGTGGGTGTTTGCTATGTCCAAATATGGTAGATTAAGATACTATGTCCAGTCATAAATTACAGAAGTTAATTTCAGAAAAAAAAGCAGTTGCAGAAACATCCTCCTCAAGCAAACAAACCGATGAAAAAGATCTTTAGATCACTACTGAATGTAAATATTATTCTGTTAAGTATTTGCATATACATGATTAAACATTGCCTGCATTAAGCTTTCCAACAAAAAAATGACCTGCATTTGACCAAAAGTCACTGAAGAGAGAAGCTGAAACCTTTTTGTTGTTGTTGTTGCATGACAATGCAAGCAGGAATTACTACTTTAAAAAAAATTCTGATGGGGTGTGCTTCCTGTTACAGTTTGTTTAGTCACAGGTCTGAATTAGATTGCTGTTGGTTGGTTTCATTTACTATAAACATGTCCTGTGCTTTGTTTCGATACTTCCAAGCCCGTAGCCAGGCACAGGCAGGTAAAAGGGGGCGCAGGTAAAAGGGGGCAAGAAAGTTTACAGGCTTGCCTCTTGTTGCTTTAAGCATTACAGACAACGGTCAGAAAGATCACATGGAGGTTACAAGAAGGCTTGGCCGTTTTTTTTATAAACTAGTTTCTCTTTTGTTCCTTTTCTAGACACCAGATGTAACTTTAGGTCAGAAAAGGATAAAATGTGGTACTTCTTTAACAAGCACTGCCACTGCTTTGGGGTAACTGGATCAGACAAGCTTGTAGGCTTCTCTCCTTGCTATGCTAACCCCAGCGATGCTATCCTTCAGGTGAGTACAATCGGGTTATTTGCTTTTCAAATCTCCATCCACCTGAAGGATGTAGATGAGTGAGGAGGATATTTTTTCTTGACCGACACTGGAAATCACTTTTTTAGCTCTTTAAAGATAAAAGGGAATCGCTCCCTCCCCCAGAATTTGTAGTAAAGCCGGTGTAAAAGTTTGCCTTCTTCCAGCCTTGCATCGCACAGGCTTCTCTCTCTTTCCCTTTTCTCTTTTTTTTTATCTGCCCTCCTAAAACAACAGGAATGCTGTACTGGCCCTCGGCCAGCAAGGGCTCAGCAAGCAGGGTAAAATTTCAGATCAGATTTACGGGAAGGTGTTGGGAGTAAAAATCTGGTTTGGTGAGTTTAAGGCAGGGAGTAGTCGAGAGACAACCTTGCTACTGTGAGCGCAGAGAGCAAGGGCGGAGGGGGAAAGCCCCAGCGCGGCGATGAGAGCCCGAGCTCCCCTCCGGCCCGGCGAGCGCTGCTGAGCCCCGGCCGCCGCCGCCGCCGCCGCGCTCGCAGGCGGCCGCTCGCGTCGGCCCGTCCGCGGGCTGCGCGCCGGGACCGCGGCTCGGCCCGCGCCGCCCCGCTCCGCTCCGCGCCGCCCCGCGCGCGGGAATGTGCCGGCAGGGCAGGCAGAGCCAGGGGCTTCAGCTTAGCCGGTACTAATAGCAAGGCCTCCTCTCCACCCTTTAGTGTTCAAAAAACTCTTTTAAAAGGAAAAAAAAAAAAAAGCGGCGAGCCAAGAGAAGGGGTAAGGCGCAGCGAGCTGCAGCTCCCAGCGGCAGCCCTGTGCGGAGTTGCTCAACTCCCCTCGCTCAGCAGCGTGGTAGGCAAGAAAATGCGCTCGGTCGCTGCCCGGAAACTTTGTCTTTGCCTGTGAATGGTGCTAGGCGCAGAGGCTGGCTCTGGGCGCACCGCGGCTCCAGGTAGGTGCTGTCTTTTTTTGGTTTGCTCCGCTGTTCCTATGCCCTTATTTGAGGGTTTACTCGCCCGTGATTGGGTTGACAATGTGATAGGATAGAAGCTGGCTCCGAAAATACGATTTAAAACATTTTTGGGGGAAAAGCCTAACCAAGTGGACTGCAGAGATTCTGAATGAAGTTTTGGTGATTCTTTCCAAGTGGTAGATTTCTAATGCCTTGTAATCATAACTCTGGGAAAAGATGACAGATATGAGGCAGAAGCAAATATTAAATAAGAAAAGAGTGAGAAATGATGTATAGGTTTGAAAGTTTAATTTGAAAGGAATATGTATCTCTTTGTCAAACAAAAATTGCAACATGCCTAATGGGTTTGGAGTAAATTTTGTTTGAATAGCTGTTTGTTTTTCTTCCACAATTAAAATACTGTAGTTTGGGCAGAGCATGGAGTTGTGACACAACTCTGAGATGACAAATGGGTTTTCAGCTAGGCTGCTGCTTGGGAGACTATTAGCGTAAGAATGGGATCTGATCTTGGAAGAGTTTCTGATGACCGTTTAAAATATGTGTATTGATCACATATTTTCACATACTGAGCACAGAAGCTTGATCAAGCTTCTCCTTCAGTCTGAGGTATGCGTGATTAGATGAGAATTACTGGGGGCTCCCTGTTCATGTTAAAAGGAATAGCTGGTTTTTTTGGAGGGAAAATTACACAGCTCATTTCTCTTTAGGAATTTAAAATAAAACTTTGGGCTAAGGCCAAAGTATTATAAGAGTTAAAGATGGGTTGGGATGTAACAGGTCTCACAATCCCTTCTAAATTTTATCAGCTCAACTGAGCTGACCTCACAGAGGACAAGAGAATCAGACTGGCTGAAATTAAGGGCCTGAGGCTAGTGCAAATTGAATATTGGTGCCTTTATGAGCCTTCTAGACTTTGCAAATGATAATTCGGACAAGCCTGCAATTATTCTTTGCCAGTTGAGCCGAGTTCACATGATGCGAAAGGGGGAAATACATGTCTTTCGCAACAAAGACGCAGCAAGTTGCTGTGTTCAGGACGACTGCCAAGGGATTGCCAGAGGGGTATGCTCCACATTTCTGTGCGCTGCGGGTGCCAGAGCGTGGGGGTGAGAGGTCACCCGTGGTATTAAGCAGAGCCTGGTATAAAGTTGAAAAACTGGAAGACAGCATGCACCCTCTGAAAGGAAACTAAGATAATGCCAGAATTACACTGCGAGCTGGTGTCCAGCAGACTCATACCAAAATTACTAAAAGGCTGACAAACTACTGTCTGGGAGATAAATGAAGTGACAAATGCTTTTTCTGTACATTTGTTCTTGCTCTCTCTCTCCCCCACTCCCCTTACGTATTGTCTTCCTGGGACAGATTTTTCTCCTGACCTATTTTAAACCAGTGTGTCTTCACTGACTTCAAGGCATGTGCTCCTGACTTAAGTCCGTGTGAGGTGAGAACTGGGCTTTTCCTTCTGCTTTCAGATACTCTCATTTTCTGAAACACAGAACAAAACGCAGAAGCTCTGTGAGTTAGGTATTGTTAAGGAAATATTTAGAATTGGTTGGCGTGTAAATACAGTTCCTAATCATTTCTGTGTGTTCCTGCAGTGTCCTGGGATGAGAAATCTTTGTTTGAAGTTTTAGAAGGTAAAGGAATGTGCTGCATTCAATAAACCAGATTAAAAAATGTTGAAAACCTTGGAATAAAAGTATTTAATATAAGCAGCAGAGATGGCAAAGCCTTCAGAGAATATTGTTTCAATGGCAATTTGGTCTGAAGCCTTGGACCTGTGTGGCCTGAACCCGCTAGTCTTCAGCCGGGTGGGCGTCAGTGCAGGGCCTGCTGGTGCAGAGCTCTCCCAGCACCGGGGCCTGCTTTTGTGGCTGCCCACGTTTTGGTATCTTGGTGTCCAAGCCTGGCTTTCTGCACATGGCACAGCCTACTCACTCCTTTGTTATTGCTCTATAAAGTGTTAGAAACTCTTCTGCAAAAGCTGTGAGAGCATCTGATAGAAGGCAGGGGGATTTGCTTTTGCTTATTAGAATTTTTTCACTGTCTGCTATTTTTCTCCATCAGAATTAAGACAGCTTAGGGAAGAAAACTGGAAATGAGCTCAGACGTAGACTTCGTTGGTAGCTGATGAAAGTATCTAATCATAGAAACGTAGATGGCAATTCTTATGTCTGCCATCATAGATCTTATTGTTGGCTCTCACAACAGGTGAAGTTGATTTTTATGGTTTTAAGTATACATTGAAGTCATATTTGTTGAGTTGGGTAATGACATATTCAAAATTTATTAATATGCTATCTCTTTAAAGAGCACCTAGAGAAGAAGATCCGAGGATTATTCAGAACCGGTGTATGCATGCCAGGGTTAGTTTTCCATAGGAGCACACAGCACTGTTAGAATGACAAACTCCTGCAGATGTTACATGACACTTACAGGTGAAGCAATAATTTAATCTTGACTTTTTTTCATTCAAACTGCTGGCCCTGATCATCTGTGTATGATTTCTCAAATCAAGATTGCTCTGATTTACTGAGAAATTTAATAGGGAAAAAATGTGTACTCTGTGAACGAACAGCAATAGAACTCTAAGGTGCTAGATCCTGTTTCTGTTGAGAATAACAGAAATCAATGACTTCAGTGAAAGTAAAGATCAGGTTTGCTTCATAGCAAGGAAGTAATTCTGATAGGCTAACTATGAAAGGACTGTCTCCATGGGTATGTATTAGTGTATGCAGTTACCTCCTTAGTCAGGAAGTTTAGATCTCCAAATTACCAGTCACCTAAAGCCACAAATCCGAGCATCCCTTTCTTATTTTGTAGTAAAGTTGCTTTGAAATCTGTTTCGTATGGGGATTTGAAGTGAAATTTTTGAATTTCTGAAATTTATCCTATGAACAGGGTATTACTGAATACTGCTTTAGTAAGAGGAAGGACTCTAACCTTTATCTTTTCCAGTAAGAGGCCTAAAATTTTTTTTTTTTCCCAATAAAATGCTTCTGGGTACACCTAGCTCTTGCCAAGATCAGGCGCATCTTCTCGGTAGCCTTGTTGAGACAATGTAGGCTTTGTATTGTTACGGCTGCTAGGGTTTTGGTGACACAGTAAACTCAACAGAGCGGAGCAACTTCTTAATAACTGCAAAGCTGACTACCTGATATTTGAGGGCATTTTCTTGTCCTTTCCAGACTTTGATTTGCCATGATCACAAGCAAGCTTTCATTTGAAAAGGAGCAAGTTATTTTTTTAAAAGAAATTGTATTTTACAAAATATATTTACAGCCTGGATGTTATCTTCTACCTAGCTGGGTCGTAAAGAAGAGACAAAATCAGCACAGATGGGCTTATTTGGCAAGAGATGGAAAGAAACTACAAATGCATGAGAATCATCTACAATGTGATACAAAAGAGTCATGAGACACCAGTAACTTTCAGCTATTTCCAAAGCGGGCAAGGCTTAACCAACCACTGAAAAATGAAATGCTCTCTATTGTATTGGCCAATGTAAGGGCCATCCAGTCCCACAAGGAAACTTATTCTATAGAAGAACTATCCCAAATGATTTATCTCAGGGTCTGTCTTCAGTTTTTGGCCTCTGAGTAGCTAATGAACATGTCTGAGTTCTGTCTTGAAATAAAATGAAATCCTGCCTCTACATTTTTGTCTCTTATTGCAAAAGCTTACAAGAATCAACCACAAGTGAGAGCATAGGTTCAGCTTCAGCAAACTGACTTCTTGACAAAACTGAAGTCATCATTAATTATTGCACTGTCATAGTGCTAGGATTTCTGGTCAGGGTGTTGCTGCTGTGTGTGCGCGTCCGCTTACAAGCAGAGAGCGGAAGGACTGTCACTGCTGCGTGGGGTTCGCGTATGAAATGCAAAGCAAGAAACAACAGATGGGTAAGACGCAAGGGTGGAGCACGCAGAAATGGTGAGAGACTGGTCAGCTGGGTACAGAGCAGTCACAGCACTTGGGCAGCCAGACTTGCTGCACTATTTCAGCAGCATGGGGGCAAGAAGAGTTTTAAGAAGGAATTTAAGAGATTAGTGAAATTTCTTTGTGGCTGTGAACAGGGAGGTCCTTCCAGAGAGAAAGCATGAGAGGAAACAGAGAAGGTACTTGCTGGGAAATACAGTGTGGGCATTCGAGAGCTGCAAGAGCATTCATCATTTGGTTCTGTCTGCCTGCACAAGCTGTGTGTGTAAAGACACCTAATATTTTATTTGTTAGAGAGTGGAGAGCTAGTAAGCAGAAGCATAAAAATGAGTGGAATGCCCAAAGCAATAGGCTATGAAAATGACCTTTGTAATAGCATTTGGAAGATGAAACTGAATAAAGATTGCAATTATGAAAGCCAGAGGAAAGGATATAGCCATTATTAAGATAATGTAAGAGTGAGACCCCGGAGAAGAGTTTTAGCTATGAGGATAGATAGCATAAGCAATATCTGTTGATGTGTTTGCAGAAAATGTCTCACATCTTAGCTGTACCTGGAAAGCAAGCCTGCCTAAATAAAAATGATGCCCAGGTCCATCAGCAGAACAACAGTTGTCACTGACGGTGGGAGAGAAAGGAGATTTCAGGAAGCCCCTGAGGTGAGGATATTAAGGACTCTGTTTTATCCACGTTGAGCTGGAAATGATATCCAGGCTTTCAGAAGATACCAGAAAAAGTGGGTGAGGGGTGTCAGCTGGGAATGGATATTGATTGGGAGGCAAAATGAGGGAAATTGAAGCATAGAGAGGATTTGCAATTAAATTTGGTAGAAAGAAGAGGGTTAAAAGCATAGAGAGAATTTGCAATTAAATTTGGTAGAAAGAAGAGAGTTAAAAGCAAAGCAGAAGTCATCAGGGCTGATGGAGTGGAAATCACAGAAAGGCTGAAGGGCAGGACATAATGGGGGAGAATAATGGATGATGCTGAGTAAGACCACTTGAAGGCTAGAGCAGGAAAAATTCAGCAGCAGAGAGCTTAGACCCTGAGCAGTGCATGTCAAGTAAATAGTCTTTTTATGAGTGAAAGGGAAGAATCAGGGCAGCAGGGGAAGGGAATAGGTGAGATGGACAAAACATGATGATAGGGTGATATGGGTCAGCCTCAGCCAGAAGGAAGCCTGTGGGAAGAAAATGGAGAATCAAAACCAAAGGAGGAAGGTGGAGGAACTGGGTCAATGGCAGGTGACTGCAGTGTGTGGCAAAGAGAGAATAATAAGTAAAGATCCATGAAAAGAGGAGAAGAAGTAGGAGAGAGAGGTTGAAAGTGGCAGGAGAGAGTGAACGAGGAAAAGGCCGACCCACTGAGTACAATCTGATCCCAGTTAGGAATATCTGAGAAGGAGAAGCCCTCATTAGGGCTTAAAAGGGTTTCTGTTGCTTCAGCAAGGAGGTTTTGGAGCCTATAGGGAAGGAGATATGGAAAGACTGTTGCTGACTGAGGTCTTTAAAGTGGGAGTTTGTGCTCTAGAGACAAGATGAGGAATGGAGGTGCAGGGGTGTGAGGAGTAGGCAGACGGCATGTGGGGTTCGACTGTGGGGACTCTCAAGGCTTGGGATGGACAAAGGGCCGGAGCTGGGAAAATAGCACCAAAGGCACGGAGGCAGAGTAGAGGCAAATATAAATATGCAGGCAGGGCCATGTCCTTAAGATGTTTTTAAAACAGAAGAGCATGTTAAGCTGACCTTAATGAAATAGTCACATTATTAACATGACTTTAGGCCATGTCCACATCATGTGCACACTTTTGGCAGCAAAATCTCTGCTGGCTGTGGATGCTGCAATTTCACCAGAGTTCATGCTTTTGTGCACAGGCACCCGCATGCTAATGTGCACGCTTCTCCTCACAAGGAGCATTTCACTGTCATTAGTATTCCCATTAGAGATAGCACTAACAAGGTGCATGAAGCTCACAGGAACATGGGACTATGTAATGCTGCAAGCATGGAAATATTTCATGGGTGAGTGTGTTCAAACTGTTGGGATTGCAGTACAACCTGTGGCTCTGGCCTTTGCTTCTTGGCCTTGTGAAGTGGGGCAGGAAAAGACCCACCTAATCAGACTTGCTAAATGTGCATATGGCAGATTGAAGAGAAGCTGGAGGTGCCTCAGGTTGGACCAGGGTGATCTGAACACACCTATGGTTGTTGCTGTGCATTGGTTGTGTCTTACTCAGTGTTTATGAAGTAAACAGGGAGAGCAGATGCTGCTGACAAGCTTGTCTGCTTATTCTGAGCATCCAGCCAGAAGCAGCTGCAGACAGACGTATGTTGTGGTGCTACACAACCTCCGAGGTGCCAGGAGCAAGCTTTGCCTGGGGCACAGTCGGGTTTGAAGGGCTCCCTCTGGGCAGAGCAGCTGGCTCATCCTCATTGCTCTTCTGAGGACACTCCGGCAGCCAGACTGGGTGGAAAGTCTGAATTCAGCCTCAAGGCTGAACACAAATTAAAAGGGAGATTGATGCAAGCTAGTGAGCTGCTTTGTGCTGTGCCCCTTAGTGAGAGAGCTGTGCTTTCCTTACAAACAGGCATGCTTAGCAAGTAGGTGACACTAGTGAGTTTTAGTGAATGGTGGATCGCACTGGGCTCACAGTGAGCTGAACAGGTCACCTTTGTCCTGCAGGAAGAAAAAAAAAAGTAATTTCCATGAAAGCTAATTGTATTGAGCAATAATAAACAAAAAGGCTTCTACGTGCTTCTTCCACATCCTGAAGTACCAAGTATCGACTTACCTGCATGAATCACAGGTCAGACTGTACATGTGCAGAATAAATCTTCCCAAATACACAGGGGTGGCAAGGAGCATCTGGTACACTGCATGGGTGCTCTGCCGCATGTTGTGTGTGATCACGGGAACCTGGCCCACAATGGGCAGTGGCTCTTGGAATATGAGTCCATGACTGCTCTGCTCCTCCCTGCATCGCAGTGCATTGGGTTGCAGCCCATGGAGCCCTTCCTCTCATACCTGTTGGTCCTTTCCTCTGACCTGTGTTTTCCCACTGGTATTTGAGGTTCTGTGAAGACCAAAGAACATGTCCACCCATGCTCAGTTTTTATTCCTCTTGAAAAAAGTCTTTTTTTCTGCAGGCATTCCTCTCCACACCGGCATTCTTGGTAAACCGCAAAGCAGACTGACAAACAATACTATTTTTTGCTGTCTGCTAACCCTATAAGCCTAAGTAAGAAAATTCCTTAGAAATTCCTGTAAAAGATATCCATATCAGTAAGTAGCTAGTCATGCTTGCTGCAAGGCCACCTGCCTCGGGAAAGTTTATCAGCTCACTGTATGGTTGATATACAGGGCCCTTTACAGCTCTAAGCGATGTGGAAGGAATTGCCAGAAGCCCTAAGTAAGAGCAATTAAGTATTACTAAACTGGAGGTGCTGGTGGCCTTGGCTGATAGCTTTCTCATCAGAATGATAAAAGCGCAGGGAAAGTAGCTGTTTTCCTCACAGAGCAGCTCCAGGGCTGCTTCTGCTACACCTAACGCATTATCTGGAGTTTTAACTGTGGCTTTGTGTGGCCCGAAGGTGAGTTGTTGGTGGTGTACTAACAGGAAGAGAGGCACGATTGAAGCACAGCAAGGATTTCAGTTGTTATTTGCCAACCTTTTTGCCCCTGGGCAGCAAAGGTCAAAAGCGACCTGTGGAGCTGTGGGGGGAAGGCTGTTTGTGGTGGTCCGCAGTGGCCATGTCCACGCCGCCCTGCACAGGTAGAGCAGCGCGGCGAAGGGCTGAGCCTCCCTCCTCAGCCGGCATCAGCTCACGGCTTCATGGAGGAGGCTGAAATCTGAGCCGCAAACCCATGTTTCCATGTGTAGATCACAGAGTCAGAAAAAGTGAAGGAGCAAATTATTTCTCTTGCCTCCTTGTGCAAATGGTGGCCTTTCATTTACACTGCTGTCAGTGATCACTGACTTCACTGAAGTCAGTAAAAGTGTCCTGGTAACCTGTGCATGGGAAGAGAACAAGGCTTTGGTATTTTAACTTTGCAGTTGTTTGGTGAATACCTTGTTTCTTCCGAACAGATGGAGGCTTCCCTGTGTATGACAGCGAGTGTCAGCACAAATCCGTCTCAGAGTATTGGACCTTTAATTCACAAAGCACTGGCCCTCAGCTATCAGTGCTCAGCTACCAGCTTTGTCTCTGGTTTAGGGAGGGTGACCTTGAGTGAGTCGCTTTGCTTCACTGTACCTTAGTTTCCCCACCAATATAGAGGAAATACGTATTTTTGTCTCTCCTTGTAAAACACTAGGAATCCGCTCTTAAGAAGGGCTGTAGGAGACAGGCTGTTAAAGAACATACCACATATATACAAGAGATAACGGGAATGCACCTGCCTCTAGCAGGAAGCATCTCTCCCTCTTTACATTTTCCAAAAGATACAACCAGGTTTTTTTTATTAAAGAGATTTTGTAAAAATATGGGGGCTCCAAAGAAAATGAAAGCAAAACTGTTGACTGTAGAATCCACTTACCTAAGGGCAGTGTGATAAACTTATTTTTATGAAAAATGCCATATATCCATAAAGTTTTTGTGAAACAATAGAAGGTTAGACTTGCAATAAAACTTCAAACTAGGAGTAAAGAAAATTTTCAGGTACAGGCCATAGCTGACCATAAATATTGTGGGTACTCAAGGCTTGTCTGCATTGGGGAGTTAACATGCTGTAAGCTAGGCTGCAAATTTATAGTACCTTTGGACCCACCTCCATGTTTTTAATATGCAGGCGACTGTATGTTCTTTTTTCTCATACTCCAAGCTAATCAGAAAGGATCCTGCTGTAAGTTTGGGAGCTGTAATCGTGCTACTACAGGGCAGAAACACAGCTATTTGCCCCCACATGTGTAGTCATGTCTGAGGACTACCCACAAATGGGTTGGACCAACCCTCGCCAGAGCTCTGGTCAGCGCAAAGGCGGTTAGTTAAGCTGCATTGTCGATGTTGTGCAAGTTTCATTCTGAGTTCAAGATTCGAAACCACAGGACTGAAACTCTTTGGTGGGCTCCATCCATACTGTGCACTGCAGCCGCTTGCCGGCAGTGTGTACTGCTGACTCACTGCTTCCCCATCTTTCTGTCTGCCTTTTGCTTCCGGCATGAGTGTTCGTTTCTGGGGCCAGCGAGCTATTCTGTTGTTCCTTCTGGGCACATCACTGAGGTGGGACCTACTACTGGCGTCTCTGGGTCCTGGAGCAAGACAGATACTTGTAGTGATGTGAAGCAAGGGTTACTGAGCTGTGGCCTGTGGAGGGCCAGTGCATATATAAGCCATTTCAAAGTGCGGCATAGCAGGATGCGGAGCTGCTGGTACTGAGGAACCCCCCCCTCCAAGCCTGGGAACTCTGAATGACCTGTAAGATGATGGAAGCAGGTTTTTATTTCACTTTGTTTCTACATTGTTCGAATCTGGGTTCCAGCTACAATGCCAAAATGCAGAAAGGGCTTAGTTAGCTTCTGTCTCGTCTCTGATAACGGGGCACTGGCTTCTTGTCCCTGAAAACGTACACTATAACATCAGCAATCTGAGAAGAGCCACATTTTACTGCTCCTTCTACAGCTCCAAACCTGAACCATTTCTATCACATTTCCTCCTCATCTAATCTTATCTGTTTCTTAAGTTGTACTTGCACACGCAATGAGATGACAAGCTAATGAAGTGGGTGTTGCAACCCTTGCTGTGCTTCTCTATTTCCAAATCAAAGCACAATCTTTGTGCAGAAATCTGAAAGCTGCCTCCATTTTGAAATGCGGCCTATTTTAAACAAAGAACACCAGTTTGTTAATTTAGTATTAATCCTTATCTGGAAAGTAACTAGTGCCAAAAATCACTGTATTCTCCAAGCTTTTGCAAATGTCAATCACAATTAAAAAGGTTTCTTCTGAAATCACACATACTATTGTATGTATATACGCAATAGGGTGTAGAACAAGCCAAACAAGAAGAAAATGAAGAAAAGTGTAGGCATGACTGGTTTTGCAGGAAGAACACCAGTTTAAGGCTTAGGAAACCTGAGTTCCCTGCCGCACTGCAGAAAATGGCATGGACAAGTTATTGATGGTAGTCAGGTATGTTGTTTCTGGCTGCTGTGGATATCAGTTACGTGGTTACTGTCCCCAAATGCTTGTCTCAGCCTCTGCCATTACAGCCGAACATGCCATTGGGTTGTGATTCTGCCAGCAGGATCTGGTCTGACTTAAAAATCTTTTGGGGGGGTTGGTTTGTTTGAAGGGGTGGAGGAAGGTGACAACCAGCTGGACACCTGACCTGAACCCCAGTGCTCCCTGGCTCAGCTCCCCTCTCCTAAGCTGCCCTCTGCAGCCCACCTCCCTGGGGCCAGGGAGTTTGTGGAGTTGAGCAATCGCTGCTGGTGCTGCGGAGATCTTTGTTGTTATAAAGGATACAGCCCTTATAAAGGGTACAGACGATTGCGGGTGGGTGGGGAGGCTGCCCAGGAGCCAGCAGTGGGGAATTTGCACCCCCATGGGGCCTGTGGGTCCTGCTGGGTGAGCGGTGTCTGCTGTGACACCCGGAGGCTGGAGAAGGGCTGCAAGCCCCCAGTTGCTGTGCTTATTCCGGCTGTGGCAAGGCCTGGGTCTCTGCTTCACATGCGTGGTGTAATCGTGATTTTTAGAAAAGCAGTTTGAAATGCACTGCGAAAGGTGCCTGTAGCTTCAGTTTGGGTAAGTAGATATAACTGCAGTTGTCCGCTCCTGAAATAACTGCACACAGCATTGCCTGCAGAGGTCCATGGCTGTGGCTGCTGTGTGTGCATGAGACTTTCACACCCGAAAGCTCCCATCCTGCAAGTAGATTTAAAAGGAAGAGAGAGAAGGCAGACCAGCTCTGGTTAATAGGGTTGCCCTGCATTTTCTAGTACAAGACTATTTTCATTTGCTCATAATTTTGCAAAGCTTTAACTCCTTAGATTGAAACCGTGCATGGCAAAAATGTCTGCCCCAGGCATGTGCATTGTTCTGCACCTGTCTGAATAGAGGCCCAAGGGCCACTTAAGCTGAAATGATTTGGCCATTTCTGAAAATTGAAGTGAAAGAATTTGCTCTTTTCACATTTTTGCAACGCCTTTCTCTGGAGCATCCTAGGGCGGTGACTTGACATTTAGCAGGGAAGTGGCTTTTGTGCAGTCACCCAGATTTAAGCAGGATATAAACCTCTGAGAGCCACAGTTTCCATGTGCTTAGTGGAGACTTCTTCAACTTTTATCATCCAAGTGCCAGAAAATACTGTTCCCACTAAGAGTGCTCCAGTCTGAGCAAGGTTTTGATTGCAGTTGCAGTACCAGGGTGCCAGGTTCTCTGTGGCTGAATTTGGGAGCAGGGTTCAGGCCACCTGCAGGCAAAGGGAGCCGAGAAGCAGATGCTGGGGGTTGGGGCTGTGAAGAGCAGGTTGGATGGAGGAGCCAAGGGAAGGGAAGAGGGAGAAGAGGGACACTGGGACTGCAGTGGGGGGCAGGCATGGGAACAAGCCTGTCTGCCTGGAAAAGCTGCCTGGGAGTCAAGGCTGGCAGAAAGAGGGATTTGATGAGATAATTTGGATGGAAGGGGGACCAGAGGCACCACGTTTCCGTTGAGAGCCTGGGACAACCCCCCCACATCCTTTATCCTCCCGTACCCCACAGCTGCCAGCAAATGCTGGGCTGTGCTGTTGTTCTGTTTCTATGATTTATTTAGTTACGTTCAAGTAGCAGAAGTCTGTGTGGTAAATCTCATGTCCCACCCCTCCTTGTGACACAGGCATCACTAGGATGCCACATGATAGAATTTAGTTTTGTTTTTCAATTTGCTTCAAAAAAATAGATAAAAACTTAGGAAACAGTGCACAGGGATGCCTGTGCAGAAAAAATATTAAGTGTGTAATTTAGGTAGTGCCAGATTTATTGTCTGTACAAACTTAATTTGCCTTCTGGTGTGTATGATTATGGTTTGTTTTGGGTTTTTTTTTGACATAGTCAATATTGTTCTTTCTTTTGCAGGACTCTTGCCTTATACTATGTATGAAAGGCAAGGGGGTCATTTAATGAGCAATTTATTTTATATAGATGTATTTTTTTCCTTGCTGTTCTGAGTATAAATGCTGCATGCTCTTGCACTGCTTTGTTCTTTGTTTCATTTAAAAATCTGACTAAATTTAACAATAAAAAGGATAGAGAGTCCATAAATGAAATGTTTGCTTTCAGGCAAAATAGACCAGCTCCCTTACTTTTTTTCCCATTTCAGTTAGCAACGTGAATCACTTGCACTGCCTGGCCTGTGACCCTATTTTCCAGAAAACGTAAGGTTTGTTCAAAACTCGCATTTTCAAAGCATGTTTTGCGGTGCGATCGCTGGCAGCTGTGAGCACTCTTTGCTTCCGCAAGTGACTTGCAGGCCAGAAAACGTTCCCACCCCATAAATAAGGAACATGCAGTCAGTGGCCATCCGTGGGCGGCTTGGTTTAAGGGCCTCGGTGGGCGGCGCGCGGGAGCCACGTGCAGCGCAGGGGCAGGGGCCAGTTGTGGGGAGCCGGTGCGTGTCTGCGAGCATACGTGTGTGCACGTGCGTGTGTGTGCCGCTACGCCGGGTTCCTCTTTTGCGGGGGCCAGGTGCGAGGGGACGCTCCAGCCCTCCGCCCCGGGCAGCCCGGGGCCCGCGGGGGCATCCCAAGGAGCCGCTTTGTTGCTGTGAACAGCCCATAGGCTCCAAATCGGAAAAGGGGGTCCTGGCTTATAGCGCCTGTGCTGACACCTGTGTCCGTGCTTTCATCCAAATTATAGCCCATCCATTGGCTAACAGACCAACACAGGTGGAACCGAGTGCAGGATCCTCCCGTGCAAGAGTCACTCACCCTCTGTCATCCTTTTCCCTTAGGCCCGATTACATTAGTAGAATAAATGATGAATCCTTACAGGAAAAGCTTGGTTCTCCTGAGCACGTGTCAGTGTTCATCAGGTTACCTTTGGGGCTGGTAGGCTGAGACTGCTAGGCTTACTGGTGATTTCATAACATGCTATCAGCATTCAGAAATCACTGAAGAAGGCTTACAAAAGCACCATTACCTGCTTCAGCCAAAATGGGCAGATGTGTCACTTAAAGTGCTTAAACTAGCCCAGATCGTGCTGCATGAAACGGTCCCGCGAGCCCCCTCACTGGTGGACGTGAAGAGCTGGTGCGCTCCAGCCACGTAGGGTCAGCGGCCAGTGTCTCCAAGCAGTAACTGCTGTCATTGACACAGCTGCAGCAGGAAAAATAGCCCATGGAAAAGACAAAGGATGATAGAAAAAGGTAGGACTATAAAGAAGGAAGGGATTAGAGAAGACAAATAGTAAGGGCAGTGCTGTGAGAAGTTATTGAAGATGAGAAGGGAGAATTTGAGCTTGATGCAGTAAAAGGGGGGGTGGATGGATCCAAATCCAGACTGGGTTATTACCCATGCTAATCCTTCCACAGACATTACCTAGCTTAGGGAACATGGCCAGCATAGAGCTGACTGCCGCATCACACCTATTTAGAGATCTGTTTAATTAAACCGATTTTTAAAGGCAGGAATCAGATGTAGAAATCCACCTTATGCTCCTAAGAGTTTTGGGTCTCTTTTTCCTGGTGGCTAATTATTGTAAATTATAGTTACCTTAAGTTAACTTGTTTTAAGGCAAGGAACAGGACACTGGGAGCATGACCATTGCTCTTACATCTTTGTAACACAAATCACACACACCATAGGTGGGACCAGTTTGGGTCAGGGAACCTTAAAAACAAAGTAAATTCTCTACACCTTTCTAAATGCTTGTGAGTTTGCTGGCAGAAATGTGCTTAAAGCAGTGTCAGCACTGCTCAGATTGCCCCTGCCGTGCAGGATTTGCATATTTGCTTGGCATGAACAAATGAGGTTTGCGAGGGGGGGCGGAGGGGGGCAGACTGAGTCTGAACTTGTTTGAGTTGAGCAGCGAAGGCAAGTGCTTTTTGTGCTCTTCTATATAAACAAGTTAAGGGTATTGAGCGAGGTTGGGACACAGTGCATGTGCGAGAAATCCTGAGTCATTAGGAGCCAGCGATTATGTGGTTATGGATTGCGAGGTGCCTGCTGTACAGCGCTGTCTCTCTGCTTCGTCATGGGTTGCCCCTCGCCTACGGCCAGGCCTGGGTCTGCGGCGCAGCACTGCAGGGGGGCTGCTCCCATCCCCTAGGCCCGTCCGAAAATGGTCCATGGCAAAAGCCTGACTGACTTGAAAGGTGCAGGATCAAAGCCTGAATATGTTAAATGTCTGAGCTGGTGTAAACTGGCAAAGATCCATTCTTTCAATATATTGTTCTAAAGCAGAAGTTCACAAATGAAAGATCCCCATTGTACCGAGAACCACAAACATGGACAGAAAAGGCAACCCTTGTTCAACAGGCTTGAAGTCAAAAGTCAGTACAAAAAAACCAGAGCAACCTTACCACACACACACACACAGCAAATGGCTGGAGATAATATGAAGCAAACAGTTCCCAAACAGGCTGAAATGCAGTGGATCACACTGCAGCATTCATTGAGCAAGCCCCAATTGTGAACATGCTCACGCAAACTAGTGGGTGGATGATTCACAAGCAGAAAAAGGGACAAAACGGGAGAGCTAGCACCCCTCTAACAGGGGACACAAGGTTTAAACTCTTCTGATGGCCTGGCCTGGTAGCAGTACATCCTGTCATTCACGCACACGTGCCCACACAGGCACTTTCTCTGTTCTTCCGCAAGGTCACCAGCTCTGAGGAGGACCTTTATAACACATGACGATAACTTTTCAAAAAGTGCAGGACGGGCCTTCTAATCTCGCGTCTGCCCAAACCCTTGTTCATTTTACGGGATATTCATAAGGAATGCAAGCCTGCTCCTTTTCATATTCAAAGCTTTGGCCAGGTCTACAGTACAAGCTTTTCCTGGCCCAGCTATGTCGATCAGATCATCTTTCACTCCTCCTTCTCCCCGGTCTGACCCCCTCCTTTCCCACATTGGCAAAACGAGGGGTCATACCTGGGCTAGGAAAAGCTTGCTGTGCATCCACAGCTACACTGGCAAAATGCCTTCCTATTGGGAGAGTTTATGTCACTGGGAGGTGGAGGTCCCAAACAAACTATGCTGGCAAAAGCCATATTTTGCATGTATAGGCCGTATGTGCGGTTTGCTGGTACAATATATGGGGAAAGCACAGCCTGAATTTTCTGTGAGCAATTGCAACCTGCAGTAGTGAGCGTCCAGCATCAGCTCGTAGGCTCAGCTGTCTAATGGCGACAAGGAGAGCCCGTGTCTAAACTGGTTTTGCCTAATTACTTGAAACTAGTGAAAATTAGCACATGGTTTCCTGGCTTTCAAAGCTGAATTGGCGTCAACCCCCATGGAGTTAACATGCATTATTATTGTTGCAATTAAGCAGTTTCCATTCTTTATATTCTTTCTCTGTTTGGACTTTGACTTACTTTTAATATTCTGACCTTTTCTCCCTCTTTTTTGCTTACTTTGTGTCTTAGTGCTTAGAGATTTCCTGCTCATATATTGAAAGTTTTTAATGAAGAATTTCAGCAACACTTGGAGTTACAAGTAAAAGCCCTCTGCAGATCTTGACAGAAGAAGGAGTTATATGAAATTACTTCTAATCTCTTTATCCTTGTCACACCACTCTGCTATGCAGTAATACACCAAAGAATTTCCAGAAAGCAAAGGTTGGCAACTTACAATACCTACCTACTTGACTGAAAAAAATAAATAATAAAGGAACTGGGAGGTGAATTAATTCTGGTTCTTTTCTGTAGCTATGTCAGCTGGGGGACAAAGGGAGGGAAAAGTGGAGGTGTCTGGAAGAGGGAGAAAGCTGGAAAATGTGAATGCTTTCTCTCAGTTAAATTTTTTTTTTTAATAAAACCTTGAGGCCAAGCAAGCCATTTCCCTCCAAAGTTTAGATCATGTTCTAGAAGTTAAAAAATGAGGCATTCTGGTTGACTTTATCATGGCACCTATCAATGGTACATTGTTATTCCCTGTTAGAGTGGCAAAGCTGCAAAACAAATAACAGTATGTCCTTGAGTGCACCAGTTATGTGCCTGACAGGTTTTCGTTTTTCACTCTGTTGCATAATGCTGGCATACACATACGACACGTAGCCTATGAAACTTTCTGGGTAGGGCTTGATCCTGCTTCCATTCAAGTCAAGGGCAATATTCTTGCAGCTCTCAAAAGCGGCAAGGTCGTGGTGTGTACTAGAGCCTACCTCAGCTTCAGTCAAAAGCCAGACAGCAATATTTCATAATAGGCCAGCTGTCTTCCACTCCAAGTCCAACTCCACACGAACGTGTGCAAGGACTTACCACTTTTGAAATCCTGTGGCAGCTAATGGCATTTGCCACCTGCCTGCTGTTTTCTCAGGTTTTTTTCCTAAAAGAAAAAAAGAAGAAAGAAATCCCAGCGATTATTTCCTCCTGAGATACACACACAGCAAACAATATGCTGATTTCCTTGTACTCTGTTTGTCAGTCTTACCCAAGCAACATGTGTAGGTGTTATGTGATTTTAGAAAATACAATGAAATGTGGGTGGGACTGAAAATGCAGTTGCTATTATTCATCTGTTTATGTCATTATACACGTGTGATCAGCCTATGCTCTTATGCAGCAGCCTAGGAACCTACAGACTACTTGAATCATCCTTCTGTAAAAGGGCCGGGAGATGTGCTATTTAGTCCTTCTACTAGATCAGCAAGATCTGTATATACTGAATTTGTATTTCATACCTTGGACCAGCATCAGTCCATACGTGGTGAAACATCAAAACAGAAATCCATATTTGTGCTTTTTTCCTCACAATATGCAAGATTGTCAGGATCCCAGTTGGGGAAAAAATGTGCAGACAGTTACCAGAAAATGAAGACCTGGGTTTAATAAAACTATTTGTAAATTTGGGTTAATTTTAGAAAATAATCTGATCTGTGTAAAAATTTAAAAAAAAATTACAAGAAAAGTATTTTCACATTTCAATTTGGAGCACACTGTAAAAATTGTAGGAAATTTTATTGAAGCACTACAGAAAAAAATGAATTTCTATTTTGTGAAGGAAAACAAGGAATAAGAATCTTTGTTGTTGTTTTCAGGATCAATTTGTGAGCAGGGCTGCGGGGAGGGACAGTTATTCACACAGTTCTGCTCCTGATATTTTCACCTTCCCGAAGAAGAAAAGAGGTGGCATTAGCACTAGAGGTGGCACCCAAAGAGGTGGCATTAGCACTAGGTGGCCAAACCATTCTCAGCTGTTTCAAATAGAGAGGTTTTACACTGGAATTTAATCCTGAATGCTCTCTGCCCTGTTTGAGCTCCCCGGAAATGTACCTGTGACATATGCAGACCAAAAATGTTAGGTGTAGATCCCTTATCATGATTTTGCAGGATCAGCCACATTCCTGCTTCCACAGAGAGCAGTTCTTCTAGCTGCGGGCAGTACAAACTTGTTACAGTACTAATTACTTGATCATCTTCCTCGGTATTTCCCGATGTAAAAGATTTCTTTATTTTGGTTGCTAAAGAGTTTAGTTTTCTATCTCTGTTCCCCATTGGCTGCCTCTCAGCTAGTAAATTAAACATGCCCAGAGTTGTCGCCTGGCGCTGAGGCTGGCTGCCTCCAGAGGAGGGGGCTGCCTTGCTCACCAAAACTGTGTGGCTGCCCCCAGACTGCCCAGTGGGGATGACCCATGGATCATGCTACCTCCTAGCCTGTGCCGGGGAGAAATGTATTTGCCCTCTGGTTTGGGTGGGTGGTATTTTAATGGCACGGGCCAAAAGTGTGTCAGAGACTGTTCTAACAATTAAACAATACAGTCACTTTTCAGCACCCGGGAATGCTCACTGACACTATTTAATTTATTTCTATAGAGGATCTCCACCTTCCTTATTGGCACTGATCAGCACAATATTCTTCTTTCAGAGGCTCCAGAATCAGGTGTATACTTATTATGTCCCCAAGCAAAGTATTTCCATTCAAATAAAAGTGTAATTAGTGCCTACCAGCATAGGCAAGTGTTGTAGAATGAGGCTTGTACAGGAGAATGGAATGATGAAGATAAAAACCTACCATCTTTGGGATCTCTGCCCAGGAAGAAGCAGTGAAAGAAGGCAAAATGATAGGAAACAATAAATGCTGATGCTGAGAGCTGCTGTCGAACAGAACAGTCTTGCTGGGAAAAAGTCAAGAATTTCTGAGCAGGAAAAAGACAAGAGTGTGTTCTCAGAGTGGGAGGAAGAGTCTGGAGGCTCTACTGTTCTATTTTTATTGTTTTTTTGGTAGGGAAGGAACATTTGTTGGGCACAAATATGCTGTGGATCTAAATTCCATTTTGCCTTAATCTATCTGTATTGGGGATGCTGTTGCAAGCAGTTCATTATTGGTAGGACTGAACAGTTGAATTCTGATTCCCATGGAAACATAAAACAAGCTCATTCTTTATAACTGAAACCCCCCGTGAAGGACAGAGTGGAAAGTCACTGAAAATCACTGCCTTCATAGCTGGTCAATACAGTATTAAGGGGAGCTGGACACTTCATCAGTTTAGCAGTAGACAATTCTTATAATAAAAGTTTGGAATTATGTTGTCCTTAACCAGTTTTTGACACTTTTTAAATATACCAATATACCAAATGGAATAAGGTGGTAAACCTGTAGAATAACATTGTGTACATTACCTTTACAAAAAGAATTCTGGAGATCAAACAGTTTTACCTAAAGTTGTTTTTCTAAACAGCAAAGCTTTCTGTATGTAGGACAAAGTATTCTCCTGTTACATGTCAATATTAAATTTAAGGAAGGCATTTTTTTCCACAGAGCATACCTGCTGATTTAACTGTCATCTGAGACTTTTTCTTTCACAGATTAATTTTGTTATCCACTAATTTCACCCACACGTACTAGGGTAACACTTAAAAATTAACAGCAACAACTTTGTTTCTCGGTTATGTCTAGTTTAACTAACATGGAAACATCTAATCCTCTTAGCTTTTATACCTTCACAAACAAGGATTTGTTTGGCTAAAAACTTTTAATTAGCCCAATCACATGGAGCAGGTATTTAACAACCCCAAGGCAAACCTGTTTCAGACATCAGAGGTGTCTCACAGTCAGATTCTGAAAGCGAATTCTGGGAGCCTTTCACTGTAGGCTGCAGAACTTGAATAACAGGGTAGGCGAACGGCTGGCACCCAGTTTTTCTGCATAAATGGGCAGCATTCTTTAATGGTAACTTGCTGGCTCCAAAACATTGTTTTGTGATCTTTTGCTAGCACCCATTGCCTGTTCTTCAGCCAAAGCAATACCTCAGTTTGTGCTCACACAAATCAGTCCAGCTATAAGAAAGCTGAGAATCTTCTCATAGGTTTGGTAGGACCATTGAAGACCAAACAGGTCCCTGGAACAAATAAATACTTTCATGGACTGAGAGGAGAGAGCAAGGATTGAACCTACTGAATTTTTGATCTTAGTAATTTGAATCCAGAAGAAAGAGTACTCAGCCAGCGTATGTGTCTTAACCCAGGAAGCACGGGGCCACTGCTGCAGGACAGGTGAGACTGGGACAGGACTGGTGGTGGCCTTGGGGCCATTGCTCCTCTAGGGTGTGAAACCAAGTAAGGAAAGGAACAGCTAATACAAAGCGGAAAGTAGACACCAGTAAAAAAAGCACAGGGGAATGCTTGCCTGTGCCAAACATGTATTTGTTAACTTGAGGCAGAGTTACATTCTAGATGGGCTGATTAAATCCAGATTGATGTGATAGAGTTCAGTGGCTTTTATCCTTTTACTCCCTATTTCCCCAAATCAAAACAGACAATACGGTGTATAATTCAAATGCTGGGGGCCCACCAGCCTGGGTCTGCAGGAGCCGGCCTGCGCTCTGCCACGGGATCAGGACCATGGCCATGCAAAGCCCATACAGCACATGTACGTGAATGACTCCCTGATCCAGCCTGTTTCTCAGACAGTTTCTCTTGGCAGGGATCCTGCAGAGCTCTGCCGAGCATTTAGACCTGCCCCTCAGGCAGGGCTCTGGGGAAAACAACAGCAGTGCTGGCATTAATTGTCAGAGACTATAGGGGAAGGCTAGGAGTGATGGCTAGCAGCAGTATCAGTTTGATGAACTTTTCCAGGAGCGAAATCTTCTTCTGATTTGTCTGCCACTATATATTCTTTGAAACGCCTGTGCCAGTGGGAATGACACTGACCAACTCAGCTTAAAGATAGGACCTCTTTAGGGCTGTTCTGATTCCTTAAGTGGATTTCTTCTTGGTTGGAACCCCAGTGAGAAAGAATTGCAATTAAGTAAACCAGATCCTTATTTTTTACAAACATATATTCACCCTGTAGAGTTGTTTTTGGCCCATGTTCTCATCTTAAACTTGCTTGTGAACGTCTCAAAACATCAGCTAATAGTAAAAATTAAAAAAAATACCAGGAATAACACCAGCATCTTCTATTTAACTTTGTTTAAAGTTTCGCTAAGGTGAGCCCTCCACTTTCAGCCCTGATTTTGCAACTTTACTTCGAGCTTGCCTGGTTGCCTGATTGCCAGTTAACTGGAGCTATTTGATACATTTGTCCCTGCATTCTCCACATATTCGTTCCTGGCTCCAATTGCTTCCTGTTAGGATGCCAGTGCATTCTAGATGAATCTCAGAAGCTGTATCACTCTGCCTCGGCAGGGGAGCAGATGCCTGGAAGGGCTGTGTAGTGAGCAGAGCACAATGCGCTCCTGTGATGCCTTAGCACAGACAGAGCTAGAAGGAATATGACTGGCCAAGCTAGTTTTTGAGATGTGGTTATGATGAGCTGCCCTTGCTGTAAAAAGCAAAAAATACCCTCACATCTGGGGAAAACCATGAAACCATATGGTCCACATGCAAATGAAGGGTGCATGGTTTAAATCGTATTTTGTCATGTTCTAGCTAAACATAAAATCACTTTAAAAACCATTCCTTCTAATACTGAGTGGCTGTAAAATCAATTAGAAATATGTTGCATGAACAGGACCTGCACGATCAGGCAGAATTTCCATTGCAGATCACTTAATGAGAGAAGTTAAAATAGCAAAAAGATGAAGTATTAGAAGTTGTTCTTTAGGAAGCCAGCTTAAAAAAAAAAATCCACTGTCTGATCTCATCCTGAACTTTCAGCTTTCAGAGGGCAGCTGAAAAGCTCACAGAGTCAAGTGAGTTGAGTTATTTATCTCTGTAGCATCATTTGCAGGTATTTGCAGGTAACAATATATGAGTGCTCACAGTGTTGGTAACTTTCACATCATTAAGAAACTTTACTTTCTGGCAAACTCTTACCAGAAACATGAAAATGTGAAACATGATACAAGTGAAAATGTGGCAGAATGATGTGATGGAAGAGAGACAGAATGTCAGGTAGTATAATTAAAAGCTGAAGAGTGTATCTAAATAATGCTTAGCTTCAGTAGCCCATAATACGCCAAATACAATCCCTCCTACCTTCCAAAGTCCAAAGCATGAGAGCAGTTGTGGGAATTTGGCACTTATATATCATCAAGCCAGTGAAAATGGTGTCTTTGGAAAGATTATCAAGTAGATGGGGTATGTGAGAACTGGCAGCAAAATTGCAAAGACTCAATAAATCCAACATCCAAGGAGAAGATAGTATGCAATATTCGACTCGACTAAAGTTGAGACCAAATCAAGACAAAACCCTATTTTCTCCAAATGTCCATTCAGTTTTGTGGACTGTACACGCTTTATTTTAGCAATCTGAGTTCTCTGCATGAGCACTCCTGCAGTGGAGGGCCTGCACTAGTGCCCATGGGTGGCAAGTGTTGGATTTTTAAGGTCAGACAATTATGTCAGGAGCACTGTGTTGTTGTATGTGGGTATGACACTGATTACCAAAGCAGGAGGGTGGATTTCTACATTTCTTACTGGAGCATAGCCATATAGGTGATTAAATATATGGGATCATGGGCCCACACTGGGCTTTGTGTGAATGTGATATTTGGTATGTTCTATAGCCAACCAATGACTTTGGGCTGAAGTTTTGCGGTGAGGATGTGCAGTGAGCCTGGGCAGCAAGAACTGTTTACTAATTTCCCTAATCCCTTCGAAACGAGGAGCCAAAACATATGTGTGATACTCAACCTTTGCCTGAGTAGGCTCTAACTCCTCAGCCTGGAAGAGAGACCACTGTGTGGGGGGAGCTGATAGACCATCCTGAGTGGCATGGAGAGGGTGGGTAGTGATGGGCTGCTCTCTCTCTCTTCCCATACAAGAGCTAGCGGCCGTCAACCAAGCTGCTAGGAACCAGGTTCAGAACAAAGGGAGATACTTCTTCATACAGCAAATATTAGATCTGTGAAATTCCTTGCAAAAGGATGTGATGATTGCAAAAGGTTTATGTGTATTCAGGGGTAGACTGGGTGAGTACTTGGAAGAGAAATCCACCAGGGTCACTGGACAAACTATATCAGGCTCAAGGAGTTCCCTGAGCTGAAAATGGTTGGAAGCTGGAAGAATACTTGGAGAAAAGATCATATATGCTTGTCATACTCTTGTTCTTCTGTAGGGCTCATCTTATGGTCACTACTGGAGATGAATTACCGGGGTACATGGACCCTAAGGTGATTTGAAAATAGTAGTGCTGCTCTTCTGTTTTTATTTGGATGGCGAATGAATTTCATGCTGGTATTCTGGACTAGCATGAAATGTTTACAGAGAAAGTCACAGCGCTCTGCCTTTCCATCTGCACCTGAGCTGGAGGAGAAAGCAATGCAGGGAGCTGCACTTTCACAGCGCCCGTGGGAGGCAGGTCACTCCCGCAGCTGTACTATGGCTATAGGCGCTGGACGCAGAGGAAGGCAGTAGGGCTCAGTGGCAGGAGTAGCATCACATGAAGGGGTCCGTTGGCTGGGCATCTGTTAAGATGCAGGCTAAGCCGTCTGAAGCTGTGCTACCCAGATGCGCTGTTGCTTGCATTCTCCCAGTTAGATAAGTTAGGAAGGCTTTTTAACAGTTAAGCTAGTCTGACAAGGTGAACTTATCTGAACACACCTTCTTCTCTGGGCCCCCTGTCCCCTTTTGCTACTCTTTTGGGGCATAGGAAGACTCAGAATTGAGCTCTGAATTTTCTTTTATGAAAGTAAAATAATTTATGTAGAGGTTCTGGATTAATAAGTGACCCCAAGTTCTTCCTTTATCCTCAGAATGTGTGTAATGTCCTTCACAACAATATGGTAAAACTTATATTGCCCTTGTGCCTGAGAACATATTGCAGGCAACATTATATTCAGTAGTTTAACTTACTTATCTTCAGACCAGCAAAAATACCCAAAAATACCATTATTTATCCCCTTCTGTTATACAGCAGCAATGATAAGCACATTGTTAAAGCATATTTCACCAGTGCAATTCCATTGCCTTCAACTAAGTTTAAAGCTGTGATTAGAGGAGAATTTGAACAACTGATCCTGACCCACTGTATTTTATAGGTTTATTAACTGAGTGCCATATGTTATGATGTGGTATAATGCTAGAAATATCTGTTATGAAATCAGAAAAGGACATCATTCTGCCATTCCTGCTGTTTATGAAAAAATAATTTTAAAAAAGGCAATAAAAGTGGCACTGCACATTTTAGTGCACGCATGCGCAAATGCATGAGTGCACAAATGCATGGGGATTTGAGTCAAATGTGTGTGCAAATGCATGCAGTCGTATGCTGCGGGTTTCCCTTCTGTGGCTGCAGAGAGTTGTTTGAGGTCTGTACAGAGCTGCACTACCTGCAATACAGATATGATTTTTATAAATAGTGTCTACATCTTTTAAATTGCATTAGCTGCTATAGAATTTTTAGTTCTTGCCTCAGCAGGGATAAAGGAACTTATTCCTGGTATTAGTCACATTGCTTAAAGCCCTATTGTAAAGCACTCAGATGCTGTAATGATAAGCATGGTACAAGAACATGTCTGAAATAGCACAGCTACCTTGACTGTGGAGTGAAGAAAGTAGACTCTTTAGGTTAAAAGAAGCTGTCAAATCATAATCTGATATCCCGGACAACTCTCTGAATTCTGACTGATACATTAATTTGCATGACTGAGCACCTTATCATTTTTCTTTAGATTAGAAATGTGGCACATTTAACTTGTATGTTGCTCCCACATCTTAGTCACGTGGGAAAAAAAAAGGCCCTTGGAGACAGATTTTTACAGAATGTCCAGAATAATATGAAAAGGGTGAAACTTCTTTTAGAGAGACTGATCCTCTTTCACTCAGCTGGAATAAATTCAGCAGAAAGTTTAATTTCTAGAAAAAAGTTTCACAAGGGTATGCATTTTAACGAGGCAGTGCAGAATTTCATTCACCTTCTGTGGAATATCATTTCTTTTCTTTCTTTTCATGCATAAGTTGGATTTGCCACAGTACTTCATACAGGCCTAAAGACTTCAACTGGTGGTAGAGGCATTTTAGTAGATTTAAGGCAACAAAACCCCCTTGCCTCCTTTTCCAGTTAGATATAAAATGATGAGAGCCTTGAGTACTAAACAGTCATGGATTCCCTGTATTTGCTTGTCCCATATGGCACTGAGGGGGGCTTAGCGGTGCTAACCCAAGACGTAGGACTTGTTAGTGTGTTTGCTGACGAGAAATAAATCCCCTGTGAATACCAGCAGCTTCTGCGCTTGCAGGACCCCAGAAGCTTGCAGAGCTCCTGCTAATCAGTAGCATCGCAAGTAACGTCAGGATGGAACGAGCTTTGTTTAAACAGTGCTAATTCTTGGTTACAGTTCTGGAATTTTAAAACCGACTCTCCTTCTTTCCCCTGCTCTTTGTAGTCAGCTCAGAGATACAGTATTGTGGGTGGAAGAGCTGTACACCAAAGGAGTTATGAGCTAACATTTTCCTTTCTGTTCCTTAACAAAGAATACAGTCAGCAAGACGTTAATACCCAAAATGTTGACTAATACACCGATGAAAATGAAGTTTCAGCGAGTGTTAATCCATGTGCTATTTTTTGCAAAAGATCACTGCAGGCTCTGCACCACAGTCCACAGACTGATTCATATCCTGGAATTTCAGGCTAATACACAGTGTGATCCCACAAGGCTTATATCCCTAACAACTATATCTGGTGCACATTTTTTTGTGGAATGTGTGCATACAGGATTTAGTGCCATAAGGAAGTGTTGATTGGCACTGACGATTTACTTTACCACAAGCAAGTGAAATTCTGTTCAAGCTATCAATAAAGTTGCATCACTCAGGAACTATAAATTGGCTCAGTGACTGGAATTGAATCAATAAATAAATTGTAGTGTCCATCCAAATAGTATAAGTGTCAAATGCACACATTAAGAATAGCAGCAAACTCAAAAGATTAAACTCTTCTTTCTCTGTGTTCCTATTTGTTTATTTATTTTAGCTAGGGTGCCCTCACTTGTTTGTATCTAGGAGTGACATTGTTCCAACATGCCATTGCCTTCATTACTGAAAGAAGCCTGGCATGAAGAAATACCTTTTCCCTAAATGTGATAAGGTTACAACTCATGCCGGTCCGTGCAGAGGGGCGCTCTGCAGCTGCTTGCTGCTTCCTGGGAATGGTTTTCCCTGGATCCTCCCAGCCAAGGTTGCAAGTAATGCAGGGGAAGGACTGCAAGCAATTCCAGCATTGTATCAGGCTATCGAGTCCTGGTCTTGAACGGTTAGTGCCTCAGCCTAGACATAAGCTTGGCGAGAGAAACGAGGCCAGTCAAAGGTGGTGGCGGCATGATCCAGCAGCCTGAGCACTCGCCCTGGTTGTGTGCTGTAGCTCTGGCAAAAACGCTGCCGTAACACTGCAATAATGCTTTTCACAATTTCTACCAGGAGATAAATTATTCTTTTTTAGGGAAGCAGAAATCACTGACAAGTACAAAATTTAGAGATGCAGCCTAGGACAGGCCCAAAATAGCAGACTCATTCTTCTGCTGCACTGGACCTATTCTCATTCTCCAGAATTATTCAGTTTCAGTCAGTCATGTTTCCTTACTTCCTATCTGAGTAATGGGTAAGTGTACGGAAACACTAGTCGTGATCTAGATCCTTTTTCTATTTTAATAATGAAATAGATCAGTTTTCTGACTTTGCCTAGGATTAACGGTATTTTCTGGAGTTACTCTTAAAGGAGTGCTGTAGTTTAGTAAGAAGAAATCTTAATAAGTTGCCAAGATGCTCAGTTTCCCAAGTGTAGACATCCCTGCATTTTTTATGAGTAGCCTGCTAATGCGTGAGATTAGATAAATGCATTTTGTCTCCCAGAATACCCACAGTACCCCTAGTAGAATCAAGTTTTATTTTAATTTCTGACTTTAATCATTTCACACTGTGTTCTCCTTCAGAGCTGACTAAATCAAAGGGCGTGAAAATACTATGTTCATTTTTTTGCTTAAGCAAGTGAGCTGCAGCTACATTAATGGAAATGTAAGCTGTGCAAATGTAAGCCATCACTAGTACTTAAAACACACAAGTATGTAACTTTAATATGAAGCATTGACTATCACTTCACAATAATCCAGTATTATTTCAAAATACCAATCAAGTTTGTGTTTAAATTTAGATGATCAGGTGCAAAAGATAAAGGCAAGTAAAATTAATCATGAAAAATCCTGTGTTCAGGTTTGCAATATCATTCTCATACTTGTTGACATTGCTAGAATGCTAACAATTTGTTTGGTTTCAGAATCTGATATTTTATTTAGTGTTTGGTGACTCTTAGACAGCTGCCTGGCACTCTTTCCCATAGTGTCTTTCAAGATATTTCTCATAATCCAGCCTGGAGTGCTGCTAATTATTAGAATATGATTTGTCATCTCTCAACACAAGAGTCTGTAATATTCACATAGTTCTCTGAATGTGTATTATTTCAGAACAGAGCTTCAGTCCAGTTACTCCCCTGTGTTTAAGAAAAAAAATCCTCTCCATGGTTGATGGAGTCCTGCAATAGAGACCCAGCTGTAAGTGCACTGCGCAGACAGAACTTCAGTGCTCTGCAAAAATAACTCCATATCCACATGGAATAAACTGAGCTGTGTTAAGTCAAGTCAAACACATCCTTTCATTTCAGGTGTTTAAACCCCCACTAGTTAGGGGACCATTTTGAACCTGCAAAGCCAAAGATCTGGTTCCAGTACAGATGCAGCTCAACTCAAATGCAAACTGTTGCCCTCAGAGAGATTTTCTTGTAACAAAGCTGAAGTCTTGCAAGAACAAGCCACTCCTGACAGTTCCTCCATCTTGCACAAAGGGTAGTAAGAGCAAACTGTGCAATTCCAGTTTTAACGTTAGTCAAATCCAAGCCTCAAATCTGAATTCTAGCCAGCAGGTAAGGCTGAGACCCAGTCAACCGCAAATGGCTGCATCTCTATTTAAAAATAGAGAGTACTTTTTTCGCTGGGATACAGATATCCCCCAACTCCCAATTTCATAATAATCAGTAGAACAGGGTTCTATGTGTCAGCTATCAAAATACAGTATTTGCCTAATCTGAAAGATTACAATGTGAATTTTGCAGAATGTGTGGAAGATTTTTGAATTCTAAAAATGTGCAGAAGCAAGATGTGTTTTATAACTTGGGAGTTTGAAACAGCATTTTCCCATTAACCGTGATATGATCCTCAGGAGAGTTGTAATGCACAGATTATTTGTTGTAGAAGTTGCAATTTACCACTGATCTCTGAAAATGTGTCAATGTGCTTGCCAGAGTAGGCGTTATAGGGTTACAGGGTTTCTTTTAAATCCTTTCTTTGCATGGAAAAAAAAGATTCAGTGAGTCCCTTTGAGCTTTAATGGAAGATCTGAAAAATAGAAATACCATAAGACTATACTGGGAAACTGATACACTAGCTAAATGCTGCAGTTTTCTGGTACAGAACATTGTGTTATTATTCAGTTCTTCAGCTTCCATACAATAGCCTGGAACACTACAAGCATAAAGTATAACTGGTTATGTGCGCATAGGAGTAAATGATACCTGGGCTTAGTCCTTATGAAAAAAACAAGTTTAGCAACATATTTGATATGCACATGTGATGTAGCTACTATACAGGGCTATGGCTGGTTCTCCTAGGCTGCTTTTATGTGAAGATTTTTAATAAGTAAAAAAATCTGCTTGGGGCTATTTTTATTGTAAACGGGAAAGATTGTTTCATTTTTCTTTTTGAACCGTTACCCTGCAGTTCCCACTCCTCCATTCACCCTGGGTTCTCTGCACAGCTGTCCCCGGCTCCCCTTCAGCAGCAGCCCCCTTTTCCAGCGCTTCACTGCAGTTTGCTGGCAAGAGGCTGTCAGGCTTTTCCTCCCTTGCTCCTGTGTCCCCCAGTCCCTTCGCCTTACAGTTGCTCCCTCTGGTCAACCATCCGCAAACACGCTGCTCCCCTGTCATTTTCTCCCCAGATTTTGCTCTTTGCGCTCTCTCCTGCTGTCCTGGTGATCTCCCATTTCTCAGCCAAGCCAGCTGCCCTTCGGTGTCCCATGCACCCGTTAGTTTTCTGCCTTCTCAGCCTCACTTTGTGCATTGTTCTGGTCATGAAAATGGCCCCTTGACTGATCAGATCTTCCTTAGGCATCGTTTCTTTTCTGATCTTTAAACCTCTGCGCTCTCATCACGCTGTTTTTTTCATACTTTCCATCTGCCTCTGCATGGCTTACATCCTCCCAGCTGTCCTATGACCACCTCCATCACATGTGTATTTTTGATCTACCAATTTGTCCTTCACCCAAAACACTGGCTCTTCTTGCAGTTATGCATATGTCTTGCCAAGTACATTATTATTTTACCTGACTCATTCTGACTTCTTTAAACCCAATAAATGCTATCCTTATTGCCTTCTCTTTCCAATACCCATTAAAACCTCATTTTCTCCTTGTACATTGCACTTTTTCTCCTTTCTCACAAGCATTATTATGTCTCATTAGTTTTCCCTGCAAAAAACCTTAACCTGCCCTGGCACCTGGATTGCTCCTACCCATCTTTTTCCCTCCCTTCAGAAACTATGAACGTCCTCTGATCTCTTCTGCACTCAAGATGCTTTCCTAGCTCTTCCCCATCTTCCTTTCCAGCTATCACTTGCCCTGTAAGCAGTTTACAGCCCACATTCCTCCTCAGCCACTTCTATTAGTCTCTGTGATTCTCTATTAATTTCTTTTCAGTCACTTGTCAAGACCCTGACTCCCTCCTGACTTCCTCAGTTGCCTGTCCAGCTCCAGCCACCTCTCAGCCACATGCCGCCTCCTGGCACCGTCCTCCCTTCCAGCTGCATTCCTGTTTCAGGAAGCTCCCCTCTGTCTTGGGGTCCCCCTAAAGAGAGGAGCAAGAGGCAGCCAGACACCTCTTGAGGACAGACGATAGAAAAACCACCAGGGAAGGGAACCGCTGTGCTCGTGCACACCCCTTCAGGCCTTCGTCTCGCTCATCCCGAAGGGAGGATGCTCACACCGTCCTTATGATAGACTCTACAAATGCCCCTTCCTTTAGTGCCCTTAATTTGGTGATAAATTGGATATGCTGTAAAAGACGTCTGTGTACTGAAGCTGAGGTGGGGGGGGTTGGTTACAGTGAGATAATTAAAACCTAAATAATAGCTCGATTTCAAATATTTAAGTACAGTCCTCAGGAACTGGCCTCACAGAGGTTTATTTGTGTCTCCTCTGAGATTCTCAGTATAGCAAATAAGAACACAAAGTATTTCATTCACGTACTTAGCAGAGAACATGTCCCAGGCCCACTATTTTCTGGAAAGGATGATTCACCCTTAGCTTCTCCATTCAGCTATAAAATCTCCATATGCAGTATCTTCTTAAGCATTATTTTTAAATAGAAATGTTACTTATTTCCAGGGGTTCATTTAAAGCAACTAGCTGCACTTGCTGAGTGTGATAAAGATGTTTCATGTAATCAAATGTTCAGAGTGGAATTAAATAGCAAGTATTTGTCCAAATTTAACATTAGGTGCTAAGGATGATGCTAAGAAGTAGACTGCTCACTGCTAAAATGGCTACAGGTTAGCTTCAGTCCCAATGTTAAAGCCTGAGAAAGTAGATTGAAGACAGTAATACATTTATATTCATTTATTTAGAATTCTTACATTTTACAGCCCCACATATCCATCAGATCTCCCAAAGCATTCTAAAACCTAAAGTGCCTTGATATTTAGATAGATAGACAGACAGATAGATCATAGGTTTTAATACAAGCACTTTCCTGTATAAAAATAAGCAATTATATTCTTATTTCAAAGGAACTACAGAAAAAAAATGGCCTGTAGCAAGCTGTGGCTTACAATTATTTAACTCATATGCATAATACATGCATTTAACAACATAATTAGGAATGCCTCAACTGAAATGTAAGTGGAAGAAATCTTTCTTCCTACTAATATACTTAAAAGGAGTAAAATAGTAAAAAACACTATAGTGACATTAGGGATATTTAATTTTTCAAGCTTTTTCATTTTCTAAGCAACAGTCATAAAAATCTATGAACAGTTTAGCCCTGAAACACTTTTGTCTATCTATTCTTTGTGTGTGGCAGTACTTTTGTATAGTAAATAGCACCTGCTGCAAGGTAATCCCTATGGTTTCTGTGCTGCTCACTGCAGGTTATTTGGCACTTAAAAGCCTGAGGTTGACTAGGAAAACGTGTTTGTAGGGCTTGAGCTTGGTCTAAGAGCGAGTGACTTTTTGGTATCCCACTGCTGAGCCCTGCTCCGAATGGGAATCCTGCTCCTCTTCGGAGCTTGGAGCTTCTCCTGGGCCAGGGGAGCGCTTAGGTAGTGCCAATGCTGTAGTAACCTTACTTAGAAAAAGGCTGATTTATAAAGTTGCTCTGTTCTCTGTAACGCCAATAGTGACAGCTGTGGCCAGAGAGTCTATGGGGTTCAGCTTTCTGTGCATGCTTATTTTGGTGTCTAAAGTGAGAGGCAAGCTCTTCCAAAAATGTGGTTCAACATGCTCTGGTTTTCCCCCTAAAGTAGTA
Organism: Apteryx mantelli; assembly: GCF_036417845.1. Taxonomy (NCBI): domain Eukaryota; kingdom Metazoa; phylum Chordata; class Aves; order Apterygiformes; family Apterygidae; genus Apteryx; species Apteryx mantelli. Next base: position 61,278,381 of record NC_089982.1, read on the forward strand.
TTAGCTTCTGTTGCGCTTGAAATGCTCTCCAGTTTTGCTGGGGAAATTTTTACCCTGGGTGCTTTTCTGTCACATCTCCCAGAAGACAGTGCTACAGACACTGTTATGTTCTGCCACCAGAACCGGCAAAGGAGCAGGACAACGAGGGTGTGGATACGTCTTTTCTCTGCCATCAAAGTAACGAGAGGCCAAATTTGCCCTGTTTCTCTCCAATGACAGAAGCGCAAAGGGTAGCTTCAGCATTAGCAGTCTTCATTTTTCTTAAGCTACAGACTGATGAGCATTTCCGCTGGTGCGAAGTGTAACGTGTTTGGCTGTGCTCTCCCGCCTGCATCCTACGCTGCCCCACAAGCTGCGTTCATCCTGGACTGGGGAACGGGCACACTGCAAAAGCGGCTGCGGTGTGCACGCGTGACTCATTTTAGCCCGGCGTGGCAGGACCTCGCGCCCTGCCGGCAGCAGGCTGGCAGCAGACGCGCCTGCCAGGCACTGGTGTCCCCAGTTCTCCTGAGGGCACCGGGGCCCCATGCCTCCCTCCCTGTCTGCTCCTGGGCTCGCGCGGCAGCCGGGGCGCTCTTGGTGACGCTCTGGGGCGCCCCTCGAACACACAGACCAGACGTCCCCGCTGGCTGCTTGGGGAGGAGCACGCCAGGGGGTCTGACAAAGCCAGCACCTTCCCAGTTTGAGACTGGGATTCTCCTTGTCCTGTAACTGTTACATCAAGGGACAACCCAGAAGCAACTTAGTGGAGGGAGTTTTGTACTAAAATCAAACTCACAGTGAATGCACATCTGTGATTTTAAACTGTCACTTTTCCAATACAACCCTTTACTAAGCGTGACTGTGGGTGGCATCATGCAACGCAGCAATACATGTTAAAGCAGTTGAACAGCTACAAAGAAGGGAATATTTTGAAATATTTTTCTGTGGTATGAAGTTGCTAAATCACTAGCATAGTGTGTTCGTACAAAATACAGATGAAGTCAAAATTGGCAGTTCTCGAGAAAGCTTTGGATGATAAGGTTTTGAAATATCTTTTTTGTAAAAAAGCTGCAAATAATAAAGTGAACAAGATAGGTTTCTCTTTTAAAATAAAGCTGCTTCTCCTAGGGAGTTTTATAGCCTGGCATTATATGATTTTGTACAAGCATTGCTCATTCTGTTAGCCAGGTATTTAACAAATCAGCTTTATGGAAACTGCTTGCAATTGGCATATATTCTTTCCTATTAGCATTCAATATCTCTGTGAATCAGGAGCATGTTTTCTTACATATCTTGTGTATTTCGAAAGGTCTGTTCCCTCCAATGCAGTGATGACTGAAACTCTGCCCAGTGAAACCACTAGCAAAACTACTCTGGGGATCAGTTTTGCAGAGGCATTTTGTAAACAGTCTCCTTGCTATCTCCTTCCTCTTATCATCTGGAGGAGCACTTTGTCTGCCCGGTGCTGAGGACTCATTCTCCAGTAGGTTTTTTGCTCTAAAAGCTCAGCACAAGTTACTGTATTATGGACCAAAGTGAAGAATAGGTACTGTAGGGCTGCAGGTCTTGCACCGCTGGTAATATTTCCAAGAGCCCAGATGCCCAGCTAAAGCCACAGCTGGAGAGGTGTCCACATGTGTGCCACCTTCAGGCCACTGCTAAGAATGCTCTCACTTCACACCTCATGTCTCTGCTGTTTTCCTGTGTGATAAGGGTCTTCCAAGACTTACAGACAATTATTTTCTCCCTCCCACCTGTTTCTTTTACAGCAGGTGGTTGTTAGTCCTGCTGAGGAGGGGATGTAGCTCCTTTTGGAGGTCGTCAGTACTGTTCCAGTATTTACTGGGGAGATTATTTCAAAATGCTGCTTAGGGATGGGTCGGAACATATTTTCCACAGCCCTGTGTACTCAGATAACGGAGGTCCTTTACTGGGAATATGAAGTTTTCAAAGCTTCTGCAGTAGCCGCTCTGGATCTGCCTGTAGTGTTTACCAAAGCGAGTGTTGCCATGCAGGATGAAATACAATTGCATCTGTTGAAAGAGAACTAGAATAAAATTAAACCCTGCTTAAGATTCACTACTAGTGCAGAACAGAAATTTCCCCTTCTGTTATCTGATCCCCGGGTTTTAGTTTTGTTGTTTGATTTATTTGTTGTTAGGGTTGCTAACACTTTGTAAGCAAATTGATGTTTCATTGAAAATGCCTTGACCAAACGCCTGTGTGTTTTAGGTGCTTTTTCACTTTTAATATTTATATCTTTTCCTTCTGTTGCTCCCAAGCCAGCCTGGAGATATACATTTTCTCTACTAAATTAACATTTGACTTTATAGTTTGTATGCTGTATAACCCAGCACCTCCTCCATTGGCGGTAAGTAAATATTCAAGTGTTATGGTGCCCTTGAAACCTATGCTCTGTGACAAAGGTTGCAACTGAGAAGAGAATGAAACACCAGGTTTCTGTGGGTCACAGTTCTTTGTGTCATTGGTACGTTAATCAGAAACCTCCCGTTGGTTATCTGTATAAGCATGGTACGGAGAACTTTGGAACAGACGGCACAGGGACACGCTCAGCCTCCTGAGGAGCGTTTGCCTCTCTTTGAATACTTGCAATAACTCTAACGTTGTGAAAAACTGTTCCTTGAAAACAGATAATAAGGAGAAAAATATTAAACTTAAGTTGAAAAGAAGCCTTCCTGCACTTCCGATTCCAGCTTTAGTACTGTCTTGCTGTGTGACCTTTGGGAAATTATTTTATCTCAGCCTATCCCAGTCTACAAAGAACCAAAGGTATTAACACTTCCAGAGAAATGCCTCATAAGCATACTTAACTCAGTCATTGATGTTCGTGACTTGCTTTCAGATGCAACACCGTATAAAAGTATTACTCCTACTATTTCTTCATTCCAAAGAAAGGTAAAACTCATTGATTTGGGGTGCTTTTCATTCTGAGGTTAATTTCTTGAAACCAGCCAAAAGGTCACACAAGCCTGTGTGAATAAAAGACTGAGTTTTCGCAAGCCAGCTATACACAGGTAGGTAGGGGAAATAACCTTTTTTTGTTTCCTATTGCTTGTGCAACAAAGAAATCATGGTTTGGTTTCTATGGTATTATATCAATTTGTCTACACAAACAGATTTAGTGGGAGGACCCATTAAATTATCCACTGCCCTATTTGACCAGGGTTAAGTTATACAACTTCAGTTATACCATAGTAGAGCCTTCATTTTTCTGCTGTAGCTGCACCTACGAGCTGTGACTGACAAATGAATTTCCCTGAAGTCCTTTGGCCTCAACAGGCCAAGACTAAACACAGTTAGGCTGGCTCTCAGGCCTGCACCATGCATTGCAGAAGTATTAGCACCTTGGAAAAGTGAGTATTTGGACAACTTCCCCATAACAGGCAGTGAGTGGTGACCTTGTCTACACTACCAGGCAAACCAAATTCAAGCTGGCCCAATAAAACCAAAGTACCAGCGTTCCACTTTTTCATTTCCAAATCTTCCTGTTGCAGTCTCAGTTTCCAGCCTTGCTGGAGACCTAGCCAGCAGTGTTACTAAATGAAACACTGCGGTGATAAAATCTCGATCTAATCCAGATGAGTAGGTTGCGCTATTTCAGAATCCTCTGTTGAAACACTTCTGCAGTCAGAGAACATCAAGCTGTCAAAAGCAGACACTTCTTTTCACAGAAGTGAAGTCTCTCCACCCAAGGTTTTGTTGGGAAGGTGTCTGAGATGTGGAGTGGATGCCTTATCCAGGCAGGAGGGAAGCAGCATCTCTGCATCTCCCGCACCTCGCCTGCTTAATCAGTCCTGCTCTCTGAGTAGTTCTTAATGCAAGGTGGAGCAGCACTACTATGAGCAGCTCCTGCTCCCACAGAGCAAGTTAGGCAGTGCCTCTAGCTCAGATAAGCTCTTTCAAATAAAGAGTTTGCTCACAGACCCCTCTTTTGCATGGAGATCACATGATAGTCATAATTAAGACTGTGAGCAGCATTGTGGAGTAGGAGGTTGTTATTATCTCTGCTTATAACTGGGGATAAGCAAGGCACGGAGAGGCCAACACGATTTGGCAAGCATCATGCCCCAAGTCTGAGGAAAAGCTGGCAGCGGAGGGTTGGTCTTTCCCTCCCCTGTGCATTAATGACAGCACTTTTCCTTGCAGGTTGGGAGCAGATGCTTTAAAGCAGCTGTGAGGTTTTTTTTATCTAGAGGGAATACAAGCTGACTGCTAGGAATTCGTTAGGCATATGCGAGAGACACTGCCAGGTGTTGCAGGTTGTCCTAAGGCAGCAGGAGTATATCCAGCAGCCGTGGGGAAGTCCATATGCCTTCTCTGCGCATGCCAAGAGCCCATCCTCCCTGGTGTCCCAGGCTGCTGAGCTGGCCTCAAATGCCAAGCGCGTGAGAGTCTCCTTTTCCAGGCGAAAGGAAAGGGGAGGCCCATGCAGAGTGGCGGGGGCGAATGCTGCACCTGAAAGCACTCATGGCAAACGTTGGTGCTTTGCAGAGCTGTACGGGCTTGTTGCACCAAGGCAGGCTGAGCATGCAGCTCGGGGGGCAGCTGCAAAGCTCTTGGTGGCCATGGCTGGATGCACACCATCCCCTGCAGGTCCTTCTGGGGCCCTGCTCACTAACAAAACCCCCTCAGGAGTCCTGGCCCCTTCCTACTTCCAGGGTCCTGACACTGCAGCTTTGTTGCAGGTAGGACTACCTTAAAATGGGCAGTGTTAGCCAGGCAAATATCCTTTTGGCCCTGTCCTAATGCTGTAACACTTGTATGGTAAAAGCCATCCATGGGGAGGACATGGCAGTGGACCCAGAAGACAGATGTAGTCCCCACAACCCAACCAGGCTCAGCTGGCATCCATCAGCCCGGCATCGCTGAGCGAGGCGGGAGAGCCCTCGGCTCACATGAGGCCAGATAAAATCCAGAACCCTGAACGCAGAAATGCTCCTTGATGTCCTACGCAGCAGGTTATGTAGCTAATCTGGATAGATAGAGCAATCAATGAAGCGGAATTTCTTCTTGAACACGTGCCATTAAAATACATACTACTCAAGTCAGAGAACCCAGATTAGACAAAAATAATCAGTCTTCCTCAAACCAGGACTATCAGACCATGACAGCCAAGACAGGATCACAGAAATGGGCCCCCTAGGGTAGCCTAGATTTTCTCATTGCTCCTCTGCGAGCACACGTCCGTGTGTCAGGTCGGCAAAGGGTCTCGCAGGCTAGAAGCAGCCGCTGAGCCATTTCCCAGTCAGACCCTCGTCCTCTCCTCTTGGGGACCAGCAGTGGCACCTCGTCAGTGCTGTGCGCTGACGCTGGCCTGTTTCTGCTGCCATCTCCTTGTAATTGTTAACTTGGCAGGAACGCGAAAACTCTGGTTAATGCTGGTAGAGTTTTAACTTCAAGGAGCCCCTGGGAAGCCAAAACGTGGGGACAGAGCTGCTCGCTGCGAGGTGAACCGCCAGAGACCTCCTCAGCCATTTACCGTGCTCATCTTTGCACGTAGGCTCCTCCCTTCGCTTCACTTCATGATGTGCTTTCAGAGTACAGGGAAAGGTTGTTTTGGTGTCATTTTGGTTTTGAAGTTTCTAGCTGCCATTTGAATGACTGTTCTCTTACGCTGCAGATTTACTTGGAAATTTATGTACTCCCATACGCTAACCATTCCCGCTCCGTTCTCCGTCAGGCACACCTCGGCTTGCATGCAGAGGCGGAACAACACAGACAAAGGTTATCGTGGCTTTTTTTCCGCGGCCTGCTTTCCCCATGTCCCCCTCTTAGCAGGTTTCCCTTTTATGTTTTGGTGCGTTTTGTTTAGTTTTGTGCGTGGAGGGCAGAGGGAGTGGAAACGGGGCTGCCTCTCTGCTCTCCGCTCGCACCGCCACGCTACGCGTGTGTGACCGCGGCGCTGCGGTCTCCGCGCAGTGTTTGCATGGAGGGAGGGACGGCGGGTTGGTAAAACATTGACCGCGCGCAGCCAGCCGTGGCCACCAAGGGCACGCGGCTGCCTGGGGGAGGGAGCCGCGGGAGCCCGGCGCCGGCCAGCACGCACAGGAGCCCTCCGCGCACTTGACAGGTACCGTCCCCAGCTTTAATTTTTGTGCGTTTGCAAGGCAGCCGAGCAGTGGTGCTCAGTTACGAGGTTTGCCGAAGGGTCGCGCAGTAGAAATCCAAAAGTCGGCGGAGGGGTTAGTGTTGCTCTTTGTAGTCTGCTTTTGTCAACTGTAATTGACTGCGTGGTGTCATCGAAAACATGGAGCGATGAACTGCTAGTTGTTTTGATTTTGTTGTTTCTTCATTAAAAAAAAAAATCACAGCTACATCTGAAAATGTCTCATTCATGGTTTTCTAGCAGAATTCAGACCAGCTGGCTTCTGCTCATCATCTAACTGAGGAGTAAGAGCAGGAGTCAGAGTTTCTAACGAAGATGTGCAATCTAGTTATTGCTACAGGAGTGGGTTAGTGACTCAGTCTGAAAAACACTTGCTGATTTTTGAACCCGCTTTGCAAAAGCAGACAAAGTGACAACATTTTTCAGTATTTTTGCCTCATAATACCTATGTTCCAAGACAGCGGGCACAGAAAAAATATCAGGATTTAAGCTCCTAGTAAGATACTACACATATCTCACAGAGAGATGAAGCTGAATAGATTCAAATAATTGTTTTAAGTTTACTCAGTGACTGAAAGTTTCTATCACACTGTGGAAGCTGACTTGTTCATGCAGGAACCAGCCTCCGTGTGTAACTTGCTAGTTTGGACTCGTTTTTATCTAAGTACGTATGGTGACTCCCCAAAAATCATCTATGACATCCCAGGTGGCTGTCAAGTAATCCTGAAGGGGAGTTTTCACAGATTGCTCTGTGCGATAAATATGAAATGACTTGACATATACAATAGTCATCATTTATATATAGTATGTTTTGTGTGCAGAGAGAGATGCAAAATATAATGCTAGAAAGGGAAATTTTTTTTTTATAATTTGTTGTTTCCAGTTTCTTCTTCTCAAGAGAGAGTCAGAGTCAGGTCCTAGCCATGCTTGCTACTCGCTTTAATACTTCTCCGATATGACATAGCTTTTCTTGATCTGTTTGCTTACTGGGCTTGCACATTACATGCGATTTATGCTTAGTAAATGCTCAGTGGTATTAGGTGATGCTAAAGTGTGGTAACACATTTACTTTATTAAAAGTAGTCTAAGCTAAATTTGGCTTTCGTTCTTAGTACTAAAAGTCCTAGAGCAAAATGCAGGAAAAAATTACTGGAGAACAAAGCAACTGGATTCCCACAAGCATCTACCTTAAAGAAACACGATTCAAGAAAAATTTTGGTAAAGTCCACACCATAGTTTCAGTCTTTTGGTGAATTCTTAGCAGTAAGTACATTATTGCTACGGACCTGCATGTGATTTTCATGTGTGTCATAGCTGATGTGTGATTCTTGCATTCTCCTCCCAGGAATGGTGATTCCTGTATTTGACAGTAAATTGGACTGATGTGGAAGTTTCCTTAGCAGTAATCAAAGATTTCAAATCTTATCTCAGAGCTCACAGAGACTGAAATAAAAATACCCTAAAATCTAAAACAAAGGACAGTGATGACAATGTTATCTTGTCTGTTTTCGTACAAAGATAGGTTTCCAGCTGGTGACTATAAGGAAGATTTTGTGGCTTAGATGAAAGGAATAAGATTTTGTTGACAAAATCTGTTCAGTCTTTGAGTCCCATTTACACTACAGAGGACTTGTTTCAGTGCAGCTCCAACCCCTTTCCACCTCTGAATCAAGGAGTCAAGGAAAAATATCATTAGACAGACATAGATTTCAGGGTAAGGGGGTCATAACGATTTAAAGATAGCTGAGCAAAAGATGCAGCCCATACGATGCAATTACGATTCATACAGTTGCTGCTCTTGCAATAGTTTTAATTTTGCCTGAGAGATTATTACTGCAATATCAACAGTACTGGCAAATTCAGGGGGAAAATTTTTAACATTCCTCATTTCCCCTGAACATGCTGAAACTGCAGCCTTTAAGCGCAGTGTGATCGCAGCAGTGGGAAGTAATAGGGAGTAGGTGAGTGTTCTCATTGCCTTCTAAATCAGATGGCCAGTGTAGTCAGCATGATAACTGAATAAGACATTTGCTTCATGTAAAGGAGTAGTATAGCTGAAATTTGTAAAAGATATAGGAAAACCTTTTATCTTCTTGCAAACTACCTTTGTCTTTCCCACTGATGAATTACGGAAGTGCTCATTGCAAACATCTCATCTGAAGAAGGACTCTCCCCAGGACAACTGTCTGATCAGATACCAGTTTCCTGGAATGTCTGAGCAAATTTTTCTCAAAATGTGTTTTTCATCTGAGAACTGACTGTGCACTAATGGAAGCGTCTTACTGAGCAGATCTTTTCTTTTGTTATTGTTTTTGAGGCACTTTTTTCATTTATGTTTTAGATGATCCGATAATCTATAAATTACGAGCAATTTAAATTGTTTCAGCAAATAATATATTCTTATTTGCTGAAATGAAGCGAGCAGATTTCATATCATGTGCTGCATTTTCAGCAGAACTGTTTATCGAGTTTCAGTTAGTTAAACTTGTGTAAACATGCTGAAAGCAGCAGGGCTGCATAGGTATCAAGAAGGTCAACTTGGCCTGCAAATCTTTTTCTGGATATTTGAGATGGAAAAGACCAAGCATGATGCTCAGCCTGGGCTGTTCACAGAGTTGCTAGTTAAAAATAAACTCTTCATCCTTAAAGGGAGTTGCTGTGACAGAGACATTATTGCTACACCTAAACAAAATAAAATATCATGGATCCCGCAGAGATCTTACAGAGACACTTTTCCAAAGTGGCACTGAGATAACCCTCCATGGGAAAGAAAAAGGTATTTGTCTTTGAACCAGAAATAGCCATAGTAAAGGGATATATCATCAAGGGAGTAGGCGCTTTGGGAAGGAGTGATACTCCCTCAGTAGAGGTGACCAATGGCTGGACGGCAAAAAACAATGCTGCCAAAAAAAAAAAAACCAACCAGAAGTTTAGAAGGGTAAGAAGAGAAATGGCAAAACTCTGCCATCTTCTCACCTCCAGGGCTGCAGGGCTTTGAATGTCAGCACCACTGCAAGTCCTGGCAGTGACCAGGTCAGAAAGAGACCCTGAAGAAACGTGGTGGCTCCCGCAGCTGGTGATGCGACGCGGCGGTCACACATGCCAGCGTGCTGCCTGCCCGGCTTGGCGTACCCCGGTGTGGTTATGCAACAGGCAGCCACGGACCGAGCAGCCTTGGTCCCTGCTACCCACAGGCTGGGGAAAGGGGGCTCAGACCCGGAGGAGGCTGCTCTAGCTTGTTCCCTTCTGCCAAAAGTAGCATTTGGGCTGGGCCTTCAGGGACCTCTGGCATTCGAGCACTCATTCCAGTGGTCTTCACTTATTTATGGTACTAGTTTGTGTAGCAGGGATCACACCGCAGGTTGTATGTCGTAATCACTTTCCTTAATTCCCCACAACAAAGAACTTGACAAAAAATCGCTTGTATAAGACAGATTACTTTGGTCTTGGTTTTGTTGGTATCAACAAAGTCATCACTTCCATTGGACCTCTTTGCAGAAGAGCATACCCTGAGCTGAGACATTTATAATGATTATTTTTTTCACCTGACACAGTAGGCACGTGACACCTAGAGAACTGCCTAGATAGGTAACTGCAAGTGCTTTGGGCTTGAGAGAGAAGAACAAGTTTCTCTGCAATCTCTGAAAGTCGTCATGTTTCTTCTGCTGGAATGTGGCTCTGTGTTTTTCTCTCTGTGAATGATGGAAAAGCTTTTCCATCGCTGTCCTCTTGTACTATGCCCATGTGACTGGCATAGCTCATTCACATTTCCCTGTGAGCGATTTAAAACATTAGCGTTTAATTAGTTCATTTCCTTAAGGCAGAAATGTGAGTTTCACTGGGAGATTTTTGCCTTTTACAGAAGCAATGGTTTCCTGAGGGGAACTGTTTACCTTTTCGTGGCCAGTTGCAGAAGCTATCTTTGTCGCAACAAGCTGTCTTTCCTCTTTCCATTGGGGTGAATGAAATGATCAGGTAAAGAGCAAAAGACAGTGATTACAGACATATAAACTTATCCTTGCACATTTCCAGCTGAGCATAAGTACTTACAACTCATTGAAATCTCAGCTCTTCAAATTTGCTAAAATAATGGGCTCAATGTTAACCCATGAATTGCAACTGAATATGAAATATAACTTCTGTGAAATTAAGTAACTTTAATTATTTTAATTACCAAAATTACCAAAATTATTTTGTGCTGGATGCATGTATATGCAGTTCCCAGTGATGTCAAGGAGAAATGAATGCACAGATCTTTATTTAGTTTTTCTTTTCTGCAATGTGCTCTTTCACCGAGAATGCTTCTTTATGTGATTTGTTGCCTTCAGTAATAACTTTCAGAATAACTTTTGATCTCATCCAAAGTCAGTTGCTCAGATCAGAGTGCAGTATATAGTTGATGATTAAACATATCTATCCAAATGAAAGTCAGCCCTGCCCTCCCCTTCCCAGTGCTTGGTCACAGTTTCCCTTCACTTTCAACATTTCATAACAGCTGTCAATATCAAACAATATTATAATGTGGTGAAAATTTGCTTAGATACTACAAGGTAAAAGTAGAAAGAATAATGATTTTAGCAGAAATAATTTGAAAATTGGCTAAATAAATGAAGTTTTACTTCTCCTACTATAATATCCTGACTTATGTGAATTTACTGCTCTTCAGAGAGTTTTGCTGCAGCTCCCAGGCTATGAGAACGAAAGGAAAGACACTGTACAAAAGTTGTAGTGCCATTTAACTTTCATGTTTGGAATGAATCAAGTTTGAGAGTTCCTCAGATTGCCTCTCTTGTATCTAATGTACGTTTGGCTTAAAAATAAATCCACATTTTTCAAACTAAAATCTTTAGTGGCTAAGTGAAGGAAATCATATTCTGCAGATGTGAAGCCTCTACTGTCTTTTCATCCTTTCTGAAGAACTGTTGCTTGTTCCAGTCCTTCCCACCTCCTGCAAAGATATTAACAGACAAATACTGCAGTGATGTGTTTTCATAACCAACTCCAGTAAAAGTGCATATCTTCTTTCCTCCAAGTACAGCCCTTAGACAGGCTGTCAGCTGGATCATACTAAGCTTTACTGAACTGAATACTTTAACCTGAAAAACTGCATACACTTTAAAGCCAAATTGCTAGGTAAACATTCTGTCATGCATAGAAGCGGCTTTTTCTAACCTGGTTTGTGGCACTTTTGTTAATGTTTCCACAAGCAATACTTAGAGCAGCCACTCAGTCATGATGGTCTTCTACTTCAGCTGCTCTCAGAGATGCTCAGACCACATCTGTAGTTAGCTCTGCATAGGCAGATGACTTTCTAAACAAAAATGAGACTAAGGACTTGACATTGGAGTTATTGACGTGGATAGTCAGCTTCAGGTTGAATTTAGTGGAATTACTCAATCTGTTGGTGTTGATTAGTAGGATTGAGAGCTAAAATCTTGATACCTGGCATAGTGTTTGTTCCTGCTGATGTTATTCTTGGGAACTACTTTACTTTTACTTACCCCCTACCAATGGGGCTTCATCAGGCTATGCTTAGTAATAGGCCTTTTAGGCACCCAATGTCTCAAGACAGCCCCGTGCAGAAATACCACAGAAAGCAGCAAAATCTTAGACACAAATGAGAAGAGCAGTAGATAAAGGGAAATTAGAAAGCAGCAAGAGTGGCAAGCTGATGTCAAAGTATCTGAAAGTCCAAAAGTGTTGCTTGCATTGAAAGCTTATCACACCTGGTATTAGAGCAGCAGCATCCAGATGGAAATCCAAGACGACAGTGCTGTGGAGCAATATAAAGGGCTTAAACAACAGTGTCTTCTTGGTTTCTCCCTTTCCTTCATCTTTCAATTTCCAGAAGACCTTTAGGTTCAGTATCCTGTAATATCCTCTGTATACCAAAATATAAGATGTAATACACTTGAGGGGGAAAGACTTCCAGAGACTCATAGGCAGTATGCTCCCTTCTTTTTACCATCTGGAGATAAAAGAAATGGTTAGTAAACCCAACAGAAAATTATTTCAACAGGCTCAATGGGCTAAATTCCTTTTCTGCAAAGCCCTCATAAGCTCTCACCTTTGACTAAAATCAGTGGAGATTCTCCTGGTCCATTTTGTACTGAATATTCTTTCAGACATTTTTCCCATCCTCCCCTCAATAAGACCTTTGCCCCTGTGAATAAAGGCCCGTGAGAGGAAAAGCCATCCTGGGAAGCTGGAGGTCAGCAGTGGGAGCTCCTGGCCTCAATCTTTTCTGTTCTGTATGGGGGAGTGAGTAGAGGTGTGACTATGGCTGTGAAACTCCAAAACCCAGCTAGGCGGTCTTTTAAAGAAGCTCAGCACTTTTCTCAGCCAAAATAATAAAAGAAAGTATTAAAAGAGAGACAATGCATAAAGTTACAGAGAAAGAAGCCTCAGTACTGTACTTGTGTATTGCAAAGAAATATTGTCAGTGGCTCTCTGCTGGGTGTGTAACAGTTTAATTAATCAGAACAAGTGAAAAAAATATACCTAATTGGGGAAATGTTCTTTTTCTTTCCAGTGTAAGTAGTATATACATGTATTTTTCCATGAGACTGAATAGAGGAATTTATTTCTGATCAGCCAGGGGTAAGTACCACCATTGTGATTCTGTACTACCACCATAATTACAGATAGCCCATGTTAAAACTAGAGCCGTGCATAGTTGTTTGAGACGGTACTGTTCTATATGCTAAGTTTTTTTCATTCTAGGTAGTAATCTGTTTTCTGCTGCAAACTAATTTTATTTAAATGGCTGGTGAGTTAATGCTGATGTTGGATACAAATACTATCGCTATCAATAACCAGAGTAATATGCGCATCTGCATTTGTGCACTTTTCAAAGTGACTGCTTTCTGCACAGAGATGGAAGACTTTTTCGGATGCAGACTTTGTTTCCTTTTGGTTACTTGAAGAAAAAGACAAATAGGATGGTGAGCAGCTTTTTGTAAGCAGAAGCAGGATACTTTGAGAGCCTTCTCTTAAACTTAACAGTGACATCTCTCCACTCTGGAAGAACAGAGGGAAGGCATTGCAATGAAATCCAGTTAAGGAAAGAAAAAATGCAAACTCTATCTATCTTTTCAATTTCTGCCCATTTAATACTGTAGGCTCAGCTCTGCTCTTCATTTGCATTTCATACAAGGAAGTTTCAATAAGTAAATCCTTGAATTACTTGGGAGTGTCTTCAAGGCAGCATAAAAGCCTAGTGAGAGCTCTCCTGTGCATTAACTGTAATGGCAGGGAGGTTACTGTGACCTGTGTCTACATCATGTGAGAAGTGTGTAGGGTCCACCCCAGCCAGCACATATATAACTCTAAACACATTGTAATTGTGTTAATACAGATGTGATTTAAAGTGCTTTCACTTGCGTAGACACCTTGCTCATTTTGGAGTCTAGCTAGAGAATTGTTTTATGGAAAACTAAAGAACTAGGTTAAAAAGAAGAAGGTAAGTAGAAATTCTCTCAAAAGAAGTACGCGAAATTACTGCCCTTGGTCAAAATGTCGGATGTGCAAATCTGAGAATTTCTTGTGGACATTAGCAATAATCTGAACTCACACTTTCATGAGTTTTTCCCTTCCTTCTTTTTTGGAGGTGGGGAGACCTATTAAAATCCCTCCTGATGAACTGAAGCAGCACTGTGTGAACACACCTATAAGAGCATTTCAGAGGACTGCAGATCTCCCTAACCTGGGCTTATGTGGAGATCTTCAGCAACCTTATTAGACTCTGTGTCCAGAGTCCATGATTGTTCTGCTTGCCAAGTTATTAACTGGCATTTAAGTTTATCATAGTGCTGAACTTCGAGGCCAGATAGTTTTGTTCTTGAATATACTGGAGATGCATTAAAAAAAAAAAAGTTTTTTTGTAAGAGTCAAATTTTTACAGTGTTTTAAGTGTAGAATTGTATGAGTGTGCCAAACTACAGGAGAAAGGATCTGCATCTCCTCTTTTGTCCGCTTGTCCAATTGGGTTCAAGGGAGTTTGCTGTTTTGTTTAAACTGATGTTTTCCAGAGCTGTAATTACATAAATTACTTATAGTTAATATTATGTTTTTGTGAGTGAAGTACAATCATTTTTAAAAAATGGATTTTAAAAAAAGGATTCTTTTAGCTTAGAGAATAGTTTCTATGATAAGACAGCAGGCAAGCCTTTTTTAAAGAAAATGAAAAAAATGAAAATATCTCTGTCTGTGTCTTTCAGACTGCTGACATGCAAGGTCTGTAAGTTTGTGTAAGGGGGCTTCTGCCTTCTTATGTGTTGGATAAACAGATTTGCAAAAACTGAATGAATGCAACCTCCCTCTACTTTTCCTCTTTAATACAGGGACCACCTTGAGTCTGTAAGACAGTTAATGCTAAATACTCTGATAACTGCAGGTGGAGCTTTGATATTAGAGAATATAGCAGTTTCTGACAGAAATGAGCCTTCACATATATCTCCACAACTGACATTTGGCCATTCCACATCTAACTTTCATTTCAATAAAAAAAACTTTTCTAATTAAGCAACTTTGTAAATGTTTAATATTTTAGCTATGAGGGCAGCTTTTTGATACCTCAAATAGGCATGTTACACTGGTGGTATTTATATCTATTATAATAGATTTTTCTATTTGCTTATAAAAATATTTAAGGAGTAGCATTTTATATTCATTAGCTAATTTATAGTGAGTGTAAGTTTCCAGTCAGCTCTGTCAGGAAGAGATGGATAGGGCTAAATATTTGGGGGGTTTAGTAAATTAATCTGGGGTTGAGTATGGAGTCTGGGAGTTCTTTTATGAAAAGCGTCATCAAAACAAATGTACCAGACTGGATTGTCTGTTCGAGTCAGCTTTCCAACAGAATTAATTTCGGATTCACGAGCGTGCTTTATTTCTTGTTTATTCCTCTGGTTGCTTGTGTGAAAAAGAACCGACACAAATACCAGGAAGATGTCACATGCGCACACACACACCCCCCCCATCCCTGGGCCTAGAAGAAAGGAAAACCAGCAGAAAGTGGCAGGAGACCTGCAGACCCATGTGTGAATCCAGCTGTCATGAGGCAGATGCAACCCACAGGAACTGGGCAAGACGAAGCTGCTGGTTTCCTCTTGGTGTCAAGGATTCGCTTTCATAGGAAAGCTCCTTTCTGTGGGTGGCTCCATATCTGAGTCATAAGGGGGGGTGAGTCCAGTATCAAATAGGTTCAGCAGAGAAGCAGGAATTGTGCCTTTCTGAGGGAGACAAATCTTCGTGCAAAAACATTGCCTGTGTTGAATTCATTAGTACTGAAGGGGAAGCATCAAAACTTTACAGTTTCTCATCTTATTATATTGCAGTTAAAATAACTCCAAACATGTCAAACATGATCAGATAGCAGGACACTCTGACTCATTAAATATAACCTTGCCAAAATCTTTTCTCGGGTGTTCCAGTTCTTGCTTGGGTCAAGATATTAAATCATTACTTGCACTCAAAATCTATGAGTCAGCTATGCTGTGGTTGAATAGACCAGGTTCCCATAAACACAGCTGTGCTGCAGCTACTTTTTAGGCGGTTCTCTTCCAGCTACCCCAGAGCATTTGGCTTGACTTTTAAAAATAGCCTGTTTCTTTCATACAGCCTGTCATCTCCAAAGCATAACTCCCTTGTTAAAATCTGATTGTGAAATGACTTTCCCATTCCCTCGCTACCAGCAGGACGTTTTCTGCGTGAACTGGATATAATAGCCTAGTATTTCATTCGTGTTGTGCAGTGATTTGACACTCAGCAGTAGGCTATGCCACAGAGTATCTCTCACTCCTCTGGTTGCATGTCTCTTCCTGTGATAAAGCTCCATTTTCATTTGCTTAGGTTTTTGTTTAACCACTTGCGCTGCAAATGTCCATGTGAGGGGGGCAGGCAGTCTTGGGTCAAGTGCTTCACCATGATTTTTCTTGCCTTTGCTAGGTTGATTTCTTCACATTTAGAACTGAACAACCCTTTTGCCTAAGCTTCAGACAACTATTCCAAGGTATCGGAATGAAAGCAATCAGAATGAAAACAATTTTTTTTCTCACCTCAGCCTAGGATAACATTTTCCTAGCATATTTCAGTAGAATCACATGAGGTCTTCTGGAGATACAGAAGCCAAGCATGTGTGCCTTGCACCTCAAATTTCCAAGTTTATTCAGCCTACTGCACATTATTTGTTGTTAGAGTATCTTTTGTAACCAGCAGTTTTCACTTACATGTGCTGACTGTGCTGTGTTATTTATGGGAAAACAAAGTGTAGAGAGTGGACAATTTATCCCGTGATATGAGACACTGCTTGGACTATGTGCAGCCGGCATGAGGTCTGCAAGGCTTGAGAGTATGAGAGAATCTGCTGATTCAAACTGGGACCTCTGCTACCACCTTTCCCTCCCACAGCAGTGGCACAGCAGCACAGGAGCTGTGGAGTGGAGAGGCATTTCCATGGCAGGGAGTCCTGGCTGAACAAAGATCTGTATCACTTCATCCTTCCCCTCACTGCGGGTATCAGAGGAAGGAGAGGTGAAGAGAGAGTTGTAATGTCCAGGATCACTCTTTAGCTTTTAGCCTTTAGCAGCTCCTGCAGTAAGTTGCAGGTTACATCTATGTGGCCGGTGAGTGGTGGCTGGGCCCAAGGACAAGTACTGCAATGCCATTGTGTTTAGCTAACCCTGCTGGAGCAGACTGGCTGTGTCCATGTGACACTTGTCCTGGGGGCCTGAGGACAAACACTGCAATGCCATCGTGCCTAGCTAACCATGCCAGAGCAGACTGTGTCCGTGTGATGCTTGTCCTGGGTCTTCTCTAGTCCCTGTGATGACCCTCCTAGTCCTAAGATGTAATTATCATTTTTCATGTGCTTTTCTTTCGCTCTCAGCCTCTGAAGACCAGCAGAGTGGTGTCATGAAACTGAGGTTGTGTGTTTGGGTGCAGTGTGGAGGCACGTAGAGGTACTTGTAGGTGCAATGCAGGGGTGCTGTTGGGAGACTGTGCTGCATCTGACAAGGCAGCCAAACCCGATTCAGGCTGGTCTGTTTTGTCTGGCCCTGGAGCCACATTTGGGCTTTGTTTCAGGAAAAACTGATTGGTTCTGTCCAAAAGAGGCCCCAGAAGCGAGCAAACACTTAAGCAGCATGGAGGCCCAGCAGGACAGAGGATGAGCTGGAGAATGGAGCTATCACACAGCGCAGATGTATGCAGAGCACACGAGGCTGCTCTGAGCTGCTCCAGGGATCGAAGCCCACCACTTTTCCCCAAATGGGGTAATGGGAAGGGTACGTGCACCCTCCTCTGTGCTCCTTCTCCAGGTTGAATAGACTTGCAGCATGGGTAGCAATCTAGCCCTTTCTCCACGTGGACCCAGTGAGGCTTGATTAAACTGCAGGTTTCACTAAGTCTGATTGGCCTGGTCCAGGTAGCTTGAACGTGCCCTACACTAGAGGTGGAGATGCCCCCAGGCTGCCTCAAGCTCAGTGCCCTTCCAGGGCTCTGCATGGGACTCCCCTTCTGCAGCGGTGCAGTCTGACCCGCAGCTCTCTCTCCTGTTTTCCTTGTATAAATAAATGTGATCCTCTTTCAGAAGAGGTTATTTGCAGCTCCTCCACAAGAGACAAGCACAAAACAGGGGTTTATGTTATGGCTG
Source organism: Apteryx mantelli (assembly GCF_036417845.1). Taxonomy (NCBI): domain Eukaryota; kingdom Metazoa; phylum Chordata; class Aves; order Apterygiformes; family Apterygidae; genus Apteryx; species Apteryx mantelli. The sequence goes on from NC_089982.1 coordinate 61,296,143, forward strand.
ACTGAGATTTTGTTTTTAAACAAAGCACACGTTTGGTGGAATATACACGATTGGAACCAATTCAGAAGGACATCACAGCTTCAAGTAAACTATCAAGTCCAGGATGTAATTTCTGGTCCAAACCGAGAGACAGAACTACTCCAAAGCAGCCAGGACTGCAGAGAGCTCATCTGAGATGTGAGACTCCCACTCAGCAGCCTATGCTCTGGCTACTTCAGCTGAGGGTCCTGTATGTGACTCTGCCACATTAATGAAACATATTTATATTCCTCAAACCAGAATCACCAGATGACACTTTCTCTCTTTGAGCTAAAAACTCATACTTGGATTTGTAAAACATTGTGCTCTCAACTTGACAGGCTAGTTAGAGAAACTCTTGATGGATAGTGATGAGTTCTCTTTTCTCCTATTATATTTTTTCCCTGCTTTCATACGGTTCCTTATTTTCTTTGATAAGTCGAATCTAAATTTATAGTTGTAATGTATTCATTCTGGCTATACAGTCGAGCAAGTGTTGGCTTCCCTGTTCTGACGAGAAACAAGAACATTGTTTGATATTAAACAATACATTGTTTTGGTACTTCCACTGCTTTTGAGTATAAGAACATTAGAAACAAATACCCATAATGGGATAATAAATAAACTGATTTTTCCCTTTGCTGAAAGAAATGCACAATAGCTTTTTTAGTATGTTAGCTTTCAGGGGGTTCCAAACCATCGGTAGACAACTAGACGGATTGTTCCATTATACCATCCTCATTAAAGGACATCATTGGCTCCAGATTTCAGCCAATCCTGGATGTTTCTTTCTTGCTTTATTAGAAGGTCATTTCTTTCTGAATATGTCTTCTTTGTTACTATTGCCTTAAAATTAACCACTGTTATAAAGAGCAACTGAAAGATGGAAAAAGATAAGAGAAAAACAATTTCTCCTTCAAACCATTATGTTCTTTCTGTGCATTGTGCTCTTCCTAGAAAAGGAGGGAAGGAAGGAAAGCAGCTCTCTCTGGAGCCAATGCTTCTACTAATGAACTGAAAAAAGCAAAAGCAGCAGCCAGGATTTTTCATACACAGCTTCCCATTCCAGGAGTGCAAAATCCTATTTTTTCTCATCTCTCTGCTGCAGGACACACCTTTAAATGTTTTCATTACTTCTGTGACATCTCAGTAACTTTATATTTGCAACCGTAGCAAATTTAATGAAGCCTAAATATAGTATTTCTGAAGAAAGAAGGACACTTTTTAGGGTCTAGGTTAATTTAAAAAAAAAGTTACATGGCCTAATGAAATGAAAGCGTAGTATAGTTGAGGAAATTTGATTTTTACACAGAATTAGAATGTAATTGTATACCTTTTTTGCATCATTTTGTCATAAGGTTTCTAGCAGTTGGGCCATGTAATGATTAAAATTTGTGTCTGATAGATGGAGTTTTTGGTTTGTACCTGTTGCAATTTCAAGATACGGGTATTTAAAGTCAGACTTCCCCAAGCCGATACCTAAGCGCTTACACAATTTTCAAAGACTTTTGAGCATGCTTAGTTCCTACTTATCTCAGTGTGAATTTGACAGACAAGGATTGCAGGATTTAACATCATTATAACCAGATGATCTGTGAATAGCAGAACTTATTAAGCCTGGTTTTCTACAGTATTGCTGTAGGAATGCATAATAGTTACAGCTCTATTCTATATTTCCAACTGCTCCCATCCCCCCAGCTTCTGCATTTCTCCCTTGCTCCGTTCTGCATCCTCTTCCTGCTTGGCTGAGCAGGTTCGGGGCTGTTCGGAGCTGCGCATCATTGTGTCTGCGCTGACCGGCCTGCTGGCTGCTGCCCCGTGGAGTCGGGCAAAAGCTGAGTTATAACTGCCTCTCCCTCAGTCAGATACAAATTTAAGTCATATCTCCTGTTTAGCCCTGATTTTCATAAAGCTGTATGAACTTAAAATCTTTGAGACATCTGTCCACTTGTGTGATGCTTGGCTGCAACTGGCTGGCAGATTCAGAAGTTGTTAATGGGGGAAATTGGGGGCTGGCAGACACAGAATGATTTCATGAGCCTAGAGTGTTTGGGGTGTGTGGTTGTTTTTAGGAAACCAGGCTAAGAATACCAAGCATTGATCAAAAAAAGGAAGAGTGTGCAAGTGTGAGGAATCATATTCAAATGGAGAAATTAATTCCTAGTCAAAGACAACATGAGGTCTATTTATTGCCTGTTTATTCTGTTACAGCAGTGAATATTGCTGGTCTTCTGTATAGAAATGCACTCCCTCCCCTTCCAAGTTTAAGTCCTTAAAATAGTTTATATCTGTGAGTTTTGCATTTCACAGAAGCTATACTTCTGGACTGCTCGTGGTAAGCTGAAGTGGCTCTAGGATTTAACCATTAGTTACTACTGGACTTTGTTCACTTTGACATGGTGACCTTTGGCCGGTTGAGGTAGGAGAGAAGTTGGTTGCTCTCGGTGAAACATGATCATAGCGTACTCAGGGAGGAACCTTTCGTAAAATGCCCTTTTATCAGCTCTGGTTGTTGTTGGAGGTTGTAATGATTCAAGTTCCCTTGATAATTTGTTCTGTTGTTTCTCTGTGACCTAAGAAGTCCCTTCTTCAATTAAGATCTCAAACCTGCAGACAGATTGGGCATTTTGGCACAAAACAGAAGCAGCTGTCCCATGTACACCGCAGCTTAGCTGATCTGTACTCACCAGTACTCCAGCCCATGCCACAGCCCCACAGCGTTTGTAAGTCTGCTGTTGCCCATCTGCTGGGGAGTGCCCTTGAGGTTAGTAGCCTTATCCTGTAAGTGTTCGGTTATGGTTATATTTTGTATGGACACAGAATATGCCAGAGAGAACCTGTTAGTAACCCATCCGTTTTACTCTCCTGTGCAGGTACCAGGAGTAGCTGCCCTAAAGCACAGTGTAAGAGGAGGCAATTATGGAATAGCCTTGTTCCAAAGTTATCTGTCCTCCTAGTCACCTAATACACCAATCACACCAATCACCAAATTGTACAATACAAGAGACTGTCTTATGTCTTAAACACAGCAGTTTATAGTCTTGTTTCCTTCTTGAAGCTGAATATGTGCTGAGTACAACTGAATATCTTTGTTAGAAATGGGCAGGCATTTTGGAGGCTCTAGTCCTCAGTTATATCTTGCAACAGTAAGTTTCATGATAGATAACTTCTTCTCATTAGTTTAAAATTTACCGCCTTCCAGTTTCACGGACACCCTCATGGTAGGAAGCATGACACAGACCATTGTTAAATTCATGGGGAAATGATTCACAGCAAGAGATGGTGTGTTGTCGTCAGAGTTGTCTCTAGGACAGGAATGGCCAACCTGTTCCTGAGCATGAGCCGCTTTTGAAATGAAGCGTAAGATGGGAACACACCTGGTTGAGCTTGCTGTGAAAGTGCAGGGAATGACACAAGGAGCAGGGTACACTGAGCTGGCGTGCATGACAGCTGGCGCCTACAGTGGGCTCTCGTGGGTCATGTCTAACTACGGTGTAAGACACGTGTTTCACTAGCTACAGTCTGGCCTCCTCTTGCTTGTACAAGCCAGAACGTTAATTCTTCCCTTGCTCTAGGTTGCAAGTGTTCTTCTGCACTACAGACATGCACAGCCACCATCGTGTGTACTTAACAGTTGCTTTTTAGCATTGTGTTTAATCTTCTAAGGAGATCAATAACAGACCAAAGTAACCTTTTCAACTGTATCATATGGCCTTTTCAGGTGTAAATGCAAGAATTCAAAATAATGCATTTTTTTCTTCTCTGAAATGGCATATCTGAGTGATTACATAAGGAAACGACCTTTCCTTTGTTGGCATCATCAATATACTTAGGAAATCATGTGCAAGGCAATTTTAATCCAGTTCAGTTTCATTTTTAACAACAATTGTTCCCCAGAGAACTGAGAATTTCCAAAGAATTTCCATTGTAGTGACACAAAAGCATTCTAAAGCCTCAGCATAACCTTACTACTCTTCAGTCTTGTGGCACGTCCTCTGAAAAAGATTTTTCTTGAAGAGACAAAGGCCAAAGAACAAATCAAGGGAACCCTCACCTCCTGATTGTTTTATTTGTTGTTTCTGGAATGCACTATTTTGTACGTACCACTGATTTAATACCTTGAAACATATATGAGAGTCAAGTTAAATCCGTGATGTAACACTGTTCCTGTCAAAAATGATGATGTGGCACCAAGAGCAAATTACACTCATTCAGATAATTTATACACCAAAAAAATTTCAATCAATCAGCTCTTCACATGCACCTCTAAGTATAAAGAAAGAAATAATTTCTACAGAGAGAAAAGATTTTTTAAAATTTCATATATGTGACAGGTGTTCAGACCTTAAGGGTGACATGGAAGTCTAAGCATTTTGACAGGTGACAGACAGGTGGCAACCTGGTTGTTGCTGCATTAAATTGTGTACTTAGATTACAATATATTACATTTTCATATTCAGCAATTCTGTGCTAAATCATGTTGTACCAAATCAAATTGGGTAAAATTGGGACAAATTGCACAAAAATGCCATCCTTCTTCTTTTGGAATAGTCTCCAGTAATGTAGCGGGATGGGCAGCATCTTCAAATGCAAGTCTCTGCTTACCTCCAGTGGTGCTCTCATGATAGCACGCAGCCACAGCAAGGTCAGGTTTCAACCATCTTAAGCAACTGTGGCAGCTCTTTCTCTGCATAGCTGGTAAAACGCTTACCTTTAAAATGCAGCCCATTTGTATTTTTCCCACTAAATGTGTTTTCTTTGAAAGTTCACCATGGATGTTGTTGAAAAGGGTAAAGGGTAAGGAGTAAAGGGTCACCGACCTTTTAAAGTTCCCGAGACGATTTTCACTGCTTTTTCGAAAAAGGGAGTATCATTGAAGAATTAGTCATTTGTCACCTGGTTAACCCACTGACAAGCTGCAATTTCCTGTTTAATTGCAGATGCTTCCTTGCAAACAGCTAACTTTTCAGATGCATGTTGAACATTATTTATGTCCAATAATTGAGGACAGTAGTTCCCATCAGCTGCACCTCTACTAATAAATAAAACATGCCAGAGCCTGCTCCCCAGTGCAGCCCAGCACACAATCCTTTAGCTGGAGCCGTTTCCTTCCCCCCAAACGAGGTGGATTTGCCCAGCGTAGGCAGTCCCTGCCTCTTGCTCTTTCAAACGGAGCAACAGCTCCTCGGTCAGTGCAGAAGCATTTCTGAAGTAAGGAAGGGAAAGAACGATTTTACTAATGTCTTCGATAATTACAGCCATTCAGACCATTCTTCTCATTCCTAAACATTTCCGTTATTATGGTCCTTGCAGTCACAGACGCTTTGCATGTTTTATCTTGTTGAGTGTCCACAGAGGTGAGTTATGTCATCAGTGTTCCAAGGTTTTTCTTTGAGAGAAATGTGTTTTATAGCAGAAGCGTAGCACTGTAAAAAACCACCTTATTGTGGGGTTTTGTTACTGCTGCCCATTAACACAGTCCCCGAGCACTTTCAAGTTTAATGAGGCCGGCTCTGCACTGCGGGGTGACCTGGAGCAGCTCTGGCAGGCGGCAGTGTGATCGCTGCTGCAGACCCCGCGCCAGCGGTGGGCCCCCGCGCAGGTGCAGCCAGGGAGGAGAAAGTGCTCTTTTACTATTTGGGCTTGGTGGGTGGTTTTACCACAGGGCTGCAAAGTTCCTAGCGAGAACAGTTTCTGTTATACTGGTATTTCTGCGCCAGGGAAGTGGCTCAGTATAGCAGTAGCTTTAGGGCTTGCCTATATATGGATTTTCCACAGGTTTGGTGGAATAGCTACCAGTATAGAGGCAAATCCGTCCATCCATGCAACCTAAACCCTGCCTCACTAGAGAGATGGTCACCCGTGGAGAGAAGGAGACAGGGTGCAAACTGGGCGGCGGAGGAGCCCGGGCAGGGAGGCGAGGTGGGTAAGAGGGGAGCACGTCCTGGCGGGAGCGACTGTGCTCGGCTCCAGTGAGAGAGCAGATGGCTCTGCCTATGGCATCAGGATATCTCCTAACCCGGACACATCTTTTTACTGTTTAATTAAGGTCCAGTTCCACCTATTCTGGCAGTGTAGCACTGATATAAAACGTAGTTTATTTAACACTTACAGAGTTCTTAAATAATGACGCCTTTTCTGTCAATTGAATGAACAATGGCAGTTTAGACACTGCTTAAATCATAAATAGCTGCATTTTGTAATCCTGACAATGAATCAGTATTCTGTAACGTCAGCTGGGAATGTGTAATAAACCGTGATGTAAAAGACACAGGAAGTAATGGAGGTAGTAAACGCCCCTGCAACTCATTCAATCTCCTCTAGTCAAAATTTTTCCTTCATATTACTGGGAAGCAGAAGAATAAATCTTTCTTCCTGGAGGAAACGGTGTCATTTTCCATATCTGACAACCTCTTCTTATAAATGATTTCCAAGTGATGGATATTGTCTTGTTTTCAATAAGACATTAATAACTAAGATAGACGAGATTATGCCATAACCAGAGATAATGCCTGTTAGCTGGGGGAAAAGTTCTTTTATCTTAATATTCTTATTTGCTATAACCTGTTAAAGAGCAGGGCAGTTGCTGGAAGAGAGGAAGTAAAGGTTACCTATGTTAACCATGGTCGTTTTCATACCTGGATTCTGCAAGTCAAATTTCAGGCTCTTGTAAACAAAAATTTGGTGGTCTTTATCCTCCCTCTTGCAAACATATACCACAAAACCCCACAATGCTCTCCATTGCCAAAAGGCCCATGAGGGAAATGGTGAGAATGTAAATTGCTGGGAATTTTTTACGGACAAAGCGCAATGGGGACGTTGGTGGCTCGCGCGACTGGATGTCCTCGCTAGTGCCCAGCAGTGGCCAGCAGCAGCCCCTCAGCTCCGGCCGGTCCCCAGGGGCTCTCACGGCTCCAGAGCCGGTACCGCTGTGCTGTGCCTCTGCCCTAGCGTCCTCCAGCCCCCGCGGCCTCGCGGGATCGAGAGCGCTAAAATTCACTAGCTGTATCCACACTTTTAAAAAGTAAGTTTGTTATTCTACCCTCTGATCTCTCTAGATGGTTCAGTGAGCTCCTTGGTGTTACTGAAAGGGCCCTCATCTACCTGCTGCAAAATCTCATGGGCTGCTCCAGAGCCGGAGCTATGCCATAAAATTAGATTCAGAAGTCTTTTAAAGGAATCTTTCCCTTCTTTTCCCCTGAACCTCCCAGCACCAATGCTCCTACAAATGCTCGAAGCCAGCAGTGCTGCCCAAAGAACCAGTCCCACCATGTCCCGTCCCTTCCGCCAGCACAAGTGCAGCTGTAGCTGCACGGCCCACAGGGCTTCGGGCTGACACCCGCTCCCCGGGATCGTTTCCTCACCTTGGCTTGTGGTGCGGCCACACGGAGGCTTGTGGCAGCACCAGCGCAGCGGCAGCTCTGGGGAGGAAGCAGCAGCACCTGGAACTGGCAGCACCAGTTCAAAGTGTTTGTGGAGCTGTGCTGTGAAATACTGATCTTAAGCGGCCAAATTAAGCTGGTGAGTGTTAAACCCTTTTTCTCATAGAGTGTTTTATTTGCCCAGGGACTGAAAAGCAATCACCATGTTAACCTCCCTTGTAGATATTTCTATCCAGAACCCACCCTGTATTTATTTTAATGGAAAGTAAACATCCCACAGAATGTAATGGCTGTGGCTATATAAAAAAACACTTTGGGCTTTGCTGGTTTTCTTCTTTTTTATGTCCTAATTGAAATATATGAACCTAGATAGGATTTGTTCTATATCTGTCTGCTTAAATTTTGGGACCTAACACCTTCCAGGTTTAAATGAAAGCCCAAAATTGTACATGGGGAAACTGAACCTACCCCGCCCCCCCACCCCAGGGAAATCCTCTGTGTTGACTTTCATTACAGAGTGACGATTAGTGTTTGCTAAAATAAAACCAAAACTTTGTATAGCAACGGTTAAGGTTATCAGGACAACACCCAACTGCCCATGAACCAGAGAAACCTGAGACTAAAAAATAAAAGGGGAAAGACCGCTGTGTCCTTGGCCACCTTTACAGCTCTGTGAGAAGGCTGCTTTTATGGCAGACCCCAAAAGGAAACCTACCCCCAACTTCACCAAACTCAGCTTGCTTCACACCCTGCCTCGCCAGCGACCACACACCACCTTGTCCCGACAGCGGTGGGACACGGGACTGCTGCTCTCCAGGAATCTGGGAGGTTTATGTGGGCTGACATCATTGCATTTAAGAGCACCTCCAGGACCTAATTCTGCAGTTTTTTTCAGGGAAAACCCCCAGCCTCATGAGGCTATAGGCTATATAGTAAAACTGCTTTGAGGTATATAATTATATGTGTGTTTGTGTGTTACATATGATAGTGGTACCTATTACAGGCTGTATGTTCTCTAAAGAATTTTATCAATTTGTGATCTCTATCAATTTTAAGAAAGTCAGGACATGAAGAATTGTGCCTTATTAACTTGCATTGTATAAGAACAGGTGTAAGAGAACATGTTATTCATCAAAATAAAGTGATGTTGTCTCTTTAAACACTCAAATAGGCAATAAAATGGTTCTACAAACATGTAGGAACCTGTTCCACCAAACACAAAATGGTTTTGTTAAAAAGGAAAGGAAAGGAAAGGAAAGGAAAGGAAAGGAAAGGAAAGGAAAGGAAAGGAAAGGAAAGGAAAGGAAAGGAAAGAGAAAAGGCTGTCAGTGCTACACTATAAGGACCTAATGGTACTATGGCTGAGGAAGCGCTTGTATGTGCATATACCAATCAAATGTAAAGACTTTCTGAGGCTGAAATCAGAGACTTTTCAGCTCACTCTGAAATGCATGTGGTTTGCAGGTGAAACGTTTTACCTGGCACCTTCCCTTCTCTTTCCACTACAATCTGTCAGTAGTTTCCGAAGATCAAATGTAGCAATAAAAGCCAGCCCAGTCCTCACGCCTTACTTTTCCTTCTCCTTTCACTTTCTGCTGCATCTGCAATGACCCTGTCACATGATGCCAAGTTGCCACACTGCAATACCTCCTGAAATCCTATTTCCTACCATAACCGTCAAAAATACTAACCATCATTCAGATAATGACCCTCAGTAAAATGATGAGGCTGTGATCAGCCTCTGTATCTCCCAGAGCATTTGGCTTTGATCTTTGTAAACATCTCAGAAACCAGAGCCAATTCTTTATTAGTGCTTTTCCTAGTGTGGGACCTAGTGCACCCTATTAGCAGAGGCAAGAACAAGTATCTATTTCTAGAAAAGTAGATGATGGGAAGCATACAGTCTCCTTGAAAGCCTTTTCTTTATCAGGGAACAGGTCCTCACTGGAAATGCATTAGCACATTCTAATGAATCACTCTTTTCGTCTTAATTTCCAGCTTTTTTTTATTACCATGTTCAGGAGGAAATTATTTAGGAAAATCTTTTTCATGTAATCCCACTACAGGAAAGAATAGAAGGAAATGGAAGATCATAAAACGGGAAGCATAGGCATGGACTAGACTGCATGGGCTTTTCTCTGCACTGTTTCCATTTACATCTCTTAGGCTTTGGTTGCTACTAAGCTGATTATCATCAAAAAGGAAATAACTAAATTTTTTTTTTGTATTGTAACAGAGGGTGACACTTGATCATTGCAGTCAAGCTGTGTATTAGGAGAAAGTTTATATTTATATTCATTCACAAGTTCAGAGGATGCTGTATGAGGAGAGGAGAGTGTGTGTGTGTACAGAGTCTACCCTTCCTGGTGCTTGGATGGCCTACTATTAAAACTTTTCCACTCTGCCCTAGCTGTATCCCTCCCATTATGTAGGAGCCATTATAAAAAGCCATAAAAACATTAAAAACACAGTGTGTTTGAAGCCAGAGGGAGGTAGGTGCCCAGTGCTGGGGAAAGCCGGAGGGCACACGGACGATGCCTTGAACATTCTGCTCAACTTTCTTAGGACCCCTGTAAAAACACAGCCTGCAAGACACAATAATATATTTTCAAATTCTGCTGTTGGGCATAATAACACCTGGGCATAATAATACCATGTAACAACTTGATTTACTGACATTTAATTGTTTTAAACAATAATCAGGGCATATCCTGGAAACGAACAACAAGCTGGAGCTAAAAGTGAAAGTACAAAGTGAAAGCCAAGCAGGCTCCCTAGGAGATCCTAATTCAAATGATATATTAAAGATCCTTCTAAAATTGAGTGCACCGCATATTAGCCCATCAGCTTACTAGCATCAGGGCATTTTCTTTCCATTTACACTGGAATAATCTTCCCTGTGCATTCAGGTGCATGCATGATTGTAGCTGATTAGATTCATTCTATAATGCTTAGAGTTAAAAGTTGAGTAATTTGTTTTCCAACAGAAAAATGCAAAGTAAAGATAAGGATCTTAACTTTAAAAAATTGATTGATTTTGTTGAGGGGAGTTCTGTGAGCTTATATCAGCTAAATATTATATACTCACTCTCCTATACAGTCAGTGAGATTGGATCTAATTTTGGCAGAATCTCCTAGATTTGAACCCCAGATTTGAGACTGATTCCTTTTACAGTCTTGGGCAAAATGCTTAACTGACGTGCTGCAGCTTCCTCATCTGCAAAGTAGTAGCTGCTTCCCAGCAGCTTTCTTGTACCTAAGGAGTTAACATTTGCAGAGAAGAATGCTGAAGATAAAAGACTGGTACAGTGGACTCGGGCTGCAGGCATTTTGGGACCAGGATCCGGGCTGCAGGTGTGTTTGTACAGTGCCTAACACACTGTGGCCACACTACTGCGGATAAGTAAGTCTAAAAAGTTGGAGTAGGCTGATTGCAATCACCATTTGGACTTGTGTTGTAGTTAGAAGAGCTGCCTTTCCTGTTCACTCTCAGGACTGCCACAAAGATACTTCCTTTGCCACAGGCCTTGCCATCCTCCAAATTTCTCTCTCCACCTTGGTGCTTTCTATTTTCTTTTTTTTTTTTTAATTCCTGTCCCTATATCCTTTGACTCCTTTATCCCTTTTCTCTATTTAGCAGCCTCTGAATCTGTAGCATAAGGATGCCTCTAAGTTTTGCATGTCCAGATTAAACCACTTGGAGGGCAAGAACAAATTACTGCGAAGGACCAGCTGATACAAACTGACATTGCTTTTCTGCAGAATCGTCCCCTGCGCACAGTCTTTCACGAAGAGGTGAGACACCTCCCGTCCCCCCGGCAATGCCAGCAAGCGGCCCTGGGGCCGCCCGGCACTCGCTCCCCTGCCTGCGCTCCTCACCAGGCAGCGGCTCGGTCCCCCCGCTCCTCCTGCCCCAGCGTGCAGGGTGCTGCTGGGCACATGGTCCTTGCCGTGGGCCACGGGGTGCTGCCACATTCACTGCTCTTGTAGAGATGCCTCTGGGAGCTCAGAGTTGAAACAAAAACAAGAGATCGCCCATAGCGGGTTAGAGCAAAAATCCGCCCAGCCCAATGCCCGGAGAAAAGGGCAAGGACAAGGCAAGCACACAGTGATACCTCCTGGAGTACTCTCTTCCAGTGCGATGACCAAAAACCAGAATCAAAACCGCCTGTTTGCTGGTTATCTGGAGGACTGGGCTTTACTTTTTGGAAAAAAGAGAAAGAAGAAAGGAATAGATATGTCAGAAAACAACCAAATTGCGAACCTACTGTTAAAATTACTGATAGATGGATAGGTAGATAGGTAGGTACGTAGGGTATGTGTATGCATGTTAAATTAAATATTTTGGCCAGGCAGCTTTTAATTTTCAGTTTGCTACAATCAGATATGGTTAAATGAGGGTGCACTATAATTACGTTCTTTTTAATGAGAATTCATAGAACTTTCAAACTCTTCTACTGCACCAAACTCAAACAGAGATCAGGCCAAGCCCTGATTTCTAGGTAAAACTACCCGAAAGGAATCTGCTTGTGGCCCCTTGAGAATTCTGCAGCTTAACGATCCTTTGAAGCCGCTGCAGAAGCCGCTCTGCCTAAGCCTTGTCAGAGCAGTCCTGAATGTCTTTCGAGCCATCGTTCTGAAAAACTTATGAAACTAAGGTGGAAGCGCTTTCTAGAGCCACCTTGAGAGAGGACTGTAACCTGCGGTGGTTTTGTTTCTGCGTTACGCTGTTTGTTTTTCATCGTCTCTGGACAGTGTCTTTTCTGAGAAATCAATCCGCTCCCAAAGCCTGCCCTGCTCCCTCTTTTCCCACTGGCTGGTCATACTTACTGCCTGCTGCACTGCCAAATCCATCATCCCGAGCGTGTTTCACTCCGGTTCCTTCTCTCGACTGCTCGGCAAGGTGTGTTGTTTGCTTTGCCTAAGTGCTGCTGGGGCCTAATGTACCGTTGTTATGTACAAACCATTTCTACTGTCATGAATCATGTTTTACCACCCCTTTGCTTTTACTTCTCCACCAGTTTTTTTTTTCTTGCAAGCAAACACATCTGAGTTCCGTGTTTGCAACTGAAACGGCACCCACCAGGTATTCAGCCCCAGCCGAATTACTCCTGCAATCCGGGTGCCTCTGAGATTAGTAAACCTACCTCGCGCGCAGGCGATTTTCATTGCAACCAAAGGTAAATCCATTAAACTCAGCCTAAAATAATTTTTCCAAGTACGTATAAAGCAAAAGATTTTACTGAAAACCTCATCGAGCAAAATATGCCTCTTGCTTATCTTATCTGTTGTGAGTAACTCAAGCTATTTGCACAACGCCTTGTGCTAGGAAGGAGTTGTTTGTACATGTTTCACTCCCTTTTTTGCAAGTTTTGAATTTTGAATGAAATCTTTCTGTTCAAATTCCTGCTCCCCGTGAAAATGTCAAAGTTTCCCTTTTCTATTCTTCCCTTAAGGTTCGACCCAGCCCTCCAAAAATCCATTAGTTGCAGATGGTTTTCTATTAATTTTCAAGCGGCTTTGGAGAGCTCTCGGCGTCTGGCAGCGCTAACATCCCCTTTCTCTTCTGTCCCACCCACTTAGCCTCGGTCTAAGAGCCCTTAACAAATGACTCCCAAGGAATTTAAATGGCTAACGCTCGCTGACCAATAAAGCGGTGCAGGAACAGTAGAACCTGGTTACACAGTTCTTGTGATTAGGAAGCAAGGTTGCTCAGGCAAAGGTGCTTAGTACTGTTAACCTGTCGCACTTGGATTGCGGGATTGGAGAGGTAAGGGAAATCTTGTTTGTTCTGTAGGGATTTTTTATTTGGTTTTCATTTATCAGGTGGTCGAGACTGAAAGTATGTCCTTGTCAAGGAAGCAGATTTGGTTTTTTCCTTCCATCAGAGGGTCGTAAAGAGTTGCATGAGAAGGAAGCAACTACTTCTAAACTTGAACTACGAGCTCGACAAATGAGTGCCTGAAAGAATTTGACTGGCAAGTAACAAAGCAAATGCCAGACCTGTTAAAGCTAAAATACTGATATGTTTAACCACTTACACTATTTAGACAGAAGAAAACAAATAAAATCAGTTTCAGAGAGGTTCCGTCTACTATCCTAAATTAGTGAAGTGAAAGGCAGGCATTTAACAGCCATCTTATGTTTTATTTCGAATTGGCCTGTTTCCGCCATTGTCTTTTGTGCTGACCTGGGTTTTGTTCTGCTCTTACTCAAGGAATTGACATCAAAATCAAGCCTTAAAAGTGGGTTATCAGCTTTAGATAGAGAATTTGGGGTTTGTAGATTGAGGGTGGTGAGGAAGGCTGAGCAAGCAAGGTATATATGCAATTATCATTAACAGAAATGAGTCTATATAGCTCATTCTTTATGTTGAATATTTGATAATATTTTAAGAGAATGAGGTTCTGATAGCAATCTATTCACAGTCTGCATAAAAAGCATGTGAAACGCTTAAGGCTTGTACATGACATAGGGCACGTGATGTTAATCTGTTTGCCCTTGTTTATTTATTTATTTATTCATTCATTTATTTGTTTATTGGGATCAGTGTTAATAACAATAGTGAAGTTTGAACTTAAATCTGGAAAAAAAGCAATTGAATCTAATATCTCTAAAAAAAAGAAAGGGAAACTTAGTTTTTATAACTAAGGTTCAATTATGTTCCGACTTAAACCAATGGCAAGATTGTTAATTCAAATGAAGATCAGATGCAGTTACTGTATGTAATGGCGTACTGGTCTAAGCTAAGTGGGGTAGTAGTTGTGCTCTGAAATGCACGTTTAAAGCGCGATCCTTCATTCTTTGCACATCCAAAGCTGCCATGCAGGACAGGCAGCGTCCGGAGTACAGGAGGAATGTCGCGGGGAAAAGGACCTGCCACCCTGTGCACTGCTTCACAGCCTGACAGGCTTTGTTGCAGAAAGGGTGTATTTTTCAATCGTATTGTCTCGGTTGAACTTTGAAGGCCTTTCCACTCAATGCAATCCACAGTGACCCGTGTTAGTGCATCCCAGCTGCTGACGTGGCACCTAAGACCTCGTCTGGTGTCTGAAAGAGTTAAGAGAGTTTTTTGATTAAATTAAGTTAACACAGCTAAGGTAACATGACTGCAAAACATGTCCTTTTTGCTCAGCGAGACAAGGCCATATGACCGTCTATCAGAAGCTTGTTGTAATGCTGTTGGTTTGATTATTTTTCCATGGGTTTCTCATGTAGTTCTGCACTTTATAACTGAGATTAGATAACGTGTTGGATAAAAATAAATAAAGTTAATAAAGGAGGAGCCACTTGGCTAGTCTTTTTAAGAATTTCTGTTTAATTCCGCATTTCAGTTCCATTCCTTGTTGAGGGAATTATATTGATTCAAATGTTGCTTTTCTTCTTTCTTCAGCTTTTAATTAAAAAAAACCAGTTAAATTCAGCAAAAGGTGAATTTCAAATAACACCTGTCTCAAATCCCATTGTTTTTCTGAAATGCGCAGAAATTTCATTTCCAAATCACAGGTATTTCCAACTGAACTGTAATTTCGATAGGCTTAGACTGTCTTGAATTAACCCAACACAGGAACGGTGCTTCCTGAGAGAGTCCCTGCCTTGGTTAAACATTTTTTTTAATTTATAATATTAACCCTGGGCAGAGGTAACGAGTACTGGAAATCTCTTCCTTGTACTTGTAAACCTTGCTTCTCGATTTCAATCCAAGGGTTCAAAGGTTTGTACAGACTTCTTAGATCAGAGGTCAGACACAAATTGCTGCACTTTGCAGCTTCGTTCTGCCGATATGACAGAATTTCACAGCAAAGACGATTGCCTTTCATCCCCCTCTTCTCAGCTCACAGGCAACACCAGGCAGTTCAAAGCATGATAGGTACAAGTCAGCCATTGGTACCTGAGTTTAATAAATAACTAACTGGGTTTCAGTGGTGCAAGGTGCATATTATAAAAAGGGTCAAATGTCAGTGCACAAAGAAAAAAACATGCAGTCACTGACTAAGCCAAATGTTTTGAGTTTAATGTACTTTCAACAGTGAACATTCACATCGCAGTTGTGGTTAGCTTTATGCTGATTTTCATTTCTGTGACCTGAGGGGGAGGGAACAAGTTGGGCCACTTTCAGCTTTCCCTTAAATTGCTCCCTCCTGCTGAAATCAGAGTTGCACGTTGGGCCCCTCTGTTGTTGTAGTGTTCACGTGGTAAATATGAAACCGAGAATGTGGCAATAAAAATAGTGCAAAAGATTAGTGGGAACTGAAAAGTCTTAAGCCATGCTTTATTGCTATGAAATCAGCTAAGCCAGTAGGCTTTGTATTAATAGGCAGTATGTTTAATTCTGGGTTTTCTGTAAGAATTAGCTGAAAAAATGAGGTCAGAAAGACTGAAAATGGAACTGTAGTCTATGGGCCCCTTTTAGATACTTTTGATTGCAGTGTCAGGTGGTACATTTTAATGTAATGTTTACACAGATAGATAGACAGACAGACAGACAGCGGTCTACATTATAGAAACACACAAAAATCACAAGCACATGCACACATATCCCTACACCATGGAGTTCAAGAAAATGTTTCGCAGGCATTTTCAATGATAGAATTACATCACTGTGTTTATATATAAGATATATCTTCCAAGAGGCAAGAAGTGAGATAGGCGAATGTCTTGTCTTTCCTGTGTAATAATTAAAGGAGGAGCCTTGTTTTGGTGCTAAATTGCAAAAGATCCTTTTTCCTGTCTTTTTTATGGTAAAAGCTTGCAAGCTCATAGTCCAGCCTATATGAAACACTTCTTCCTTTCCTAGAATGGACGTTTTTTAAAGCAGACAACTGGTGAAGAGGGCGCACTTATCTGCAGGAGAATCTCTGCACATATCACTGTTTCATTGCATTCATGGAAAACGCTCCGTAAAAAAATTTCCCATTGAATGCAACTCATCTACAATAGGAAATGCTTGTTCCATACTGAATGATTACATTGCAGTTTGTTTAAGTGCCACACATTTTCCTGCCTGACAGTGTTAATAATAGACTTTGTTGACTAGACTGAAATATGGGAATTTGGGGGGAAGTGAAGGGTTGTGTTTCCTGATTTGGAAAGCTGATAAGAAGGATTACACAACCCATCTCCCATCTTCTCAGCTTTCCTCAATGTGTGGCTTCAATATCTTGCAGGATAGTAACTTCAGACCCAGCCAGCAACTGGTCCTATTGAAAGAGTTAAGAGTTATATAATTATTTTGAGTTGGACTGTGTAAAAGACAGAGCTGGGGCAAATCAACTGTACAACACACAGGTTACACAACTTGTTGGGACAAAGTTCTGAATGACTTGCAGCAAAGTGTATTATAAAATATAGGAGGAGACTGGTTTTCACTTACCCAAACTGTCTTCAGAAGTGATTTAAACTAAGATGGCTGGTTTGGCACCGCAGTAAATTAAAAGCACTCAAGAAATACACAATCCATTGACAGAGTTCACATGTAGAAGCGGTAAAAATAACAGCCGTGTTGGTAGGATGCTCTGTGCTGGTGGTGATTTGGCATATGGAAAACTTTTTGGTCACCATCGTTTCATTCTTGCCATGGGAAAACCATGTACGCACAAACAGAATTCTTGCTTGTCGTCATCAAAAAACAATGGCATGAGGTAAAAACCCAGGCTCCAGAAAGTTTTCTCACTTCATTATCATCTGGGTTATCATTATCTAAATTTAGACTGTTTTACTTGAATACTATTTTTGTAATTTCCAGGCCAGGAGAAAGGATGGTTCAAGAGCCTCCTTCTTGTGAATGTTCATTCCTCTGCGTTGACAATGCCTAAGGATAATGCAAGTGAAATTTTTGGTAGCATCACCCTCCAAATTAAATGCCTTAAAAAGTTGCAGAAAGGATTGAAAATAGGATAGACAGGAAGTTTGCATAATACAAAGTGAGTTGTTTTTGTATGGATATCATAATTTCAGTTTTATTAGTATTTTAATATTGTGCACAAAATTGCAGTGGCATAAGATTAATATGGCTAAGGGAACTGGTATAGTATAGCTAAAGGTATTAGGCCTGTGGTTCTTAATGCTGTTCATGACAGTGATGAAAATAAGGAAAGGAAGAAGTTTAACCTTCAAATCCTAGTCTGAAGTTGTAGCCAATTAGTGACTCCACAAATCAAGTGCTCAATTCTCTTACTGGAATTAAAGTTTGTACCTGGGCAAGTCCAGCATGTTAATGTACAGAATAATTTTAGGTGTTTTCCTTGTAAAAAGGAGGAAAACATAGAAGAAAATATTTACAATAATGTTTTGCTGCAGTTTTTCAGCCAAATACATTGCTGTTGGTTGGTGCTTGGGGAACATAACCAGTCCTTACAAGACTTTTAAGGTGGGATTTTCAGTATTGCTCATCAATGCCTGAAATATATCCCCATAGAAGCCATTAGAGTCTTACAGTTGGTATCAGAGGGAGTAGTGTTAGATGCTGAGTACTTTTGAAAATCTCACCCTCTTCTGTTTCTTTAAATTTTCTTCCTTTTTGAAAGAGTCAATAAGAGGCAGGACTTGTCATCAAAAGATGAAACCAACCATTTTTAACATCCTTGGGCCACCTAGAACAAATTTAAGCAACTGACAATTGGCTTGCCTTAGTAGATGGCTTAAACATAGTGCATGGACCCCTTCTGCAGTAGCTCCGTGCTGAAAACTGCCTCTCAAGACCAGAATATTAACCCACCCAGTATAAGGTGAACATGACTAACTGACCAGAGTAAATTTAAAGTTTAAGCTTGAAATATGGACTCTTCCACTGAAGCCTGTGTCAAGTGCCATGCGAGGGTCCCGAGGACAATAAGCCCACAGTCACTGTGAGTAGAAATGGGAATTCCAGAAGTGAGCCTATGGCTTAGGTAGGTTAGAGCATCCTGCAGTCCTGGAAAACTTTTTATGACTGAAGGAAAAGCTTAGTCCAGAGGAGGGAATAGCTCTAATTTTTCCTAGACATAGTAGCAAGACATTACCTTTAAACATTGCAGTGGATTACAGGAGTGTATTCTACTAAGAAGCTGAAATGTATTAAATATTACCTAATTACAATTTAAATTAATCTCTCCAGCATGGCAATGCTGCTGTGTGCCTCACTGAAATATTAACATGAAAATCCCATCACAACCTGAGGAGGAAAGAGAATCCCTCCTCTGTGTATATTCATAGATCTTTTCCCTTTCCCAAGAAAAAGTTGCAAAATGTAAAACAGTTGATAAAAATCTGTTAAAACTGAAAATGTGTGTGTTGTAACATTACCAAGATGTCCTCAAAACATATTAAGCAGCTCTTCCCTTCTAAATCACCATTCCTCTCATAAGCACTAAGCCTTTAGTATTTTGCTGTATTGACTTTTGCTACTATACCTTAATGTTCCCTGGCCTTATTTCTCCCCATGCCAGTCTAAAACAGAGGTAGCTGAAATGATCTTCTGACTTTACCAAAAGGTGTCAGCCACTTCTGTCATGTCCCTGGCTCCTCTGTGCATTCACACCTGCACATACATGCAGCATGATGTGAGCAGCAAATGTCCGTGCATGTGCATCTCCCTGGACACATGCAACGCCTGAGCTGAAAGGATTCTCCCATCTGACCTGGGAGGAGTTGGAGAGGTCCAAGTGCCTTAATTCAGGCACACACACGATTGTGAGAATGTGCAATGCGTTAGACTTTCCCAAATCTGCTGCGCTGGCAGCAGGAGAGCCGACACAGCAGACAGACGCTGTTGTCACCAGGGCTGGTCTGGGCTAAGAGATTACTCTCCCAAGTTGCCTATCACAAGCTGCTCATCAAGTCTCTTGCTATCAGACGTTTCTGTCCCTTCAGACCTGCTGATGCCATTAACCACATTCTCCACAACTTTTTGTTAAAATGATCTAGATTAGGAAAACCCACCTTTTCAAAGTGTTTAAACTAGGCTGGGGCAAATTCTTCATCCAGCTCAGTTGCAGCTAAAGCAATGTGTCTGACATGCTGCAGACAGCTACCATGGCCTGCTGGCCTCAAGTACTTCTTTTTTTCTTAAATGTCCAAAGAGATTATCCATCCTTCTGCTGAACAAAGACCTTTTCCCCAGAAACCTTCCCTATCCTATATAAATGGCTTTCAGAAAAGTTCACTGGCCAAAAAGCCATGCTGAAATGATGCACTCTCCCTTGCACTGACACAGGACAAGATTCAGCTTCAGACTTTTGCATTTCGTAAGTGACAGCAGGTAGGGATCCAGGCTCTGATTCAACTCCTGTTGTTCTCTGTTGAAAACCACATTGGGATCTAGCCTTTGACCCTTAAAACATGAATTACATTAGAGTCATGCAAAATCTTCGCATGGATTTTCCACGGAAGATCGGATCCATTTTTTACCCCCTCCCCGCAGGCACGCGGAGGGAAGGCAGGGAACCTGCCTGCAGTGGGACGTCCCCAAGCTGCTTGCGACCAGAGGGCAAAGCAGGAAGCACAAGGGCAGAAGGGGAACGCTTGCAGGCCCCCTTGCTATATCATGCGGGTTTGTAAAAGGGGTGGGACTTTCTGTTTCACCACTAGTTAGGAAGGAGCACCTTGAATATAAGCTAACCGCTGTGGCTGTGTCAGTAGTAGTGCTAGGCTATCGCTGTTTTCTGCAGTCATACACACCATGGCTGATCACAGAGGCATCCTTACTATACAAACTCAAAGACGCTGGCTTTGTTGAGCTCATTTGTGTGAATAAAACATATCAAATGAATGAGTCTTGCCAAAAAAAATGAAGGTATAATGATACCATAGTTATATTTAAAAGGAGAAGTAACTTGCACATTACATTTGAAGCACTGCATTATTTTCGATTGACATGTTCCTGCCATTTTTCTGTTCAGCTGAGAAATCTGTAAACAGGCAAACTGTATTTTCAGCAAAAGCATTTCTGTGGATATCTGATGTTTATGGTAAAGTTACACAGTTAGCTGTTGTTGTTATTATTATATATATTTTATCTAAAACTACCATTAGGAAAGAGTCAACTTTTTAAAATAGTGAGCTTTAACTGTAGCAGTACTTTCAGGGCTGCTACAGACCGTCAGGACCAGGATTACTATTTGCCCTTATTACTTTAACTAAAAAAAGTAGAAAGGTCACATTTAAAACAGTAGCTGATATTTTACTCTGTCAACAGAGTGCCTTTAGTTAAAATGTTGGTGGCTGACCTTCCTTCTGTAATGACAGGAGTTGCAGCTTACAAGGCAAAGCTGTGGCAGTTTCTCGAAGCAAGCAGGCTGGCGTATTTTCACGAAGGAATGTGGTGTAATCTCAGTCGGAATTTATACAATGCAGCCTAAAGTGCCCAAAATGGTCTACAGAAAAACGGTGGTGTTTAAGACAACTTGGCCTTAAACTTAAAACAGTCTCTGGCGACCGAAGCGGTGCATGGTCACCGGTGAGGCATGAGTGTCTCCGTCCTGTCCTCTCCCCGCTCTCACTCATCCTCTTCTTCCCAGTCGGCTTTTGGGGGAGGATCAGGGAAAATGCTGGTGTGATGCTCTGCACGCTGATGCGGCTCCGGTCATGGAGGAGCAGCTGCCGAGGGTCCCGTGGAGCCGGCGGTGTCGCGTGAGCCCCCGGCCCCAGGCTGTGAGTGCCCCTGGCTCTGCAACCCATAGGGGACACATGGTGCCACCAAATCTAACAAAATGCAAAACTAGAGGCATGAATTAAACACAAACGTGGACCAAATCCTCCATGAGGGGAGCAGACGTGCTCACAGCCACAAGAGCACCAGCTGTGGGCTTTGTGCTTGTAAAAGCTGTTTTACCATAGCTGCGAGGCTCATTTCAACAGCGGTGCTGGTGGCTGCATAACGTCCTCGTGTCATGTTGAGTGCTGTACAAGCCCACGGGTAAGATGCTATATGGACTGACTTTTTTAAAGGGATAAATCTGACCTTCTTTGCGTCAGCAGGCAGTGAAAGTGCCCTGGGAACACAGGTATATATTCAGCTGAGGGATTGCCTTACTTTGTACATGCAGTCATTTGCCTTTTACACTTTTCTGTCTCCTCAGCACGTAACTGGCCTTTTTTGTGCCCACTTCATGGATATCAGCTGCAGAAGGGTCTCTCCTTGTCCTTTCCTTGCTTCTGTTGTGGATCCACAGTAATATCTGTGAAGGCATTTGGGTTTCTGTGGCCTCAAACCCTCTTAGCAGCCCAGGCCACCCCAAGATGAAAAGGCCTGACTGCCTTAGCCATGGGAAAGAGAGAAAAGGAAAGGCACGGAGGGACGGGAGAGCCCTGCGGAAGGGGGCTGGTGGTGCCTGCTCCCGCCAGGTGGTGAGGAAGGGTAGTGGTGGGGAGCTTTGCTCCAGAGAGACTGTCCCCTCCCAGCAGTAGTCGCCGTTTCACGCTCTGCTTTCGCGAGCGAAGCGGCGAGCCCCCAGGCATTGGGGCCCGGCACATGGCAGGGTCACGATCGCGGGCCGTGCTTGGCTGCCTGCGCCTCACTTTGCCTTTGGCCTGGCACAAGGGGCATCAGAATCTGGCCCTGCATTGTTGCATTTTGCTTTTTTTGCTAATCGAGGCACTGTATTTAATAAAGAAGCTGCCTTTATTAGCCAACCTATTCACGGTATGCCTTAGGTCAGTCACTGGCAACATTTCCCATTTAATGTTCTGCATTGTCCTGTAAAAAAAAAAGGGTTAAAAAGGAGACAATGAATGTTTAGGGCAAGACCTCTTTACACACAACTGATTGGCAGTGGGGAAGAGAGTTTCATAAGAAAGAGGAAGTGAAATTTGAATGGTTTCACTGAAACGTGTACTTCTGAAAGTTCACCTGTGAGTAAGGGAGAGTCCTTTAAGCAGAGAAGCTGAACTGAAAGGTTTCCGAGTCGTGCTTTTAATGCCCTGATACAAGTTAGAATCTATTTAATGCGATAAGGAACATATAGAAAAATCAAACAATCTTTACAGCTTTTTCTGAGAAAAAAAGAGGCTAATCATGTTTCAGGAAAAATTAGGAGTATTTGCTTCAACTACTTGGACACAAAGACTCAGATCAGTCGTATTAATGAATTTTTCCATAAGAAGGAGTTCAAGGTTAGACAAACAGAAGCTGAGAAAGGAATCACACTGTGGGGAGAAAGTCTTTCACCGGGCACGGACTGATAGAGAGCAAAGTGCTTCCAGTTTGTATTTTACATGCTAGCACTACCACCAAGCAAACTGGACATTTAAATTGTGATTTGCGCTACTGAAGAAAATCTTTCAGAGTATTACGTATCGCTCACAGCCTGCTCAGCTTCATTCCTCTCCTGCAAGTTAGAAGCTGAGGAGACGGCAGACAGGACTGCTCCAGCAGCAAGCAGGAGTATGCTTATACGTCAAGTACTGAAGTTGGTGGGTGACAGAGCAGAGAATGGAAAATAAATTAATTCAATCAAGGTGATTATCAGGTGTTTCTGAGGATGCATGCAGGAGCAAGCCAAATGGTGGGAGCCTTTGCTTTTCTCTTCCAGTCAAAGCCACATTCCTGCATCTACAAAACACACACACGCACACAAATGCACGCACCTACATATGTACACACCCCATGACTTCCCATTTTTCTCCTATGAACCTTTTCTTTCAGACTGCCTTATGTCACAGTCTTTCGTTTATCCCAGCTGATCTGCTTCTCATGGACGAAACCCAGCCCCACATCTCTTGCTCCCAGAAGAAAAATCCTCTCAAAGTCCTGCCGCAAAGCTCCTCTGTCTTTAGTTTCCTAGACACTGATTATACCTGGATACTGATGGGTGCCTCAGTGTTTACACAGATGTGCTGGCAGTCAGTCACAGGGGGTACAAAGGACAGCAGAAAGCAGCCAAGGCACCCGCCCAGCCACCCAGAATGCTGGTGCCTGCTCAGGGGGCATGGACAACCCTGCAAAAATATAGACTGAGACGCCATTGAGCCCCTGAAAGGACTTGAAACCAGGCCCACACGTTTGTTTGTTTTGCAGTAATGTATTAAGTTTTAAATGGGGGGGGGGAAGGTGGGAATGATTAGGGAAAAGGATAAAGCATAACTATTTTTTAGAAAGATGGCTTTGAGCGTGTGGCACCAGACCAGCTCTCCTGGGGTCTGATTTCAACACCCAAGGTTCCCGGGGGAAACCACGTGCACCTTTTGTGCCTCAGTGCCACATCCTACAAAATGGGGTAAAAGCCGTCCGAATTCAGCAGGATGCTACAAGGGCAAATTCATTCATTATTGTTTTGAGATGCACAGGATGGGGTATTTTGGGTACAAAGACAATTAGGTGGGTATTATTTCTTAAATTATAGTGTCGTTTCTTTTGATTATTTGAGCTTCAGTACCTGTTTTGCTTTTTTGCTGCTGTTTTAAGTTCTCAGCATTTCAGACATGATGTGCACAATGTAGTAATAGCTATAATAACTACAGTTTTAACACAGTCCTGATAAGTAGTCATTTAAAACTTAGTTGTCTCCAAAGTACAGCCATTCTGATTAGGAATTAACACTTTTGTCTGTCTCTTATGAGTCTTTGCCATTGAGATCAGGTACACTTTCCTCTTCAGAGAGTAGAAATCAAGCTTTTATATTTTATAAGACAGTATATTTTAATATAGCTTAAACTTTTGCTTCTTCTCTTAGCATTAATCACACTTCACGGATTTACGCAAATCAGTCTGGCATTATCAAGACCACTCAACTCATAGTATTAGCTCATGCCCTATGCACAGCTAAAACACATGGTAGGAAGCTTTCATGACCAGTTTACTATGGACTAACAAAATGCATAGGTACTGCAGAACACTTCAAAAAAAGGTTATTTTGAAAACAATTTTCTTGAGAGTGATTGTTTTCCTACATGAGTGGGTTAAGTTGTTCTGGCAGCCTGTTTTATAAGGCAGTATCCACAGGTGGAGAGAGCTCTCAGAACAGACACGCTTGTGTTTTTTCTCATCAAGGTAGATGATATCCGAACACTGTGAAGGCGTTGATTGTCATATGGCAGTGAATGTTATTAAATGTGTGTTTAGCTGAATCAAGTAAGACTGTATGGGGTCTATAATTGTCTTAGATACTATATATCCATGAAATCAGGGTCTATGGAATTGCACAGAAAAAATTAAGCATATCTGATCATGAATTTAGATTCCCTATAGATTACACAGGGATGAAATGCACTTTAGGTTTACAGAAAATTTTTAATTATTCACCAGCACAGATTGCGTACAGCAGTATTTGCAGCTAAGGTGGCCATCAGCATGTAGCAGCAGCTTGAAGTGCAGCTTTCAACATTAGACATCATCTTCCTGAGGCAGAGAGCCCTGGCTGCAGTGCAAAAGTGTTGGAAAACAGTCAGTTCCTGGACTGCTACTGTAGGCCCAAACTGAATTAACAGCTTGTTTCTGGTGGGGCAGGGGAGGCTTTTCTTCATCTCTCCTCTCTCCATGCTCCTGGTGCCCATCTGTAACTTTCTAGGCCATAGCCCAGGTGACTGATCCATGCAGATAACAGAATACAGAGACTTTTATTTTACAGATTGACCTAAAACTGATGGTAATGACTCATTTTTAAACTTACCTAAACCTGGGAAGATAAGTAATTCTCTTGCCAACAGGTGGCCAATGTAAAGGTAGTGATTATTATTCAGCAAAGTGTTTGTTTAACAAGCTTTGCTTTCATTTAAGGAAAGATGAAGTCACATTTTTAGGAACACACTGTCAAGTGAAAAATGAAAATCTTCTCTGTTTTAATTTTTTTTAATGATGTAGAATAATTGTCAGATCTAAAATGGAAATGTCTGACTGTGACACATTAAAGAGGGGGAACATTTCAATCTAAGAGAAACATTTTTATAAACAACATTTTAAAACAAGAAGTTGTCATAACTGATGCACTTCCATGAAACACCTGAATTCACAGAAAGGGCATTTTCTAAAGGAAGAATATTGCCTGGGCATCGCCATGACTATTACTGTCCCTCCACCTTCTCTGCCTCCCTCTCTGCTCTCCATATTTTTAAATGAAAATGGCTGCGCTGCACCAGAAGTCGTCAGTGCGTAATACTCATGGTCCAAACACACCTGCAGGATTGGGCCCTTTCATAGATGTAGGCTCAGGTCTAGTTTCTCATTCCCAAGTGCATTTAGGAGCTGAAAACAAGCACTGTAGGTGTTTGTCCCTGACTAGGACAGAGGCATTTCTAGATATAGGCAAGCATGATTCTGGGCAGCTAAAGGACTTCCCTGAAAAAATTCTGAGGTGCTAAGGTCACTAAGGAGATACACAGGTCTTGTGGGTTATAAAAATCACACTTAGCTGCCTAAATTCTGCATATGTCTTTCTGTGGACGTGAGCCTACTTTACTAATAAACCTACCTGTGTGGCAACCAATACATTAAAAATGGCCAAATGATATACAAAGGGTACATATCAGAGTCCTTGTTGAACAGAGAGAAACCTGTGTTCCTCTGAATCGCACTAGTACATAGAACAAACACATCTGGCTGAAGCTTCACCCTTTTTTTATGGAAAATAAGCTTGTCAAACACAGAGAACGTCTCTCTTGGTGGTTTGCAGAGTTTTTTCCTGGGACCAGTGCCCAATGACAGTTCCATCAATAAACTGATCATAAATACAAAATCATGGAAAAACCACCTGGTTGATGATGCAAAGGTTGATGGGGTTGTAAATAATAACAAGGAGAGGGCAATGATGTAGCACGCAGTAGGTGGGATCCACTTAAAATGCAGTTGGACTATGGCCAAATGCAAGGTTTTGGCATTTAGCAGTAACACATGCAAGGCATGCCCCCTTGGGATATACCCAAGTGTATAGCCCATGCCCCCACAGGATATACACCAGCAAGTGACACCACTGAAAAGGATTTAGGGCTAGAGTGGACGAAGAACTGAGTATTGTTTGCTAGTGAGAAGGTGTGGAGAAATATGCCTTTGCTATATAGAGAGAAAAGTGGGGAGAAGAGAGAGGGATGATTTTTATCCTTGAGTGCAGCAAAGGTGAAAAAAAAAAAAGGTGAAAAAATAGAGTGCTTTGGGAAGGGCCATGAAAACAATTTTAGGGGAAAAAAATGCCTGTTGATGAAGATTTCAGGAAAGACTTTCAGTCTGAAAGGTTTATTAAAAAGAAGACAGAGTTGCAGCTTGATTGAACAGCTTAAATATCATCATAAGGCAAAGACACAGGTATTGAAAGACTCTTTAATCTAGTAGAGAAAGGTTTAACAAGTAATCCTAGCTGGAAGCAGAAGCCAGACAAATTCTCATGAGAAATATGGCCCACTTGTTTGTCAGAGAGAGTAATTACCAAACAAGCCATAAAGGGAAGTGGTAGGGACTACATACAGCTCTTGATGCCTTAAAATCAAGGCTGGATGTCTTCTGGAAGATATGATTTACTCAGATAAATGTTATAGGACTCAATATGCCAATAACAATAAAATGTAATGGTCCATGTCATATACAGTCACTCATATTAAATGGTCTGATGGTCCTTTCCAGCTTTAAAATCAATGAATTAACTATTCTCAGAATCCCAAAGTGTCTGTTTTTTTAATTGTGTTCAGAAAGAGATCTCATTATCTTGCAGTTGTAGCAGTTAGCATTTTAATCCTTCTTCTGTATTTCTGTATTTCCTGCCCTCTCCCTGTACTTGAATGCAGAATGAGATTTCAGAAATTTGCCTTTCCCTTGCCAACTTGCAAGGCTGTGCTGACTGATCGCTTTAAAGGAAATGGCCTGTAATAAGGGAGTGCTTCTTTTCAGCTTTTGTGAAGTCCTGTTGCAATCATGAAGGAGACAAACATGCTAGACATTATACCACAAAGGGCAGGCAACTCAGAAGCTTGCCAGTGTGCTCTTTGCACAAGAGAACAAGAATTGTTTCCCCAAATTTTAAAAAGTATTTATTATTTCCCACTCAAGTGTTATTCTGAAAGCCTACAGGAGCTAGGAGTTGGTATTGAAAGGGAGTCACACCTGGCGCTTCATGTGCATTCCCCTCCTTTCCCTGTGGAGTAATGGAGCCAGCACTTTGCTGTTCAGGAGTAAAAATATCAGCTGAGGAATGACTTAAGAGGGAGAAGAGGGCTCTGGAGGTGGGAATCTAACAGCACCTCCCCTTTCCCAAACTGATGCTAATTCCTTCCTACCCATCAAAGAGGAGACAAGCCCCCCTAGGGATCTGAAGTGGTTGGTGGCAGCTGTTCATGTGACTTCAGCCTCCCACAGCAGCAGCTCTTGGTACTCCCCTTGTACCGCCTCAGCGAGGGGATGTCCCTAAATCGAGGCTGCAGGGCCACAGGCCTCACCCCCTTCTCCCCTCGCTGCACCCCTCCCTGCAGTAAAATGTTCAGGGTGGTATAGTTCATTCCTGCTCTTCTGCAGCCTTATTCCCGGCTTGAAAAAAGGACTTGCAGAACAACTGCAGGAAGACAAAAGAGAGCAGGTGCGATCCTGGTGGTAGCTAACAGCTTCTAACACGTCCTCCTTCTTCCTCCTCCTGTGCCTAGGTTTTATCAGGCTTTGAATGATTTTGACATCATGACTGCTGAGGACTCCACTGCAAGGATGAGCAACGATTCCTCCAACATGGCTACTACTAAAGTACCTGAAGGTGTAGCTGGTGCGCCTAACGAGGCTGCTTTGCTGGCGCTCATGGAGCGTACGGGATATAGTATGATTCAGGAGAACGGGCAACGCAAGTATGGCGGTCCCCCTCCCGGCTGGGAGGGCCTGCACCCTCCTCGCGGCTGCGAAGTCTTTGTGGGCAAAATTCCCCGTGATGTCTATGAAGATGAACTCGTCCCCGTGTTCGAGTCTGTCGGCCGCATCTATGAAATGCGCCTGATGATGGACTTTGACGGGAAGAACCGAGGTTATGCCTTCGTGATGTACACACAAAAGCATGAGGCCAAGCGGGCTGTCAGGGAACTGAACAACTACGAAATCCGCCCTGGCAGGCTGCTCGGGGTTTGCTGCAGTGTGGATAACTGCCGGCTGTTCATCGGAGGCATTCCCAAAATGAAGAAGAGAGAGGAGATCCTGGAAGAGATCGCCAAGGTGACGGAAGGTGTGCTGGATGTTATCGTGTACGCAAGCGCGGCAGACAAGATGAAGAACAGAGGCTTCGCCTTTGTGGAGTACGAGAGCCATCGAGCAGCAGCAATGGCCAGGAGGAAACTCATGCCTGGAAGGATCCAGCTGTGGGGACACCAAATTGCCGTTGACTGGGCAGAACCAGAGATAGACGTGGATGAAGATGTCATGGAGACTGTTAAAATCCTGTATGTGAGGAATTTAATGATTGAAACCACAGAGGACACCATTAAAAAGGTCTTTGGGCAGTTTAACCCTGGCTGTGTCGAGCGGGTGAAAAAAATACGTGACTATGCTTTTGTGCACTTTACAACCAGGGAAGACGCCATTCACGCCATGAACAACCTTAATGGTGCTGAACTGGAAGGCTCCTGCCTGGAAGTTACCTTGGCCAAGCCAGTAGACAAGGAGCAATACACTCGCTACCAGAAAGCAGCCAAAGGAGGGGCAGCAGCAACCCCTGAAGTAACACAGCAACCCAATTATGTTTACTCTTGCGATCCGTACACACTAGCGTATTACGGCTATCCGTACAATGCCCTGATCGGTCCCAACAGAGATTACTTTGTGAAAGGTTAGTAAGCACAATTAGGGGATGTGATGGGCAGGTTTGATTTCAGGCAAGAGTGGCCCAAAGCCTGTCTGAGACAGATAACAGCTGGTGCTTTTCATTTTTTTCTTAAACACTCTTTTATAGTTCTTTTTGCTGTATTTATGATCAGTCTCATTTTAATTTATGACTGTGCAGACTGTATTTATGTAGTAATAATTGCTAATGTTCAAACCAGTATAATGGAGGCATTGAAAATGAGCTAAAAGTCTAAGCACAGGATGGAAAAGAAAGTGATCTGCTTTTTATGAGTGCTGCAGTAAGTCTGGGCAAATGCACAGTCCAGGGGCTTCAGTCTCTGGTGTCTCCTTCCAAACTGTTAGATCCTTTGCCTTCGCCTGGAGGTGGGTCCTCCCACATCCCAGGGCTGGCCATCCAAAAGGAGCGCTGTCTGGGATAGCCTTAACTGGGAACGCTCCAGGCATCATTTGCCCTCTGCATTAAAATGGTAGCAGTGCTGCATCCTTTAAAGACCATTAAGAACTACAAGCAGAAGGGGCCACATGAGTGCAAGCTAATTTATGTATAATTTAATTAGTTATGGATTATAAATATTAAAAATTAACCAAAAGTAAGTTATTCATAAAAAGCCCTAGCAGCTATAACTGGTGTTATAATTATAATTATCCTGTACTTACAGGAATTATAGTTTCCTGAAATCCTTAATGTGTGTTTCCATACAATAGGCAGTTTACCATGAATATATTCTTCAAGCACACACACATAAAAAAAAAGTATTCTTAACAGTGGCTGATCAAAAATTTCAGCCTCAACTCAGTTTCCAGATTTGTACTTACAATGAACTACAAATGAGTTAATTGACAGTCTAAAGGTACAATTAAGCCGTCAGAGAGTACATTAATATCACAGTGTCCAAAGTACTGTCGTAACGCACGTGGAGTTGCTAACACAAATAGAGGTGATATTTCTGGAAATGGGGCATATTCACATTACTAATAAAATTGCAGAGAAAACAAAAGTCACTAGTAAAAATATATCAATAAGGGGACAAAGCTGGTTAAAGGCCAGATTCAGCTTAGTGAGGGCAATCTCTGCAGGGCCCCATCACAGGCAGCTGAGAGGCTGGGTCTCCTTTGGAGGACAGCTGAGAGAGAAGCTAGAAGTCTAATGCATAGAAATCACCCCTGGAGGAGCCTCTGACTATGAAGTCTATATTATACTCATAAAACTGGCCATGAGGGCTATATTATTATGAATAAATGGTTAATTTATTAACGGTCAGAAAAGTCAAGAGCAAAACTTGCATAGTTCCACTTGGTGCTTCTGGCAAGGCCAAATGCTCTGTTTTCATGAGCAAAGTCAGTAAAATTCAGATCAAACTAATTTCAGCAGCCTCATTTCTAAGCATATGCCGCCAGGTTTCAGTCCCAGGTTGTCAGGACCCCCTGCATTGCTGTTGCTATATGTTATTCATCACCCTCTTTCCTGTTGTTATTACAAGCAGGCAGCGTAAGAGGCAGAGGGCGAGGAGCAGCCGGCAACCGAGCCCCCGGCCCCAGAGGCTCTTACCTGGGGGGATATTCTGCCGGCCGTGGCATTTATAGCAGGTACCACGAAGGCAAAGGAAAGCAGCAAGAAAAAGGCTACGAGCTGGTGCCCAATCTGGAATTACCCGCCGTCAGTCCGGTGGCCATTAAGCCTGGTGCAGGTCAGTACATGTGACTGGGCTGGCACGGCCCGCAGGGAGGGGGATGCCATGGCTGGCATGTGAGCCTGGCCTCGAGCATTTTGCGGGTGTGACTAGGTTGGGAAAGGACCTGGGGATTTCCCATTGCAGGAAAGTCCCCGCCAACACAGAGCTCTTCCATTCCCGCCGGCAGCCTGGGGACAGCCCTGCTGCAGGCGCAAGGCAGAGAGCGTGGGTCCCATTCGCAGCCACGCAGCAAACTGCAGGGGAGCTCTCCCCCCTCCTGAGCTATGTACAGCTGGCCCATAGACCGGGGGCAGCGAGCTCCTTTCTGCCATATCCCCAGCAGGACCTGAGCATCTAATCTTTGCCCTTCCTAGCTTAATGCAATGATGGCTGAAGCCCTGAAATTCCTCAAGATCTTGTTTGGAAAGATTTTTATTTGGAAAAGCAGCCTGAGGAAGAAGGTCCTTTCAGGTGACCAGGACAAGCCCCCTTGCAGAAGTCCTCTGGTCTCTTCATTCTTCTCTCTGTGTAATGGTAACTGAGAACCTAAGTGGTGTTATAACAAAGCTGCAGTGGTTTATTAGAACATGCTTCATACTATATATACTAGAAACTATACTATACTATACTGGAAACTATATAACTTGCAGTGGAAACTATAACTTGCATCTAATGAACACTGTGAAAAGAAGAGTCCTTCATAACAGTTGGATGAGATAATATGAAAAGAGAGATCTAGAAAAAAAGGAATACTGTTAAAAATGAGAGCAGTTTTCAAAGGATGATTTGCAATAATTCTACCTTTATCTTCAGACTTCCTGATAAAACTATCCACTCACACCCTGAAAATATTACCACTATGCATATTTGTAAAGATACTTTAGGAATTCCAAGCATTACTAAAGTATGCTTGAAAACTAATTTTTGAAATGCACTTTATTTTAACTATTTATGAGGCCTACATAATTCATTAGACTACCAAAGAAAAGCCTGAATCTCAAGTCTAAATGTTTCTACACTTCAATCATGTTCAAATTCAGAGTTTTTCATCTGGTCTTGCCCCTCTCATACAGTTCCAGCACAGACTCCAACCACAGAGGACCTGGTCTGTTTTTTCCAACCAGACTGGCTGAGCTAGTAAAAAGTATTACCTGCCAACCTTACTTCTGTTATTAAAAGAATATTATTCTGCAATCACATTACCAGAATGGAGGAGTTGAGATGTTCTGACTTTGCAAGGTTTACAACTGTTTAGAATAACCTGAAAGCTTCGAGACGCATTCTCTCCACAAAAAATTAGAAAACTTCTGAGACATCGCCCCATACCCCAGCTGCCTGTTCCTGCTTTTCTGCCAGAAGTTACTGCAGAACAGAGCATGTGGCCTTTGCTGCAGTGAGAAATTACGCAGGTTAATTAAAGCAGTGCTAAAATTGGTTTGAGCTGACCACGTGGAATTGGTGCGAAGGACAACAAGAAACGCTCACATGCAGAGGTCTCCACTTGAGGAAGCAGCAGTACGCTGTTGGTGGGAACATCTCTGCCTGAAAGAGGGGATTTGATCAGATCCCTTGTTGCAGTCTCCATGATTAAAATGAGAATACTGCTTGCTGGAACCTGTCATTCCCTTAGGCAGAATTCCAAAGTTTTGTCCCAGTGAAAAAAAAACATGCTAATCTGGTTTCACTTTGGACATACTGGCTGCAACTCACACAGATGCAAACATCATCACCTCTTAGTCCAGCATTTATTAGTCGCTCAGTTTTTCTTGTGAATAACCTTAGTGCTGAAAGGCTCATGAACTGAAAGCTGAAATGTGCATTATGAAGCAAAAACAACATTATAAATATGATTATTGGGAATGTTCAGCAAAGTACATTCCTTCCCTAAGCAGTGCCACCAAGCTCCGTTTAGGAGCATGTACAAATTCACTGTCTTTGAACTCACAGTCATTATGACCAGAGCAGTTTCCCTTTGTCTGGAAGCTTTAATTAGTTCATGTTGTCCTATTTTGGCATGAGAGGAAATCCTCTTAAGAGCAATATTTTTTTTAGTGCCATTAAACAGATTGATCCTGCAGCAGAAAGACAGGATAAAATGTATTTAGCCAAGTTAGGCCTGGGAAATGCAGAATAGTAAATTAATGGATATTTTGCAGGGTTGGCCAAAGGACAGCATATAGACTAGAGCAGTTGCTGCCTGCAACTTCTACAACTGCAGGATGGCAGCAGCCGGACCAGGCTGCGCAGGCCTGGCACGCAGCCCCCGCTGCCTGGCAGGGCATCAGGGTGGCCACCCTGGGGCAGCCCTGGGCTGGGGGCCGAGCAGGAGAAATGCACGGACAGAGCACACAGCACCAAACTGGTCCTGGCTTGTGGTTCACATGGGCTCTCCTGCCGCGCTGCCGGCTGTGGAGAAAGGAGAGGTGCCCAGCGCACACAGCTGCACCTTGTGGCAAGAGCAGCCCATAACCGTGGTGGGAGAGCCAGCGTACCCTGGTGGGAAGGTCACTCACTCTTTGAGTTGAAGCCCTGGAAGCTCTCGCCCAAAACAGCTTTATGTATCTGGTCTCTCCTAGTGGCCATCCCCGCGATTGGGGCCCAGTACTCCATGTTTCAGGCTGCCCCGCCGGCCAAGATGATGGAAGATGGCAAAATCCATGCAGTTGAGCACATCATCAATCCTATCGCCGTCCAGCAGGACCCAGCCAGTGCGGCAGCCGCTGCAGCTGCAGCCGCCGCAGCTGTGATACCAGCCGTCTCAACACCTCCCCCCTTCCAGGTGGGTTCAATGCTCGCATTCTGCTCCAGTTAGCCAGATAGGTGGAAAGCCTGATGTCTGGCCATGCTCCTGTGACAGAGACACTTTATTTTCTCCCTTTTCCCAAGATGCCTGATGAGATTCATCTCACATAACTTCAGACATCTACTTAGTGGTTATATCTGATAGCTGAGCCAATGCCTGAGCTACACCTGAGTAGCTTCCTTTCTATTCAAACCTTCCTCTGTATCCAAAGGCAAACCATTCTTTATATCAAAGGAGAGGAAGAGGCACTTCTAAAGTGCAGCCTGTCTGACCTTAGACATCTGCGCTTCAGACAATTGCTCTCCCCGCAGGGTGATGCAACCTGGGAGCAAGGGGACAGTCCCCAAAGTGATAGAGCTCTTGTCCAAAAACAAGGCATGCACTTTCAACCCTTCATTCACAATCTCTTGTCCTAAGAGATTTGTCATTCAGCAAATGGAAATTTTTAAGTATGGCATTTTAAGTGCCATAAAGCCATATTAAATCCTTGTTTTCCATAGATGGGCCTGGAGCCTGGAGCCCCTCCCTCCCCATTGCCTATTCAGCTTCATTTTTTTATGCTCCAGCCCCCCTGACCTTTACACCTCATTATCTGGCCATGTCTAAGCAGAATTACAGAGGTCACCCCAGAAGCCTGCTGGCCTCGTTCCCTCCTGCCCGAGATCCTGCCGCGCCGGCTGTCCCGCAGCACCGTAAGCCACACGCAGGCGCAGGCACCCGGCGGGGAGCAGGCCGCCAGAGCAGGCGTCCGCTCAAAATCCTCTCGTGGCAGCGCAGAGCGCATGATGGGGGAACACCCATGTGTTATGTCCAGACCTTTGGAGTTAGGCGGAATATGAGGTAATCACTCCTCTTCTGTAGTTGGAATTCCATTATTTTACAGTAACAGTAAAAAAATCTAAGTGAAGGTTTACACTAATAAGGTTACAGAGTTGCACTGTGCAATTACGTAGCTACAGACCATTGCAAGTCATCGCTCTTTTAACATTTACTGTTTGTATTGCAGTAGAGTCCGAGTCCCAGTCTGGGGTGAGGGATGCTCTTGTATGAGGCCCATCATGTGCAAAATGGATGTTTGCCACAAAAGGTTTATGAAACAATAATTTCTTTCCCCTACAGAAACAACATTGCCAGGCTAGGAGGTGCATTACTGTGCATGCAGGGCTGACACCCACTGACTCGTTCAGCATCGTGAGGGGGCTGTAGGTGGCAACAGGCCCCTGAGGGGACTCTGCCTGTTTCTGCTGCTGCCTGGTGCTTTTGGTGCCGCTAGGGGCACGGGCACCCAGTGGGGGGACACACTCTGGCCCTCTCCCTGGGACAACAGGTGGCAGCGCCTGGGTGGACAGCAGCAGTTTGTCTCTCCAGCTCCACCACAGCCCCACTAGCAAGATCTGCCAGGGTAGATGAGGGTCTGGATGATGGTGCCCAGCATGCATTGGGTGCTTCAAAATACAACCATCCCTGACTAGTCAGGCTGCTGTAGGAGGGCTGTGGGAACCATAAATAGGGATTTTTGGTATGAGAGTCAGCAAGAGTCAGTATAAGGGGGGAGTGACATTTTGCTGGGGAGGTTGGCCAAGACACTGGCAGGCTACGCGAAAGGAGACTAAGAGCGATTGCATGAGCAGCCAAAGGTGATGGGGCAGGATGCAAATGGAGCAGAAGGAAATCAAGTGCCATGAAGCACGATGAGGGCAGGACAGCAGGACACAGAGGTGTGCAGGGTTTCGAAGGCAGTGCCGAGCCCTACCCCGCATGCCCAAGCAGCAGGGAGCCCACACTGGGACGTGGCATCAGTCGCAGGCCTTCATTTCACCCTCTGCCTCTGCCCGACACCAGGACCCGCAGCCCAAACACATGTGAGTTTTCCCAAGGTGCTCCCAGCCCCCAGCTTAGGTCCTTCCACTAGTCAAGCCCCTGATCCCTGCTCATGGTCATCCTTCTCCCCCTTAAAAACTGTAAGGAAACATCGACAGGAACATGAAAATCTTCTTGCTCAGTGCAGGCTGCATGAACAGTGGCAGTTTGCACCTAAGAGGCTCACCTTTTACTCCCAGGGCCGCCCGATAACACCAGTGTACACCATGGCTCCCAACGTGCCGCGAATTCCCGCCGCCGGGATTTACGGGACAAGTTACGTGCCGTTTGCGGCGCCCACCGCGGCGACGGCGACGATAGCCACACTACAGAAGAACGCCGCGGCGGCAGCGGCGGCGGCAGCCGCTTACGGAGGATATGCCGGCTATATACCTCAGGCGTTTCCAGCCGCCACCATCCAGGTTCCGATACACGACGTCTACCAGACGTACTGAGACTGGCAGTGAAAGAGGCTGGAGGAAAAACAAACACTGAAGGAACACTTTACTATTTATGAAGAAAGAACCTACTGCAAAAGAGTAACATTTAGACTCAGTAAACTGATGCAGAACCTGAAAGTGAAGAATGTTAAAGAATATGTTTGAAATATTTTATACGCATGAAGTTTTCACTCATTTTTTTAGGCTATTTTTAAAATTTAACATGCCTGTATTCATACATTTCTAAACGACCTCGAGGCATTCAGCCCACTGCTTACATGCATTTATACGCATTATAGTGGGATTGCATATGGTCTTTTTTTTAGCAGTTATATTTTCAATATATATGTGGTATGAAGGTTATTTTTTAGTAACTTCTGCACTCCAGAGATGTCTATTTTGTAGTGCCTTTAATAATATATCAGCTATATATTAAAAAGCCCACCTGAGCAGCTAGGGAAAGTTTAAACAATATATTTTGAAGAATATATTCAATATTTAAAGACTACATACCTTAGAATTTTTTAAAAGAAAAGAAACAACAAGTATCTTATTTAAAAGTTATACTGGAAAGTGCAATTTGAAAAATGTGCAAGACCTCTGCATTTTTGTGCTGGCATTAATACAATCTCTTTGTTATTATTTGGAATCAAAAATAACTAATATTGCCTTTTTGGAAGAAAAAAGCCTCATCGCACAAACCTCTTCCTAGTGTGATTAGCAGGCTTACATTAAGTAAAGGAAAGGTTCTGAGTTTTCCTTAACAACTGGATTTTGTATTTATTGAAGCTACTAGCAGTTCAGCCTTGGAGCACATGCAGAAATGAGTATCTGG
Source organism: Apteryx mantelli (assembly GCF_036417845.1). Taxonomy (NCBI): domain Eukaryota; kingdom Metazoa; phylum Chordata; class Aves; order Apterygiformes; family Apterygidae; genus Apteryx; species Apteryx mantelli. Next base: position 61,332,866 of record NC_089982.1, read on the forward strand.
TATTTCACGTAAGGTGTCTTGACTTAGATCTTCACCCAGTATAAACCTAGGCTGTTTTTAAATGCTCTTTATTTTATTCTTTGAAGTATATGTTGTAGTGACTGAGAATGTATGCTGTCGGAGGCAAGACCGAGCTCCTCTTGTCAACAGGAAGTACAGCGTTATTTACCTATAGCTTCATCATGTTCCATGACAAATTTCTGAGGTACTAGGGGTGTTAGTGATATTGGAATTAATAAAACAGGGCTAGCCTCCCTCCCACCCTCCATTCCAGTTCTCATTAACTGGGGTTATGGATGCACATCAGGGATGGGAGTGATTAGACCTGATGATTTTAAGAAATAGAGCTTGTAAATATCTTTTAATATACGTTTTTAAAGTCATTTTATGTTGCAAATTTACATGGTATGTGGTTTACCACAAAACAAAAACATTTTATTTCGACGTTATAAAAAAGTTTGTTTTATTAAGAAGTAAATATATTATTGCAGTGTTTTGTGGCCTGTTTAAAGGCTTTTATTTAGTAGTGCAGTGAATGTAAAATATAGTAAAATGTTAAAGAAATATCTTGCCCATTTTATGAAGTGCATCAGCTCTGCAAACACAACTCCAGTGAAATGAGATGTGAAGCAGGGAATGAGTAAACAATTCCCTTTTTATGGTATAAATACCAGCTGAAGAGGTTTCATGTAAAGGTATATTTTGACCACTGAACCACTTCCAGATCATGTCCAACTCAGTAAATTGGCCTTTTGATGTGTATTTTTCTTGCCTCAAAATTGAGCAGTTGCTTTTTAGGTGCTTTTATTCAGCAAAGCTGAGCTCTCTTTAAACATTTTGAATGATTATCGAAAGCACTGTGAGGACGTTAACCATTAAATTGGACTCTGCCCCTCCATGCTCCTTTCCAGGAGACTTTTATTGTGCGTCCCAGCACTTCTGAAAACGCACCTAGACCTTAGCCCAAGGGCCCGGCCCGTTTTTAGGGCAAGAGGCGTGGGCAAAGCCCTGGGGAAGCCTCGGAAACGCGCCCTGCTGCAGCACCGGCTGGAGGCAGGCGGTGCCTGGCCGGGGGCCGCGAATGGCTGCCCGAGACGCGTCAGGGCTCTGGCTAAGGCTTCACACGGCCGGACGCAAAAAGCTGGTGGTGAGGGCCAGCCCAGCACTGCGTCCACTCTGCACAAACACCCCCGGGGCAGGGAAGGACAGTCCAGTGCAGGGGCCCTGCCGCCCCCTAGTCCCGGGTCAGTAATCCACTGCTCCCGCTCTCACTGTACCTTACCTATACTTTTTATCCAGTGACAGGAATAGAAAGGACACCCTAACGTAACATGGCAAGCCCCGAGGTGTCCTGGCCCCTCGTGCCGCTGGGGCAGCGCTAGCTGTGCCCTGGCCGGGCTGGCAGCCCCCAGGCACCTCCCAGCCAGGTACCTCTGAGCCTCCCACCTGCCTCTGCCCTTTATACTTGTTGCTAAACCATTTCATGTACACTACTACTGAGGTAAGTCTAATAACTTGAAATGTGAACATCTTTAGGTTAAGAACAAACTATACAAAGAAAAAAAAATATATATATATACAAAAAAAAACTAGTGTGCCTTATTCTTGAAAGAGCTGATATTTTAGGTGTTTTATTGTATCTCTGTTCTCTGTACTGTTGGAAGCCTCTGAGTTTATTTAGTTCTTGCTCCCTTTACGGTACATTTCTAGGATGTAGTGAATAAAGCATTCTTTAAAAATGGAGACTGTCAATTCATTGTACCATGCTGCTGCGAGGTTGAGTCACCCAGAAGAGACTGTCGCACTGGGTAGGCTTTTGGGTGCTTCCCTGGGAGCTGGGGCAGGAGGGGGAGCAGGGCGCCAGAGCCGGCATCCCGCAGGCGCCTGCGGGGAGATGTGCTGTCCCCCTGCCTCCCTTGTCCCACCACTGCCGAGGACAGAGCCCTGCCCAGCCAGCATCGCCATTCTTCCAGCAGGCCTAGGATCAGCCTAAATTTCTTTTCACATCCAGTTCAGAGTCTATGCAAAGAAAAAAATATACATATATACAAAATATATATTTTATTTTATATATATATATATAAATAAATATATATATATATAAACTGTGGAAGGAAAAAGTGTATGGAAGAACAGAGATTGGTGTCTCTCCATGCTTTCCATTAACCCCATGCACAAAACCCCTGGCACTTTGTTGCATGTCCCTGGTGCAGGGCAGCAGCACTGTAGGCTGGCACTGAAGTGCCCCATCGAGGGGAAATGGCACATTGTTTTCATCCCTGCATGATTCAGCCTTTAACCACAGTCCTTTTATACATGGAAGGCTAAACTGTACCTGTTGGCAATATGTGCAGTCCTGCAGAATTCCTGCTTGTTTCCTCAGTGTAAGTCCTTTGGAAGAAAATTTGCTGAAAATACCAAGTCTTGGGAGAAAAGCAGACCAGCTAAGAGAAGACCAGAACAAATACTGCACTATCTTCTACATCCCTCATAGGAAAGCAAAGTATCTGCAACCTACTCTCTCTATACATCATTTTTCACGCTACAATAAGGGCAACTTTTTTGAACTTAACATGTCTTGAGCTTCCTAAAGGATACTAATCAAGAGAGTTTTCCCTAGTCTTTTTTGTGCTAGCAAATGGAAAGAAAATATTTTTTTTTATTCTTTGTAGGACTTGGGGGGGGGGGGGGGGGAGATAACAAAGAGAGTGCTCTAATTTTGCTTGTTTCTTTACATAAGTCTGTGTGTCCCAGCAACCATTTCCTATACAAGTTCAATCTATCTTGCTCAGGAAGTGGATAACCAACATGATGCTGAACACAGCTTTCAAGGAGATATAGCCACATAAGGACTTCAATTGTCAGACAAATTATCAAGTCACACAAGAAGACTAATGTCTTCCCTATAATTAGTTGCCAATGTTCCCACTCACTAGAGGTCCACCTACATTCACTTTGGATGAAAAAGAAACTCAAACTGTGGCTCTTTATAGGTGTTCATACACTCCACAAAAATCAAGCATTTTGATTTCTGAGACAAAAGATTGTGCCACACTGAAACATGTCTCTGTTGCTCTCCTGCAATTTTCCTCTTTCCCTTTATCCAAGTTATCCAAGATTAAAATGAATCTACACCGCATTCTATTACATTTTCTAAACAGACAGTTTATAAGAGAATTTATCATTTTCCTAGATTGCTGGTTTCTGATTTCAGTTTTGTAAGATCCTAACTAATGATTAACCCATCATAAGGTTCAAATATGCAAGTCATTCTCAGGATATTAACATAAACAATGCCAGTGAACAGCAGTTGTGTCTTTAAGATGACCTTGCTGCCTTGGGAATGTCAGGAGCTATACTGAGGCCTTGGGCACTGTGACAACTCCAAAGGTTGCCAAGTTGATCCCCTTCCCTTTCTGAATGTATTTCTTGATGATCTTGAAGAGCAGACATGCACTTCTCTGGCTGTTATCAATCTAAATTGCTAACTAAAGCCAGTTTTGACTTCTTTCATGAAACAACATACGTTAACACAACAATGGTACAGCACCTATATAAACAGATTAACAAGAAATTCAAGTGGATTAACACCATTCTGATATTGCAACATCTTGTTTATACAAGCACTAGAGCTCAGAGTATATGCAAAATGCATTTTTGATATGTCTGAAAAGGTATAGCCATGATATGTTCTGTGACTGTTGTTAAACCTCTAACATTTATGTTCTGGTTAGGTCCTTACTGATAGAGATCTGCATTCCTTTTTATACGTATCAGCCATGGATATGGCCCATCATGCTGACCTGTAAAATAAATAA